>NC_141159.1:50216347-50824597 GCF_053477565.2 Lygodium microphyllum | reverse complement strand
CCCTTGATATGGGCCTCGTGGATGTTGTTTTAGGTTGTGATTGGCTATAGCAGTTGGGAAAAATCTTTATGGACTTCTCTCAGTTGTATATGGAGTTTGTAATGCATGGGCAGCTTGTACATTTGGAGGGCATCAAAGCAATTGCATATTTTCAGTTTATAACAGCAAGACAACTCAAAAAGGAATTCAAGAAACACTCACAGATCTTTGTCTTGCATTTGCATAAGGATATTGATGACCATCACACCTTGGGGAAGAAAAATGCAACAATAAAAGCACTTTTGGCTGAATATGAGGATCTATTTCAACCCCCCACTACTCTCCCACCTCAGAGATCGATGGATCACCCAGTTGACTTGGAGCCCCATACCAAGCCCATCAATAAACCCCCATATCGGCTCTCTAAATGTGAGCGAGAGGAAGTAGCTAAGCAAGTCGGAAAAGGGCTCAGTAGTGAGGCTTTTTGTGAGCAGATTGGTAGGATTTTTGTTAGTGGAGATCTTGACAAGGTCAACAAACTTGTCCTCCACGACCCCGCGTATGAAGTGATACCTCACCTCAATGTATTTCGCGTCTTCGTGTGGAAGACCAGATTCTTGGCTAATTGAATAGCACTCGTAGAATCCAAATGCAGGGTAGGTATAGAATCAGTCCCAAGGTCATGAACCAAATGGTCCAACCATATAGCCTCCTTGCAAGCCTCAGTGGGGCTGCAACATACTCAACCTCAGTTGTAGAGAGAGCCATATACTTTTGAACCTTGGACATCCAAGAGATAGCACCTCCAGCATAGGTGAATACATAGTTAGAAGTGGACTTCCTACTATCTGCATATCCTGCAGAATCAGAGTTTGTGTACCCCACAACTCCTTATCTTGGCTGGCATAGCAAATACACATATCTGTTGTGCCTTTCAAGTATCTCATGATACCATTCACGACATCCCAATGTTTCTTGCTAGGTGTAGCCATATAGCATGCCACAACACCAACTGAAAAGGCAATATCTGGATGAGTGGTTACCATGGCATACATCAAACTACCCACAGCTGATGCATAAGGGATCTTGGCCATCTCGGCCCTCTGCTCATTTATTTGCAGACAATCGGCTTGTGAAACCTTCACATAAAAAGGTAAAGGATAGCCAATAGGCTTCAGTCCTGTATACGAAAATGCTCAAGGACTTTATGAATGTACTCCCTCTATGAGAGGTAGAGTAGTCCCTAATGCCTATCGCACTCAATGTGCATACCAAGAATGTGAGAGGCCTGTCCTAAATCCTTCATCTCAAAGCTCTTCTCCAGCTGAGATTTAAGAGCATCTAGCTCATCATGATCTTTCCATGTTATCAACATATCATCCACATAAAGTACCAAAATAAGCAATGAGCCATCATAGGTTGTCTTAGTATAAAGACACAGATCCATAGCACTCTTGATGTAGCCTTGTGACTACATAAAGGCATCAAACTTATGATACCACTCCCTAGGTGTTTGCTTCAAGCCATAAAGACTTTTCTTCAACTTGCACACTAGGTGCTCCCTCTACCAGGTTCTGCAAAGCTCTTAGGCTGCACCATGTAAATCTCATCATGCAAATTCCCATGCAAGAATACAGTCTTGATATCCATTTGATATATGCCCACGTCAAGCTGTGCAACTAAGGCCAAAACTAAGCATAGGGTGGTCATCTTGACCTTAGGAGAAAGACTTCATCAAAGTCAACTCCATGCTCTTGTTTAAAATCCTTAGCAACAAGTCTTGCCTTATAAGCTGGCTTGGGGTGTCCAAGGGTACTTTTCAGCTTGTGCACCCATTTGCATGGGAGAGTCTTCTTGCCATCAAGCACGGAAACCAAATCCCAAGTCATATTCTTATGCAAGGAGTCTATCTCAAACTGCATAGCCCTCTCCCAAGAGTGATTGTTATCCTTACGCATAGCCTCATCATAGATGAGAGGCTCTTCTGCATCTATAACCAAGACATAATGCATATCTATCTCTAGTAGACCATCTCACTACAGGCTCTACTGCATATCTAGCATCATGTCCACCAAGACCCTAGCCATGTATACCAACTGTTGTTTCAGGCTGTCCAACTGGTTGTGCATGAGCATGTGGCTCCTCCTGGAGTATAACCATGTGTATCTCTACCACTTTCTTAGGCTATCTATGCATCTTGTCTTCATGGAAGACTACATCCTGGCACGAATGAATTTCCATGCTTGTGAATCCCAGAGGTGGTAACGCATCTCGCTTGCATCTTCATAGCCAAGGAAAATGCATTTGACACTCTTAGGATCCAACTTAGTCCACTTGTCCTTGGGCACATGGCAGAATGCCTCACATCCAAAGACACGTAGATGTGCATAAGACGGAGGTTTCCCATTCCATACCTCCTCTGCAACCTGAAAATCCAAACAACTGGAAGGTGATCTATTGATGACATGCACACATGTCCCAAAAACTCTGTGGTAGGCCTGCATGGCTAAGCATACTGCGTACATACTCCTGGATGGTTCTATTCATCCGCTCAACCAAACCATTCTGGGGAGGGATATAGGGGGCGATCAACTAACGCTTAATAACCCTCTCGTCACATAGCTGCTCAAAGGCACGTGACACATATTCTCCCCCATTGTCAGTCCTAAGGCATTTGAGCCTATGCCCAGTTTGGTTCTCAGCCAATGCAAGCCATCTCTAAAACACAACCAAGACATCTGACTTAAGCTTAATGGGGTAAGCCAAGACTTTACACGAAAAATCGTCAATGAACGTCACAAAATACTTTGCACCACCCATAGACTGACAGGGCATGGGCCCATAGACATCCGAATGTACCAATGCCAAGGACTCACTCATGCATGCGTATCCTACCAGACTTCTTATGTGTATTCCTAGTCTGTCTACCATAAAGATTCCTAGTATGACTGTCATAAAGACAATGCTCACATGAATCAAAAAATGCATAGTCAAGGGGCGGTAAGTACTGCAAACTAGAAAGCATTTTCATTCCCTTCAAGGACATATGGCCCAAACGGGCATGCCAAAGAGATACATGTGGGATGGAACTGACTGACAAAATATGGTCAACAGAGGACCCATTAACTATAAGAGGATAAAGGCTGCCAGCCTTGGCACCTCTAGCAAGCACAAGTCTACCACGTGTGATCTTTTAGGCAGAATCCCCAAATGAAACATAAAACCCAGCATCATCAAGCTACCCTGCAGACATAAGACTACGTGTAAGCACAGGTACATGACGTACATCCTATAACAGAAAAGTACTATAAGTAGAGAACTGCAGTCGTGCATCCCTAATGCCAATAGTAGCAAGTGACCTATCATCACCTAAGCGAACTAAACTAGAGAGAGTGTGATAAGAATGGAACCACTCACAGCATGGTGTAACATGAAATGAAGCACCATAATCTAAAAGCCAGCACTGTGCATACATAGAGTGAACCTTGGTCAATGGTGTAGCATCATAAGAACTAGCTGCAAGTGTGTACTCCCCATTGGAGTCATTAGTATGCATGACATTTATCTCCTCAATTTTCACACTAGATTTCGCAGGCATAATGCTACGATTAGAGGAATTTTCTTGTACTTCGTCTTTCCCTTCTCTTTGTGCTTCTCATTGTGCAACTCATAACACTGTGGGCGTATATGGCCCTTCTTGCCGCAATGATGACATGTCACATTAGCATTTCTCCCATGAGACTTGTTGCGCGACTTACCACGCAACTTAGACCTAGACTTCTACGAGTCTCTACCACATCCAAACCCATGGTCATTCTTTCCATTACCGTCTCTCCCTCTAATAGTCAAATCATGCAACACACGAGAGGCATCCAAGTTCTTACCGTTTATCTCTTCCTACAGAAGAGCACTCTCTATATCAGACAAGTTCAAAATAGTAGAAAGAGCACATAAGGCAGTGTGGAATACATCCCATGACTCACTCAAAGTCCCAAAGAAAAAACAATGGAGTAACCTCATCATTAAAGGTAATGCCCTGCAAAGTCAAGTTCTTGAGAATATCATGGAACTGGCTCAAATGAGCAGGCATCGTCATATTCTCCTTCATGCGCAAGTCCATAAGTTGCTTTAGCCAATACATCTCACTTGCTGGACTTTTCTTGTCATAGAGATTCTTAATTTTATCCCAAAAGTGCCAAGCACTTTGTGCTTCCTCAACCACATTGTAATGCACCTATTCAGTGAGAGACAAGATGAGGGTGGACTTGCATAACTCATCAAGCTCATCCCATTCATCATCACTCATAGTTTCAAGCTACTCGCCATGCATCCTTAGTGGCTTTATCTGTGATTTCTACACCAATACTTGCCAAACTTCACTCTTCCAGTAGGGATAATTTGTACCATCAAGCTTAGTGATGTTGAAGATAGTACTATTAGTAGAAGAAGATGCCATACTGTAGTCCAAAATGGTGCAGACAGTTCAAAACTACTTGTTTTCTCCTGTAAACATCCAAAATACCACCAAAACCAAGGCAAAATGACCACGAACTGATAGCTAATGATGCTACCCACGAAGTACCATCAAAAGTACATAAAATCGGGATGATTTAGCATAAAAATTCCACGTTAGATTATGCATAACTGCTTGTTGTAATAAATTACAACCAGGTATAATGAGAGCAAACTATAAACAAAATAAATGCACCAAGTTAACCACTGATTGTCAAAGCATAACGAACATCAAGAGGACATAAATCAACATGTAACAGTCATACGCACATCAAGCAAACACCCAAGCATGCCAAATGAATCCATCAATAAGCCAGCACACCCCCTATGTAATAGGGCAAAGTGTACACAATACTAGCAAGACCTAACACAAAGAGGTGTATGCTCAGGGAGTGCAAAGCCCAAATCAGTCCAAGTACATCTGTGAGGACCACTGCATATCAACCATGCAACATCCAAGTGAAGATTCCAATCTCAAGTATCTGAATGCTCAAGTAACATAAACCACCTGCTTAATGTTTGTCAAGCGTATCAAGATGCTCCCACTGGCACAAAAGCTGTAAATATCAAGCAAAGAAGGTCAACAAGAGCATATGATAGCACCAGTGCCAGAAGATCCAAGATCAAGTATCAATAAGACCTCATGAGCATATAGGTCATGTAGCATTCGTGCATTGTATCCATAGACATCAAGTACATCCAAAATATAACTGTGACAAGCCGAGAAATAGCCAACCTAAGCTTCGAGCAATCAAATGTCAAGCCAAAGTAAGACTCAGTAGCATCCAACTCCAAACAATGTAATGGACATGTAGTAGTTGCATAGACCAAGCATGTCAAGACGACCGGTCAGACATAAGTAAACTACATGCCATAAGTACATCAGAGATGAAGATCCAAATGCTATGCAAAGCGAGCTCAAGCTCAACCAATGATTCAAGAGCAAATCCAAGCTCTATGTCGATCCCCGAGAGTCACTACATCAATGTATACATCCAAGACATAGCCCGAATGCAATAGGCATATCCAAACATAAGCAAATAAGCTTCAGTCCTGAATATTCCAACAGCAAAAAAATATCCAAAACTAAGCAAACAATGGCTCAATCCAAGCTCAAAACCATAGACAAACCATAGGCATACTTTCCCATATGTATAGGCACCAATCGAGCATAATCGGGCATCAAATGACTATGTAGCATAAGCATAAAGTGTAATGACAGAGGGCTGTCCCGTTTTGGGCTACTTGCGAACTATGTAAAACAGCAAATGACTGAGTAAATTCAGCCCCAGAAGCATCTCACACCATAGGTATACATTCCCCTAGCATTTGGGGCGCATTCGCAACCCAACCGAGCAACCAATGTCAATGCCAACCAAGCATAAACATAAAGTGCTGGTGTAACAATGTTTGTGGCTACCTGTGGACTGTGGAAAAAAGTCCTAGATGACTAAGGTAAATTAGTCCACAAATCAATGCCAATGATAACCACCAATGTCGAGCATCAAGGGGGTGTTCCCAAGTGCCAAATGAAGTGATTTCAAGCTGCCAATGAGTGCCAAGGGAGGGCTGAAGCAAAAAATGAATTTTTTGCAAGTCTTCAAGCTAGCCAAACTGATTTGGGGCCTATGGAAGGCCTGGGCAAGGTCAAGGCAAGGTTGGGGGAGTAGTCAAAGACCCCATGAGCACCCTCTTGAAGGGCAAAGTCACCAATAGAGAGTAGGTATCACAAGAAGAAAGAGGACATGGCTAACCTACTTCACAAAACCTATGGACTGAAGTAAAATAACAAAAAAGAGTTCCAATACCTCTAAAGGAATGCCCCAAGGGTGCCCAAATGGGCCAAGTAGGTACTCAGGAAGCCGGGGAGTGACGGGAGCTCGAGAGAGTCGGCTATGGCTGCCGGGAAGGAGACCCAATGACTGTAACAGTCACAATGTGTGATCGGACCTTCCTTTTTTCAAATTGTTACTAAAAGAATAAAGAATAAAGTGACGATGATGGGCGCCCACCACCTGTAGTGTACAATGGCACGTACTGTCAGTGTAGTAATACACGAGCAGCTAGGTAGAGGCGCTTTTACTCCCAACACCTTATGGGTCACCACCAAGCAAGGGGCGAGCCCTCACTACGGTAGAGGGCATCCACATCACTCGATGGTAACTCTCGTGTACATCGAACTCCCTTTTGGGTCACAACTAAGCGAGGGAGGCTCTCATAAAGGCAGAGGGTCCCATGCATCGCTTGGTAGCGACCCCCATGTGTACCAATCATCATGGGATCACCACAAGCAAGGGGAATCCTCACTATGGGTGGAGAGCCCTCTCGCCTGGTCGCTTGGTGGTGACCCTCGTGTGAACTTTTTCAGAGGATCCCCTATCGCTTGAAAGGACCCCCCCATAGCTTAATACCTTTAAAGTATTTTTTATGTTGTTTGGTACTTTTTATTTTTGAATATAAAATATTGTTCAATACTTCAATCGATTGTTGGCGGACCCCCAATCCCTTGGCAAAGGGTCCCCCCCATCACTTCGTAGTGACTCTCATGATAACTCTTTCAGAGGATCCCCCATCGATTAGGGGAGGATCCTCCATCGCTTAGTACTTTTACAATATTCGAAAGCACCAATTGCACCAACGGTTCAAAAAGAATGTACCAAGTTCTACCAAATGCTTCAAGTACCAAAGAGATTAAAGTATACCAAACAGTGCAAGAACCACTAAAATATCCCAATAAGAGTTTAAATACCACTAAAGGTTCCAAAAACCACCAAAAAAGGCACCAATTGCACCAAAGGTTCAAAAAGAATATATCAAGTTATACTAAATGCTTCAAGTACCAAAGAGCTTAGAATATACCAAAAAATACAAGAACCACTAAAATATCCCAAAAAGAGTATAAGGCAATACAAATAAGTGTATTAATGACAAGAATAACCAAAGAGGGTACCAAAAAATATCAAATTGTACTAAAAGGGCTTCAAGAGTACCAAATGTATTCAAAACAACCAAGTGTTCCCAAATGGTTAAGAAGTAATAAAGCACCAATTCCACAAAAGATTCAATAATTTCAAAGTACCAAAAACTACCAAATGCACCCCTCATGCATACCAAATGCAATCCCTAAATCTAATGTGCCAAAGAGAACCAAATGTATCAAATAGTACCAAATGTATCAAAGAGTACAAGAAACACCAAAATTTACCAAAAGAGCCAAAGTTTGTACCAATAAGATTTTTAGCAAGAAGATCAACTAGAGAGTTCCAAGAAGCACCAGATGTTACCAAATATATCCAAAACCACGAAGTGCTCCCACAAGATTAAGAGACAATACCAAGGACAAAGACAAAGTACATCGAGTATGCCTGCTCAAGCTCAACCTCTTGTCCTAGCCATTTTATATTCTCACTGTACAGCATTCATTGGCTTGCTCATAGGTTCGTCTCCATCTCCTTTACCTTTGCATCATTACACAAAATTTACTGTTGCAGCTCTTAGGGGAGTCACACTTCATACACTCTAATGTCATCCTTTATGCACTCGACCACTGCATTCGATCCCTCATACGTGAGAAACGCCTCCTTTTGTTGGATCAAAGCCTTGAACTTTGACAACCTATTCAATGTACTCTTGGTCTTGCCAAGCATCCTCTCCAACAACTCCAAGTCAACAATGTAATCATAGACCAGTCGTGCATACCCACATCCCAGTTAGCTCTATAAAGTACAAATCTCACTCGCAAACTTTGCAAAGTGAGACTTCTAAGAGGATCTGGCCTAAGAGGCACCATTCGCCCTTCTCCATGTCTTAATATTATTTTCCAACCCCTCTGGCCTACTCCTACACATCTGAATCACACTTTCTCCAAACCTAGCCCATGCGACTTTATGGCCTGCAAGGTCTTCTGTCCCATCATGGCATCGCTCAAACACACAACATCGTGCAAACCTAATTGTGATCTTAGCACAAGATGGAGGTGCTTAATACACCTTGTGGAAAAGCAACCTATAATCTTTCGCCAAGTGAGGGTGCACGTGGCCCAAGTAGATCTTTGCACTTTTTTTGTGCTTGTGCTTGAAGACAATCAACCACCATTGGTCTTTATGAAGGACCTCTTCGCCTAAGTCCTTTGGAAGCACCCCCTTCAAGCCATACTCCTGGGGCAACTTCATAGCAAAATTTTCTCAATTGTGGGCACTCTTTCATTTTATTTTCCCTAGGAGATGTTGATGTCAATTGATACTCAAGGTTAGACATACCATGGCCCTCTTTTGAAAGTATAACAATACTTTCAATATAGAAGATAAGATGTGGGATGATGTTAGGCACACCTCCCTAGCATTATTATCAACTATTACTCATCAATGGGGCCGATAGGAATGGCAATGTCTCATTTCCTTTATCAAAATTTGGTAAAGATGACCACTAGTCTAGTCAACTCTAGTTTCCACTATCTACAATCAAGTGTATAGAGAACCTTAGATTCTTAAAACCATTTACTCATAGCAACAATTATAGTTGACCCTTTCGGTGTGTTGACCAAGGCATATACAATTACAAACCAAAGAGTTACAAATTGCTTTGGAAAGTCTACTAACTTCTCACTGTGTCCACGGAGCACATCCTTATTCATGTCTTCATATATGTTTTGTAAAACCAAATCCAAGCTCAAAGAATAACCCTACGTGATAATTTTTGTATAAGATCGTGTAGCTTCTCATAAATGTATTTGCTTTGTGGGTATTTTTGGTCAAAGACTAAAAAGAATTGAGTGTTTCCTTTGGCATCAATCCACCAACAACATCGTGGCTTCTTTCAAGCCTTATTTCCAACTTGCATGACTTCAATCTCTCATGGATCCTCTAATTGCATTCACATTGCTACATAAATATTAGCAACAATTTTATCTATCTCAAGGATACAATAAAAAACTAGTCTCCTAAGCCTCATGGCCAACTTGGAATGCATTGGAAAGAGTTGCAATTTGATTGCCATGCATATGCAGGGCTGCAAACAAAGGAAGGGCAACAAAGGTTGCAATTTTCAACACTATTGACTCTCTAATGTGCAAGCTTTTCTCACCTCTTGAATATAATTCTCACCCTCACTACACACGAGGGTAGTGACCATGTGATATGAGGACCCTCCGCCATTGAGATGGGAATCTTTCGCTTGGTATTGACTCATACAAGGTTCATCGCACAAAATGGTCACCACCAAGCGATATGGTACTCCTCGTCCTTGGGAGGGGCCTTTCTCGCTTCTTAGTGATCTATAGCACGCGAGGGTCACAACCAAACAACAAACTCTTAGGAATCGAAATAGTGAGATCTGCCGGTATGGTAGACTACATGAAATCGTACCTAAATGTGAAAAAACACAGAATAAACAAAGTAAATCCCAAACAAAGTAATACTATAGAAGCTCACCTCTAGGTTTCGTCGAGGATTTGTCTTCATCATTAAACCAAACTTACATTTTCACATACTACTCCAAACTATCCTTACACCAATGCTGGGGGTTCACGTCTCCTTCGATATAGACCACAATCTTGTTGATATTGCGAGGGGATTTTTATAACCTCGTTGCACTTCATCATTGGGGGCTTCACTGGGGTGGTTTTAACGGTCCCCTTCCGTGATGGAGTTCTTATGGCAACAAGCAAACAAGCAAACTAGATGCAAACCACCAAGAACAAAGTTTGTGAGAGCTTATGGTTGGAAGGGGCTCATGCTATATATAAGGCAACGAGCTTTTAACACATGTGCCATGTTGACTGGATGATGGCGAGATTTGTTTGTGAGATATAACATTTCTCAATAGTTCAAACTCAAGTTTACTCCATTGAACTTTATCCATACACAATCATAATGACACCATAGATGTACGTCATGACTTGACATCATTTAGACCGACGACATACTCAAAATTTTATAAAATTATAACTATTCCTATTTAAAAATTTTCCTCCATAATCCAAATTAAGAATAGGAATTAAGAATAAGAATTAATGAAAGCTAGGGCACAAACAAAACTAGTTCTTTTATTATACCACCAAACCATACTTTCACCCACCAAGGGCTAATTTTTTTATAGATTGCGATTTTTTTTCCAATGGTGTATTTTATAAATTACACAATACTCTCTCTCCTCAATTTCTTACAAGGCCAAAAATTGACCTCAAAACTCCCTTGATGACAACATATAGCTAGCTAAGAACCCAATTTTCCATACTAAAACAATACATTGAAATGCATTACCACTTTGTGAGAGAAAATGTACTTGCAAGAGAGATTGACTTGATATATAACATGCATCAAATTAAATAGCTAACATTTTCACAAAGGACCAAATTAGATAGCTTACATTTTCACAAAAGCATCGATTACAAAGAAGCTTTGAAAATTTCAAAACATACTTGGAATTACAAAGATGCAATTGAGCTCGAAAGGGAGTGTTGAGACAACAAACTCAACATGTGCTAACATTGATAATACACCACCTAACTAAATAAGTCCACACATCTACGCTTAACACATCAATGGTCATTATAATAATCTCATGGCCAAACTTATCACTTATCTTTAGTTTGTAACACCTATCTACAACAATTGATAAAGTTATAATATAACGCCAAATGACTACTATAGTCATCAACTATCTATTATTTGACTAAGTTACTTTCCTTTATGTTGCATCTTATCTATACTTTGTATGCATTATAATGTATTAAAAAAACCAAGAAAAAAAACGTTTAGACCTCCATCTCTCTCCTTGTGTTCTTGAGTGAGCTTCCTCTTGTGTGTATGGTATGTTCGACATTACTCAAGTCCCCACACCACGCAATTCTTGATAGAATTACCAACGTTTTCTTCAACCTCTACACCTTAAACTTCATCACTAGCTTAGCTAGGAATGTGTATTTGCCAAATGCCTTCCAATAGCCAAATTGGGGTGGCCTTAGTTTGTTGTCCTCCAATCATATCTAGGGCATACTTCTCATCCTTCACACAAAGTACCATTCCTTCTCACTGCTGCCATGTAGCCACCCCTGATGTTAACAAGAGAACAAGAGAGTTCATGAGATGCACTAAATGGATGGGATGAAGTACCTAGCATACATTTTTCTCACAAGAGTGATGCAAGCAACTGGCATATGTTTTGCTCGCACGAGTTATAGTACAAAACAATCAAATTTATTCCAAGTTCAAAGTAGTAACAAATAGATGAGGACCTAATGCAAATGTAATACATTCTCAGCTTTTTCACAGGGTAAATGAGCACGAGTGTCCGATAGTGAGTGAGCGTTCCTGGTTCAGAGGGCTGATCCGTTGACCTGTTTGCTACATGAAAGCATATATCCAGCATTGCAAAAACAAATTATTTTACCAAGAAAAATGTGCCAAGATCCAGCGAGTGTGGTGGTTTACCGAACAGGTCTGACATCTTTGCTCTGTGCGTGAGCAAGGAGAGATTGTGTGTGACCTAGTAGTCATTTCTAGAAATTCCCTTGCCCATGGCTTGCACTTGTTGGGATCTACCGCTTGAGCTATGGGTACCCTACGTCTGAAGTCCAATATCTTTCCCTGCAGATAATGCACAAGCAGCTCCTCGTCGATTGGATGCAAGTGATGGACTAGGCATTAATGGAGGGAAGTGGCCTTGGCTAGAGAAGTGATCACTAAACCCACTCACATTAAATCTAAAGATGATCCATTGTATTCATGATGAGCTACTCGGTGTTGGAGGCGCAGTGGCATCAACAGCAATTAATCAAGATTTGAAGCTCCATTCCCCGGAGAACTAGTATTGATCCTACCCAATTGTTAATAGCCTAAAATCTGGGGGGCTCTGATAGAGTAAGTTGTTAGGTAGTTGGGGATAAGCGAGAGAGCCTTTAGTAACAAGGTCATACTGCAACTAAAGACAAGGAGAAGGCACTCTACTTGTACACGAAAAGAAGACAAGGGCTAGAGCTTCTCTCTCTCCCTCTCTCTCTCTCTCTCTCTCTCTCTCTCTCTAACATATTCTTCTCTTACACAGACATTCTCTATGTCCATTGTCATGGGAGACAGAGTACCCACAGTCGAAGAATCTACCAAATCATGGAAACAAGTATTACTTAAAGAATCACACTCGAAGGCACCCACAATCGTACTGCACCAGTGCAGGGTCGAGCCACACACACACACTCTCTCTCTCTCTCTCTCTCTCTCTCTCTCTCTCTCTCTCACTGGAAAGCGCCCACAATTGTACTGCACCGGTGCAGGGTCGAGCCACTCTCTCTCTCTCTCTCTCTCTCTCTCTCTCTCTCTCTCTCTCTCTCATCAAATATACTAAAATAGGTATCGCCACCTTTACATTCAATTAATCGTGGTTAAAATCAAGTACGTTCCCAGCCCGCAACGCCGCGGCCCGCATCTTGTGCACACGTGCAAATGTCTGCATTGCTATCACAATTTACAAATCAATGAAGTTACATCATAATTAATAGATGGATAGATAATAGCAACAATCAAGAGACTCCACCATGTTAAGCTTTTGAGGCTTGCAGGAAGACACTTCTTCAAAGTCACCTTGACCCACATCGTTCACCATATATTTTCTAAAGAGGCTTGAATCATTTTACATTCGAAACATTAGGCCTCTTAAATCCTGGTTATATTTACATCAAAAATCCGTTCATGCTCGGCCGTCCATACATAAAAGATGGTTTTGAGTGCTCCAAAACTGTGCATACTTGTAAAGCTGGTTCTAGTAGAGTACTCTGCATCTAGCTGATGGAGAAAAAGGAAGAGAGTGCCTGAAACGATGAAGATTTTGGATTTTATCCACAGGCTGAGCACCCTACACTGCTGATCTGTCTCCCCAAAAGGGAAGCAGGAAATTGAGCTGAAGTGAGGCCACTGCAGCTGTCACACCACTATATTTAATACTAGTATAGATGTAATTACACTTTGCTCAAACATAAGCACGAGTAGTGCCATTTATACTAACACCATCAATACAATAGCTACAGCTTAGCCCATAAATAACCATTATGTTAGGCTTCATTCCTTTTAAAACCTGTGGTTCTTCGTTCTTCCACTGTAGTCCCATCCACTGTAATTGCTATTAGACCTTCCCTGATCAAGACCACCCCAGCTGCTAACAGAAGACCCACCAAACCTGGATGGTCTTCCCACCTGCCTTGCAGGTCTTCCCCTCTGAGCAGTCTCATTGCAAGTCTTCGTGTACTTTGACAACCACTCTGGAACCTCTTGTTTAGCTTCTTTCATGAGCTCAGCCAAAGCTTTTGCAATGGGCATGTTCTTCTCAGAGAAGAACGCTGTAGCAAGCCCCATCTTCCCTGCCCGCCCTGTCCTGCCAATGCGGTGGACATAGGTGTCAATGTCATTTGAAAGATCAAAGTTCACCACATGAGTAACATTCGGGACATCAAGTCCACGAGCCGCAACATCTGTGGCTACCAGTATCGGTGTTTTGCCGGTCTTGAATGTTCGCAGGGCATGCTCCCGCTCCTGCAGGGACCAAATATAAATCACACACATCCAATATTTCTCCGCAAGAATTGTGTGCTCACAAGAAACCATGCAGGTCCACAAACATTTAACATCATAGAGCTCTGGTGGATTTGATTAACCAATTGGTGGATTTGATTAACCAATATAAACTGCATCAAATCAGGCCTTACATATCTAAACAGACTGGTCATCCCTATTTGTGAACAACCATTGATTTAGTACCAGCCACATTGAAATAGTCATTGGTAAAATGAGCATTTTAAAGCAACATAGCTTTGTACAAAGCCTCGTTCAGCTAACCTGTATCCAAAGATTGGCCTCCTAAAAGTTTGAATCAACTCCTAAATGGTAATGATGATGCTAAGGAGATGGTGGCTACTAAATCAAACAAAACCCACCAATTAGCCCGAAAATTAGGGGTTTGGTAAAAGATACAATGTTATTATGATAACACAATTAAGCCATGCACATCTGAATTCACTATTGATTAAAGTGCATTCTCAAACACTAAATCCTTGCTTAGTTGCCTCTTGAAGGGTACAATGAAGTCCATATAGTTGCCTCTCGGAAGAGTATATTGAAGATCTATGGACTTCATACCTCTTGACTCCGATCTCCATGGATTGATGTAGCCTTCAGTCCCATCATACACAAGTAGTCCTCCAACGCATCAGCCCCTCTCTTGGTCTCAACAAATACTACCATCAACTGCTACAGAGAAGGCTTCATTTTGTTACGTTCAAAAACTGGATGTAAGATTACTGGATGCGGAAAAGAAGCAGGTAATAACAATCTCACCTGGCCTTCTTTCCCCTCGTTCGCATTTATGAGCTGTAAAAGTGAGCTCCGTTTATCATATTCAGGGACATATTCTACTCTTTGGCATATAAGATCAGTGCTGGAACCAACTCTTCCAACAGACAGAAAAATATAGTCCAACAAGAAATCTTCTGCAAGTCTCTGGATTCAGTCCATTTAAAACACTTTGAAATCAAAAACCATATTTGACTGACAAGGCAAAACCACAGTGACAATTCAACCAGACTGCTCATATCAATGATCACACACGATACTTGTGATGTATGACAGAAGCTTGGGAAACTGTTATTGCATTTTGTGCCAAATGTCACTAGCATTCAATGTTAGAAACTAGGAAAGTTGGCTTCAGCAGAAGCAGCAAGGGAGATGAGGCTTTGCTGCCTACTATCCACTACAAAGAATTCGTTACAGCAGGCTGAACAAGTATCAGACTACTAGCAAATCCCTATCATGCAAATCTATTAAGTTTTCAAATTGCCCATTACTACGGATCAGCACACCAAAAACTTCATTTGTTCTCATGGTTGGATCAGGTGCAGCATTGAATGTAATGAAAGTAGAACAAAAATCCATAAACCTAGATTATGGTGAACAAGGCTTCAAGGCATCCTAGATGAGACAACAGTCGAACTATATGTAAAGAAAATGCATTAAAGAGAAATAATAAAAAATAAAGTCTAGATTCTTTGAGCCTGTTAAACTTGTAGTACCTGAATTTCAGTAGGAAAGGTGGCACTGAACATCATGGTCTGCCTCTTGCCAGCCGGAGGCATGTCCATCTGCTCTACTATGAACCTTATTTGATGTTCAAATCCCATGTCAAGCATTCGATCAGCCTCATCAAGTGCAAGATATTTAACTTTGGACATGGCTATAGTCCCTCTCTCCAAAAGGTCCTTCAGGCGTCCAGGAGTTGCCACCAGGATGTCAACCCCCCTTTCAATATCTCTAAGCTGATCATAAATTACAGTAGAAACTCAGCGCTAGTCTAAAACTTTTAAATACGTCGTATACAAAGCAATCTCGCATACATAGGTGAGAACTAAAACTTGCAACATTAAGCTCTAACAATTAAACCACATTAACCACTAGCGAAAACAAACATACCTGTTGACGTACAGGCGTCCCTCCATAGACAGCTACAACCCTGAGGCCCGTGTCATTAGCATATTTCTTGGCTTCAACATGTATCTACAGGAAAACAAAAATTTTAGAAAAGCCCCATTGACTATATTGCAAAAGATGCATGCAAAAAACCAGTCACAGACTTCAGACTACCTACCTGAGAGCAGAGCTCTCTTGTTGGCATTAGGATGAGTGCTTTAGGATAGTGAGCTCGGCTATACTCCCTAGATAGAGAGCCCCCAGAAAAGGATGAATTCAGAATGCCTGCAATAATGGGAAAACAAAAAGCAGCAGTTTTACCAGACCCTGTCTGGGCACATGCCATCAAGTCCCGTCCAGCAAGTGCAATCGGAATGGCATGACACTGTACCGGGGTAGGCCTTACATACTTGCAATTCTGGATGTTGCGGTTCACGGCATCACCCAAGTCTAGCTCTGCAAATGTTTTAACAGGCGGAGGGACGTTCTCTCCAGTGGTTTCAACAGGAATATTGTCATAAGCATCAAAGTTAATCCCTGTGTTGGCGTGGTTATCAAAGGCCAGGGGTGACTCTTCTCTATTGGTTCCGGAAGGAATCTGCCTCTTGAGGGCATACTCTTCATTGGACATAGCAGAATTGTCTTGATGACGATGACCAAAGCTTTCGCAACCATCGGGAAGCCCAGGGTCAGCATGGCTTTCCCAATCATTAAGAGAACTGATCTCACGATTACTATGGCCTGCCTCGCCATCTCCATTACTGAATGTTTCCCAACCACGATCGGGTGATGCAGGCTTCTCGCCCATTTCCTGGGAAGATTGGCCTGCATGAGAGTAAAGCTCCATTTTCATGGCCTCGGATCCTGAATAATGTGACTCGACAGCATCGTTTGAATGATTAGAGAGATAGTTACCTTGATTAGGATGACTGGAAGATGTGGCATCCCTGCAGCCTGCAGCAGAAGGCATGATCTCAGCTTGACCTGCATGGTTCGAGCGATGATTACATCCATTGGGATGGCGTGACGATGCATCCACCCTGCCTAAAGGCAGCTTAGCAACACAAGCTGGACCTGCATGACAGTTAGAGCGGCTGGACGATCGGAGATCCCAGCCTAAAGGCATATCAGCAAGGGCGGTTCTTCGGCCGCCATTACTCCATCTTTCCGCGGCCATGGATGACGAGAACACAGAGAAACCAGAACTACCAGAGGAGCTAGAACTAGCGGCTGATGGATGAAGATGCTTCTGAGGCCAGGCCGCAGCGCCATGATCAATACGCAGGCGGCTGCTGCTTAAATTAGGTCGATTACTACCATTAGACTGCTGCAGGTGAGGAGGCACAAAGCGGTCAGGAATATTATTGGGGAATTTATTAGGTCGAGGATTAGTTTGCTCGCGATGCCGACGACGATCATACTGATCACTATCGGCAGTACTTTTACTGCTGTCATGGATGTGATGACGATGATCAATGGTGCCAGGATGATCAATGTCGTCTGCAGGGATGTCGTTCCAGCTTGCAGGCTGCGACATAACCCGCTGTTCTTCTGGAGAGAAGTCCCAGCCAGAAGGCGCCATTATTTCTGTTTTGGAAGAAGGCCTCTCTTTGCAGCTGCAGGATAAGTAAACTCTCCGATGATGGAAGCTGCGACAGGAAGGTTGCAGAAGCTGCTGTATAAATATATGGAAGAAGAATTGAAGAAGACGATGACGATGATGATGATGATGAATCATGTGATGATGGAGGAGGAGGATCCATCAACCTAGGTTGGCGAGAGAGAGAGAGAGAGAGAGAGAGAGATTGCATGCCGGAATTAATTGCCCCATTAATTAACCTCCCCTTCCTACTTCACGTCCTTTCCCTTTTGTTTGTCCTCTCAATTATGCCACCGTCGCCTTAATTTCAATGGCTGCCCCCACAAATAATTATCATTAGTAGATCCAATATTGTAATCTTCGTGTGGTGCTCATTTTCACACGAACTTTTAGCTAAATTCCCACGATATGAGTTAGGGCAACATTGTGAGTTTCTACCAAGAAGGGACCCTATAGTCACTAGGTGTGGTGGCTAGGGGCAAGGTTAGGGGCTGCAAGCCTCAGAGTGGGGGCCAACAACCCCCCTCTGACTCTGAGAAGCTATCAGCTCTAGGGAAGCACCTAGCTAGATATGCAATGCCTCTAGAAGGAAAGTTCATGCTATTGAACAATATTGGGAAAAACAAGGGAAAAGAGGCCCTTTTCCCACACGAAAAAAATGTCAAAAACTTGTTTTGTAATGCAGCTACAATTGAGACATTGTGCCTAACTACTAAGCTTCTTGAGGAAAAGCTTGCAAATCCAATGGGAGCATCTAAATGGCTTCAACATTACCCTAATCTTAGAGATTAAACCATCGAAGCACTCACTAGGAGATTTCTTGACTCCCTTGTATTTCTAATTGGCATCATCTAGGATTCCTTTATCTGCGAAATATGCAATTGACATATGAATTTGGCTCTCTTGAGGTTATCATCATGGAGTAGGCATTTGATCCTCCTCCAGATTGGTCTTGTATGTACACAATCCCAAAAGAGATGTTTCTCATCTTCTTCAAATTTTTTGAAAAAACGGCAAAAGAGGTGAGATATGCATGTTCTTTGGAGAGATTTTTCCTCATAGGAAGCCTTTTTAGCAATAAGTGCCATTGAAAAGCATTTAGCTTGTGGGATGGAGTGGCTATCCACACTCTTTTCAAGCATTGCTTACAAGTAGGGAGCCTAGTTTTAAAGAAAATCCTCTTCCACCCAACTAAGACACTCATAGCAATAATTGGAGAGGGTCCACTGAATTGTCTCTTCCTTTAGCAATAGAAGTGAATTTTATCACCTCAAGAACCCAAGAATTGTAGCACTAGAGTGGTACTTATCATTATTGACAATAAACTGACTTCTAAGGCCTCATTGAGTGTGGAGCTAAGCCATTCCTTCTATCTATTGGTCAAGTTGAATCTTTGCACAATCCAATCAATATCATGAAAGGAGTTTTGTTGTTCATTCCAAATGTCATGTAAGACTTTGAGCTTGTGGGAGTTTAGGGCATGAGCCATCTTGCCATCTCTCAAAGTGAGGGTAGCCTATGGTGCATAGGCAAATGAGTTGAACCATATAATCCTATTTAGAGATCAGTCACCATTTCTATTATTGGACAAAGGCTAAGATGCATCAATAATCATTGACTACCATGAGCAAGTCAATGCTTATGTAGTCTTGCCTCATGGGTGTATGAACATAACATGAAATGTCTTGGAAATCCAATGTTGCATGCCTAGACTAGGCCTTTTATTAAGGGTTTGAGAGATATAGTGTCAGATAAGGACCATCCAAGATTGATCACTAAAAACTCACTTTAGGAGCTAAAGATATAGCCAATTGGATTCATCGTATAGAGATTCCAAGCTTTCACCATCATCCTTCCTATCAATTATAAGAGTATCCTAGCCAATCTGCACACAAGCCCTATCCTCCTTGTTAGACCATAGAAAGTTTTGAAGCAATCTCTCAACTCTTGTCCAAGCCAATTATTTGCTAAAACTCGAGAATGACCCAATGTATATTGTGGTTGATACCAATATACTCTTGATTACAAGAGTGAGCTTACTAAGAAAGGTCAAGGGGACCTGCTTCCATTTATCAACCTTTGCTTCAAGTTTAGCATATAACCACCTGAATCACTGATTCATGGAAATTCGGACACCAATTGGGCAATTGAGATAGCACATTATGTCTGCAAGGCGAACCATTCTGAAGCCATAATCATGCAACTAGGGTAATTTGGGCTTCTTCCAGGACAACAATACCAATTCCATTTTAGCTCAACTTAGTTTTGATTAAAAAAGCTATAGAATCATTGTAAATTCCATGAAGACAATCAATTGATTGTTTGTTAGTATCTAGAATTTCGGCATTATCATCCACAAAGAATTACACTGCCATCCTACGTCCATCCACTGCATAAGATGGATCTACATCACTCAATGTATTTGAATGTAGATGTCATATGGGTAGCATGCTAAAACTAGATTTAAATAAAACCTAGCACTCTCAACATTGGCTAATTTTTGCCTTCTCCCAAATCCAAGTCTTCTTCCATGCATCTTTTTGAACTCAATTACAACTTCCACGCATTGCAACCACCTGAAGCCAAGGGAAATACTAGGATCCTGAGCTTTTTGTGGGAAAAAGAGAAACACCATGGCAAGGCATAGACAAGGTCATCACGAAACTTGATTATTAAGACAAGAAGCTAAACTTACTCGGCTTTGGATGAGATAAGACCACATATTAGAAACCCTTCTCCATAAATTTGGATTAAAGCATGATTGACTTTCCCAAGTATGTAGCTCCAAACACTAGGCAAAACTCGTCCTCCATACAAGGGTGGCTAAAAAAGTACAGAAAAACACCTGCAAATAACAAGCTTCCATGTATCTGCATTTACCCCTTTTCTTCTAGATTTGATTATTCAAAAGCACTAAACCTTAGCTTTTCATGAAAAATGCTTTCTTCATGATATGTGTTTAATTCCCTTTACTGTGGTCTCAAAGAGAAGTGATGATATTTTGTTCTTAGAAGATGCATTGAGCAAGCTTGATTATCTTCATAACTATTGCTCAGCAATATGAAAAGTCATTTTTCCCTTCATTATTGCTCAATCAAAATACGATTGAAAGCATTAGATCATGTCTTCGTGCGACCCGAGTCTAGTGTATCTAGGTTGTGCATGGATCATGCATTGTACCTTTGGTGGAAACACAATCCTATGCACAAGGTACCTAACAAGCATAGGAAGTTAAGTTTTGGGATACTAGATATTTATTTCTAAGCAAGGTATTGGCATGAGGCTTAATTATAATGGTGCATCCATTCTCCAAATGATGTGAGAGTTGAGAAGGTATTATGATGATAAATTGTAGTGCCACTTTAATTATATTCTTAAAAAACTATTGTGGATGGTCAGATGATGTTATAAATACACTTGTTAGCATTGTTGGCCCTTAAGTGCTACTGCATGCAAGGCAATATGGAGGACTCCTATGCACACATATTGGCATGCCTATCTCTGTATTTTTATGCACATATGGACATATATATGCATGCACAATATGTGATATGTGTATGCATTATGCAATATGTTGTATGCATGCAATCATAGATACAATTATGTATGTATGCGTTCAACAGAAACACACTTATGTTGGTTCTTGCGAGAAAGGTATTTGACATGTCTTACAACACCACATTGTGTCATGACACCATGTTGTCTAATTGCTCTTGCCTTAAAACAATTGCAATCTCCATAATTGTAGCTACCATGACTACACGTATTTTAAGATCTGAGGGCCACTAAAGTGATGGCCCTCGATAATAAAACAATAAAGGGCCAAAAGGTTGACACCAATGAGAGTTGGTGATGGATTGGCCTTTACAACATAGGCAGAAAACGTCCATTACCTTTACTTTATTCTTTATTCTTTTAGTGGTAATAGAATAAGGGAATGTATGTCACACACTGTGACTATTGAAGCTTCCACACAACAGTCTCTCTCTTCTTGTTAGAACCTTCATAGTGCTTTCTCTCTTCTTGCTTCTTCTTGTTTTTCTACCTTTCAATTGGTATTAAAGTGGGTATTCAAGGAGCTTTATCATCACCTGCTTAAACTTGGGAAGAAGAGCTTCACTTCAAGCTTGAAAGGTGAGAAGGATCGAAGCTTGCACTCGTGAGCTATGGCGGGAGAGCAAGAGCAAGAAAGAGAGAGACAAGAAATGGGAACTCCAACAATCAAAATGTGTGATCGGGCCTTCCTTTATTCAAATTGTCACTAAAAGAATAAAGAATAAAGTGACGGTGACGGGCGCCCACCACCTACAGTGTGCAGTGGCAGTGACTGTCAATGTAGTAATACACGGGTGGCTAGGCGGAGATGCCTTTACCCCTAAAAACCTCCCACTTAAAGGTAAATCTGTCCTAGTGAGGAGTGAAAAGAAAAAGAAAAAAAAGACATTATAACATGTACACATGTACAACAGGATGAGGAAAGACGCCATCTCATCCCACGCCCATCAACCTCCTGAGGAAGGTAAAGCGCTCTGTAGAGAGGCTTTTCATGAGTAGATCTCCAGGATTCTAGTCAGTCGAGATATTGACAAGGTCAACAGACTTGTCCTCAATGATCCCACGTATGAAGTGATACCTCACCTCAATGTGTTTCATCTTCGCATGGAAGACCAGATTCTTGGCTAACTAAATAGCACTCATAGAATCCGAATGTAGTGTAGGGATAGCATCAATACCAAGGTCAGCAACCAAATGACCCAACCAAATGGCCTCCTTGCAAGCCTCAGTAGCTGCAACATACTCGGCCTCTATAGTAAAAAGAGCCGTGCATTTTTGCACCCTGGACATCCAAGAAACAGCACCTCCAGCATAGGTGAATACATAGCCGGATGTGGACTTCCTACTATCTACATGTCTTGCATAATCAGAGTCAGTGTACCCCACGACTCCTGTATCCTGACTGCCATAGCATATGCAGTGCTTCTTGCCAGGTGTAACCATATAGCGTGCCACAACACCAACTGCAAAGGCAATATCTGGACGAGTGGCGATCATGGCATACATAAGATTTCCCACTGCGGATGCATAGGGAATCTTGGCCATCTCGGCCCTCTGCTCATCTATCTGTGGACAATCATCCTGTGATACCTTCACATAAGAAGGCAATGGATAGCCAATAGGCTTTACGTCTTGCATGCAAAAGCACTCAATGGCTTTATGAGTTGAAAGGTGAGAAGGATCGAAGCTTGCACTCTAGAGCTATGGCGGGAGAGCAAGAGCAAGAAAGAGAGAGACAAGAAATGGGAACGCCCTTTGTGACAAGTAGAGGAGTCCCTGATGCCTATCGTGTTTGATACGCATACCAAGTATGTGAGCGGCCTATCCCAGATCTTTCATCTCAAAGCTCTTCTTGAGATGAGCCTTAAGAGCATCTAGCTCATCATGAGCTTTCCCTGCTATCAACATATCATCCACATAGAGTACCAAAATCAATAAAGAACCATCACGGGCTTTCTTCGTGTAAAGACACGAATCCACAACACTCCTGCTATAGCCCTGTGACTGCGTAAAGGCATCAAACTTATGATACCACTCCCTAGGTGCATGCTTCAAGCCATAAAGACTTTTCTTCAATTTGCACACTAGGTGCTTCCTGCCAGGTTCTGCAAAGCCCTTAGGCTGCTCCATATAAATCTCATCATGTAAGAAAGCCATCTTGACATCCATCTGGTATCAATCCAAGTTAAGCTGAGCAACCAAAGCCAAGACTAAGCGCAAGGTGGTCATCTTAACTACTGGAGAAAAGACCTCATCAAAGTCCACACCATGCTTCTACTTAAAACCCTTTGCTACCAATCTAGCCTTGTATGCCGGCTTGGGGTGTCTAGGGGTACTTTTCAGCTTGTACACCCACTTGCATGGCAAAGCCTTCTTGCCCGTAGGCAAGGAAACCAAATCTCAAGTGTCATTCTTATGCAAGGAGTCTATCTCAGACTGCATAGCCCTTTCCCAGGAGTGACTATCACCCCTGTGCATAGCCGCATCATAAGTGAAAGGCTTGCCTGCATCTGTAACCAAGACATAATGCATCGAGGGCTGAAATCTATCAGGTGGACGTCTGTCTCTAGTAGATTATCTCACGGCAAGCTCTACTACCTGCCCAGCTGCCTGTCCAACACCCTGACCATGAGCATCTGCTGCAGCTATAGGCTGTCCAACTGGCTATGTGGGAGCTCTCGACTCCTCTTGAAATATGACCCTACGGATCTCAACAACTCTCTCAGGCTGCCGATGCATCTTGTCTTCCTGGAAGACTATATCATGACTGCGGATGACTTTCCATGCCTGCAGATCCTAGAGATGGTAACCCATCTCGCTTGCATCCCCATAACCAAAAAAAATGCATTTGACACTCTTAGATCCAGCTTACTTCTCTTGTTCCTAGGCACATGGCAAAATGCCTCACATCCAAAGACACGGAGATGCGCATAAGAGGGAGGTTTTCCAATCCATACCTCCTCTGCAACCTAGAAATCCAAATCACTAGAAGGTGATCTGTTTATGACATGCACAGCTGTACTAAGTGCCTCAGCCCAAAAGCTCTGTGGTAGGCTTGCATGGCTAAGCATACTGTGCACACACTTCTGGATGGTTCTATTCATCCACTCAACCAAACCATTCTGGGGGGTGTAGGGGGCGGTCAATTGATGGCGGTCACATAATTGCTTAAAATCACATGAGACATACTCACCCCCATTATCTGTTCTTAGGCATTTTAGCCTATACCCAGACTGGTTCTCAACCAATGCAAGCCATCTCTGAAACGCAGCCAAGACATCGGATTTTAGCTTAATGGGATAAGCCCAAACTTTTCATGAAAAATCATCTATGAACGTAACGAAATACTTTGCACCACCCATAGAGACTGACAAAGCATGGGCCCATAGACATTCGAATGTACCAATGCCAAGGGCTCACTCATGCGTGGCCTACCGGACTTCTTATGCGTAGACCTAGTCTGCCTACCATAAAGACAATGCTCACATGAATCAAAACATGCATAATCAAGGGGCGGTAATTACTGCAAACCAGAAAGCATTTTCATTCCCTTCAAAGACATATGGCCCAAATGGGCATGCCAAAGAGATACATGTGGGATAGAAACCACATACAAAACATGATCAAGGGAAGAAGTGGATACAATCAAGGGATAGAGACTGCCAGCCTTGGCACCTCTCGCAATCACAAGTCTACCACGAGTGATCTTCCATGCAGGGTCTCCAAAAGATACATGATAACCTGTGTCATCAAGCTGTCCAGCTGATAGGAGACTGCGTGTCAAAACAGGTACATGACGTACATCCTGCATAACAAAATTGTTGCCAGAAGGAAACTGCAGCCTAACATCACCAATGCCCACAATATCAAGAGAGCTGTCATCACCCAAGTGCACAAAACCCGAAACAATACGATATGAATGAAACCACTCTCGGCAAGGTGTCACATGAAAGGACGCACCTGAGTCCAAGAGCCAACATTGTGCATACATAGAGTGTAACTCTGTCATCTGCGAAGCACTAGAAGAAGCTACAAGGATATAATCATCATCAACATCCTTAGGCTGCATAACATTGATCTCTTCTATTTTAACACTGGACTTTGCAGGCACTATGTTGCGATCAAAAGACTTATCCTGCACTTTGTCTTTCCCCTTATCTTTGCGCCTTTCATTGCGTAGTTCATGGCATTGTGGCCTGATATGGCCCTTTTTCCTACAATGGTGACAAGTAACATCTACATTCCTGCCACGGGATTTGCTACGTGACTTTCCATGAGACTTGGATCGAGATTTTTGAGAATCCCGTCCATGGCCACTGCCACTGCCATGCTTTCCATATCCATCATTCCTGCCTCTAACTATCATAGCATGCAACACATGAGAGGCATCCAAATTCTTATGGTTAACCTCTTCCTGCAGAAGAGCACTCTCAACATCATATAATTTTAAGGTAGCAATAGAGGCACATAATGCAATGCGGAATACATCCCATGACTCATTAAGAGTACCAAACAAGAAAAGAGGAGTGACATCCTCTGCAAAAGTGATGTCCTGCGAAGTCAAGTTCTTGAGTATAGCATGAAACTGGCTCAAGTGAGCAGGCATAGTCACATTCTCCTTCATGGGCAGATCCATAAGCTGCTTCAGCCAATACGTCTGGCTTGCTGGACTTTTCTTGTCATAGAGATTCTTGATTTTATTCCACAACTGTCATGCACTCTGTTATTCCTCAAATACATTGTAATGAACCTGTTCTATGAGAGATAATACAATAGTGGACTTGCATAACTCATCAAGCTCAAACCATTCCTCATCTCTGGCATAGTTGCAAGCGGCTGTTTGTGCTGAACCTCAATGGTTTGATCTGTGATTTCTGCACCAATACCTACCAAATCTGACTTTGCCAACAAGAGTAATTCGTACCATCAAGCTTAGTAATGTTGAAAATAGCATGATTAGTGGACGAACTCGCTATGATGTAGACTGGAAGACTGTAGACAATTCAAAAATTGCTTGTTGTTTACTGCAGAAAATGACTAACAAATCACCAAAATCGAGAGAAAATGGAGAGAAAAGTGTAACCAAAGCTGCTGCCCACCAAGTTCTAGTGAAAGTATATCATTACAAAATATTTCAGCATGAAAAATCCATGTCAGTCCAGAGTTATATGCTTGCTATAATAAATGACAGCAGGGTACTGTGAGAGGCAATTGCTGACCAAATCACTGCACCAAGTTAAGAAATGACAGCCAAGACATGACCAACCATAAAGGGGCACAAATCAACGCCAAACAGTCATCAAGACCCTGATCAAACACCCAAACATGTCACAAAAGCATCCGTCAGTGAGTAGGCATACCCCCTGGACAATAGAGCAAAGTATATATAACACTGGCAAGACCTGACACCAGTAGGTGTATGCTCACAAGAGTGTGAAGCCCAAGCTCTGGTCAAAAACAACTCCAAGATATCAGTGCATGAACCATGCAACATTTAAGTATAAGAGATCCCAAGGTCTCAAGTATCTGCAAAATGCTCAAAATAGCATAAACCTCCTGCTCAATGTTGGTCAAGCATACAAGATGCTCCCACTAGCTCAAAAGGCAGATAAACGAGCTTAACAGCTCAAGCAAACCAAGTCAAAGTACCAAAGACAGGTAACTAAGACAATGCCTCAATAGCATCCAAGGTCGTAATGGAAAAAGCCAAGTCGCAATGGAAAAATCCAAGTCAATGTCCAACTAATCAAGGGAATACTCAAATGAATGTCGAGACAAGCTCAAACAACTGCCATCCACAGCCAAAGCATAAAGCATTCACCAAGACATCATAACCCGTACTGGGTAGCCTAGGCATAAACCATGTCATAGATGAAATGCCAGCTGCAAAGAAGCGATAGTCGAACCCAAATCGAGTTCTAATCTCAGCTCAAAAGCATTCTGAAGCATAAACAAGACATGTGGCATAGTCCAAATACATCATGACATCATACCGAGTAGCCGGGAGCACCCCGTGACCAATAGGCATAACCCAACTATAGCATAAATAGCTTTAGCCCGGAAGTTTCTAGTAGCATATAACCTCTGTAAACTGAGCAAATTAGTGCTCAATCCAAGCTCAAATCCATAGGCAAACCATAGGCATACATTCCCATATGTATAGGCACCAATCGTGCATAATCAAGCATCAAATGCCAAGACCTGTAAGCATAAAATTGAAGTAACAAGTGGCTGCCCTGTTTTGGACAGATCTGGGATTGTTCAAAACAGTCAATGGCTGAGATAAATCAGCTCCAAATGTGTCTCACATAAGAGGCATAACATCCACAAGTGACCCGGTATCAATAGACATCAGTAGAAGCATCACATAAGCCATAGGCATACAAATACATGCTGTCTCAGACCTGAAATCTATTGCAGAATATTTTGTCATCAGAATTTGGAAAATTCAACATCACCATTGCGTCCAGAGCATGCCAAAATCCTAACTTAGACTCTTACCTTGCCTGAATCAGGTTTCGAATGCCCGAGATATGACAAAAAGAGTGATTTTCAAGCCAAATTTTGAAACAAATGCAAAAAAAACGTGAGCTGGCTGGGGGGGTCTGCTGCCCCATGTATCAACGCCCAAAGGGGGCACAAATGGGGGCCAAAGAAGGCCTACACTAAGCCTCAGCAAGCCTTGATAGGCTGGAAACAAGATCTAGGTGAAGGAAGCTTCAAGAGGTGTGAGCTATGGCTGCCCACAACCTCTAAAAACCATGTTTACCTAGACATGTGGACTGAAAGAAAACTCTGAAATAATGAAGGAATACCTCAATGCCAATGGCCTGATGGTGTCTCAATAGGCCAGGAAGAAGCTCGAGAAGCCGGGGAGTGACGAGAACTCAAGAGAATGAGCTATGGCTGTCGGGACCAGGAGACCCAATGCGAGTGGGGAGTCAATAGGAAGCTAAGAATGCCACGAGCCAAGCTCAAGAGTCGGAAAGCCGTGCTCTGATACCAGTTGAAAGGTGAGAAGGATCGAATCTTGCACTCAAGAGCTATGGCGGGAGAGCAAGAGCAAGAAAGAGAAAGACAAGAAATGGGAACTCCAATAGTCACAATGTGTGACCGGGCCTTCCTTTATTCAAATTGTCACTAAAAGAATAAAGAATAAAGTGACAGTGACAGGCGCCCGCAACTTGTAGTGTGCAGTGGCAGTGACTGTCATTGTAGTAATACACGGGCGGCTAGGCGGAGGCGCCTTTACCCCCAACAAAGCTTTCATGGCTACCCATCCTTCATCCTTCTAAGGTATGCATTGAGTCTCAACTTGCTCTAGGGCTTTCAAGCCTTATTCTAGGGGTTCAAGGGAACCCATTGAGCATTATTCGTTAATGTTTGAGTTAGGAAGCATCAAGGAGAGAAGCCAGGAGTAGACAATGGATTTTCCATTGATTTTTTAGCCATTGCTTCTACTTCTACTACTCACATTTTAGAACTTGCTTGCTCCTGGGACTTGGCACATTCATTGGCAATCACTTGACCATTGTTTGGCTTACTCTTGAGTACATTCATTGGTGATCACTCGAGCATTGTTTGGCTTGCTCCTGAGCACTCTTTGAAGAGTTCTTGATTAGGCATTGCTCTATTGTTTGGTATGGACTTGTTATATACCCTGTGAATAGCAAACAATGAATCCTAAAATACGTGCTTGATAGATCAATGATGTTATTTTGGTGCTCAGATGTTGTGGTAATGCTTTGGGATACTACTCAGATTGTTTAGAGCTCCAATAGATCACTTCTTGAAGATTTATTATTGTAATAATAGTTTGGATAGCATGCATACAACAGTGAGCTTTATGTCTATTATGTCTCTTTATACTTTAGGGATGCTACTTGGCTACAGTGATGCTTAGCATTGATCTACATACCTAGATATGCTTATGACATGCTTTGAGGCTTGGATTTGAGCTATGTTTGATGTATTTGAGCTTTGGTCACTCATTTCAATGATCCCACTTATGGATATTGAAGACTTATTGGATGTACATATTCCTGTAGGTATCTAGATGTATTTGGGATTCTCAGATGCTATGACATTTATGTCTCAAGTTTTACTTGCATACATCGTATTCTAGATTTGATTCCAATGGGAGACACTTGTATTTATTTGGTAGAGCTTGGTTCTTTAGAGACAGTGGGAGTTTCTCACTCATATATATATATATATGCTTAGTTGATATATGCATACACTATTTTTGTAGATATCGATTCCTGTGGGTTGATTTTCTTTTGAGAAATTTGGGTACCCAATATATATCATTGTTTGTGGTGGATGCTCGGCATGCATTGGTTGTATGCATCTACGTATATATCACTCCATATGCTTTGACAATTGTTGGTACCTCATTGCTACACTATTAGTTGCATTCTATATATCCTAGATTGCTACGCTGATATTTCTACTAGTGAAGGAGCTTACTCCATTGGTCATTTATTTATTATTTTATGGTCATTTTTTATGTTTTATAGACATCAATACTAAATATTTTTTATGACTAGTTTCCTTGAGTATAGACACATTTTTTAAGCACTCTACTGCATATTGTTTATGCATGACCATATACACTTTTGTTCCCACCCTCTTGCCTGCTCTTTTGGCTCAATTTTGGGGTAGTTGATGGTAACAACTTCCAATACTCGAAGTTGAAAATATGGCATGTCTCGGTGTAGAAGAAGTAGGTTAGGTCATGAACAACCAAGGGTATAAAGCCAAATGGTTGGGATAGAGATAATTGGGATGAGCTTGATCAGTTATTCAAGTCCACTATCATATTATCTTTGCCTAAGCATATGTATTTCAATGTTATCTCTATTGAGGGTGGTGCATATGATTTATGGAAGAAGATAATTGATATTTATGATAAGCAAAAGTCTTGCATCTCAAATGTATTGGTTGAAGAATCATGTGGACCTTTGCATGAAGGAGGGAACCCCTACGTCTACTCATTTGAATGAGTTCCACTCTATTTTCAACTAGCTTGTCTCGCAAGACATCAAGTTTAAGGATAACATAACATCTTTGTTTTTTCTTATCACACTACTAGAGTCATGGGATATATTTCGTACTACTATGAGTGTTAATCCTTTTGAGGGTGGTTTTAAATGTGGTAATGCAGAGAGTGCTTTATTTACTAAAGAAGTAAACATGAAGAATATTGATGCAACCTACACTTCTTATGCACTTACTATTAGAGGTAGAAATAGTCAAAATGGCAATAATAATTGTGGTAGAGACTCATTGCCTAATAGTGGCAAGTCTTAGTCTTATGGAAAATCCCACATAAATCCCACAATCATAAGTTCTCTTTGACATGTCATTATTTTGGGTAGCATGGTTACATTATGCCATAGTGCTATAAAATGTGCAATGATAGGCTCACTGAGAAAGGCAAGGGGAAATAACAAGAAAATGCAAAGTCAAGTGAGACTGTATCTAAGTCCAATATAAAGATAGAGAATATAAATGCCTTGGAATATAGTTCTAATGACTACATTCTTGTAGCCCCATCTATTAATGCTACTCAGTTAACCAATGCACCATCTAGTTACTCTTAATGTTGGCTTCTTGATTCGGAGACTTCATTCCATATTACTGCATATCGCCATTGGATTTATAGCTATGGTACTGTCACGGATTCTATTAGACTTGTAGATAACAATACATTAGATATCATTGGCACATGTGATGTTAGACTACAATTTGGTATTGGTGCTCCTTTTTGCCATGATTGAGAACCAATCTAGGTATAGGTTGAAATGCCTATTGTCTAAAAATGGGGGTATAAATGTCTTTAAGACTTTTGAGTAGCTATGTGATGAGAGGGGTATTAAGTATCAATTGACTACCTCATACATCCCACCCTAGAATTGTATTGCATAGCACATGGACAATACTATTTAGGAAAAAGTTCAGAGTCTGCTTAGTTAGATAGGCCTACCACAACACTTTTGGGCTAAGACACTTAGTACTGTTGTGCATCTTACTAATAGATCCCTATGCACACGTCTTAGTAGTAGCATTATAGAGGAGGTATGGTTTGGTAAACTTGTCTCATATGTACACTTACAAGTCTTTTGATATAAGGATTTTGTCATATTCCTAAGGACGTGTACAAAAAGTTGAATCTAAAGTCTGTCAAATGCATCTTTCTTGGATATGGGGATCTAGGTGAGATGGTCTATCATCTTTAGGATGATCCGTAGGCTCAAAAGGTTATTCGCAACCATGATGTTATGAAAAAGATACATATGAGACTAGAGCATATGATTGAGGTACACATGGTCATATTTCAAGAGGAGCCTCTTGTTACCATATAGCTAGCCCTAGTGAGATAGCATGCTGCAGTTGTTGATGATGTAGTGGCCCAATATCGCTTACTATGTAGGATCATGATATTGCATAGAGACAACATGCCATATAGGCCCCATAGGTAGTCATGAGATGCTTTGTTAGAGCTTCACGTCTTCTTGATTGCTATGAGCCCTCTATGGATTATGTCATGGTGATAGAATATGCTAAGACACTTACCTATGAGGAGGCTATATGTAGAGGCGATTCTCATTCTTGGGAGAGGGCTATGCACTTTGAGTTTGATGCACTGCAAAAGAACCATACATGGGACTTAATTTTCTCACCTAATGGAAAGCATACATTACCATGCATGTGGGTATGTAAGTTGAATAATACCCTTGGTCATCAAAAGCCAACACATAAGGTCAAATTGGTTGTTAAGGGCTCTAAGTAGGAAAAGGGAGTTGATTTTGATGAGGTCATCTCCATTGTGGTCAAGATGACTATCCTACTCTTGGTCTTGGGCTTGGTTGCTCTATTATATTTGGATCTTTATTGAATAGATATCAAGATGGCTTTTCTACATGGGGACCTATATAACGAGGGCATTTATATGTGGTAGCCTAAGGGCTTTGTGGAAAGAGGCAGGGAACACCTACTAAGCAAATTAAAGAAGAGTATTTATAGGCTTAGGTAGGCATCTAAGGAGTGGTACCATGATTTTGATGCTTTTATGCATTCACAGGATTATTTCGACAGTGATATGGATTCGTGTCTATGCACAAAGAAGACCCATGATATTAGCCTTATTATCTTGGTGCTTTATGTTGATGATATGGTTATAGCTAGGAGTGCTCATGTTGAGCTAGTTAGCTTATAGACTTAGCTCAAGAAGAGCTTTGAGATGAACAATATGGGACATGCCTCACATATACTTAATATATATGCGCATTACATGCAATATCTCTAAGGGATTTCTCTACTTGTCCCAAAATTAGCACATTCATAGAGTACTTGAGCGATTCCATATGCAGGATGGTAAGCCTATTGGGTGTCCTTTACCTTCTCATGTGAAGTTAGTTAGGCCAATTCCCTACAGCTAATAATGAGAAAGCCGAGATAGCCAAGGTTTTGTATGCATCCATAGTGGGTAATTTGATGTATATCATGATAGACACTCCTTCTAACATAGCATTTGTAGTGGAACTGATGGCATTTTATATGGTTACACCTGTAGGCAATATTGGGACCCCTCAAGGGTATCATAAGATTCCTTAAAAGTACAATAGATATGTGCATTTGGTATGGCAACTAGGATACAAGAGTGGGTTACACTGACTTAGATTATGTAAGATATGTAGACAATAAAAAGTCCACCTCTATACATATTTTTACCTATACTGGTGGAGGTGTTATCTCGTGTATGTCTAGGGTGCAAAAAATGCATGGCCATGTCTACTATCAAGGTTGAATACATAGCAACCACTAAGGCTTGCAAGAAGACCCTATGGTTAGACAATCTAGTTGTAGATCTTGGTATGGTTATGACTCCTAAAGTTTATTTAGATTTGATAAGTGTCATTCAGGTGGCATGTAATCCGATCTTCCATGCAAAGACAAAGCACATTGAGATGTGTTGAGATTTACAATCACACCCACTGTGGCCTCTTTGTATGAGGCAGTTTAAGCTAAAGACATGCAGGCTGCAAGAATCCCATATGCATAGATAGGAATACTAGTACCTACCCATGTTTATATAACATTGTACTCGGATGTCACTTTCATATATGATGAATACAATATCATGATGCTTTTCCATCTCAGTTAGTGTCTTGGTCATTATCAGTCTTATACACAAGATTGTGTTTATGAGTCCAAGTCTCAATCTTGGAACCTAATTCACTTGTGTAACAGGTCAAGTCTTGTTTATGGCATCATGAGCTTAATCTTCATCTTCAATCCACCATAGCCATTGCCATGCTCTAGATCCCGCATCTTTTCACATGGTATCAGAGCTCAGTTGAGCATGGCACTGCCTCTCTGGTCTCTTCTCACCTCTGATCATCTTTGTCCACCTCTCCGGTCTCTTCTCACCTCTGATCATCTCTGCCTAGCTCATATCCAACTCAATTCTTCATTTTCAACTTCATTCTCATCCTGACCTTGAGTCTGCCATATCCAAACATCACATATCTATGTTGGAGCTTCTTGATCTCCTCATCTAGGCCATAACTCTTGAATATTTCTTCTAGGAATATCTTCCCCAGGTCAAGGCGCTCCTCCTTGGCCCATCAAACCTCGACATTACTTGTCGTTGAGCCTAGCATTGCAAGAAAACCAGCTCATAGACAAAAAACGGTGCAGTCTGATTTGTACGCCATTGCGTAGTCACCACGTGTCGCGATCTTGCCCAGGATCATAGGGATTTGGAAGCCCATTAACCAAGCTTTATTCTCATATAAAAATTTCCTTAAATGGTTGAGTGAACAATGCACACTAAGTGAAAAACTAGGGCTGCCCAAAAACCCTAAAGTTGGCAGCCATGGCCAACTTCTCAAAAGCTTCAATTTTCTTCATGTCCTCTCTCCTACCACTCAAACAAAGCTTCTACCCCCTTGATCTGAGCAAACACTTTCCCATCAAATCATCAAACAAGAAGGATCAACATCAACTTCATTCTTCCCACTCCTTCCACTCCATTGGAGATTTTGCCTCTCTCTTTCTAAACTAAGTATCCAACAAATATTCAACTGAGTTACGAGCAAGATTTGTCCATCACATTAGCAAGGAGGGGACTCAAGAAACGAGTTCATCAAACATCAAAAGTTTAAATTTGCTAGTTTCTCCTGATACTTACATAGTGCTTTTTGGCACTAGTATCTCTTGTGTGTTTTGACACATTAAGTTTCAATTGTGTTGCTAGTCGGAATATTAGAGATTTGGAGCTGATTTTCAATGACAAACATGAAGATTCCATTCATAAAAAGAAGTGCAATCATTTTTACTCACTTGTACCACATAGAAGATACACTTTCTCTACTTGCAGGGAAAAATGGAGTTGTGAGCATTCAAGTTCCATCCATATTTCCATTTGAAGAACTTGAAGACATGTGTGCTACCTTGGAGATAGTGCAAGAATTTGAAGTCATTTCCACTCTCTCAAAGATGATGATACCTTTTCTTGAGGGGAACATGAACATGAAGACTAATGCAACTAATGCAAGCAAAGTTAATAAAGAAGAAGACCAGGAGAACCTAGAAGAAGAGGACCAAAAGATCAAAGCGGTGGACAGTGAAGCTGCAAGCAAAGTGAAGAACAAGTACAAGATCAAGTTGGACTACATCAACAAGAAGACTTGCAATGAATTGAATATCTATGTCAAAAAAAATGCTGAAAACTGCAAGGGCCTGACGGTCCTTGAACCAATTTTTTACTAGACCTTTTCCAGCCTTATAATGCCTAGCCCAAATGCCTTTATCATAAGCTTGTAAACTCCTCATGTATCCATGTACTACAACATCTACACACTTTGTGACGCCCCTCTTATAGCCTCTAGATGACCACCATGTTTGTGGTACCCACACTTATCCTTTTCTGCCATAGCCTTTGGCGTTTTGCCATGTCTATGTTGTGCCCACACTTTACAAGTGTTGCTTTCAGTAAAGCCTCTATACACTTTGTACTTTCTGGTTGTGATTGAGGAGGGGTTTGAGATTTACAATCACACCCACTGTGGCCTCTTTGTATGAGGCAGTTTAGGCTGAAGACATGCAGGCTGCAGGAATCCCATATGCATAGAGAGGAATACTAGTACCTACACATCTCTATATAACATTGTACTTGGATGTTGTTTTCATATATGATGAATACAATATCATGATGCTTTTCCATCTCAATTAGTGTATTGGTCATTGTTAGTCTTATTCCCAAGATTGTGTTTATGAGTCCAACTCTCAATCTTGGAACCTAATTCACTTGTGTAACAGGTCAAGTCTTGTCTATGGCATCATGAGCTTAATCTTCATCTTCGATCCACCATAGCCACTGCCATGCTCTAGATCTTGCGTCTTTTCACAAGGTGCACTATCACTTCATCAGAGAGGTGGTAGAGGATAAGTCCATTGAGCTTGTCAAGATTCCTACATATAGGAATCCTATATACATGCTCACTAAAAGTTTCCCAATGGAACAATATGCCTTCCTTAGAAAGATGATAGGCGTAGGACGAGATGACATCTTTCCTCATCCCATTGTACTCTATGTATACATTGTACTTCTCTTTTTTCTTTTACTTCTCAGTAAGGCACATTTGCCTTTAAGTGGGAGGTTGTTGGGGGCTAAAGGCCACCTATGCCTAGCTGCCTATAGTTACTTGTATACTATACTCGCACACATTCATCTCTCTCTTCCTACTCGAACCTCCATAACTCTTGCTCTCTTCTTGCTTTCGCTTGTGATTTCACCCTTTGCTCCATCTTTTATTTTGTTGGCATCTCATTTCCTTTTGTGCCTCACTCTCACCTCACTATAGGCATTCAAGACCTCCATTGGATATCTAGATTCAAACTTCTTCATATTGTGACACTTTATTGGCCTCTCTACCCTAGCATGAGTTTTCTTGAAGGCTTGCACTAGTAACATGTATGATTTTTGGGGAGTTCTTAAAGAAAACTTCTCATGCAATCAAGTAAATGAAACATGCAAGTCATTAAAAAAATTATGGAGAATGCCTAAATACTATAAGAAAAAATTATGTTGATGAGCAAATAGATGTGTTTTTTAGAACTAATAAAAAAACTTAAGTATGATTAGAAGTATATATAGAGAGAACCCACCTATGTGCACATTAACTTTCTTCCTTGTTTGAAACCAAGCTGGCCTTTCTTCCTTTCAAAAATATAGGGATCACCTCCTTTAACTAACAAGAGAAACACAAAGAAGAAAAATAAGAATACAATGAAGACATATAAAGAGACGACGAAGACATGGAAAGAATTTAAAAAAATGAGCTCACCTTAATGTGTGTGGAGAAGAATAGGAAGGAGTCAAACTTCATCTCTCCATGAAACCTCTCAACCATGAAATCTCTCACATGAGAGCTCATGATCTCATCTTGTGCCTCATCTGCCACACATGCTCTCTCAACCATTCTCTCCCCATTTTTCACTCAAAAGTAAAATTAAATTGAAATGAAAAGAAGATGGGATATTTTATTTTAGTTTTGTGTCACCTTAAATTGCACATTTGTAGGGTTGCAACCAATAGGCATCTTGAAGAATCAATTAATCAAGGTTTTAGGGCTAAAGTTCAAGGCATGTTTTGTGGTTTTGCACATTGGTGATTTTGAGGATTCTTATCAAATACTGCTTCGAAGACCGTGGTTCAAGTTGGCCTATATGAAACAAGATTGAGATTTAGGATTTGTGATTATTCCTCATGGTAAAAAGAATTTTAAACTTTGTACACAAGGCAAGATGTTGGTTAAGTCCCATTGCCAACCCATGGTTGCTCAAACAACTAATTTAGCTCCTAAGGTTGAAGATGATGAGGAAGATCTTTTTCCTTAATATGCAAAGTGTTATGTGTGAAAATGTACATTTTAAATGCCTAATTTTAAATTCATTTGCATAGGAATTTAAACACAAGTTCATTGGATCCTCACATAAACCTTTAGATGTGCAACTTTATTTTTTCTTCTTCTTTGCAATTTCTTGATTTGTATATGCCTCTAGCTCAAATGCAAGTCCAAATTCATTTGACAACATCTCACTTCCTTTATGCCTCACTTTAGATATTCATGACCTCCATTGATGCTCTTGATGTCAAAATCCAAGCTCCTTCTTTTTTGTGACACTTTATCGATGGCCCCTCTACCCTAACTCCCTAGTTCTTTTATATTACAAATATTCACATCAACCACAAACGAAACACCAATATGGTATAATTAAAAAGTTTAATCCCAAGTATTGTTCTTAAACAATATGTAGCAACTCATTTCTATATGTATAGATACATACATTTGAAGCCAAAGTTTGGCTTAAATTACAAAATAGAGAGAGGCTACATGTAAAATGCATCATGCATTTACATAGCACCTAATGTATGATATATAGTACACAAAAACACATGATACAAAAGAGGCACAAAGAGGCATCATAAACATGCATTCCTCACTCATACACGTTGGGCTTGCTCTTTTGAAGCATATGCCATGCAATAGTATAAGGTTCTTCTTGTGAAGAGGTTCACATAGTGTGTGCCACCATGAAAGTTTCTAGTCCATATGTTGCCCTTGGCTCATCCTTACAAAAGCTTGCTAAAGATAAACATAATGCCTTTGCAAAGAAGGATTGCTCCCATTAGGATTTAAACTAGTATTTAATGTTCCATCTATACATAAAATAAGTATCACAATCATGATTCCATGAAATCTAAAGTAATATTCAACTTACCATAAATATTTACTACATTGTGCTCCATCATCTTGATTAATGTAAGCTTTAATTGTATGATAAATCATTGATAAATTCATGCAGCATCAAGGATAGTAACTCAAATAAAAATTCAATTATCAATACCAATACTCGTGGTAATGAGTGTTTTAATATACGATTAGAAGCATATATATGTGCGCCCAATAGCATGTTTGACTATGAGTAGAACACATTAATAGATACATTTATAGATGACTTCCATATGTGAAGAGGCGAGCTCAAGCTCAACCGTCAAGATGTTCAAGCATTTCAAGCCGAGCACTAATGGCTACCTTTCACATAGCCGACGTGCTCTCTCTCTCTACGAGGGTAGTGAGCTTACCTCCATGCCATATCGAGATGCCTCCTCTCCCAAGCACTTCGGTAGCCCCATGATCCAAGTGCAAGCTTCAAGCGAGCTCGATCCTCAAGCTCCATGCTCCAAGCTCCAATCTTCATTGCCATGAGCAAGAGAAGAGAAGAGAAGAGAAGAGGTGAAAATGGAGAGCTTCTCCACCACGGTCCCTCACCCTCACACACTCTCACACCCCTCTCTCAAGCACAAGCTCAGGCAAGCAAGAAGAAGAAGAAAAGGAGAGCTACTTTTGGCCACACACAAGAATGAGCTTCTCATTCATGTTTTGAGTTTATATACAAAGCCCTTATCCCTTTGGGCACCCATCACCTTTTTTACATGACCGGCCATTATGGCAAGGTCCTCTTTTCCCATTCCCTTCTAGTTGCCCTTTCTCTTTACCTATTCCCTTCTACCCTTTACAATTTGCATAGGAGGGAGCCTAGTGCTCTTTTACAAAAGTTTTATGGGCGCCGTGCATTTAAAAATGTGCTTTTGCCTTTGGCTTAGCTTTTGAGGCCACCCTTGCACTTTTGGCCATTTTCCTTCATAATCCTTTCTTTGTGTCCACATTTGGGGTTTTCCTAGACTTCTTTGGACTTCTTTTTCTTTGTCTCGAACTGGGGTTAACAATATGAAAGTTTGAACATAAGCTCATCTCATAGACTAGTGGAAAAAACTAGCAAATTTAACCAAATAATAATAAATAGGAAAATAAGAAGCTTATCTTGAGTGTTTCAACAAAGGCAACAATGCAAGCAAACAAAAATTACACACAATAAAGAAAACATATACCTTCACATTTTGGAAGAAAGGGTAAAAATTAAGAGGTATAAAAGGAGAGGAAGAGGAGGAGGAGAAAAATACATTCTTCTTTGTCTAAAGAGCAACTTCCATCTTTTGTTGACCTTCTTTTGGTGCCATATGCAACTATCCATCACTAGTTTCTCTTGAATTATGAAAGGAAGTAGAGAATAAAGAGAGGAAATATAAAAAATCATTCAACATAAAGAAAAGAAGCAAGAAAAAGAAGAGGAGAAGAGAATAGTTATTGTGTTCTTGAGAAGAAGGAGAAGGAGAAGGAGAAGAAGAAGACATAGGTTGCCTTTTTAATATAATGTAAGTAAAGCTCCATATCCGCATACAACCAAATAGGTATGTAAATGATGTTTTCAAGGTGGGATTCATTGGGACTTTGCTTTATGGTCAAGATTTATCATGGTTTTCTCCAATCATGGAAAATAATATTCCAGTACTCCATAAGTATAAGTCATTTCTTTGTGAGCTCACTTTCACATTTGGAGATGCAAACATTGGTCGAGTAACAGAAATGAAACTTCAGAACCTGCGACAAGGTAATCGTGCCACCTCTGCTTATGCATCTAAATTTAGGCAATTAATCTATGACCTCACTTGGCACGGATTATTTTATCAATGAATGTAAATGGGGTCTTTGAGATGACATTAAGGACCTCATGCTCATTATGTTTGAGACAAAAACACTCAATGGTTATGTCTCAAACACTCAATGGTTATATCATGCAAGCCATCCAGTATAATAATAGATTGTTCAAGAGGAAGCAAGAAAAGTGAGAATAATTAAGGCCTCGCCAATGGAATCCATCCCCAATCAAAGATCTAATCAGAGAAGAAACCAAGCCCGAACTGATGCAAATAGATAATACTAAATTCTAGCCCTTGATTCCACAAGAAAAGTGAAGAAGAAGAGAAAATCATCTATGCCCATATTATGGAAACCCTAGACACATAGCCCTAAATTTCCCAAATAAGAGGGCAAGAATCCCAAGAGTTGTTGCAACCATCCTCAAGTAAGAAAACAAGGATCTTCGATTGTAAATAGGATTGTACAATCAGACCTTGATATAAGAAAGGGTCTCTTGATCCCATCCACTTCACACCCATGGAAACTTCCCTTGTCATAGTCTAGATAATCTAGCCCGAGAGAGACCCTTTCTCTCAAATTCTTGGTCCACTCTAGGGCCTCCAAATGTTTCACTAATGATGGCTTGGTGAATAGATACATGATTCTAGTACCCAAAAGACCTATCGTGCAATAGCTAAAGTCGTGGATGGAAGATCTCTAACATTCGAAGATATTACCAAGGAAACCTGACCACTCATCGTAACTCTTGGCGATCACAAATCTATGCAAGACCTAGAAGATAATAGCCTGTTGAAGCGGAGACTGATAAGGTGCAAGAGGTCTCCCAGCTAGTAGATGTGGCTAGTGAGAGGGAGCAAAGTGCTCAACTTGATGTTGAAGCTTTGAGAAGGGAGAACATAGAGGTGGGTTCTGTTGATGAGCAAGGGACTGAGGAGGATGATGGAGATGCTCCTGTTGCAGCTATCCTCCCCACCCTCCATGTTTCTCAAATGCAATATGTTCTCTTGACTAATTTCCAAGCCCTTTTAACATTAGGGAGGACTACTACTTGGCCATTATTGCACATAATCTTGGAATAGATTCTAACTTTATTATTCCAAATTGGGATAAGTATCTGCTTCTAGATACAAATGTTAAGGAAACTGAATACTACTCTGCAATAGAGAATTTGACCATGATATACAAGGATACACTCCAATATGAGTCATCCCTTTTTTCTAAAGAAGAGTTCAAAGCAACACAAAAGAAATTGAATGTATCTCACTTGGGCAGATCAAACAAGGACTTGACTCTTAAGACTTTCCAAATCAGTTAATCAAGCATTCACATTTGGAGTGAGGAGTTGTTGATTTCAAATGAAAATCAAAATGTTATTTTCATGTGCTATATTTATTTGGATACTATATTGACTTCCATAAAAATTTTGTACTAATTTATTTTGTATGTTTGCTATGTTTGCTAGCTTTTAGCTTGTGGTATATGAGGATGCATTCATTAGTCGTGCAGGTGAGAAATGGAAGGGAGGTTTAGGCAAGGACTCTACCTTGGGCCATTATATCAAAGACCTCACCTTTTCAAAGTTTGTTATTTTCCATCACAGCTTCTCAAGGGATAATGCAGTTCCCCCCCAAACATTGTGCAGGTCTTCACAACCCCCTACTCCCCCCAGGGCGCATTGTGTGCTCCCCTCCCTTTGCATTGTGTGGGTCCACCCTCTAGATTCCCTCCACCAATTGGAGTTTCTCATATAGTTGAGTGTATACATGGATGCTACCAAGATGCAACATATGGAGGCAGCTCAAGAGCTTGCAAGGTGTGAAGGCACTCCTAATGCTCCTGCATAAGAGCCTAAGAGTAGTGGAGGCAGTCCCCTGAGTATGCTTCTAGATTTTCTTTCTTGAGTGGGACAAGAGAATCTACTACCATAGGTATTGCTGGTGTTTTCTATCATTGCCATTATGGAGGAATGGATTAGGGCCATAAAGTCTACCGAGAGGAAAGAGCCTATGCAAGACCTAGAAGAAAAATTTTCTTAGTATGTCATTGCTACACATCAACTTCAAATACAACAGTTAATAGGACAAGTGAAGCAACTAAATAAAGTTAAAACATAGAAAAGTTATTACATTATCACAATAATGAAATGCACTATTCACAACATCAGTATCTTATACAAGGAGACAAAGCTACAATTATGCCAACTAAAGAAAATCAAAAGCAAGTTGACACATGAGTGTAAACAAAAGAAAAAGTCAATTTATGAGTTAATTGTGAACATTGACTAATGAAAGCAGCATGTCAAGGCATGCACGGATGCTCAAAGTGAAAATCTAGATGAGGGTGAGCTTGGACCATCCATTCAAAGATTGGTGAAGGCAAGTATATTAAAAAAGACTTTGAACAACCCAAAGTTAAAGACTGTTGGGGGTAAAGGCACCTCCGCCTAGCCGCCCGTGTATTACTACATTGACAGTCACCGCCACTGCACACTGTAGGTGGCGGGCGCCCGTCACTGTCACTTTATTCCATGTTCTTTTAGTGACAGTTTGAATAAAGGAAGGCCCGGTCACACATTGTGACTGGTGGAGTTCCCATTTCTTGTCTCTCTTCTTTCTTGCTCTTGCTCTCCCGCCATAGCTTTGGAGTGCAAGCTTCGATCCTTCTCTCCTTTCAAAGGCTATGAAGGAGAAGGTGATTGAGTCCATGCTAAAAGATATCTCAAATAAGTTCTCAATTGTGGATGCACAATCTATTTGTGACAAGGTCAATAGTAGCACAAGGACTTACTAAAAAATATTCAAGGATATGAAAAATGGGTTTGGTTATGTACTAAAGAGAAACATAATCATGCCTCTTTCTAAATCTTCAAAGTTAAGAGAGGCTCAAAGACTACCCAACACCAAGGTTTTGGAGCTAATAGAATATCCCATACATATTATTAGTGTGGAAAGATTAAATATAGGAACAAAGAATACATATGAGGTTAAGTTGACAAAGCTTGATAATTATTGCTTCAATCTATGCAAGGTAAGTCAACAATGGTAATGTGTTATCTTATGTATGTTAAATAATATAGTGACAAATTACAATTGTCATAAAGTTGGATGAAAGTGAGGTCATCAAGGGATTAAATCTCAAAGAGTTACTATCACTTCGATGAGACTACAATGATATAGGGGCATAGAGATGGGTGTTTGCGACGTAGATTAGCGGTGTCACTATTTGCGTCGCATTTAGCGATGGTACTCGGAGAAAAAAAAAGCGAGCGAAACCCAAGCGTGGCATTTTTCTGCAAAGAGTTTGAGAGAGAGCGAAAGAAAGAGTGTGGCTTTGAGAGGGAGAGGGAGAGGAAGAGAGAAAAAAAGAGAATGAGAGCTTCTCATCGCCACCGTCGCCATTCACGAAGAAGAGGAGGAAGTGCACGAAAGAAAAAGAGGGGCCGTCACAAAGAGGAGATGAAGAATCCATCCTCGGGCCTTCGGGGTGAGTACATTGCCCCCTCTTGGTTTGTTCTTGTTCTTTCTTCTTTTCTTTTGTTTGTTTTTCTTGAGAATGAGGTGCATTGAGAGAGAGAGAGAGAGAGAGAGAGAGAGAGAGAGAGAGAGAGAGAGAGAGAGAGAGAGAGAGAGAGAATAAACATGAAAGATAACAAAGAAAGAGAGAAAGAGAGGGGGGAAGAGAGGAGAATGAGTGAGAAAACACGATGGGGTGGAGAGAAACAAAGAGAGGGTTTGCCATGAAGAGGAGACAAAGAATCCATCCTCCTCTTGGTTTGTTTTTGTTCTTTCTTCTTTTTTTATTTTTATTTTTAACAATGAGGTCCATTGAGGGAGAAAGAGGGAAAATGAGAGAGTGACAAGAAGAAAGGAAAATGGAGAGAGAGAGAGAGAGAGAGAGAATAAACATAAAAGATAACAAAGAAAGAGAGAAAGAGGGAGTGAGAGAGGAGAATGAGTGAGAAAACATGAGGGGGTGGAGAGAAACAAAGAGAGGGGCAACAAAGAAGAAGAGAGAGAGAGAAAGAAAGATTGGAGAAGGGGGAGAGAACATAAAAGGAAGAGCGCAAAGAAAGGTGGATAAATCGTGTTAGGTTAGCTAGAAAACAAAAGCTACTCTTTGAGGGAAAGAGGTGAAAGGGGTGTTTAAATTGCCCATGGATTTTTTATACAGCAAAGTGGTCTTGGTTAGCCAAGAGGATTCCATTAAAAATTTAAAATGCATTGATTAGGTCAAGTTAGGAATGATTGAATGTCAACTATCCTAGTGTGTCATCCTAGATCCAAATCAATGTTATTTTAGGGGGACCTGAGTTGAGGCTATACCTTATTAATAAAGTGGTTGATGCATATTACTCCCCTCATTTCTCACTTTCTTTAAACCAATGTAATGTTCTACTTAAGTTTGAGAGATGATAGCAAAGTAGTTATCTTAAGCTAATATTAGATAACCATGGTAGGAGACTATAGTCACGATTAAGGCTTGCTTTAGGTTGGCTTTAGGTTGATCCTTGTGGGGTTGAGATGGAACTTTCCCTACTAGGTAGACTTAATCTGGATGAAAAGGGATCAATTTGTGCCACCTTAGATTAACTTTATGATCTTTCTGCATTATGAAAGGTTTTGGATATGGGGGCAAATATTGTTTTATCAATGCCAATCATCTTTCCTATATTAGAGCCAACATTAAGTAGATATAGTGGATAGAAAATCTTAAAAAAAATAGTGTTTATTTTGACGAAATCTATGGCCAACAATACTATTAATGTGTTTAATTTCCATTGTCTAAAGTTTTTATATGTTGTAAACCAAGACGTTTTAGTTGACGTTAACTTTATTGAGTTACAAGAGAAAAAATCCATTCTCAAAATTTTTTTAAAAAAGAGAATGAGAATAAAAACCAATTGTTTGTCCTAACGTAGAAAAATGGAGAATTATAATGGTCATGATATCAAGATCGTGAGGCGTATCTTAATCAGCGTATCCCATGTCTTGCTCTCAATGCAAGCTGGCAATCTGACGAAAGCGTCGCTTGTTTATAGAACAAGTACAATGCTTCGATGAGTTCCAATCGAAGATCATTGATCAGGCAATCTCAAACTTTGAGTAAACGGTAAGAAAAATGTGTATCAATCATGCCTTATATTTGCAAACTAATTGAATATCATATACAAAAACATTAGACATGGCCGTAAAATCTATATAATGAGGTGATATCTCATCCCAAGGAGGAATGCACCTATTGCGGCCAGTTAGAAGAGTTCGTGGGCATGCGATGGATGGAGTGACTAAGCCAATCCACCACTTGGAAGGCACGACCCAGTCTATACCGTCAATACCAAAGGAGACAAGTAGCCTTTCAAACTTTGCTACAATCTTGGAGTCTGAGATGGAGGCAATGATTGATGCATTGATGCCCTTGGATGTGGAGACATTTGATCTGCTAAGAGAGGAAGCATCCATACCATTATATGATGGGTGCCTAGTATCTTGCCTAAAGATGCTACTTGCACTCCTAAGTGTGCAAGCAAAATATGCGATGCGAGTGTGACCGAGTTGTTTAAGTATATTCTACATACACTTTGTTGATTTCTTTTTTGCACAATTATAAAAAACAATTGTGATTTTTCAAGGTGTTTTATGATTTATTTTCAAGTTGTTAAAGTATCATATATTACCACTTGGAAATACCATACTTGAGTCTCATGATGATATGTGACATATTTTACGAAAGCTTGTCATGGGCTATAACAACATCCATGCATGTATCAACGATTGCATGTTGTTTCGAGGAGAGTACGGGACTATGGAGACATGTCCAAAGTGTGGTGCTCACAGGTATCGACAAGACTTGCAAGGGAAAACCATCCCTCAAAAAGTTCTTAGACACTCTTCACTTATCCCTCGTATACGTCACATGTTTCATACATCGGGCATGGGAAGCTTGACAACATGGCATGTGCAGAACAGATCCACAGATGGAGTCCAATGAATACTAGCGGATTCATGCGCATGAAGCCACATTGACTCTACCTTTTCAAGCTTTGCATGAGAGCCAAGGAATCTTTGGATTCATCTTGCTATGGATGGCATGAAGCCATTTGGTCTCTACTCAACTTCTTACAGTGTGTGGCCTGTAGTCCTTGTTAACTACAACATCCCGCCATGGCTTTCTATGAAGAAAGGACACCTGATCCTTAGCTTACTCATTCCTACCCACTACAAAGTCAAGAATATGGATGTCTATCTCCATCCATTAGTCGAAGCTTAAGATTTTATGGGAGGAGGGAGTCGCCATGGAAGATATGAGCAAGCACGATGGTCGATGGTCCGCCAATATATGAGCCATTCTCATGTGGACCATGCATGACTTTCTGGGATTCGGGGAGTGCTCAGGTAAGTAGGCTTCCATTCTCGTTGGCCATATCTATCATAGCTCATTCAAGTTTGTGTTCACTAAATAGGGATGTTGAGATAGGTCTGGTTACCTCAGGTTATCATGCTTGTCCATTGTGTGGGCCACAGTTAGACTCCCGAAGATCACAAACCATGAAGAAAATGGTATATCAAGGACATGCCTCTTTCTTGCCAGAGGGTCATGAACTGAGAAAAGGTTTTCTTAGACGACCTCCAGCATGAATGAATGCCCAAAGCTAGTACGAGTTGAAAATGAAGCATGCTTGGATGATGTTATAGATGAGGAAAAAAACCCATTAGCCATACTTTTGCCATCAATACATCTTCAAGTCTTGTGGAAATGATGAGACATGGAGACAAAAGTGCTTCAAGCACTACCAAATAGGCCCTTCTTTAAGCTTTTACCTCTGTTGTGATTGCCAAATTTTGTAGAACCAACTATTAGCATTCAACTCTTTGGTCACCAAGGGATTGATATCAATCGAAATACATGATCTATATATCCCAAACATTCCCTCTAGATGTTGTTGTCACAAAACTAATATGAAGTAACTAGCTTGATGGATGATTCTACTTTCTTATGCACATTGGAGTTTTGTTTGTTAACCATCACTTTTTCTTTTGCAAAAAACTTTCTCATATCTTTGAGTGTTATCCAAAAGAAGAGGGTTCATGTTATTAAAGATAACATTATTTTGAATTATTGGAGCTTACTGCAAGCCAATAAAACTAGGTGATAGATATTTTCTTTGAGTTGCCCAAGAGGTCACCCCAATGAAATCAAGACATCACCAAGGATGTTGCACTGATTGCTCGCACAGCCTGCAATGATCGTGAAGGCAATGATTTTTGTTTGGTGGATGTTTGTTTGTTTGACTTGGCCCAATAGTTCCTACAAAAGTGAGACTCAAAGTACAAAACCGCAATCAAGGGTGTGGATGCAAAGAGTAGATGAGGGTAACTGCCTAACTAGTGTGGTAGTTGCTTGGGATCCCATATGAGCAATGAATGCTCATAATGCTCCACTTAACAAGGTAAAAGGAAACATGCTACTCAATGCATGGGTTTCCATTTGTAGGGATGCATAGAATCATAGGTTTTCAGGTGTTCCAAATGCTCAATATATAAGTACAATGCTAATGCAAGGGGTGATCCTATGGAGGCATGCTCTTGTAGCAAGGTGGAACTTGGATAATGCCTCATAGGAAAATTTCTCACTTGCCCAAACACCCTTTTACAATGGCAAATTGATGTAATGCAATTCAAGAGTAGATACAACAGAGAAGGGATATCAATGTCGAAGACAAATAAGATAGGCTAAGACTTGAATGTACCAAGTGGGGAGAGCAACCCCATGGATGCTGATGTCAAAGGAGGAGGAGGAGCTGAAGTTGGCTGCAGTGCCAAGAACTAGATGAAGAGTTGATGTAGTAGAAGCACCTTAGTTGGAAGAGCTGAGTTGGAGTAGTCACCATGGTATTATCAAGAGATACTAGAAGCTCAGCCTTGAGAGGGGAAGCCTCCATGTTGGTTGAAGAAGCATGGCTCGACCAAGAGAGAATAGGGAACCACAAAAAATAGCCAACAAATCAGGTCTTTAGCCTAGTTAGTACTGGTGGTTACTTGCAATGCTGGTCCTTAACCAACATACAAGCCAATTATGTAAGTACTATAATAGACCAAAACTTGCATACGTATATCTCATATTGAGATGCTTTGGTGCTAACTTCTAAGAAAAAAGAATGCAAACTAAGTTAAAATGGAGAATGTGTGCAATGGAAGAGAGAGGAGAAAAGGTGAAGTCCTAAAGGTACTTAGCTTAAGGATAAAGTAGCTTATGGGCCCAATTTGAGTAGCCTATGGAGCTATTGCTAGTTTAGTTACTAGTATGTATTATGGGCTTTGGGGTGGCTCATTTGGGTTTCTTTAGGTGTCTCATGTGACATGTCTCATCTTGAGGCTTCTATATATGCTCCACTCTTCTCACTCTTGTATTGCATCATCTTGCATCCTTAAAGAGAGGGAGTCTAAAGGCATTGTTGTTAGTCATCATTGAGCTAATGCCTTGTTGGTATGGTTGTACATCTTGTGCTTCATCTTATGAATTCCATCGCCCATTCATTTGAGTTTCTTGATTTGTGCATCCTAACATGGTACCAGAGGACTAGTGTTGCAGGTTTTGAAGACACTGACATGATTGATTGTTACACAAGTTAATTAGGTTCCAAGATGGAAGCTTGGACTCATGAACACAATCTTGTGTATCAACTAACAATGACATAGAGACTTTACTTAAGAACAAAAGTACTATGACATTGCATTAGAAAAGAGAGCAAGTACAATGCTTTATAGGAAACTGGATGGTAGTACTTCTCCTACTGTGCATATGGGATTCTAGTCCTGACCCCTCACTGCTCCTTCCAAAGATACTAAAGTAGGTGGGATTGCAAACATCTCAACACCCCTCCTCAATCACAACTAGAAGTACAAAGCATATAAAGGCTTTAGTGAAAGCAACACTTGCAAAGTGTGGGCACACCATAGACATGGCAAAACACCAGAGGTTGTCGCAAAAAAGGCTAAGTTTGGGTACCACAAACATGGTGGACATCCAAAGGTTGTAACAAGGTGGACATCCAAAGGTTGTAACAAGGGCCTCACAAAGTGTACAGAGGCTTAAGTACAAGGCTACGCGAGGAGTTTACAAGTTTATGTCCGAAGCATTAGGGCTAGGCAATACAAGGCTAAAAGAGTCTATCCAAATAGAAGAACTGATGTCAAGGTTTGTCCTTCTCCTGGTGGTCTTCTTCTTCTTCTTCTTCTTTTGCTCCATGTTCTTCTTCTTCTTTAATAGCAACTAGATAGGCCTTTTAGGACCTCTTTCTGGCGTGGTAGAACTTCTCGGTGTATTCAGTCCTTTTGCAAAAGTCACAGAAAAGCTGATCCTTCTTGCCTTTGTACCTATTGCCAATATATAATGCTTGTTCATCTCTAGAGGTACTTGGTTCTTCCTTAGTTTTTAGCTTCTTTTCCTCCTCTAATAGTGATACCTGGATATCAACAAGCTCAGGGTTTGGCATATTGATTAGAGTTGTTGATACATTATTATACTTAGGAGGCAAACTTTTAAGTAGAACACCAATGCAAACATCTTCTTCCATTTTAATGTTGATTCCTGCAAGGAGGTTAGAAGTCCTTCCATGTAATTTAGATGTGTGGCAAGTGATGTTTTGGACTTCATTTTAAGCCTGAAAATTTCAATCAAGAGACCATACTTTGATGACTTAGTCTATGCACCAAACAGAGTGTCAAGTCTCTTCCAAGTATCCTATGAAGTATCACAGTTATCCACATGGTGGATATAGCTGTCATCTAGCTCCAGTTTAATAATGGCATGAGCCTTGTCATCATTCTTTTGCCAAGTGACTGCAAGGCCGGCATCACGAGGCTTCTTCTCTTTGCCCCTGGTGATGGCCCAAAGACCCTTCTTCATTAGGATGAGCTTGATGTGGGTCTACCAAGTGTGAAACCCGACCCCTTTGAAGCGAGTTGTTGGAGAGTTTTTTTCCATGTTGGATTTGCAGGGATAGCAACAAATCAACTCTGAAAATCTCAATAGAAGAAATGATCTTGAGTGTGCTAACAAGCACAAGTGCCCAAAAAACACCAAGTGACTAGTATCAAGAGATATTGATGGTATAAGATGCTTGAGAGATTTTCAAATCTTCAATGATCCTTCAAGTGATCTTCAAATCTTGTATTCCCTTCTTTGATTTGATGCTAGAGTAATCCAAAAAATCTCAGACCTGATGTGAGGCAAAGCAAGATTGAGCTACGGGAAATGAAGCTTGAATGTTAATGGCTATGGTGTTGATGCTTGAGATCCTCAAGACTCCAAAAGACTTCAAGAACTTCCTCTCTTTGCTGATTAGATCTTGCTGGAGAATAAGTAGGCCAGTGAATTAGAGTGGCAAGAACTCTAGTGAGAGAATAAGGTGAAGGATGAAGATTTTAGGGAGTTTAGCTATGGTTGCCTGTGATTAGGGTTAACAGGCTCAACTGGTTTTTAGTTCCTCCAGTATATACATGAAATATTTCCAGTAGATTCTTTGTGAGGAGTAAGCTTACTCCATGGGCTCCAATTTCCCTACGCAAGTCGTCACGATTGCACTGCAAACACAGAAGTTGCCCACTGTACGACCGGAACACAAGCAGATCTGGACAACAACTGACAATTTATGCAATGCCAAGCTCAAGGCACACCAATGTTGGGGTCTATGGTAATAGGCACAGGCGCCCTGGGTTAGGGAAGATTTTTGTAGAAGAAAGCATAGGAAATATAGCCTGTAGAAGGAGATCAAGAAGCTCCAAGACAGGTGGGTGCATGCTGGCTATAGCTGCCAAGTAGAGAGAGTGTGATTCACAGGAGGAGATGAAGTTAGATACTCAACTTGAGCTTGGACTGAGCTGGAGAGGGACTAGAGAGCAAAGAAGGACTGTGCCATGCCCAACTAGGTTCTGATACCATGTAAAATATGTGGGATTTAGAGCATGGTAGATGCGGAAGCTATGGAGGTTGGAAGAGAAAGAGTGAGTTCATGAAGACACTGTCATGACTGATTGCTACACAAGTTAATTAGGTTCCAAGATGGAAGCTTGGATGCATAAACACAATCTTGTGTATCGACTGATAATGACAAAGAGACTTTACTGAAGGACAAGGAGCAAGCTCCTCCATTACACATAAGCCAGTTCTTACTTGTAGATCTTGGGAACAAGATCACGATTCCTTGCACGGTATATAACCGTCTAACACTTGCACAACTTGGAAGTTGGCACCTTTCGATCCTTCTTGAGTCTCCTTCTCTCCTACACAATATATGTAGGGCTCTCCTCTTGGAGCTTGATTTCAGCAAAACTTCCGCAACACTTGATTTCAGCAGAGCTTCCACAGCACTTGATTTCAGCAGGGCTTCAGCAACACTTGCACCTTCTCTTCTCCTCTTGGATACATGCAAAGTGATGCTTCCTTCACCTCTCCCTTACATCCAAGGAGAGCCTCCTCTTTTATAGGCTTTCAAGAGCTTCTCTTCTTGGAGAGAGAGTTGAGTTGATCTTCATGCAAGATGTGGTTGTTCCACTCTGCAGCACTAATTTCAAGAGATCTCTTTGTGCATTGTTTGGAGGAAAAAACGTCCAACACAAAAGTTGTAGATCTCGCTATTTTTTATAATCCACGCGGCCCGCTTTTTGAGATCCTTTTTCTATTGCGAGATATTTTAAAAATGGATTTTTCAAAAAAATAACTTTTTAAACTGTACTCTTAACTTGTAGTCCATGCAACCACCTTGAGTCACAGATAAGGAGAGTTCATTAGATTGCCTTGGGCCTCAACCTTAAGATTGAATTCCACACAAAAACTTGTGTCATTTTAGACCTTAGAAAGAGAAAATCACTTCTCTCCTCACTTCCAGAGGATCACGTTTCTCGTCTTTCTTAGTGAGAGAATTCCCTCTCTCATCTTTCTTAATGAAAGAAAATACCTTAAACCTTGACTTGTAGGGGAGAGGATGACCCCAAATGAATGCAATGCTCATTACACACAAGTAAACATTCCCACGGGTCCCTGGGTGCACACATAAATACATATACACAATGCTAATGCACTTCCTCCTCTTAGAACTCAATCCATCTTCATTTATGTGTAATTGCTTGGTTCTTGTGTACACTCTTACACTTGGAAGACACTTCTTTCCCCCTTTTCATAACTTATATTGCCTGTACCAAATATCCCCGTCACAGTGCTCTGATCTCCCCATTACGTGATGCACTAGGAATACTAGTCTCTAAATGGTCTCATGCTAGATCATCATCAACACTTATAGAAAAGTGAGTCATTAATTTATTGACATAAATTTATTAAATAGAGAATATGTAATAACAATCAATTTAGTGACACTAATATCGCGAGTAGTTTATTGGCCAAAGAGATATAGAAAATCCATGGACCAAGGCAAAAATAGTCACACATTAGCAAGTTGGGAAGAAAGAGGTAAAAAGTAGTATAAAGGTAAGAACTAAGAGTGTGGACAGTTAGGCAACAAGTCTAGGTCCTAGAAAGGCATTGAATGCTTCCGTTGTGGTAAATTAGGTCATAATAAGAAGCAATTTTATAAATGGAAGCCAAAGTAAAAAGATAATAAGAATGAAGATAAGGATGCTGACATGAAAGAATGTAAATATTGAAGAAATCAATGCAGGATGGTGAAGTGATATTCACTTCTAATCTTCCTATACATATGCTAGTTGCAACAAATAGACAACATGCTCAATATTGGATACTTGATTCTATTGTATCTTTTCATGTGACTCCTCATAGGGAGTGATTCCATTCATTTGACAAAAATAAGTGTGGATTAGTCCATCTTGGTAATGACTATGTATGTGATATAGTTAGTACAAGTAATGTGCAATTTACTTTTCAAAAAGGATCTACCTTTACTCATTGAAAAGTATGCCATGTACCCGAGCTTACTAAGAGCTTGATATCTATTGGTCAATTACATGACTTGGGATACTCTACTACTTTTGGGAACCAATTATGACAAGTCCACAAGGAATCATTTGTCGTTGCTAAAGGAGCCAAATGTGGCACTTTGTATCCACTTCATGTATATTCTATCTAGAATCATGTAATTGCAATAATAACCAAGCACCAATGTATCTCTATGGCATCATTGGTTGGCATATATGCCTAGAAAAGAAATGGAAATGCTATCTCATTTGGGTTACTTACCTTCTCATGATTTTTTCTAAAAAAAATCTATGAGCATCGTATACATGCAAATCATATGCATTTAACCTATAAGAAAAACTAAAATAGAAAAATGAGTGAGCTGCTTCATAGTTCATAGCAATATATGTGGGCTTATGCTTATAAAGTCCATAGGGGGGCATCCTACTTTATGGCATTCATTGATTATGAAACTAGGAAAGTATGGGCTTTCACTATGGATAGGAAAGATGATGCCTTGTCTTGTTTTTAAAAGTTTCATGCACTTGCAAAAAATTAGTTTGATAAGAGACTTAAGTGTCTCAAAACTGATAATGGTGGAGAATATGTCTCCCATGAGTTTAGAAATTTTTTGGAAGCATGTGGGATAAAAGGGAAGTCATGGCACCTAGAAATCTTGCCCAAAATGGTGTTGGAGAGCATAACAAGATGATAAATGAAAGGATGTTTAGAATGATATCTGATGCTGGTCTTACTCAAGGATTTTGGGTTGAGGTTATGGCGATTGGTGTGCATTTGATAAATCGGTCACCTAGTACTACTTTGGATTGTGGCATTCCTAAAGAGGCATAGTGGGGGTAAGAAGCCCTCTTATGATGACGTAAGAGTATTTGATTGTAAAGCTTATGTGTATGTCCTAAAGAAAGTGTAATTAGTTAGAATCAAAATCCACTAAGTACATCTTTTTGGGCTATGAACAAAGTAGCGAGATGGGTTAACACCTTTGCAATCCAAACGGTATAAAGATTCTCCATAGTAATGATGTGATCTTCAATGAAAAGAATATGCCTAGGTAGCCTCTTAAGGAAGTGGAAACAAGAAATGTTACTTTTTCCACTTATTAATTTGGCCATGTAAGGCAAGTGTTGGTGCACTAAGTATACAAATAGAGGGCACAAGTGATGCTTCGACTATTGAGCAAGAAATAAAGAGATTTATTGACAATAGGTTGAGAGCCCTACAAAACCTCATGAAGAAAGAGTGGAGGTAGAAATTTCCACTCAAAGTTAACCCGTTGTGCTACATAGATCTACTCGTATCTCTTATCCCTTTAAGAGATTTCAATCAAGGGTTAGTTATGTGATGTTGACAGATTATGAGGAGTCAACTTGTCATAAAGAGGCCATGGCTCATGATGATAAGCTTAAGTGGTAGAGCTAGCTATGCAATCTAAAATGGATTCCATTATGAAGCATCAGACTTGGAAGTTGGTTCCTTTGCCAAAGGGGAAACATACTTTGCTATCCAAGTGGATATATAAGTTAAAGATTGCATGTATAATGCTAAACCAAAGTACAAGGCAAGGTTAGTGGCCAAAGGTTTTAAGCAAGGAAAATGAGTGGACTCTAATGAGATCTTTTCAGTAGTGGTGAAATTGACTACTCTTTGTACTATGCTTACCTTGGTGGCTAAAGATGACATGGACCTTGTACAATTGGATGTCAAGACAACATTTCCACATGGTGACCTTTATGATGAGAGCCACATGTAGCAACCAAAGGATTTTGTGAAACATGGCAAAGAAAAGCTTGTCTACAAGCTAAAAAAAAGAGTATTTATGGATTAAAGCAAGCCCCATGAGAATTGATGCAATAACTTTATGCCTTTATGCAACCACATGGCTACAAGAGAAGTGAGACGGACCACTATTTATACAATAAAAAGGCTAAAGATGACATATTGATGGTGTTGACCCTTTATGTGGATAATATGTTGATAGCTAGGAAAAGTAAGAATATAATTGATTCCTTGAATAAAAGGTTAATGGAAACCTTTGAAATGAAGGATTTGGGGCATGTAAATCACATTTTTAGCATGTGCATAATCGGGGATAGAACAACAAGATTGCTCTATTTTCCATAAGATTATGTCAAGAAAGTATTGTGGCATTTCAATATGGAAGGGGGGAGGCTTACTCATCTAGTGGGAGACTTGGGTTTCAGTGAAGACATGCTATTGTTACATAGTGATGATCAGAATGTCATCATGTGGGGAAAGAATTGCATGTTTCATGTGGAAACCAAGCGGATAGAAGTGAGGTATCACTTCATTCATCAAGTGCTTAGGAAAGGTGAGGACTTCTCAAAGTTCATACCAATGATAACCCTATAGACTTTCTCACCAAGAGTCAGCCCTATGAAAAGTTTGTATATTGCAAGCAGTTGATGGCATTGGGTGAGGACAACTCACATATATTATACCTCACATATTCTCTCATTATTTTTGTCCTAGGTCATTAGGTAAAGGCCAATGTGGCTGAACGCCCACCTCACTCACTAGTCCTAACTATATATGTGCACACTCATTCTTTATTCTTTGAGTGATAAGACAATAAGATATTGCTCACAAGAGAGCTATTGAAATCACCACAAACATAACATCCTCTGTGTGTGTGTGTGTGTGTGTGTGCGTGTGTGCGTGTGTGCGTGCGTGCGTGTGCGTGTGCGTGTGCATGTGCGTGTGCATGTGCGTGTGTGTGTGCGTGTGTGTGCAATCTTCATTCTCCTTGTAAGTCCAACACATAGGGGGTAAGCTAGCCCTAAAATGCCCAAGCAATTACAACTTGGGCCCCACTAGCTCCTTGGTGCCTCCTAGCCAAACAACAAGTCCCTAATAGAGATAGCACTTACATCTAGTCTGGTCCTAGCATCGAGAGCAATAATCTGGCTTCTTGGTGAAGAGCTAGTGCAACTAACCTTGAGGGAGGTCTAATGTGCATATTCAAGAGTTGACCTATTGATATGACAAATAGATCAAATGCTCCTTTTAATGCAACAAGGAGTGTGATAAGTTTTGGTTTAAGTCATGAGCTTACAAGTATAAGTTCCGCTTGATTTTAGTCATGGTTCTTGATCTTGGGTCTTAGGCATTGCCAATGAGACACCTTTCATTCCCAATGTAAGTAACAAGATGATGCTTCTATTTCAAGCATCAAAGGGATTCCTTTTTGGAAAGATCAAAGTTATCTTTTTGCTTCAATTTCATCAATTGAATTTAGGATAGAGAATAGGAGACACAACATGAGTAAATGTAATAATTGGGTAAAATAGTGATAGGGGGTTGGTATTAATAGCAAGAAAATGGAGCGAGGAGGGTAAAACCAACTATGCTCTATCAGCTCAAACCTATGAATCAAAAGAACAAAGAAATCTCAAAGGGTGTAATTGAGTCATTTAAACTTACCTTCCTAGTTGTTATCTGGTTTGACAAATGGAGCTCTAATGAAGGCCTCACATCCAAGTGATGCTTGATTGAAGTTGTTAAGCCATCTCTTGAACCCAATTTGCATTCACCTTTATTGCCATCATGAATAGTGGCAAAGCAACATGAGGAGAATGGATGCAATAATTGAGAAGAAGCTTCTCCTTCTCAATCCCTCACTCTCTCCCCTCACCCTCTTAGACACTCTAACTCTCTTTCTCTCAAGGTGAAGCTATCACTCCCTCAACCCCACATGGTGATGGTTAAAGAGAAGAAGAAGAAAGAAAGAAGCAAAGAATTTATTCTTTCCAATTACTCGCTCTCTCCCTCATGCGCACACTTCTCTCTTAAGCTTTAGCTATAGTGGAAGCAAGAGCTCACAAGTTTATATACATAAGAATAAGCTCGATACTCATTTTGACATATGATGTACATAGGTTCTCCTTTTAGGTGGCACCCTCAATCCTTTACTTCCTCTCTTGTCCATCTACAAGCCCAGCCTTTAAACTAGGCTTTTATAGATTGCCCCCAAGATTCTATAATGTAGGGATGAGATTCTTCTATTTTAATGCATTCATGAGATTGTTCTATTTGTTACAAAAGATCCTTGATAGTTTAGTTTTACCTAAAGATTCTTACACTTGAGTGAGCTTGGTACTTAGATTTTACAATATCTATGAGTATTACAAGTGTTTTTACAAACTGGCTCTAAATACCATGGACTAGTCATGGGAGTGAAGAATGAATAGTGATACAATTTTAAATAGACGTAGTCTGTTCTCACTATTTCAATTGTAGAATATCACTTGCTATTTTTTGCACTAATATTTATAATACTTTTTGTTTGTGGCACCTTGTGAAACTAATGCTTTCACTCACTCTTGGTGCCTTTGATAACTTCCTTCACACATTTGACTCTAGTGACATATAGTTACCATTTTTAGAAGCTGATACATTTAGTCATTTTGTCAATGGTTCACACATACATTGAGGTTATTTTGATGTTAGAATGATTCATATTTTTGTCACTTATTTTGACAGTGGAATTTGATTGTCAATATATAGACATTCTATGATAGTACTTATAACCTTGTTGTTTCCATCCTTATTTTTCTCACTTTTAGTTTTGGTGTTTGCCACATATGGCATTTCCACCATCAATCTATCATCACTCTTGAGCAACATCTCATCCTCTAGGAACATTAGTGTAGCACCTTAGAGTTGAGAGTAGGGGTTCTAATCTATGTAGACCATCGTGGGGGGGTGGGGGTCTTGGATACGTCTCCTAGTCCACTCATCAATCACCTTTATTATCCTCAACAATGCCATTTGATTAGACAAATTCTTGATTTGTATGAAGAAGTTCAATGATTCTCCAACTTTTGAATCTTTTTTGGTTGAGTGTCCCATGTTAACTTGTCAGTATTTTCCAAGTCTCAATAGCTTTGGATATTATTGATGGATATTATTGAGCTATAGAGAAAGAGAGAGAGAAGAATCAAATACACATGTAACAATAGTACAAATTGCTTACATTTCAATTTGCTATATCAAATTGATACAACTGATGGTTAAAGACTCTATCCACTCATGCGCTCCTAAAGCCATGACGGTGACATGCATAGATGTTGGATGTAGAATATTTTAAAAGGTGTGAATGCTCAATAGTTGCAATTATGTTAGAGGGTAGCAATATTTATGTATATACATTGTTGCAACTCAACCAACCATGGACACATGTGAGTAGTCCAACTTGACCCATTGTCCATACAATTTGACTAGCTCCAAAGGATTGATCGACTCACTAAGCACTATCCAACTATATTGGCATATTATATTCATTGAAATATCCATGATAATCTTCTTTATACCATATGAAAAGGTGCACCTTGTGACACATCATTCAATACAAGTACCTTGAGTTTATACTCTATTACCTTCATTCTTTCTTTCCATTTGACCTAACGGTTAAGTTCACAAGGCCATCTCATAACTATCTAGTTTTTTTACTATGCCCATTATGTCTTCTCATTTAGGGACCTTGCAACATTATACTTGGAACATAGGCGAGTAGGTGAGAGGTGGGCATTTAAGTGATCTCTAAGATTTAATAACAAATAAACTAGAGTGTAATATTACAACTATGATAGTATTTTCCTAGATCTTCCAAGACCTCACCAATGATATGTAATGCTAGTGGCTGTTGGGGGTAAAGGCGCCTCCACCGTGCCGCCCCGTGTATTACTACACTGACAGTACCCGCCACTGCACACTGCAGGTGGCGGGCGCCCGTCACGTCACTTTATTCTTTATTCTTTTAGTGACAGTTTGAATAAAGGAAGGCCCGGTCACACATTGTGACTGTTGGAGTTCCCATTTCTTGTCTCTCTCTTTCTTGCTCTTGCTCTCCCGCCATAGCTCGCGTGCAAGCTTCGATCCTTCTCACCTTTCAACTGGTATCAGAGCTTGGCATTCTCTTGCTCGAGCTCGACTCGGTGCTTCTCGACCTTCGCATCGACTCGCTTCACGCATTGGGTCTCCATCCCGGCAGCCATAGCCGACCTCTTGAGCTCCCGACTCTCCCCGGCTTCCCGAGCTCCATCCTGGCCTTCTTGAGCTTCATCAGGGCCTTGCCCTTGAGGTATTGCTTCAGCATTTGCAGGCATTTGAGTATATTCTCAAATTGAAACAGGGCAGGAACAAAGGGCAGCCACTCTTCTTGAGCTCCATAGCTCATATCTTCCCTCCCCTTTGCATTGGGCCTTCATGGCTTGGTATGTGCCTACCTTGGGCCATCATTGAGCCCCCCATTATCCCCTTTTCAGCCCATGTGGAGCAGCAGCAAGTTCAGCACCAACAGGGCAGATTGCATCATTTTTTCCAGGCTGTGAGCACTCATCTACTTCAGCTCCACACTTGGCCATTGCTTCTTGCTCTCTACCTTGATCAAGAGGGCTATAGACTTCATGTTTGATGTCATTCAAGCTTTGGGCATTGGTCTTGATCTTTCGGGGCTGATTTCTTCAGATTTGGGACTGTCATAAACTGTCATAACAGGCTGAAAATAGGGCAGCACCATTGGCATTAGCATTTGTTGCTTATACTCCATTCCGGTTGTGCTATTTGATGCCCGTATGCGGTCTACATGATGCCTAGTGCCTTGGGAATGTATGCACATGATTATGCCATGATTTTGGCTTGAAATATTGGCTGATTTGGGACTGTTATTTACTGTTATACAGTGCTGGAAACAGGGCAGCCACACTTGGCATTGGCATTTAATGCTTATACTCTACTCCGATTACCTTGTTTGATGCCCGTATGCGGTCTACTTCCTACCCGGATGTATTGGGGATGTATGCATTTGGTTTGACCATGATTTTGGCTTGAATTTAGGGCTGAAATCTACTGTTTAGAACAGTAAATACATGCTGGAATAACAGTGGGCTGAAGGTACTTTACATGCTTTGGCACTTACCTACCGATACCGGATGTATGCTTTGAGCTTTGGCATGATATCTCTGACATTTGGGGACGACTTGGAGCATATGTATGAGATTATGGGATGCTTTTGAGCTTCGCATTAGCTCCGTCTTCACTGGCATTTGGACCGACTCGGCATGCTCGTGGACCGCCTATGCCTCATGTCTCTGCTTGACAGTTAGGCTTTTGCATTACATGCTTTGGTTCGTGACATATGCTATTTGGTTCGTGTATGCCATACTGACATTTGGAGCTTGGATTTGGATGTATTTGAGCATTCCCGGCTTATTTGATCACTGATCTTGGTTGCTATTTGGATGTCATTGAGTTGACCGAGAGCTTATTTGGGGTTATGTATTGGTTCATGGTTAATACGACCGGTGCTTCATGTATGTCATGCTCTCTCGAATGCGCTTGATGCATTGACAGGGTCACTTATCACTGGTGCTTTCTCTTGGGTTGTTTGAGCTTCTGAGCTCGCTTTGTACGCCTTTTGTGCCAGTGGGAGCATTTTACATGCTTTCTTGACCTTTGACAGTTGCATGCTATTGGAGCACTTACATGTATTTGGAGCAGTTTATGTCTTGAGCAGCTACATACACATTGAGACTTTGGGATCATACTCCAATCTTTATGGATATGCATTGATGTACTCTTGGTTCACAGGATGCTTATGAGCTGAGTCTCATATTTGGATCTTTCTCTTTGAGCAGATACCTATTTGTGTCAGGTTTTGGCAGTTACAGGAACACTTTGCCTAGAGTGTCTGGGGGTGTGCCTTTCACTGGCAGATGTTATTTTGACATGCTTGGTGTTGAGCTCATGTTCTTTTCACTGTCATTGGCCTTGCTTATGTCCATTTCATGCCGGCTTTGGACCTAGCATTGTTTGCTTGACATTGGATCCTATTTTGGGACAGTTTGCTCTCTAGACTGCATACCTGCAATTTATTACAGCAAGCAGTTATTGGTGGACTGAGGTGTACTTTTCATGCTAAAATATCCTGATTTGGTGTATCGCACCTAGTACTAAGTGGGCAGCCACTTTTGGCACACTTTGCTCGCCCTTTGGACCCCGTTTTGGTCATTTTTGGGCAGTTTCTGCAGTAAAACAGCAAGCAGTTTTGGACTGTTTGGGCATTTCCAGGCTGCATAATGGCGTCATCTTCGCATGATAGTGCCATCTTTAACATTACAAAGTTGGATGGTACCAACTACTCTTACTGGAAGAGTCAAATATGGCAGGTTTTGGTGCAGAAATCTCAAATTAAGCCACTTCGGTTGAGTGGGGAGCAGCCTGAAACTATGGACAATGACGACTGGCTTGAACTTGATGAGCTATGCAAGTCCACGATTGTATTGTCTCTCACTGAACAGGTACATTATAATGTATTTGAGGAAGCACAGAGTGCATGGGATCTATGGAATAAGATCAAGAATCTTTATGATAAGAAAAGTCCGGCGAGTCAGATGTACTGGTTGAAGCAGCTTATGGATCTGCGCATGAAGGATAATGCGACTATGTCTGCTCACTTGAGCCAGTTCCATGCTATACTGAAGAACCTGACTTCGCAGGATATCACCTTTGGAGAGGAAGTAACTCCTCTTTTCTTGCTTGGAACTCTGAATGAGTCATGGGATGTATTCCGCACTGCTCTTTGTGCCTCTAGTGCTACTCTAAAATTGGCAGATGTTGAGAGTGCTCTTCTTCAGGAAGAGGTGAATCGCAAAAACTTGGATGCCTCTCGTGGTAGTCATGCTTTGACAGTTAGAGGCAGGAATGACAGGTATGACCGTGGTAATGGCCGAGGCCGTGACTCGCAGAAAAGTCGGTCTAAATCTCGTGGTGGCAAGTCGCGTAGTAAGTCGCGTGGACGCAATGCAAATGTCACTTGTCATCATTGTGGGAAAAAGGGCCATATTAGACCACAGTGTCATGAGTTGCGCAATGAGAAGCGCAAGGATAAGGGGAAAGATAAAGTGCAGGAGAAGTCCTCTGATCGCAGCATAGTACCTGCGAAGTCCAACGTCAAGATTGAGGAAATTAATGTCACGCAGACTGAAGAGTCCGATGGTGGTGATGAGTTTATACTTGCAGCTAGTTCTTCTGATGCTTCACACTTGACTGAGACACCTAGTATGTATGCACAGTGCTGGTTATTGGATTCAGGTGCGTCCTTCCATGTGACGCCTTACCGTGAGTGGTTTCACTCTTACCGTACTGTATCTGGATCAGTCAGACTTGGAGATGACAGGTCTCTTGATATTGTGGGCTGTGGAGATATTCAGTTGCAGTTTTCCACTGGCAGTTCCTTTTTGCTCAGGGATGTACGTCATGTACCTGCGCTTACGCGTAGTCTTATGTCTGCAGGACAATTGGATGATGCAGGATTTCATGTCTGTTTTGGGGATTCTGCCTGGAAGATTACCAAAGGCAGACTTGTGCTTGCTAGAGGCGCCAAGGCTGGCAGCCTCTATCCTCTTGTTGTATCTGGGTCTTCTGTAGACCATGTTTTGGCAGTGGGCTCTATCCCACATGTATCACTTTGGCATGCCCGTTTGGGGCATATGTCTTTGAAAGGAATGAAAATGTTATCTGGTCTGCAGTATCTTCCGCCTTTGGATTATGCATGTTTTGACTCGTGTGATCATTGTCTTTATGGTAAGCAGAATAGGTCTACGCATAAGAAATCGGGTAGGCCACGCATGAGTGAGCCCTTGGCATTGGTGCATTCCGATGTTTGTGGGCCTATGCCTTGCATGTCTATGGGTGGCGCAAAGTACTTCGTTACCTTCATTGATGATTTTTCTAGGAAAGTGTGGGCTTATCCCATAAAGCAGAAGTCCGATGTCTTGGCAGTTTTTCAGAGATGGCTTGCTCTTGTTGAGAACCAGACTGGATATAGGCTGAAATGCCTTAGGACAGATAATGGGGGAGAATATGTCTCGCATGCTTTTGAGCAGTTTTGTGATGACAGGGGTATTAAGCGTCAGTTGACCGCCCCTTACACCCCACCCCAGAATGGTTTGGCTGAGCGCATGAACAGGACTATTCAGGAGCGTGTGCGCTCTATGCTTAGCCATGCAGGCCTACCCCCGAGTTTTTGGGCTGAGGCAGTTAGTACATCAGTGCATGTCATAAACCGATCGCCTTCCAGTGGATTGGATTTCCAGGTTGCAGAGGAAGTTTGGGCTGGTAAGCCACCCTCTTATGCGCATCTCCGTGTCTTTGGATGTGAGGCATTCTGCCATGTGCCCAAGGACAAGAGGAGTAAATTGGATCCAAAGAGCATTAAATGCATATTCCTTGGCTATGGTGAGTCAGGAGAGATGGGCTATCGCCTATGGGATCCGCAGGCGCGGAAAATAGTACGCAGCCATGATGTCGTCTTCCATGAAGACAAGATGCACAGGCAGCCTGAGAAGGTGGTTGAGATCCGCAGAGTGATCTTTCAGGAGGAGCCTAGAGCTCCAACACAGCCAGTAGTACAGCCTACAGGAGTTCCTCCACAGGGCCAGGGTGTTGGACATGCAATTAGACAGGCAGCAGAGCCTGCGGTGAGACGGTCTGCTAGAGACAGACGTCCACCTGACAGATTTCAGCCCTCTATGCATTATGTTTTGGTTACAGATGCAGGAGAGCCTTTCACTTATGATGAGGCTATGCGCAGGGGTGATAGTCACTCCTGGGAGAGGGCTATGCAGTCTGAGATAGACTCCCTGCATAAGAATGAGACTTGGGATTTGGTTGCCTTGCCTAAGGGCAAGAAGGCTTTGCCATGCAAGTGGGTGTACAAGCTGAAAAGTACCCCTGGACACCCCAAGCCGGCATACAAGGCTAGATTGGTAGCAAAGGGTTTTAAGTAGGAACATGGTGTGGACTTTGATGAGGTCTTCTCTCCTGTGGTTAAGATGACCACCCTGTGCTTAGTCTTGGCTTTGGTTGCACAGCTTGACTTAGATCTATATCAGATGGATGTCAAGACGGCTTTTCTACATGGGGACTTGCATGATGAGATCTATATGGATCAGCCTAAGGGCTTTGCAGAACCTGGCAGGGAGCACCTAGTGTGCAAGTTGAAGAAGAGCTTGTATGGCTTGAAGCAGGCACCTAGGGAATGGTATCATAAGTTTGATGCCTTTATGCAGTCACAGGGCTACAGCAGGAGTGCTATGGATCCGTGTCTTTACACGAAGAAAGCCCGTGATGGCAGTTTGCTTATCTTGGTACTCTATGTTGATGATATGCTGATAGTAGGGAAAGCTCATGATGAGCTAGATGCTCTTAAATCTCAGCTGAAGAAGAGCTTTGAGATGAAGGATTTGGGACAGGCCTCACATATACTTGGGATGCGCATTAAGCGCGATAGGCATCAGGGACTTTTGTATCTCTCACAGCGGGAGTACATTCATAAAGTCCTTGAGCGCTTCCGCATGCAGGACGTAAAGCCTATTGGCTGTCCATTACCTTCTTATGTGAAGGTATCACAGGCCGATTGTTCGCAGACAGATGAGCAGAGGGCCCAGATGGCCAAGATCCCTTATGCTTCAGCCGTGGGCAGTTTGATGTATGCCATGATAGCCACTCGTCCAGATATTGCGCATGCAGTTGGTGTTGTGGCACGCTATATGGCTACACCTGGCAGCAGACATTGGGATGCCGTGAAGGGTATCATGAGGTACCTGAAGGGCACAGCAGATATGTGTATTTGCTATGGCAGCCAGGATACAGGGGTCGTGGGGTACACTGACTCCGATTATGCAGGACATGCAGATAGTAGGAAGTCCACTTCTGGCTATGTATTCACCTATGCTAGAGGGGCTGTCTCTTGGATGTCCAGGGTTCAGAAGTGTACGGCTTTGTCTACCACTGAGGCCGAGTATGTTGCAGCCACTGAGGCTTGTAAGGAGGCCATATGGTTAGGCCGTCTAGTTGCTGACCTTGGGATTGATGCTACACCTACACTGCATTCGGATTCTATGAGTGCCATTCAGTTGGCTAAGAATCCGGTCTTCCATGCGAAGACGAAACACATTGAGGTGAGGTATCACTTCATACGTGGTGTCGTGGAGGACAGGTCTGTTGACCTTGTCAAGATCTCCACTGACGAGAATCCTGCAGATTTGCTCACGAAGACCCTCACTACTGAGCGCTTTGCCTTCCTCAGGAGGTTGATGGGCGTTGGATGAGATGTCACCTTTCCTCATCCCTTGTACCTATGTACATTTGTACTGTCTTTTCTTTTTCTTTTCTCTCTCACTAGGGCAGATTCGCCTTTAAGTGGGAGGTTGTTGGGGGTAAAGGCGCCTCCACCGTGCCGCCCCGTGTATTACTACACTGACAGTACCCGCCACTGCACACTGCAGGTGGCGGGCGCCCGTCACGTCACTTTATTCTTTATTCTTTTAGTGACAGTTTGAATAAAGGAAGGCCCGGTCACACATTGTGACTGTTGGAGTTCCCATTTCTTGTCTCTCTCTTTCTTGCTCTTGCTCTCCCGCCATAGCTCGCGTGCAAGCTTCGATCCTTCTCCCCTTTCAGTGGCAACTTCCCAATATTAGAAAAGGGAAAATATTTCACTTTAATCCAAATTGGACATGCATGATAAAGAATGTCCTTTTAATCCACTATTTGCCTCCTGGTAACCAAAAATAAGGGTATCCAATCTCTTTTATGCACAACAACTTCTCACATGATCCATAAGGCATTTAAACACATCTTGGATAACATCTGAGTATAATGTACTCATTAACTAGTATTGAGTGAGAGCCATTAGAGGGATTTTACTCAATACGAAAAACATTGCAACCCTGTGGTGAAAGGTTGCAATGTGAGCCACCACTTTGTTGGTATCCAGCTTTTATCTCCACAACGTCCTTGGGCTAATCAAGCATCACGTTTGTTACCATGTAAGTACTAATAGGTGCACATGCATGTGCAAGCATAAAAGATGGCTCATCCTACCACCTTTTAACCATATTATTTATTAGTTTTCATGAAAATTTGTGGTTTGGTGTAAATGAATTGCTAAATTTAAAAACATTGAAATATTTGGAGAAAAAACTTTTAAAAAGTAATAATATGACCAAAATTTTGGAAAAAAATAAGGTTGAAGGTTTTTATATTAACATTGAAAAATGTTTCCCACAAATAGTGCACTTACCTCAACGTCCTCATTGGAACATCTTGAACTAGCTAAAATATTTGTTCCCGCCATCTATTTTTGAAATCTAGAATCATCTTCCCCTTTTGAAACAAATTTGTGTGATTTAACATATTTCTCACCCACTATGATTTGAGATGTTCCCCCCCTCTGCCTTCACATTGTGTTTAGCGTGCAAATTAGAATTTGCAATGGCTATGTTGGTGCAGTTGTCCACCTTGATAGACAAAATGTGCTACGTGCATGTTGATCAAGCTCTAAGGGCAACAACTATGATTCTATACAACAACACTATGAATCTCAACAAACATGAAATGTATAACGACAATATGAATCTTTAGAAAAGAAAGTCCTAACACTTAGAAGTTGACCGCTCTTGCATGGCCTACCATTTGTCCCTACCCTACACACTATAAACTAGAATTTTTTTTTTGTTGAAAAAAAAGAGGAATCGTCAACAAGGTTGTGTGATATCCATGTGTGACTTTGGTGATTTCATCTCACGAGGCAGTATAACCACAATAAGAAAGGCACGCATAATGCAAATCCTTGCTAGATATAAAGCACTCAAAACTAACAACCCATTGATAAAGCTAATGGATAGATGCTATTATTTTGGTTGAAATCTAATGTCCATTAAGATATACATTTTTAATGTTGAATGCCTTTATAAAGTGTATTGTCTCTTTCTTACTTTACAAGTGATTCACTTTCTAGAAACAACCTTGTTCTTGGCTTGATCCCATCCCTTGTGGATAATATTTTGAACATTTGAGCATTAATTGTAATTCCAACACATGGCTAGAATGACTCACATACCAAAATCAATCTTTGAAGCCCTCATGTAAAGCAACTATAGTGGATAGTCAAGCATCATGATTGGAAAATTATAAAGGTTAATCTCAACAAGTAGGCAAGTTATGTCTTGTAGTATTAATAGGATATACTCTCTCATGTAGTGTCTACTCTCTTCTCTCTCAACCTACTACATCTCCATTGAAGCATAGAGGAAGCTTTGTCCTTCACTTCAAACTAGTATCAAAGCTGGACATCTGGAGGAGCTCCCCAACATTGCTTTAGTAGACAGTTCAATACATGTAGGATTGGCAGCCATGGTCAACTTGTGAAGGTTCAAATTAGAGCTTACTCTCATCTATGTTGATGTATCCCTATTGAGGACTTGTGAGAGGGTTCTTTAGGACCCCTTTAAGCTCTGTTAACCCTCATTTCATCATTGCTCTCAACCCTTCAAGATAGTTAGCAGCACATAGATTGTGTCATTTTTACAGGCAACCCTACACTGGTCATGATCAGCATGTCCTCCTTCTTAGCAACCATTGGTCACGTACACACTTCATTGGCAACTCCTAGATGCTTGCCATTGGTTCTTGGCCTTGATCTTTGACTTGGCATTGAGCTTTGAGCTCCACACTCTCAGTTAGTGTGGTTGGAAATTACAAGTAGACATGCTATGTAAAATAGGGAAGCTTCTTGTCCTGAAGATTCCATGCTTAGAGGTGATGTCTACATGATGCTTATTTATACCTGATTGATGTTGGAAACTTTGGGGATGTTTGTCTATTACTTGGTCATCATTTTCGCACCATCTTGAGCATTCATTAGCTTGGTTTTCATAGTGATTAATGTTGGACACTTTGGGGATGTTTGCCTATTGCTCAGCCATCATTTTGCCACTGTCTTGAGCATTCATTGGCTCAACTTTCACAGTGATATAGCTGCTAGAATACACATTGAGGAGAGCATTTCATAGGGTTTATGTTATACCTAATGCTTATGCCTACCATTTTGGGTGCTTCTACAATGCATTGATGTCTACCATGGATGCTATGAACTCGAAGGTGATTATGGGGATGTTTTGAGCTTGGATTTAGACTTGCCAACATTGTCATTCACTGTATAAAATTGCAAGTTGCAAGTACAATATCTAGGAGAGCATTTGGCACAAATTTATGCTTCCTATATGATGTCTTTGGTTATTGATTTGGTACTAAATCATTGGCATATGCTTGTACAATGATAGCATATTTGGTAGAGATTTTCATGCTGTATACTATCAATAGTAGGTCTTATATGTAGACAAGTTATCCATAATATGCTATCAAATGCTATTTAGTAATGTACTGATGTATGATTTTGAACCCATAATCATGGCTATGCTTGGACATGATCAGTAGGTGGTACTAAGCCGAAGATTTCAGAAATATTGCTACTTGGTACTTGTCTTTCATCTTGGTCATTTGCGTGACAGATTAGGCTTTTATTTGGTGATATTTAAGCCATCTTTGGGCTATAATCATGGCTATCAGTAGTGATAGTAGCAACCTTTTGCACATCAAGAAGCTTGAGGATGCACATAACTTTGCCATATGGTAGAAGAAGTGCTACAATGTCTTGGTGCAAAAGAAACAGGTGAAGCCCATTAAGACAAAGGGGGTACAACCAACAAGCATAGAGAAAGAGGATTGGGAAGATTTGGATGAGCTTGCATGCTCTATGGTAGAGCTTTTAGTTTTAGACTCTTTGTTGTTCAACATAAAGAAGTTGGATTCTACCTATGCTATGTGGACTAGACTTGAGGAGTTGTATGCTCAAAAAAATGCTGCTATTGGACCTTCGCATGAAGGAAGGTACAACCATGTTTGTACATCTCAATGATTTTAACTCGATTTTCAACCAATTGACTTCTTTGAAGTTTAACATTGATGATGAATTCAAAGCCACTTTCTTGCTATGCACTTTGCCTAAAAACTGGGATACATTCAGAATGGCCATGGGTAACTCCAATGCCATGTTAATGTACTTCAATGTGGAGAGCTCTTTGCTTATGGAAGAGCTAAATAGACATAATAATGTAGCCAACAAGTCTTCCAATGCATTGCATACTAGAGGCAGATCCTAGAGCTGAAGGAAAAATGTGAAAATAAAGGATGCAACAAATCTCATGGCAAAGATGTAGAGTGCCATCATTGGGGTGAGAAATGATAGTTTAAGCATGACTGCTATAAGTGTAAGAAAGAGAAAAGCAAGGTTAAAAAGACTGATGATAGCAAGGATGAGAAAAAGAATGGCCAACCTACAAAGAAAAGCAATATCAAGATAGAGAAAGTCAATGTAGTCAGTCTCACGAGAGTGACAATGGCAATGATATAGTCTTTGCTTCTTCTTTTAGTGCACAATCTTTAATTGCAAATTTTGACGATGACATGCACACTTGGATTCTTGATTTGAGTGCTTCATTCCATGTAACACCACACCATGAGTGGTTCTCTGACTATAGTGGTGGGAGACATGGTGTTGTCCGTTGGGGGACAACTATGCATGTGATATTGCAAGATTGGTAGTGTGCAGTTGGAATTTCAACATGGTTTTGTGTTTACCTTACATCATGTGAGGCAAATACTCCAGCTCAAGAAGAGCTTGATAAGCACAAGGCAGCTAGATGATGAAGGCTATCACACGACTTTTGGGGATGGAAAATGGAAGATATTAAGGGATCTAGAATCATTGCTAATAGAGGCTCTAAGAGTGACACTCTGTATCCATTGCATGTATCTAGTGTGCATGACCATGTAGTCACCATAACCAAGTTGCCAAGTGTTTCTTTGTGGCATGGCCTTCAAGGAAGTAATGGATTGACTGGACAACAAGAAATGGCATAAGGCTATGCTATTAGAGATGGAATCTCTAGAGACTAATGGCACTTGGGGTTTGGTGCATTTGCCTATAGGGTAGAAAGTGCTACCATGCAAATGGGTTTATAAGATGAAAGTCACTTTTGGTTCCTTGACAAAGTACCAAGTATGGCTTGTTGCAAAGGGGTATGAGTAAAAACATGGGATTGATTTTGGTGAAATCTTCTCTCCCATAGTCAAAATGACTACTTCCCAAACCACCTTGGGCTTGGTTGCATCTGAGGATATGGAACTCATACAGATGGATGTGAAGACTACGTTCTTACATGGTGATTTACATGAGGACATCTATATGCAGTAGCCTAAGGGTTTTGTTGCAGAAGAGGGGAAATAAAAGATGGTATGTAAACTCAATAGGAGTTTATATGGACTTAAACAGGCACTGCGAGAATGGTATCATAAGTTACATTCTTGCAGTTTCAAGGGTTTAATAGGAGTCAAGTGGATCACTACTTATACACCAAGAAGGAAGTAGATGGTAGCCTTATTCTCTTGGTTTTGTACATGGATGACATGCTGATTGCAGGTAGGGATGTTCATGCTTTGGACACCTTGAAACAAAGCCTACACACAATAGTTTTGACATGAAGGATCTTGGTGAGGCAAATCATATTCTTGGAATGCGTATAATCAACGATAGATCAAAGGGTCTTCTCTATCTATCACAATATGAGTATGTCTCTAAGATTTTACAGCACTTCAATAGGGAGGGGGGGAAGCAATTGGTGTACCGGTGCCTCCATATGTGAAACTCAGTGCATAGGACAACCCTACATTTGATGATGAAAAGGCTGAAATGGCCAAGATTTTATATGCTTCATCTATTGGTAGCTTGATGTATGCTATGGTTGCTACACGTCCTGATATAACATTTGTGGTGGGAGTGGTTAGCAAATACATGGCATATCTTGGAAAAAAGCATTGGGAAGATGTGAAGGGTATCATGAGATACCTTAAGGGGACAAAGGATTTGTGCATCTGCTTTGGAAAGCAGAAGGCATCTGTCGTTGGCCTTATGGATGTAAACTATGCTGGTCATTCTAATTGCAAGAAGTCTAGTTCAGGGTATATATTCACCTTCACAAGGGGATGGGTCTCTTGGATATCCAGGGTGTAGAAGTGTGTTGCATTGTCTATTATTGAGGTGGAGTATGTGGCTGCAACCACTGAGGCATGCAAGGAGGCTTTATGGCTTTCACGTATGGTGAAAGAGCTTGGCATTACAGAGGTTCCTATCCTCCATTGTGATAGTCAGAGTGCCATCATGCTAGTATGAAATCTTGTCTTTCATGCAAAGGCAAAGCACATACATGTGAAGCATCATTTTATCAGGGATGTACTTGACAGTAAGAGCATTGGGCTTGTCAAGGTACATACTGTTGAGAAATGTGCAATCACACCCACTATAGCCTCTTTGTAAGGAACAACAAGGCAAAGAATCACATTGCAAATAAAGCCTTAGACTAGGTCATGTATGCATGGTTTATTAAAACCACAATTCGTGAATACCATGCAAACTACATAATATATCTTGATACTACCTAGTATTGGTTAACACTAATCTTCTTGTGTCCTTTGAAACACTCAAATTCAACTCTTTGTTGGTCTATTCTCAGTTAGTTGCTGCTGCTCTTGCCAACAAAATGGGCAAAGTTTCACCCTCATGCTGATTCAATGGTGTTGGGTTCCACACATGGCAAACTAGGATCAAACTGATCCTTATGAAGAAAGGCTTGTGGTCAATCACAAGTGGTGAAGAGAAGATACCAAGGGAAGCTGCAGTCTCAATCATATGGGATAAAAATGATATTAAGGCTCAAGCTATTATCAAGCTCAAACTTGATGACATCTACATTCATCATGTTGATGATTGTGAAACCTCTCAAGCAACATGGGATTTGTTAAAAACCTTATTTGGAGCTCACTCAAAATCCTCCAAATATGGCTTACTAATTGAATTTTTTAGGCTTGACATGAAAAGTAGTACCCCACTTGCAACTCATTTGAATTATATGGAAAGCTTGTTGACACAACTTGCAGGAATCATCTTGAAGATGGATTAAGACATTTGCATTGGAGTGCTCCTCAAAAGTCTTCCACCTGAGTATGATAATGTGTCTGCCACATTAATCAACATGCTAAAGCTGAAGCTTGTGGATATCAAAGCTTCTCTCCTTGAAGAGGAAAAGAAGATCGAGAGTAAAGGAGAAGTAAGCACCCCAAGAGGAGACCAACAACTCCTCTATGTGAAGGACAAAGGAAAGAAGAGCATAGTTTGTGATTTTTGTAAGAAAACTGGGCATATTGAGAAGTTATGTCACATGCTAGGAAAAGATCTGAAAGAGCATATCTTGCAACAGTCAAAGAAGATGAAGACAACAATGGAGAAGAAGAAGAAGAAGAAGATAGCCAAGAACAAAAGGATAGGACTCACCACCAATCCCTCCTTTGTAGTTCATTTTTTGATAGACTTTTTTAGGTTTTAAATGTGTACTTGCCTAATGTTCTTACCATAAGCTCTTGTACTCCTCACGTAACCTTTGCACACTACAGCCTCTACACACTTAGTGAGGCCTTGTGACAACCTCTAGCTTTATATAGTTGTTTCTTTCCATGTGTACACTTAGCAAGGTTCTGCTCATAACAACCTCTCTATACACACTTAGTGAGGCCTTGTGACAACCTCTAGCTTTACATAGTTGTTTCTTTCCATGTGTACACTTAGCAAGGTTCTGCTCATAACAACCTCTCTATACTCAGTGCCTTTCTTGGTTGTGATTGAGGAGGGGTGTTGAGAACTGTGAAATCACACCCACTATAGCCTCTTTTTAAGGAACATCAAGGCAAAGAATCACATTGCAAATAAAGCCTTAGACTAGGTCATGTATGCATGGTTTATTAAAACCACAGTTCGTGAATACCATGTCCCTTTCCACCTTTTTCCACCTATTAATACCACCTACTGTAAGCTTATAAAAGGCACTCATCCCCACACTCATTTGATCAATCATTCTCATTCAATTGTACTTGCATTATGCTTGAGTAATATCAATTGTTCTTCTTTGTCATTACTTATGTCTCATTATGATTGTCTACTTGCTCATCAGTGATCCACCTTAGCATGCATCCTCAATATTTTAACACGTACAGATGATAACCCTATAGACCTTCTCATGAAGGGTCTTCCAATAGAGCGGTTTGCCCATTGTCACCATGATGGAGTTGGATAGGTATAGGTGCTTTTAGCTTTGTACATATTTAGACTTAGCTAATTCTTTCTTCTACCCTTAGGCACATTGCCTTCAGGTGGAAGGTTGTTGGGAATGAATATATGCTTTACAAGTATTGTACTCTATTTGATATATCTATCTAAAAAACCTAAAGAGGGACAAGTCATTGTACCCACACATGTTGTGTATGCTCTCTTCTATCTCAACCTACTACATCTCCGTTGAAGCATAGATGAAGCTCCATCTTGAATCCCTCACTTCATAGATAAAAACCATAATTTTCACTAAAACCATCAATATCATCAAGGACAAAGGGGCCAATAAGAGAATATCGTCCTATTAAAATAATGCGAGCATTGCTAGGGGCCAATAACAAAACAACTACAGTCTAGTCACAACAAATATGTAATGGTGAAGTGGTATCTTAGTGGTATGTGGCAAAGTGTGTGGACCCTCTTTTGGGCACCAATGTTGGTTCAAATCCTTGTTCCATTTCTAGAGCTTATGTGGTGTTTAAAACACCTTTCATTGTCTTGAATAAAGTGGCTAGACTTTTTACACATAGTTTTATCATTTACCACAATGATATATGCTAGCTAATACACATCCTCTTCATTATTTTGCAAATGAAACATTCTAGGATTTAGGTGTTAATGAGGTAGAAAAATTAGATCTTTAATGCACCTTTGATTGTCTTCAATAAAGTGACTAAAAGTTCTACATAGTTTTAACATTTACCATAGTGATGCATTAACAAATACCTCCCTTTAAATAGCCTCACTTTGATTCAATCTACCTCACTTGATACTCCTATTATATTTTTCCATGTGTCTTACTAAAAGGGCTTCACATGAGGCTTTGTACAGTAGTTGGCATGTTCATACTCACCTTTTGGTTATAGTTTCCATGTTTTGTAGAAGAAAAGGCTCCTCTACTTAACTTTCCCCAAAAGGGGCATAGGTTACACTTGATGGCCTTATATGATGGCATGTTGTCAGTGTTCTCGAATATAAAAGTTTCATTATTCTTGGTTAACCACTATTCAATGCTATCTATATACTTCTCGAATATAAAAGTTTCATTATTCTTGGTTAAACAGTGTTTCTTACGTGCAAATGAATTTGAGAAATTCACATATACAAAAGCTCTATTTGGCATTCTTTGGAACTATTATTTGTGTGCAAAACACCTCTTAAAGGTTGTAATTTCTCACTTAAAGTCACTCTTCCAAGTGGGGCCAAACATGAGAAGGTGACAAGTGGCAAGTGCTAGTGTATAGTGACAAGTTGTTAAAAGAAAGGCAAGCATGTTGTGTGAAAACTGCGTCGATGTTGTGATTGGTAGCGTACGCAATGCGCATATGCACAACCTTCCTGAAAGAGAGTGCAGTAACAATAAACGTTACAGTCGAGAGTGCCATAAAATAAATCGCCAGTCTTTGGATAGAAGAGAGAAGCCATGGGAGCCGGAGATGACTCTGAGCTGTACCAGCAGCGACGCATTGAAGACCTGCTCCAGCAAGCCATGGCGCTCGACTTAGGGTTCGCGGAGGCGGATGTTCTTCACGCCATCAACCATTTGGTGCAGGTCTGTTGCCCGTCTAACCTTGCATGTCTTGTGCAGATAAGCTTTGTGGTCACAGCTCACCTGCTAGTGCCAAAGCATTGTCTCTCTTAGTAAGGAGCTGTCTGTGGACGCTCTTGTGAAGTGTACATTGATGCCATCTTGAAACAAAAAAACCTGTTTAAGAAACTTTGCACGTTATGTGCAAATACGGCTCGCGGTCAAAATTCGCCTGCTAGTGTCAAAGCACGGTCCCTCTCTCAAGAAAGAGTTGTATGTTGACGTTCTTGTGAAACGTACATTGAGCCAGCTTTGAAACATATAAACCTGTTCAAGAGAACCAAGAGAAGCTGTAATCAAGTTGTCTATATGTGCTATCAGTTGAAGTTATTTGATAAAGAATGTGTGCTTATTTCAGCAACTGACTGTTAGAGAATTATTCACCCCCTGGGCGGGCATTGGCAGTGTATTGTTGTACAGTTAGCACTCTTGAGCACAATTACGCATTTCCTGGACATAGGTTGGACAGTTTTATGCAGTCATCTTGAGTTTTCAAGCAGTTCCGGAGTCAGTCTGCTGGCCATGCAGGCTGTGTAGATGCCATGTGGCATAGGCATTATGGGCGCAACATTTTCTTATTGTTATTTATTGCTGCAATTTATTATTTGCAGCAGTCTGCCAGTCTAAACTGGTGGACCTGATCATTTAATGATTATTTTATGCCTATTGATCGGCTGGCCAGCAGCCTTTGGACACTTTCACTTGTCTTTTCAGGTGAAGAGAGACATCGTCTTGTGGGGATACATTCAACAGCCTGTGTACGTATCTGCCTTCTTCATTTCAGCATTCATTCACTGCAGATTTTTGCGTTCCACCGTCTCTTTTCTCTCGCCCTCTTCTCTTTGTGCTTATTTTCTTTCAATCCGGTCATACACTTCTACATTCTCTACACTTTGACATGGTATTAGAGTAGTGTCGAAGGGTTGATTGATCGCGGGTAGACCTGAATGGGAGATTTCAATGTGACGAAAGTTTGTGTTTTTAGTGTTCAAGGGTGAGTGGGAGGGCTGCGCATTGACACAAGGTTAAGGTGATTAGGGGAAGTGTAGGAAAGGAGCAAAGTTACTGTTTTTTGTAGGTTTTTGCTGTTTATGAAGGAGAAAATGTTACATTTTCAGGCTTTGGTGTAGTTTTTGAGTTTTCATTGCCTCCGACAGTTGAAACAAGTTCGGGATGAGCAGAGGATGCCCTAGCAAGCTGCATTTTCGGAGTCAAAGAGGGTTGTCCTTGTTTTTGGTTAGGTTATTCGAGTGACAATGTCTTTCAAGATTGATGTGGAGTTTCAGGCTATTATGGGTTATTCAAGTCTCTTTCGAGATTGATGTGGAATTTTAGGCTATTATGGATCGTAAGGTCCTTGTGTTACTGCTCTTTCTATTGATCAAAGGTGTGATGGAGAGAATAACTGCATCTAGCAGGGTAGGTAATGATGTTTACTATATTGGAGTCCTATGATTTGGCGAAGCTCGTGCTTGAGGCTCTAGACCATCCTACAATCCGTGATGCTTTCAAACTTCTTGTTGATGAGAAAGTTGAGTTGGTCAATGTACAAGCACATTGGGACAAATTGAATGCTCGTATCCGCTCCTTCCCATTCTTTTGCACTTCGGTTGTGATAGCTCACATTGATGAAGCAAGTGTTTATGAAGGTACATTTGCGGATGTTGGATTGTTTAAGTCCACTTTCATACGGGACCATGTCAATAAGATTCGGTAATTGTAGTGGCGATAACTCTTCTTTCATAGTTATCGCCCTGATTTAGTGCATTCTATTTTGCTTGATTGCTTTAGGGTGGAAGGATACCCTTAAGTGGGAGGAGTTGGTTCTAATGGCCATGGATGAAGAGGAACAACTCAAAGGTTTTGATGGTCATGGATCGAGACAAACAACTCAACGTTTGAACGTCGGAGGCATTGACGTGACGATCTTTCCAACAAAAGGGAAATAATAACAATAAGAAGAAGGATGAGAAGGTCAATTTTATAAAGCCAAGGAGTCTACTTGTCACATTTGTGGCAAGATAGGTCATTGAAGAAGGATTGCCTCAACAAGGATAAGAAGGATGCTAAGAAGAAGAAAACTGCGAAGGACTCAAGAGCGGTGGTTGCTCCTTCATTGGCCTCCTTTCTCCATTTGGATATGTTGAGGATGTTTCTTTGATTGCTTTGATGCAACAATGTTGGCCCCCTAACCTTGTGAGTGGATTGTGGCGCATCCCACTGCATGATGTCTACGGATGGTATTTGCTTGTATACATTCGATGCATGGGAAATTCTTATAGGGCGATAGCTCTTCGGTCCCTATCAAAGGCAAAGGTGATATGCAATTGATTCTAGATGGGTAAGGTTGTACTTACAGATCAAAAGTTCTCTATGTGTCGGGTTTGGGGATATCATCTTCTTTTAGTGAGCAAGATTTGTGCTCTTGGTCTCATGGTTGAGTTTGATAAGGACTCTTTTTGAGTTTTGGATAGAGATTCTTGATAGGTTTTTTGTGTAGGTCATGAGAAAAATGGAGTTTACAAGATATGGACTTTATCAGCCTTTACTTCTTTTTTTCTCTTCCTTAGACCAAGCTATTGCATGCTTGTTGGAAAATGGCAGCCAGCTATTGAGAGAGAGGACAGACAATGACAGCAAGAGAGTGAGCTGAAGCAAAAAGAAAAGAGTGTACTTGCTAGAATGAAAGATACAATGAAAGTACAACTTATGTTTAGGTCAAGGGTTGACCTAACCGGCCTCCACCAACTAACTAGAGTTAGGTTTATTTTACTCTAGAGCCTAGTGTCACTACTTTAAGTTTCTAAGACACTAGGTGTACACACCTTACATTGACACTTTAATAAGTGTCCATACCACAAAAATTACATTGAGCGCTGCCCATAGAATTGGCAAATTCTAACACCCCCCTACAATGCCAATGTGATGAAGTACAAGGATAATCAATCACCAAAGGGTAACAAGTTTAAGAACTTTAGAAAAGCCTCAAACTTCTCGCGTGGTAGTGCCTTGGTGAAAATGTCTGCAACATTTTTCTGTGTGGGTACATACATCAAGCTGATCTCTCCTATATAGCATTTCTCTTTGACATAATGGTAATGCACCTTCGTGCAAGCATGAAACATAGGATTTCGTGTGACTGCAATAGCACTCTGACTATCAAAAAGAATGGGTATAGGACCCTCCAATGGTGGAGCTGAGGGCAGATTGTTGCAGTTTCATCAGCTATGGAGAGTACTTCTTCGTCTCTGACTCATGTATAGAGGTAGAGCTTGTTCTCTTTGGTCAACTCTCTCTCTATTCTCAAGAGGAAATGCTCTGCATGATGGGTTGCATCCATCAAAGGGTTTTTCAGCTCTGATTTAGTGTTGTTTGTGGGACTGTTTTAATACTGGAATGATGCTTTTCTAAAAGGGATGTTGTTCTAGACATGCTGGACAGTAAGAATAGTGAATTCAGAGATCTGGAAAGTAAGAACAGTGAATTCAGAGATTTGCAGACTGCATTTCTGCACACGAATCATTGAGTTTTGGTCACAGAAAATGCTTCCCTAAAAGGGATGTTGTTTTGGACATGCTGGACAGTAAGAACAGTGAATTCAGAGATCTAGATAGTAAGAACAGTGAATTCAGAGTTCTGCAGACTGCAATTCTGCACATGAATCATTGAGTTATGGTTACAGAAAATACTTTCCTAAAAGGGATGTTGATTTGGTCATGTTGAACTATCCTTATGCAGTTGGGATTTACTCAGAAAAGATGAAAACCAAGTGTTCATAGGTTATGTATTTTGGAACATTTCATTTTTGTAACTTTCCATCTTTTAATTGATAAAGAAATACTGAGGCGCCGGACTTAGGGGCCAGTCTTGTGTTGAGCGAGGGAGTGAGGTCTCTGTTTGTGTGTTTGTGTGTGTGTGAGAAAAGACGAAGTGTTAATTGAAGGAACTACCGCTTTATGTGAGTCATAGACCGGTTTTAGTGACCATGCCCAAAAGGTCATGCAAACAAAGGAGGCACTATATGAGATGTTTGAGATGATGGATATGTGTCTTCTCCCCTTCTTTCTAGATCATGAGATTTGGTAGACTCTGAGGGGGATTTTCATCTCCCAATAGTAGTATGTGCAGGAGCTTTTAAGTACTTTTGAGATGGAGGGGTGTAAGGCTATTTCTACTCCCATGGATCTAAACTAGAAGGCTACGACCCATCCAAATTTACTGCCAGTGGTGGCGGATGCTACATGCTACAAGCAATTGATTGGGTCATTGATATGGCTTTTAAACATTCGGATTGATTAGCATTTTTCCACAAGGTTCATGAGTGAATCCAAGTTGGTTCATTGGTAGGCTGCTATGAAATTTTTGTGGTTCTTAAGGGGGAGCCTCGGCCTAGGTATTCATTATTCAATTGGTATAGGAGATTCAGTCTTGATTCTATAAGGTTGGACGGATTTTGATTATGGGTTGGAGATGTTGACCTCACGAGGTCAACAACAGGATATTGCTTTACATTAGGTGTAGATGCTATCTCTTGGAGTAGTAAGAAGTAGTTCATAGTTGCCCTATTATCTATAGAGGTGGAGTATCGAGCAACGTCTTCTACCACGTGTGATAGCGTGGCTTCAGTGGATGTTAAGAGAGCTTGGCTGCCCTCAAAAAGTTTCTACTACACTACATTGCGACAATAAGAGTTGCATTGCTTTGATATGGAATCTTGTATTCCATGCTAGATCAAAGCACATTGAGACATAGTACCATTTCATTCGGGAGAAGATCTTGGATGAGACCATTGATGTAGTGTGCTGCAAGATGGAGGACAACTTGGTAGATTTGTTTATTAAGGCTCTTCCTCATACTATTCTTTGAGAGCATTCTAGATCCTTGAGCCTTATGCTCCGTCCAAGATTTGAGAGGGGATGCTAGAGATTTATTGATCCCTTGGATAGTCATTGGCAGTGTATTATTGTATAGGTAGTACTCTTGGGCATAGTCTCACATTTCTTGGGCACAAGTCAAACATTTTATGCAATTGTCTTGGTATCTTCTAGCAGTTTTGGGTAGTCAGATAAGCCACATAGGCTGTGTAGAAGCCATGTGGCATAGGCATTATGGGCGCAACATTTTTTAGTCATTATTTGCTAGGATAAACCGGCCGACCTGATCATTTGATGATTATTTTATGCCTATTTATAGGCTGGCCAGCCTCCGCTCACTTTCACTTGTCTTTTTAGGGGGAGAGATTGTCTCGCAAAGATACATTCAACAACCCATACACATATATGCCTGCTTCATTTACTCATTCATTCACCGCAAATTTCTGTGTTTTATTGTCTCTTTTCTGTCTCCCTCTTCTCTTCGTTTTCATTTTCTTTTAGTCCGGGTTTACGCTTCCGTATTTGTTGCACTCTAAGATTGACAAAATCACATTGGATAGCCTAAGTGAAGGCTGGGAGAAACGAGGGGAATTGTAGAACTTAAAGTATGTAAGAAAAATGAAATAACTTAGGATGGGTGGGTAGATAAGCTACTTGTCATGCCTTTACCTTGAAGTTTGCTTGCTTGTAGCAAAGCATCATCAGTTGAACCTTATTTGTAGTGTACATTGAGCCAACTTGAAAAATAAGAAATGAAACTAGCCTTCTCCTCCTTGATTGATCAACAATTCCAGCAGGCATAACATTCAGATAAATTGAAAATGCAAATGTTACCACCTAAACTTGTATAGCCTGTTGGCCCCAAAACTAGCATCCATTGCGGTGTTTCTTTATCTTAAATTGCAATATGGATGGAATACAATGAGATTCCTTGAATCTCCTTTGCTCTCCAATTGCCTCTTTGCTGTCATAAATGACCAACAATCCTTCAAATCAATTTGCCTCTTGTTTTGCTTGGGGATTGGCCTTCATCTTGCTCTTTGAAAGACAAATTAAGCCCCAAACTTGATATGGGCTGACTGCTGGCCTCTTGAATCTCCTTGAAATTCTTTAATTTCTGCTGCTAGAATTTAAGTCTTAGGCTCTTAATTCTAAGCACACATATTGAGGTGGTTGTCAAATCCTAAATTTTGCTAGTAAGTTAGGGCTTATCAAGCATAGATTAATCAAAATGTCCACCTTTGATGACTTAAATGGCTCGATTTTGCTGAGATAACTTGAGAGATGCATGTAGGATGAGAGAGAATGTTGCAGAGAGAAAAATTTTAGAGTTTCATTGGGAGAAAGGCTGAAAAACTACTATTGCCTTGCTCAAATAGCCATGGAAGCTGTCACCTACAGCTGAGGACCACTAGAAAGGTTGTTGCCCCTTCTTGTATGTTGTCACTTGTAGTTGAGAGACTGTGGGCTGCTATCACTTGCACCTAGAGGCCTCCAATTTTTTCACTTGCAGTAGGACTAGTCCATGGCGGCTGCAAATCACATCAGTAGCATCTCCTTGCTCTCTAACAGCCTTCTCTCTCACAATGGCTGTAATAGACTTCCACCAGTCCCTAAACGTTTTTCTCACTTACATGGGCAAATTTTGCCAAGTGGTAGCCTACTAATCCCATTTTCTAGCATTATCCAGCTTATTAGATTAATTTTTAGAATACAAATTCTAAAAATTAATCTAATAATTATTCTAGTGTCTACTTCCATCAGCCAATAATGAAATTGGCTAGGCCAATTTTCCTTCCAAGTATCCCTAAGTAGTTATTAGCCCTTAGACTAGTATTAAAGAATGAATTAATGCTTAGTCTCTAATGTCACCAACGAACAATAGTGGCTAATAAATTGTTCTAAGCCAGAATCTTTGACACCGGGTACCACCTAGTACTTGTCAGCCATAGCTTATTACAGCTTTTGTCTTTGGCACTAATTGAGATGTCACGGTCTTAGGTCCCACACTATGAAATAATTAACTTGCACCTTACATGTGCAAGTCACATTAGCACATTTGATTAACTTTTAATCAAATGGTAAGCAAAGTATTAAAATTTCATGACCTCGTAACAAGAAATCTTATCTAACCTTGTGGATAAGTTGCATGCCTTACTCAATAAAGAATTTTTTGCTGAAACTCTTTTGAAATGTAGATTTAGCCAACCTAAAAGATAAAAATCTTTTAAGTTGGCGATTGTGCACTCTACTCCATATGTTCCTTTTGTGTGATCTATTAGTACTGTTCATGTAATAGATTGTTCTGGTTGTTGTGAGAGCCTACAGGCCTCATGTAAATATTAGTTACACAGAGAGTGAGAGAGACAGAGTATGATGACCTGATGGTCTGATGTAATAGAAAGTAAGAGATACAGAGAGAATGTTGACCTAATGGTCTGATGTAAATATTCACTATCTAATTCAATTATCTTCATGAAAAAAAATAAAATCTTTTTTAGCATTGCATGTGTGTATATAAGCTCCATGTCTTACCTTTTCAGTAAAAGTTCACTTGTTGGCAATAAATTGTGGTTCCTCTTGACAAAGAGCTACTTCTTAAAACTATTTTGAAATATACATTGGGCTAGCTTGAATCATAAAAATGTTGTTACCAAGCCAAATTATGTGCGTGTATGTTTATTTGTTGAAAGGGGAGATTGTATCTGCTGAAAAGTGTGTGCTCTTTACAACATTAGAAATCCTAATGTCATACTAAAATTTCCATTGCATGCATAAATTTTGGATTGAAAACCAACTTTTTTATATTGCTACAAACCTCAGATTGTCTTTTGCTTTCATGTTTGTGGTTGTGTATACGAATTCTTCTACTTGCTTGTTACATTAGTTTCAAGCAGTCCTTGCAGTTTGCGAAATGGTAAGACTGTCTTTATTCACATGCTACTTTGTGTCTTCTATACCGATCCTTTATGTATGAGATAGTACACTAGCTCATATATTGTGTATTTCATGTTCATGGTATCATAGAGCACTTGCTCCAAGTGTAGTTGAGAAAGCTTAATTATGTATGTCTAAGTATATGTTTTAAAGCATATCTTCTACCAATAAATAATATAAATAAGTTGATCAGCTTGCAAGATGTCCCCCTTGGACCTAACTTGCATATGAGACATGACACAATCCATATCCATAGTTAAAAGGGACAGGACATTACACTCATCTCCCATCTTTAGAGCCAAACATGGTCACTCGTGAGCTTGAGAGTTAGCAACACTCTGGGTCATGACCATATTCAAAGGATTGGCATCCCATACCACCGACCACACTATCTCGGTGTACGGATTTGTTGGCCATTACACAATGCTGTGCACAATAGGGCCTTGAGTCCTATAAATAGGACTTGGCTACCCCAATTGCAAAGTGTCCTTAGTGCATTCACACTAAGTCACTTCATGACCACTATGACGAATGCTACTAGCACCCATCTGGATGTCTAGGGATGTAACACTTTTCCCCTTATGAATGATTGTTGTTCTTAGCAATAATGTCCTTAGGGATGAAGTGAGGAAAACGACCCTTCAACGAACATATCGACTCCCAAGTAGCCTTCGTTTCCAAGCAGTCTTTCCGTTGACCAAATACTCAGGACAAATAGTTCAAAGAAATTGTTAAGTTCTAAGGTTAAAAACAAATTCGGGACTTTCTCAATTGAAACAACCAATGTGGAACTTTGGGTAAACTCGGATTTTTAAAGGTAAATCCAGCTCATAGGATATGCTACCTATTATCTCGGTAGTCTTGAAAGGATCTCACTATCTTGAAGCTAATTTATAGCACTTACTGGTAGTCATCGAATCAGAGATATTTGGGACTTTAAGGTAAACCCACATGCCCTCTTGGAGCTCTCGAGGAGCATGATGTTGGTTACCATAAACGTGGCATGATCTTGGGCCGTTTTAATTATTTCCCTAGCAATCATCAATATCTCTTGCATATCATGTAGAAAGTCGACTACGGACTGTATTTCATCCCCTTGAGCTCTATGGTAATTGATGGTTTCGGCTTATAACCGTACGTAAGCATAAACGAGCAATAGCTAGTAGCCAAATGCTTAATACTATTATAAGCAAACACAATCTAAGGAAGATAATGCTCGCAATCAGAATGCCTATAGGAGACATATGCATGTAGCATATCCTCCATAGTTTGACTTGTCCTTTTGGTTTGTCCATCGGTTTCAAGATGCTTTGAGGAAAACAACATGGACAATTGAGTTTTGAGTTTTTTGGAAAATCCTTTGCCAGAAATGACTATACTTATGATCCCGCCGATCATGGACTAGTTCATTGGGCAAACCATAAAGTCTATAAAGATATTTAATAAAGAGACCAACCAACTCATGGCTTTTCACAGTCGTCTTTATAGGAATGGATCGAGCCATTTTTATCAATCAGTTGACTACAACCCAAATTGTGTCATGACCTCAATTTGTACAGAGCAATCTTACTACAAAATCGATAGAAGTGCTACTCCACTTTCTATCGGGAATTTGTTAAGGATGTAATGTCCCTGGTTGTCGGTGCTATTCAACTTTATTAAGTTGACATTGTGGGTACTCACACATAAGACTCAACCATGGTCTTAATACGCAACTAATAAAAGTACCAAGTAACCAATGCCAAAGTTTGGTGGATGCTAGGGTGTCTAGTGCTCGGTGCATTGTGACACATATATAAATTTTTCTTGCGGATATCCTGATCATTGGGCATTTGCAACATTGGTGCAGTGGTTATCAATGGTTTCAATGTTTGAAAACATTGATCGAGCTAACTAGTCCAAACAATTAACGGACTAACGTGCCTTTTCTTGCTTCGGATAACCCTAAGCAAATGTGTTAAGGGTTTAGCAGCATGAGTATAGTTCTTTATGAGCTTTTGAAAGAATCCAGTAAAACCTAAGAGAGATTTTACTTGCCTTATGGTCCATGGAATAGGCCAATCAAGCACTACTTGAATCTTTTTGGGATTAGTTTGAATGCCATTGTTCGAGATTACATGACCAAGATACATAACTTGTGTGTAAATAAATTCGCACTTGGATAGTTTCATAGACAATTGTTCTTGTCTTGAGAGACATAAGGTGATATGTAAATGTTTCTCATGCTCCACCAACGGCTTACTATAAATAAGAATGTTTTTGAGGAAAACTAGGATTTTTCCATGCACATCTAATATTTTTCTAGCATTAAATGATGGTGGGACTAGCATTAAATGCTATTTGGCCCATTTTTAGGGCCGAGATTGCAAGTGCACGAGATTTGGGGATATTTGGTTATTTATAGTCTCCCCCACTCACTTGGTCCATCTTCTTTCTTCTTCCTTCGTATGTGCATACTCCGATTCTGTCATCTTACTCTGCCTCCAGTGCTATTGTTATCATTAGCCTGACTTAGTGTCCTCACTAATGCTATGGGTTGTGTGCAGGATTGATTAGTTCTCCTTTTGTATTCAACATTTGTTCCTTGAGATTTCTTTTTTCTTTTCTTGTAGTCTCTCTCAGTTCCTTTGTCTTTGTGTTTGTGTTTCCTTTCTGCTCTGTACTCACATGGTATTAGAGCCTAAGTGAGACATAGAGCTGATCTATTGGAGAGAAGACCACCCCAAGCTGCCAGGCGGCCTTCCATGTCAGCATTTTGCTGAAAATGCACCAATCTGCTTGTAGGCATCATTTTTTCTTATGCTAGGTACCAGATTTGTTGCCAACTCCCTCTCCTATTGGAGGCGACGGGCTTCCTCAATCAAGTGATAGTCCTTTGCCCCGCAAATGCACGTGTTTCTTGGCTAGGCGACATCTCTTCTCAACCAACATACCATTCTTTGTGCAAGCAATAGTATTTCTCCCCTAGGCAGACCCTGTACATCAGCTTCCTTGTGATCATGTAGTTGCTTCCTCCTATTTTGGGGCTGTCTACAGCCAAAACACAGGTTTCTTGTGGGTGTTTTGCAGGATATCAAAGATGTCTTACAACTAGTTTCATGGCTTTGATGATACAGATGAGGAGGATTCTCATTACCTCAAATAGCGGCGAGATTATCACAAGGACTGTTGCGTGCATCCTGAAGAATGGAGGTCACCTAGCTCGTTTGTACAGGGTCCCTCTCCTCCCCCTTTTCTCCATGTTTCTCAGAGGGCCCGTTTTGCTGGCCTCAAAATGCCATCTATGGCACTCTCTATATTGGTGCCCGTACTCTCTTCTTTGCCCAAAGAAGACCACCTTGATGGTTCAAACTACTCGATTTGGTTGTGTAAAGTGGACTGTATCCTTGATACCTTCAATCTTTGGGAGTTTGTTACCCACCCTATTCCTTGTCCAATGGAGGATCCTATCGTTGGATCATGCAAGTTTATGGGATCAACTCAACTCTAGAGCTAAATCTTTCCTTTGTATGAGCTTACAAGATTTTGTTCTAGTGCATGTATGTAGGTTGCGGAAAGTAGCGGAAGTGTGGACAAAGCTTGCTTCTTTGTATCATCAGAAGACATTTGCCCACCGGATTACTCTTGGCAAGAAATTATGGATGATTGTTGTTGTGATGATTCTCCTTCCATGAAGGATCATATCAATAGGTTAGAGGATATGAGGGATGAGCTTGTATCCCTTGGTAGGATGATTTCTTCAGAGGATATGGCCATGATTCTTTTGACTCAGCTGCCATTTCCCTAGCTTGCTATTTTCTACACTCTCCTTCTTACATGGAGGACCCGTGAGAAGCTTCTATGGTAGGAGCTTGTTTGCTTGTTTTGGAGCATGATGAGCGTGCCAAAGAGGTTGCTAGTGGATCCACCTCTACTAAAGCTTTTGTTGCAGGTTCGGGAAGGGGAAGAAGAGGAAAGGGAATTCAAAGGCTAAATAACAAGAGAGCTCTTCAAGCTTTGACTCTGACTCAGAGAAGCCTAAATGCCTATACTCATCCAGAGGAGAAATGTTGGAAGAAGTATCCTCATCTTCGTTCGGGAGCGAAGGATGGAGCTTAAACATTCAAGCCTTCTACCTCTACTCCAATGGTTACCCATGAGTTAATATTCCTTTACATTGTTGAGTTGGAGGAGCCTTCTTTAGTGGTTGCCTAGTCTTTTGAGAGGCCTTGGCTGGTTGATAGTGGAGCTTCTAGTCATACGACTCCACAAGGTGATTTGCTGTATGTGCATCGAGCTTTCTTTTATATTTCCTTTATGTTTCGGACTAGGGCTTTCCACTCCTCTTAATTTATGGCCTTACTACACTTGGTACCCAGGTTGTCTTCACCAAGTAGCCCGTTTGTATTGAGGATTTTTCTACAGGAGCTGTTATTACGACAAGTTGGTAGGAGAGCGGGCTTTACAAGCTCCATTCCTCTTTTCTCTGCAGGGTCCTCTGAGGTAGTTGTCTATTGCTACAACCATCTCCACTTGTACACCATTTATTCCACATGTATCTTCCCATCCCTCATCCTCTCCTCCAATGGTTCCCTCGTATTCTCCATCCCTTTCAAAGGGGGACGATCTCAGTGATGTGGTTGTGGATTTCTTGTTCCCTAGTGTTTCAAAGGGGGTTTCCCAAGATCATAGCATGGTTGGTATTTTCAAGTGTGGATATTGTCTACGGTGTAGTGGCCAACTTTCCTTAACATATTACTTTGACTTGGATGCATTTTCTTATGTATTCACTCAAAAATTCATATTGTGGTTGTCTATCGGTATTCTTCCATTTCTGAAGTTTGATTGCTCTTGCCTATTGGACTTCTTGTATATATCTTTGTTCATGTATAAGTTCTTTGTTGGTAGAGCTTCTTCATCGATAGTCTTCATCAACAGACTTCATCGACATTGGCATTTCTCTTGCCACTCGAAGATTTGTTTCTCCCTTGGCCTTCCGTTACATCCAGGATTTGAGGGGGGGTATTAGTAGTCATATTTGTCATGCCTTGTCATCTCCTGCTTGTGAGCATTGTTGTCATCATTAGCTTGATTTGGTACCATCATTAATGCTATGGGCTGTATGCAGGGACTCATTAATCCTCCTTTTGTATTCAACATTTGTTCCTTGAGATTTCTTTCTTCTTTTCTTGCAGTCTCTCTGTCATGAGGATGTGAAATTTTGAGATGCTTTAATCTTGTTGATAACATTTGATTAAGTTATTATTAATCAAATGTGCAAGGTTGTTTAGCACATGTGATGCACATGGCAGTTATTTCATGGTAATAGGCCAAGGACCTTGAGGATGCAATGGGTGTCAAAGGCAAAAGTTGTGATAAGTTACGTGAGCTGGGTTTTGGTAGTTAGTTGGTGTCAGTTTTGACCCTAGGATAGTTGTTTGTCCAATAAGTGTCAGTGGTGACACTAGGGACTAGCATTAATTAATTAATTAATTAATACCAGTCTAAGGATTAACAGAGGTTGGGGACTACTCCAGGTTGCAAATGGCTTAGTCAATTTAATTATGGATGGGCACATTTAATTTTGGGCAAGGCCAGAAGGACTAAAATTAAATTTCAGACTTATTTAAATTTGAAAATTAATTTAGGGGTTGAATAATGTTGAATGGGTTTAGAAGGTTGCCACTTGGCAAAAATGCCGATGTAAACTAAAAAAGCGTTTTTGGGGGCTGAAGAGATGGACTCAGTTCATTTAGCTTGTAAGAGAGAGGAAGGAGATGTTGCTGGTCTGATCTGTAGCCATTGGAGGACCATTTTAGGCAGCCAGGAGCAGGGAAGACCAATCTGGTGCAGGTGGCAACAGGAAAACATCAACTAGGAGCTAGCGACAGTAGATTGGGGTTGGCCACTGCAATTTGGGGCCTCTTGAGTAGTTGGCAACAACATTAAATGCTATATGGTACAAATAGCAATCAGATTTCAGGTTTTCGCGTGTGAAAATCAGAAATTTCTCTCTCTTCTGGCACTCTCTTTCCTTCTCGAGCTTGTGCTCAACCATTCTCAGCATCTCTTAGCCATTTATAGTAGATCTCAGCCGTTCTTGGTGGACAGTTGAAGGATTTCTGCTGTAAACCCTAAATTTCTACAAAAATTAGGGTTTGACAGTCACCTTGGGACCCGTGCCAACAAGAATAGGCATCATACACTGAAACCAGTAGCTGAAATTCATGGAATTGACAAGGATTTCAGATGCCAAGACATAGCCAACCATTGTAAATTGGGGCAGCATTTGGTCAGTTGGTGGTTCCATTTTGTACAAGTCTTGGGTGAAAATCAAGGGGAAGTGAGCCCAAATTGCTTGTTGATTATATGTACAGCAAGGGGCTTTTGGATTAGCAAAGGAAATTGTGCAATCTCAACTTGTACACTGTCCATTAGCAACCAAAGTTAAAAAAATATCGAAAGGGATGCCAATTTTAGGGCCAACTAGGTGTCTATTATTCAAGATTGTTAAGGTAATGTGTGCATTTTAGTTTATGGTTAATTATTAATTGCTGTAATTAAGTTCTTGATCATGTTTTACCACCCTATCTGAGAAGGAAGACTGGTTTCACTCTCTCTATTTGTTTGTCCTTGCGTTCATATATTCTTTTTGCTGCACACTCTCATAGAAGTTATATGCATATCTTTGATCATGAATTGTAAGCAATCCTTGATCACATAGAAATGACCATTAAGCCTACAAGAAAGTATGCAAGTTTTGTAGTTAATGTATAAAGAAGAATATTTATCAAAGAACAATCTCATGCCAAGAATGACATTGACATGGCTAAGGCTCATATGTCAGAAGTCCATAAGTCGATGGTAGTGCTATATCGAAAGATCCAAACTTGGTACCATCTGATCCCAACGATCCAGAGTGGGGCTCTCTACATAAGGAACACGATATACTTGATCAATGGGTATCAGTTGGAGGTGTAGTTTCTACACCAACTGAGAATAAAGGAAATTATGGGTAGAGTCATTATTGAACAAAACTGTAACTTCTTGGCCATTTATATGCAGAGTGACCTTTAAAAGATCATAAGGGCCAAATACAATTTTATTGATGGAACAACCATTGCTATTACTCGCATTAATAAAATAGTCTTCTAATAAAAATTTAGTAGAAATACTTGGAACTTCAATAGTGTTTATTGAAGTCATAGACTTTGCTTTCTTATTTTGGAGGCACTCTCAATTACAGGAAAGTGACTTGTCTAATGGCAAGCGAAGCAATGACCCTTTGAGCAATCATCGATGACCTTGCACTTACCATTTTTCTTCTTATGCAACTAAATACGATTGGCAAGTCGCTCTTGGGGTAGAAGACTTCTTTGACCTAAAGATGAAGGCAGCTTGATGGAAACCCCTTATCGATTTGTTGCCCCTACTTACAACCAAAGTATTATAATTTTTTTTTGGATAGCTGTAGACATTCTTTAGCGGGTATAACGGACTGCAAAGCACCTTGTTTTGGTAGTTTGGCAGCAATCTAAGAAGGTATTGTTAGAGATTGACATTCCTTGGACAAGCAGGTGTAATAGGCAGTTCACGTGGCAGTTGACATCAGTAGGTGATAGGCTAGAGACACATGTTAGGTCGGACAGTGGGGTTGTAGTCGAATAGTTTTTTGTCTAGGCGGCTGCATTTAATGCAATTGATCTATATTATTTTGGTGCATCATTAGTGGTCTATTTGTTGCCCCACTCTTCACACTTTTGCATAGTTGTGCTCTTAGTTTTCAGGTTGCAGACCGTGGAGACTGCCCTCGGGGTTCACGGAGAGTGAGATCTTTGAAGTGGAGACATATGCAGACATTCTCTCTGCACCTGTGTATATATATGTATCCTTATACAACAATCTTCACTTCAGATTTTCTGTGTTTCACTGTCTCTTTCTCTCTCTTCCCTCTCTGTTCACTTTTTGTCTTGGTCATTCCCTTCCGCACTACTTCACTTTGACATGGTATGAGAGCATTGAAGGACTGAAGAGGAGAGGACCTTCCTGAAGAGGAGATTTCAGTGCGAAACAAGGCTGCGTTTTCAGCTTTCAAGGGCGAGTAGGAGGGCTGTGCATTAGAACAAGGCTGATGTGAGCGTAGGCGTGCAAGAAGGAGAAGATTTGCTGAAGCTGCTGTTGGCTTTTGTTGTTAGAGAAGGAAGAAGGTTGCGTTTTGGGCCCTTCAAGTGTAGATTTTATCTTTTCATCGTCTTCTGCAGGTGAAGAAGAAGCGAGACGAGCAGGGAAGAGCCCTAACAGGTTGCTTTTACACTGTCAAAGGGGGCTGCCTTTTGTGTTTTGTGCAGGCATTGTAGGTGAAGATGTCTTTTGAGGCGGAGACAGAGTTTTGAGCGATCGTGGACAGCCTGTGTTACTGACTTTTCCATTAGATCAAAAGCTCGATGATGGTGAGAACTACCGCATTTGGTGGGTTATGATGCTTGCCATTTTGGAGTCCTATGATTTGGCAGAGCTTGTTACGGAGGCTATTTATCGTCTTTCTTTGCAAAACGAGTCTAGACTCTCTTCCAGTGATAAGTTGGAGTTGGCAAAGTGGGACAAACTCAATGCTTGCATTTGCTCGTTTTTATTTCTCTCATGTACTACAGCTGTTATCTCTCATATTGAGCATTTGATGGTGGCCTGGGAGATTCGGCTGGAGCTTGATCAGATGTATAATTGTATGACTGCCATGAAACGAGTTTCTTTGGAAGTGTAGATGAGGACGATGAGTGTCAACAAGTCATCTTCTATGCGAGAGCATATTAACAAGTTGAGGCAGCTCCAGATGTAGATTCAAAATGCAGGGAAGGTATGGCAATAACTCTTCTTTCATAGTTACTGCCTCGTTTCAATGGTTTTTACAAGTCATCTTCTATGCGAGAGCATATTAACAAGTTGAGGCAGCTTCAGATGTAGATTCAAAATGCAGGGAAGGTATGGCAATACCTCTTCTTTCATAGTTACTGCCTTGTTTCAATGGTTTTTATTTTGCCTTGATTGCTTTAGAGTGGTTTGAGACTCTTCGGTGGGAGGAGTTGGTTCCTATGGTCTTGGACCAAGAGGAGTAGTTGAAAGGGACCAATGCTTCTAAATTAGAGGCCTTGGTTGGTCAGTCTTCTTAGAAGAAAGGGAAGGACCAAAAGAAGGAGGTGGACAAATCAAAGACGGACAAGGAAAAAGAGTCTACTTGTCACATTTGTGGCAAGACAGGTCATTGGAAGAAGGATTGCCCTAATAAGGAGAAGAAGGAAAAGGAGAAGAATGAGAAATCTTCCAAGGATTTTGGAGTAGCGGCTACTCCCTCATCAGTTGCTTTCCTCCACTTGGAGGTGGTTGAGGCATGACCCTACAAGCTTCTGATGTTGCGTTGGCGGTCCCATACACTCGGGAGTGGATTGTTGACAGTGGTGCCTCACGGCACATAACTCATTCAGCAGGTGTTTCTCATTTGTGGCCTTCTCATGGCCAGATTCTCATTGGTGATAGTTCTTCTATCCCTATTCAAGGATGGGGTGACATGCATCTTATTCCAGATAGGCAAGGTGGTGAGGTGCTTTATGTGCCAGTTTTGGGACACCATCTACTTTTGGTGCACAAGATTTGTGGCCTTGGTCTCTTGGTTGAATTTGATGCGTATTCTTTTTGGATTCTTGATCGTGGATCGAGACAAGTTCTTTCTTCAGGTTATGAGGAGAATGGAGTCTATAAGTTGCTGTATTCTTTTGCCTTGACTTCTCTTCTTCTTACCTCTCAAACTCAGTTTGAGCTTTGGTATGCTCGGTTTGGCCACCTCAACTATGATTACCTTTGGAAGGCATTTATGGGATAGCTTGTTTGAGTTTTGCTGGATATTGTGGTGAGCCAACAGCTTGTGTATCCTGCATCCGTGGGAAGCAAACTCGTGATGCCATTCCCAGCAAGGCTTCAAGGTGGTTTTTAGTACCCTTGGAGCTTGTTTCTATCAATCTTTGTGGACCGATGAGGACGGAGTCCCTTAGAGGGAGCTCATATTTCATGCTAATTGTGGATGATTTTTCCCACTTTATAGATTGGTTGCTCTTTGAGGAGAATCGATTGGGCCGAAAATTGAAGACCTTACGATCGGATAAGGGCAGAGAATTTGTTTCTAATGAGCTTGCTCGTTTTTGTGCAGATTGTGGTATTTGTTGGGATAAAGGTCTGTTTAACCTCTGTGTATAGTACACACACATTATTGAGCTATTCATGTGAATGCACCCTTACGTGCCCTAAGTATAAATACATTTTATTCTTTGTGTACCAACACATTGTTGGTACACTCATATCGAATCGTACTTTCACTCCTCTCTCTCTCACTAGCCGTCACACTTCACGCTCACTCTTCCTCAAACTTCTGCACATACACAGCTGAGCTCCAACAATTGGTATCAGAGCATAGAGGGCACACTTCCCAAGATATGACGGGATCAACCGCGGAGCTGATGACCAACAGACAGTTGGAGTTCCTGGTGACCAGCGTGTCGGGCAGCGGCATGCGAACAATCCAGGCGGCAAATGGGGGACCAAGCCACAGGTCCAGTGGGACGGCAGGGGACTACACGGTACAACGTGCAACAATCAGACGAAGGGCAGTTGCGTGCTGACACAAATGACTGTATCAATGAGGTAGCGCGGGGTTGATGGGCGCGGCAGCTGACGGGAGCCACGCGGCAGAATAGGCACCACCAGTCCTGACGGGGCAATGGACCCCTCATTCCGTTTTTTATTTTTTATCAAAAACCATTATTTTCTTCAAAATCCCTTTTGAAATTTCTTTCTCGAAACGGGGTTCATGCACTGGAGGCACAAACCTCAGATTTGTGCAAATTTGAGCCCGAAAATTTGGGGCTTTTCTTGGATTTGATCTCGTCCATGCCTGGGAGTGATATTCAGGTCAGAAATTTCGGACATTGCGTGTGGTGACCTCAATCAAATTAGGGATTTTGCCAAATTTGTCAGAATTTTACTCTTTTTGAGTAAAATTTCTTGACATTGGATCCTAGAAAATTGGGGCTTTTCATGTATTGGTAAAATTTTGCTGAGTTGGGTCAGATTGGCTGACATTTATGCACTTTTGGACCTGAAATGTTGGGGACTTGTGCAAAATTTGGTAAATTTCTACATTTTTGTCCGTGTGGTGGCTGGTTCATGTATTAACAGTAGAGATTTATTTCTAGTTGAGGAAGAACAGCAGTGTGTTTGATGGTTCAGCTTGTGTTTCTGCAGTTCAAGGGGATTTACTCGTGTTTGTGATAAAATGGCTGCAACTTCTTCCAGTTCAAACATCAAGAGTTTGATGTAAATCAAACGGTCTGATGGTCATGGCTTTGACCTTTGGAAAAACCGTATGTAGGGCATATTGTTCCTAAAGGATTGTGAGGATGCTTTGCAGGAAGATAAACCCGCACTAATGTCTGATGCAGATTGGGTCAGAGTAAATAAAAAGGCTGTGGCTTACATTAAGATGGGTGTCATTGATGACATCTTGAGAGGCATTAAGGGTTTAGATACAGGTTATGCAATATGGGAGAAGCTGAAAACTACTTAGGAGATCATCACACGTGTTAATCGGGTGCATTTAATGCGTAAGTTGGTGAATATGCGATTGGATGAGTCAAAGTCTGCAGCTGAGCACTTGAGTGCATTTACAGGCGTTTTAAATCAACTCAAGGATGCAAATTTGGATTTTGATGATAAGTTTAGAGCGATCTTTTTGATCATGACACTACCTGACTCTTGGGAGACCTTGGTGGTTTCTCTCAGCAATAACCCCAACCTCTCATATGATGGGGTGAGGGGTTCAATCTTGAATGAAGAAATTAGACGTATGTCTAGTGGAGAAGGCAGCAACTCAACTTATAATGTAAGAGGTAGGGCTGAAAAGAAAAATGCAAATGTAGGATAGAGAAATAGGAGCAAGAGCAAAGAAAAGGAAAAGAGTGACATTACTTGCTATCACTGTGGTCGGAAGGGCCACAAGAAACCTGATTACAGGTATTACAAGAAGAAACAAGAGAGAAAGTGAAACCGGTCTATGACTCACATAAAGTGGCAGTTCCTTCAATTAATACCTGGTCTTTTCACACACGCATAAATAGAGACCTCACTCGCTCGCTCAACATCAGATTGGCCCCGAAGACGAGCATCCCTCTCGGTGTTTCTTTATCAATTAAAAGATGGAAAGTTACAAAAATGAAATGTTTCAAAATACATAACCTGTGAACAATTGGTTTTCATCTTTTTTGAGTAAATCCCAGCTGCATAAGGACAGTACAGTGTAATATGCCCGCTCCTCAAATCGCGGGATACGTCTTAGCAGTCCATCGAGAGATGTATCTAGAAGAAGCCGCCCGGCACTCCCAAGGAATGACACGGGGTTTGCCAACTAGGGTCTCTGGAGTCTGCCCCGCAATGGAACTTATCCGGCCGTTCCCACTAGGATTGACCTGAAGTCCGAGTTCCTTGTAATTAGGTCTTTCTAATAGCCTTCTAGCGCTGGTCGACAGTCGCTCTACTTTGGATAGATACAATTGGACCCAAGCAGACTCATACCGCACTTGGTTCAAAGAGAATGGGAAACGAGAGGGTATAGTCCCATTCCGGTCCCCTAAAACGGTATGAATCAGGGTTTCAACTAACAAGTTCTAAGGTCCTTGTCTAACTAACGTTCGCATCAAATAAGCTCCATTGAGGGAAGCTCTCGGCTAACCGAGACCACCCTTCCGTAGGATAGACCCATTGGTCACATCTACCACGCTTCCCTCGGGGGTTGTTTTAATTATCTAATTACCTACCACATTATGTTTGACATGTAAAAGCAGCTTCCTTAATTAACCCGTTAATCACAGGTTCCTTTACGTAATTTAGGGCACTGACACAAAGACAAGATAAAGCAAGATCAAACACTTCCTTAACTTATCTTTAGATTAAATGTTTGTCTCCTGCCCATACGGGAGAATTAAGTGTTTCTTTCTGCCTCCGCAGAAATAATCATTTCGTATCCCGGAAATAAAAACCCGAAGGTTTATCCTACCAAGATTCTGCCTTGTAACTAGTATCAAGGCCTCGAGATCCCATCTCGAGTCACGTAGAACTCTTGTGTAGGGTCCGGAGGCATTGGGATTTACGGCCAGAGCCTCCACTGGCACCCAAGCGTCTTCCTATGGCAAGTAATTTCCACAGAGAGACCTTTTGCGGCGGGTTCGGTCCACATTCCCGGCACGGATTCATAACCCCCTTGGTTAGGGTTTGGCGGTTTGCGGGGGGTAGCTAGCGCCATCCTTCCTTAATTATCCTTTTAGGAAATCATCCACAGCTGAAGCAACCAGCCTGATAACATTTACAAGGGAAAACATTCCTTTTGTTCCCATGGCAACCCATCATCATAGACTCGGCCATGAAATCATCAATCACACCCCACTTGGATTAACATCCAAAAACCACATTAACAAACAGTGGAACGCACAACTACTTGCTTCAAGGCATCGCAATCCCATTGCATGCACAATCCAGAACTTAACTAGGATGTATCAAAACACTTGCTCAAGGAATTTACAACCTTTTCTGAGGTAGAAGTTCTTCTAAGATAACAATCACCTAATTTGCTTAGGTGGCTCTTTCCCTTAGGGTTTATACGGCTAGACTCCAAGCCTTCTTTGCTAGTCATTAAGTTTATTCATAACTTGGCAATATCACATATGAAATTTCATACGATCATCTACATCTATGAATAGCTAGGAATGAAAGAATACATAACCAACATATAGCTTTTATGAGTATCCTTTCCCTTCAATGGATATTAAAATGAAGACTATGACCTATGAGCGTGTAGAACCATAGAAGTTCTTTCATTCCTGCTAATAGAACAATAAGTATAGATAGAGAAAGGGTTCGAAAACGCCGAAGTTCTTCAAGCACCATCTCCCAGTTGAAACCTTGGTCTTTCTTCGACTTGTCGATACTTTCGTAATCTCCAACTCCAGATCTACCCTTGACGCAAGAAGCCCATTGTTCCAAGAGTGCTTTCCTCTTATCCTTCTAGCATCGGCTTGCCTCTCTCTCTCTCTTTCCTTGCTCTTCTCTTCTTCTCCTTCTCTTTCTCTCTTCCTCTTTTTCTTCTTCTTCTTCTCTTCTTCTCCTTCTCTCTCTCTCCTCTTCTCTTCTTCTCCTTTTTCTTCTCTCTTCTTCTTCTTCTTCTCTTCTTCTCCTCTCTTTCTCTCTCCCTCTTCTTCTTCTCTTTGTCCCTCTTCTTCTCCTTCTTCTTCTCCTCTTCTCTCTCCCTCTTCTTCTTCCTCCTCTTCTCTCTCCCTCTTCTTCTCCTTCTTCTTTCTCTTCTCTCTCTCCCTCTTCTTCCTCCTCTCTCTCCCTCTTCTTCTTCTTCTTCTTCTTCTTCTTCTTCTTCTTCTTCTTCTTTCTCTCTTCTCTCTCTCTCTCTCTCTCTCTTCTTCTTCTCTCTCTCCCTTCCTCTTCTTCTCCTTCTCTCTCTTCCTCTTCTTCTTCTTCTTCTCCTTCACCGCGCTGATCGAGGGGGGGGGGTTTCGTTGCTAACGACGGAAAAGAGGGCTGTCTAGGATGACCCGGGGGAGGGGGGGGACCTCTGCATATCGTCGAGGGGAGCCTCTTCCAGACGTCTAGGGAGGAGGGGCCGCTCTGTTATGAGGTGGGGGGTGGGGGGGGGGGAGGACGGCGCCTCCCGCCACCTGGAGTCACGGGGGGGGGGGGGGGGGGGACATTACATACAGCATGACCAGAACAACATCCCTTTTAGGAAAGAATTTTCTGTGATCATAACTCAATGATTCATGTGCAGAATTGCAATGTGCAGAACTCTGTATTTACTGTTTTTACTGTCCAGCATATCCAAATCTGTTCCTTATCAGATGGACTACAAACCCTTTGTCCCTAGCATCATTCCAGTAGTAAAACAATACCACAAACAACACTAAATCAGAGCTGAAAGACCCTGTTCCTGTGTAGCATGGTCATTACTTTCTTTAGTTCTTGCATTGAAGAAACCAATAGTTGCTCCTGAACTTGGACAGTGAGGCTTTTGCTCAGCAGAAGTGCAAAGAAAACACAGAACTGTACCTTCGCTGGAATCAGCCCATCATGCAAAGCATTTCCTCCGAGAATAAAGAGAGGGTTGACAAGAGGGAGCAAGCTCTACCTCCGTACATGAGTCAGAGACGAAGAAGTACTTTCCATAGCTGATGTACTTGCAGCAATCTACCCTCAGCTCCTCGAAACTTCACTCTCAGATTTGCCCCTCATGTCTATTACGTTCTTTTTTAATGCTCTCTGTCTCTCTCTTTTGGGAATTTGTGCCACATGGCATACATGTAACAATTTTCCCGTTTACACCTTTCGGTCTAAAATTCTCCATGATCGGTGCAAAATTTGACCTTGGTATAGACCAGAGAATAAATCCTCGTACAAAAACGAAGATAATGACGCGAACAAATTCCGGGGTCCATAAATAGTAACTTCCTAAATTTTAGGGATGGTGACCCTTGCATTCCTCAAGTTGTTCTGAGCAACTTTTATCATTGCAACCACATTAAAAAGTGTAATGTGGCTCAGTTACGGTGACTTTTATTCCGTGAGCATTCTCACATGTGCATCTTCTGTCTTGGCCAGGCTCATTGTCCTGCACCATCTCTAGTGGCTAAGCACACAGTCCCAAACCACTGGCATTCTATTCTTTAGTGCCCATTAAATATGGAACCGGTCCTAACGCTCATACAAACCATTAGTCAAATTTGTCCCAATGAATGCCTCTTCTAGCCATGCAAAGATCCCGGCTTAATCCAAGAGAACTTTGGGGGTTAAAAGCAACAACAACTAAGAAAAATAAAATATTAATATAAGCAAATAAGGAAAGCAACTGTAAAAATTATCACCCCCTGGTGACATATCCTCCTCTTGAAAGAAGCAAGCAACCTCGATTGCATGCCACACATGCTAATGGATGACATAGGACGATAGCAAGATTCTCCATGTTATTAGTGCCATCGCATGTATCACATGCTAACAGATGACACGGGGCGATGGTAGCAGTTACCTCACTACTATTTGTGCCACTATAAGTTCAAGTCTCACATAGGTGGAGGATCACATCCTGTATCCAACTATGGTTACTAGGAGTCTTTCTAATATACATATTTCCGGATGCAACACAGGGCGATAGCACGTATCCGTGAACTGTTAGTGTCACAATATGTATAATCATTCAACTGAAGTGCAACAAATACAACTTCAAAGCACTGAGATTTCATTCAATGATACACATGTTAATGCTAAGTGTAAACCATACATTGTGCATTATTTAATGAAATGCAGTATTCAACTATACAATAGAGAACGTACATTACTTCAAAAAGCATTCTAAGACATTGTAGATTCCAGTAAGAAAGCTTCTCGGTAAAGTTGCAATAATTGAGGCGAATCTGCCAATTCAGCCTCTTCTATCCATTTAGCATCCATTGGTGAATAGTTCTTGAACTTCACTAACAATATTCCTATAACTCTACTTTTCACTTTCCTATCCTTATATGCTAGGATTTGCTTAGGAACTAGAATCTCATCTAATTTCTCTACTTCAGGCTGTTCCTCTTGAACCATATCTTTTGGCACTTCACCAATAAAAGGCCTCAACAGGCTCACATGGAATGCATTATGAATTTTCCAATTCTCTGGCAATTTCAGCCTATATGCTACGTCATTGATCTTCTCTAAGACCTGGAAAGGGCCATAGTAACGCATACTCAGCTTTGGAAACAAACATTACTTGCCCTTCTGTTTTCTCAAACGTGCCTTTTCAAAACGCAATAAGACCCAATCATTCCCGACGATGACTATCAACAGCTATTTTCTGTTTAGCTTGTGACTTTTCTAAGGCATACTTGACCATTTTATATGCTTATTTCCAATCTTTTACATAACGAACTGCTTCAAAAATGTTATCTTTTGTATGCAAAATTGGAGACACTTTCTTTCCACCTTCCACAATCTCAAAAGGTGCTTTGCCAGTAGATTGAGTGCACTGTATTATTGTATGCACACTCAACCAATGACATGTAGTGTTCCCAAGAAGTCTTATGATCTGAAACATAACACTTCAGTAGATCTAAAACAATCGAATTTGCTTCTTCAGACTATCCATTAGTTTGTGGATGGAAAGAAGATGAAAATTTTAGTGTAGTGCCCATGTTTTCAAAGAATGCTTTCCAAAACAAGCTAGTCATTCTTGGGTCTGTATCACTGACAATTGATTGTGGCATTCCATGGTATTTGAAGATATTATGCATAAATATCTCTAACATGTATTTTGACTTAACCTTTTTCGTTACAGGAATGAAATCTGCCTATTTGCTGAATCTGCAAATGATAGTTCAGATTTAATCATTCCTTGAAGAAGTTCTTGGAAGATAAAAAATGAAATCCATGGCGATACTGTCCCATGGCCTTTCTGGAATAGGGAGTGGTTGCAATAACCCTAGTGCCTTCAGTCTATCAAATTTGACCTTTTGTCATACAAGGCAAGATCTGACATATGCATCAACATTAGATCTCAAGGCTTGCCAATAGAAGAAAGTCTCTATCGCTTTGACTATAGCATCAATACCACGATGTCTTGCATACGGCGGAGCATGACTTTCGAATAAAATTTTTGGCCTTAGCTGTTTTATAAGGTATAGTCTTCCAGACATTATGATAAAGCCTTCTTTGAACACATAATGATCGTGATGTTGGCCATTGATGAACTGTTCATAGATTTCAGAGAAATCTTCGTCATCAGCATACTGTGCTTTCATATCATCCAATTCATGGTGATAAGAAATTGAAAGAGCTGACATCTGTAGTTTGCAAGATAAAGCATCTGCAACTCCATTCTTCTTGCTTTCCACATGCACTATTTGAAAATGAAACATAGATAGGAAATTTGCCCAACGCATGTGTTTCTTTGACAATTTAGCATGTGTAAGAAAGTATCCAAGTGTTTGATGATCTGTTTGCAATACAAAATCAGCACCAAGCAAATAGTTCTTCCAACTAGAGAGTGCATGGATCACATCCAATAACTCTTTCTCATAAATTTGGTAAGTTCTTTCAATGATAGAAAGTACTCTACTCTCGTATGCCACAACTCGACCATTCTGCATTAATATAGCACCAATGCTGTTTTCACATGCATTACATAGCACTACGAATGGCTTAGACAGATCTGGCAAAATAAGTATTGGATTTGTAGTCATTTTCCCCTTCAAACATCTAAATGCTGATTTCTCTTTGTCAGTCCATTGCCATTTGACATCCTTCTTTTCCAGTGCATGTAAAAGAGAAGCAATCTCTGCAAAGTGTCTTACAAATCTTTTGTAGTAAGAGCATAGGCCAAGGAAACTGCGGATATCATGAACGGTTTTCAAGTCTGGCCAAGAGACAATTGCTTCTATCTTTGCAAGATCCATCTTCACACCATCTTTAGAAACTATGTGCCCAAGGAAGTGAATCTCTTCCAAAAAGAATTCACTCTTCTTGCCATTAATGAGCAATATGTTACGATTAAGCTCATTAAAGACTTTAACTAAGTGTTTTCTATGCTCCTCTTCAATCTTTGAAAAGATAATCATTTCATCAAAGAATGTGCCAACAAAACTTCCATAGGGGCGGAAAATTCTATCCATCATCCTGTTAAACGTAGCAAGAGCATTGGTAAATCCAAATGGCATGACTAAACATTCATAGAGACCAAATGTCGTTCTAAAAGCAGTCTTATGGATATTCTCTGACCTGATTCTGATCTGATGGTACCCACTTTTCAAATCTATCTTGCTAAACATTCCTGCTCCCTGTTATCAATCAAGAATGCCATTTATCCTCGGAATCGGAAACCTATTCTTGATCGTGTTCATATTCAAGGCTCTGTAGTCAATACACATTTGCCAAGATCCGTCCTTTTTGTAAACTAGCAACACAAGTGAACAAAACAGAGAACTACTGGGCTGAATTAGTCCCTTCTCTAAAAACTCATTAACCTTTGTCATAATCTCTTTTTGCTGCGTTGCATTGACCCTGTACGATGGCCTATTGGGTGGACTAGTCCTTGGAATAAGATCTATGGTATGATCTTCAGGCCTCTCAGGGGGTAACTCTCCTGGTAACGAATCTAAGAAACAGTCACTGAATTTATCCAAGAAAGCCCTTCTACTTTCATCTAGTATAGACACACTACTGTCAACTTCATTAACTTGCTTTGCAAAAACCAAATACGCACAAATATGATTTTTCATTGCAGAAGTAATTGCATAAGTAGAAACAACTGGGACAGACTCTTCTTTAAGCTTCACATCTAATACGAGTCTTGCCCCTATGTACAAGAGTAATCGTTCTATTTTAAGTATCCAAGATAGCATGCTTCCTGTGGCACCATGGAATACCCAACAGAACATCACAACCCTCTAAAGGCATAATATGGAACTCATCTGTGTCCACATAACTCTGAATGTGCATACGGAGTTTACGAAGAATGGGGGTGACAGGTTCAGTATGTCTTGGGCATGCCAAAACAGCCTATCCAACTTGTCCCATTTCCTCGGGACGTATACCCAGCCTAGCTGCCAATGCCAGGGGGAGAAAGTTTGCACGAGCTCCAGGATCAAAGAAAATAAGCACTATGGAATCTTTGATCTTTCCCCAAGCTCTTCACAATTCTATAGCATCACTAGCTGATCGATCTCCCACCATATTAGGCACTCAGCCAATGCTGGGCTTCTTTTTACTTGGCACATCTTTATCCTCTGCATCTTTAGAAGATTGCTGTGGGCACTTAGAAGCAATATGGCCTTTTTGTTCACATATAAAGCATTTCCCGGCCATCATTAAAGCCTTTCTTTCTTCAAATGATGTGCCAAAAAGTGGCATCTTTTATCCTTTGCCTTGTTGAAAAGAAGTCTGAGGTTGTTGCTGAAATCTTTTCTTCCAAAAAGATTTCTTTGTAAAGCTGGTCCTTTCTTGAAATTGCTTCTTCTTCTTGCTAGGATCCTGCTTAAACTGAGAATCCTTCTTTTCAATGTCTTTAAAGTTGTCAGCTTTTCCTTTCAACAATGCATTTGCCACACCAACATTTTCAGTTAACTGTACCATATTTGTAATCCTAGTCTTGGTACAATAATCCCTGATGGCTTCGGTCAATGGCTTCAGGCAAACCGCAACAATACTTTTCAATTTGTTCTGACAGGGGCACTGTCTCGTATGAACTCATGGGCAAAAGTGCTTCCCAAAATTTCTTATTGTACTCTTCTAAATCCGCACAATTTGCGGCGTCCAATTTATGCCATGCAGTCGTGACATCTACTTCAAACGTGTTAGTTAACCATGAGGCTGCAAACAAACTGTTTGAAATGGACCCAAGTGGTAGGTACATATCTTTGCATCAACAATATGTTCCACCACTGTAAAGCATTACCTTTCAAAAAAGTTGCAGCCTTTCGCAGCTTAGAAGTCTCAGTAAAATTCCCTCCAGTGTAAGCTGTATCAAATTGCTGTATAAATGTCAAAGCTTTCAGCTTATCTTGTATACCACTGAAGGTTTCAAACTTTAATGCCTGACCACCCTCTTTATAGTCTTTAGGCTTTGCACTTTTTGATGTAAGGTTGTTATAGATAGGTGGCTGTAGAAAGGGGAGTCCCTTAGGTGCATTATCAGCATTCATTTCACTTATCTTAGCTGCCATATGCCCACTAGGCTGAAAACAACCAGCCTTTGCATTTTGTACTCCAAGCATCAAATAAGGATTCTGCAAAGTCTGCTAACCGGGCTGTAGACCAATATTAGCATAAAGTGGGTTCAATGCGTCAATAGGCATCATTCCTGGTGGCCCTCTAGGCAAGTATCTCTGATAACTAGTGGGTAATCCAGCTATTGCTTGAAAAACTTACCCACCACCAAAGTAACCAGGATAAGTAGCAAATTGAGGAGGAATAGTCTGTTGTGCCACTTGTGCATTACTGCCGTGACCATTCACTCCCTGGTCCTGTGCTTGTGCTTCTTGTTGCACTGGACTGTCTCCATGTTTGGTGTCTTTTCCGCATGCTCATGCACATTAGAGGTTTGCCTTTTTGAGCGCTCCATGGTATGATGTAATGAATCAGCCTGAAAATCCTCATTATGTGACTTCAAAATTTTTTGCATCCGAGGATTCTTTACCAGCTATTTGAAAGAGCCAACCATACTGAGGAGTTCTGCCATAAACAAGTCCTCCTCTTGTTGCTTCTCATCTTGTGGTTCAATCTCAGTTCTAGAAGGTGTTGACACCTGTGCACCAATACTCTTCTTCAGTGTCTATGAGTAGAAGAAGAACTCTATTTTTCATGGGGGAGTTTTCCTTTGCCTTTATCCATGTCTGCCATCTCTCTAGTCCTGTGATCTCTGTAAAACCTGTGTGCCCAAAATTGTCCGAGCTTAAATTCTTACAGAAAAGATTTCAAATCCCGTGGATGGAACCATGAAACCAGTCTATGACTCACATAAAGTGGTAGTTCCTTCCATTAATACCCGGTCTTTTCATACACATGCACAAACAGAGACCTCACTCCCTTGCTCAACACCAGATTGGCCTCGAAGACCGACTCCCCTCTCCGTATTTCTTTATCAATTAAAAGATGGAAAGTTACAAAAAATGAAATGTTCCAAAATACATAACCTGCGAACAATTGGTTTTCATCTTTTTTGAGTAAATCCCAGCTGCATAAGGACAATATAGCATGACCAGAATAACATCCCTTTTAAGAAAGCATTTTTTGTATAACTCAATGATTCATGTGCAGAATTGCAGTCTGCAGAACTCTGTATTTATTGTTTTTACTTTCCAGCATATCCAAATCTGTTCCATACCAGATGGACTACAAACCCTTTGTCCCTTGCATCATTCCAGCAGTAAAACAGTTCCACAAACAACACTAAATCAGAGCTGAAAAACCCTGTTCCTTTGTGGCATGGTTATCACTTTCTTTAGTTCCTGCATTGGAGAAGCCAACAGTTGCTCCCGAACTTGGACAGTGAGGCTTTTTCCTCAGCAGAAGTACAAAGAAAACACAGAATTGTACCTTCGATGGAATCAACCCATCATGCAAAGCATTTCCTCCGAGAATAGAGAGAGAGTTGACTAGAGGAAGCAAGCTCTACCTCCGTACATGAGTTCCATAGCTGATGTACTTGCAGCATTCTGCCGTTAGGTCTTCAAAACTTCACTCTTAGATTTGCCCCTCATGTCTATTACGTTTTTTTTTAATGCTCTCTGTCTCTCTCTTTTGAGAATTTGTGCCACATGGCATACATGTAACAATTTTCCCGTTTAAACCTTCTGGTCTAAAATTCTCCATGATTGGTACAAAATTTGACCTCGCCATAGACTAGGGAATTAATTCTCGTGCAAAAACGAAGATAATGACACGAATATATTCTGGGGTTCAAAAATAGTAACTCCCTAAATTTTAGAGATGGTGACCCTTGCATTCCTCAAGTTGTTTTGAGCAACTTTTATCATTGCAATCACATCAAAAAGTGTAACGTGGCTCAGTTACGGTAACTTTTATTCCGTGAGCATTCTCACATGTGCATCTTCTGTCTTGGCCAGGCTCATTGTCTTGCACCATCTCCGGTGGCTAGGCACACAGTCCCAAACCACTGGCATTCTATTCTTCAGTGCCTATTCAATATGGAACCGGTCCTAAGGCTCATACAAACCATTAGTCCAATTTGTCCCAATGGCTACCTCTTCTGGCCATGCAAAGATCCCGGCTTAATCCAAGAGAACTCTGGGGGTATAAAGCAACATCAACTAAAGAAAATAAAAATAAAATATTTATATAAGTAAATAAGGAAAGAAACTGCAAAAAGTATCACCACCTGGTGACAGAAAGAGGAATGCAGGAGATAAAAAGGAGGATAAGACAGATGCATTTGAGACAGCCAAAGGCAAGGAAAAGGCCAATGTGGCCTCTAGTGTGGTCATAGAGGAGCTTTCAGATACAGAGGCTAATGTATTATGTGCAGTTGATTACGATGCCCTTGTATGTGACATGCAGGATATGCAGATTACCAAGGCTGATGTGATTGATGCACTTTTGTCAGTTGATGATGGTGTCACTTAGACTTGGATTGTAGACTTGCTTGGAGTGTTTTGCTATGTCCAAAGCAGGCAGTTATGGAAAGGTGTATCTTGGAAACAACCATGCTTGCAGCATTGATGGGATTGGCAGTGTACATTTGTCTTTAGACAAATGGGCAAGAGCTTGTGTTGAAAGATGTCAGATATGTGCCTGGCTTTAAAAAGAGTTTACTATGTGTTGGTCAGCTTGACTTGCATGGCTACACCACACTATTTGGTGGTGGTTTGTGGAAAGTGAAAAAGGGTTCCATGCTGATTGTAAAAGGAACCAAGAAGGGCACTTTGTATTGTTTGCACTGTAAAGCCTTGAATGGCAAGTTTCTTGTAGTTGCTGAAATTTGCAGCCTCTTGGAGTTATGGCATAAGAGATTAGGCCATATGAGCCAAAAAGGACTTGATGTCCTTACCTCTCTGAAGAGGGTTGATGGAAAAGGCTCTAAACTTGATTTTTGTAATGAGCGTCAGTTTGGAAAGCAAATAAAAAATTCATTTTACTTTGGTGTCTCTTGTAAGTCCAATGTCTCGGACTTAGTGCATTCTGATGTATGTAGTATGCCCGTGAAATCATTGGGTGGTACTGCATATTTGTCTTCTTTATTGATGATTGTTCCAAAAAGATTTGGTTATACTTGTTGAAAAAGAGAAGTGAAGTATTTGCTGTTTTTAAAACTTTTCATGCATTTTTGACCGCTCAGACAGGTAGAAAGCTGAAATGCTTGAGAACTGATAATGGGGGTGAGTTCACATCTACTGAATTCAAGTCTTTTTGTGACTTGCATGGTATTAAGAGGGAGCTCACAGCTCCTTACAGCCCTTCTTCAAATGGGGTGGCTGAAAGATATAACAAGACTTTATGTGAAAGAGTGTGGTGGATGCTGTCCATTGCTAATCTCCCTCATGAATTTTGGGGAGAGGCACTCAAAACCGCGGTTCACATTGACCACCGCTCTCTAAACAGGTCCTTAAATAATGGCATCCCTGAGGAGGTTTGGTCTGGCAAATCTGCCTCATATGACCATTTACGCATATTTGGCTGTGATGCTTTTGTGCATGTTAGAGATGAGCTGAGGAACAAACTTGACCCAAAATCCACCAAAAGCATTTTCATGGGCTATGGTGATGAGGGTGAATTTGGCTACAAAGTGTGGTTACCTGAGTCCAAGAAAATTATTCGCAGCCGTAATGTTGTGTTCAATGAGGCAAAATTGCTGAAAGGTACTTTAGCCTCTAATGAAGATATGAAAAATGTCAAATTTCAGAGTTTGCAGCCACCTATTAGTTCATAAAATGAGCCTCATGGTGCAATACCACAGGCTGAAACTGATGATCAGCCAATTATGTTTGAGCCAGATGATGATGAACAACAAATAGGAGCACAAGGAGGTGATGGACAGCAAGATAGACTTGCTGATTATGAAAATGCAGGTGCTGGTAATGAAAATGAAGGTGCTGTACAATACGAACAGTATGCTGAAAATGGCTTACAGCAGCCAATAAATGCTGAAAATAATATACCTCTAGATGTAGATCCAATTTTTGAAAATGTTGATCATTGGGTACGTAGGTCTACACGTGTAAGAAGGCAACCACATAGGTTTGACCCCTCCTTGCATTATGTGATGCTTACAGATGAGGGTGAGCCTCTTCCATACAAGGAGACCAAGTCATGTGAGTTTAGCAATAAGTGGGAGCTAGCTATGCTGGAAGAGATTAAATCTCTATATGCAAATGATACTTGGGATCTTCTATCATTGCCAAAGGGAAGGAGACCACTTCCAAACAAATGGGTGTACAAAGTCAAAACAGTTGATGGAAAACCCAAGTACAAGGCAAGGCTAGTTGCCAAAGGTTATGCACAAAAGGAAGGGATTGACTTCCAAGAGGTCTTCTCACCTGTTGTGAAGATGACCACTTTACGTGTGCTTTTTGCTCTTACTGTTGTTTTGGATTTAGAGTTGTATCAAATGGATGTAAAAACAACTTTCTTGCATGGTGACATTGATAACGAAATTTACATGAAATAGCACGAGGGCTTTGTAGTTCCTGGAAAAGTGCAGGTGGTGTGTAAACTAAAATGCAGCCTGTATGGGCTGAAACAAGCATTGTGGCAATGGTACAAAAAGTTTGACACTTTAATACTATCTCATGGGTTTACATGCAACCATGCAGATCATTGTTTGTACATGAAAAAGGATACAGATGGCAGCCCCATCATACTTGTTTTGTATGTGGATGATATATTGCTAGCTGGGAAAAGAAAGACTAGCTTGGATGCTCTAAAAAATCAGCTGAAATTAGCTTTCTCCATGAAAGATTTAGGGAATGTAGAGCATATTTTGGGCATGAGGATTCGCAGAGATAGAATGTAGAAATTGCTGTTTTTATTTCAAGAAAAATACATTGAAAAGGTACTGGACAGATTTAACATGGCTGAAGCTAAGCCTTTTGGGGTACCCTTATCTCCTTATCTCAAGCTTAGCAAAGCCAATAGCCCGAAAGATGACGTGGAAGCAAATGCTATGAAGGGAGTTCCTTATGCATCAGCTTGTGGCTTTCATATGTATGCTATGCTTGCTACTCGTCCAGACATTGCTCATGCAGTGGGAGTTGTTAGCAAGTTTATGTCAAATCTTGGCAAAAGACATTGGGAGGCTGTCAAGTGTATTCTTTGATACCTCAAGGGTACACAAAGAAAGTGTATTTGCTATGGGCAGGGTGCACTTAGTTTGTAGGGTTTTTGTGATGTAGACATGGTAGGTGACTTGGACACTCGTAGGTCCACCGACAGGCATGTCTTTACAGTTGCTGGTGGGGCTGTTTCTTGGTGTTCCAAGTTGCAAAATATTGTTACACTGAGTACTATTGAAGTCGAATACATATCAGCTACTGAAGCTTCTAAGGAAGCTATATGGTTGAGCAGACTTGTAAATGATCTCGGCATGTCTATGGGTATTGCAGTTTTGGGATGCGATAGCCAGAGTGTTGTGTATCTGGCTAAGAATGCCATGTATCATTCATGCACAAATCATATAGATGTGTGATATCACTTTATCAGACAGATTTGGAAGATGGTCAAATCACATTGACCAAGATTAAAACACAAGATAACCTTGCAGATGTTCTCACTAAAAGTCCAAGTTTGCATCTTTGAGCTGATTTAGAATCCCTGTAAATGCACTAAAGTGCTCAGCTACAGGCTTTGACTCATCCAGTCGCATATTCACCAACTTGCGCATTAAATGCACCTGATCAACAGGTGTGGTGATCTCATAAGTAGTTTTTAGCTTCTCCCATATTGCATAACCTATGTCTAAACCCTTAATGTCTGTCAAAATGTCATCAGTGACACCTATCTTTATGCAAGCCACAACCTTTTTATTCACTCTGGCCCAATCTGCATTAGACATTAGTGCGGGTTTATCTTCCTGCAAAGCATCCTCACAATCCTTCAGGAACAAAATGCCTTGTATACGGTTTTTCCAAAGGTCAAAGCCATGACCATCAAACTGTTTGATCTCCATCAAACTCTTGATGTTTGAACTGGAAGAAGTTGCAGCCATTTTATCAGGAACACAAGAGTAAATGCACCAATCTGCAAAAAACACAAGCTGTACCAGCAAAATGCACTGTTGTTCTTTCTCAACTAGAAGTAAATTGCTGCTGTTTGTACATGAACTAGCCAACAAACGGGCAAAAGATGCAGAAATTTACCAAATTCTACGCAAATCCCCAAAATTTCAAGTCCAAAATTGCATGAATATCAGCCAATCTGACCCAACTGAGTAAAGCTTTGCCAATACATGAAAAGCCCCAAATTTCTGAGATCCAATGTTAGGAAAATTTTGCTTAAAAGAGCGAAAATCCGATAAATTTGGTAAAATCCTCAAATTAATTTGGGTCACCTCTCACAATGTCTGCAATTTCTGACTCGGAATTTATTGTCAGGCCTAGATGGGATCAAATCTGGGAAAAGCCCCAAATTCTCTGGCCAAATTTGCACAGATTTTGAAATTGTGCCTCTGGTGTGTGAACTCTCGCCAAGGCAAGTGGTAATTGAAGAGATTAAAGGAAAAATTTTTAATTTAAAAAAAAACTGACCGAGGGGGGGGGGGGGGTCTGTTGATTGTCACGTTAGTCATGCGACCTGACCTCACCGATGGCGGCCCAGCTGGACCTGTCGCTACGTGCGCCTGTCTCACACCTAGTCTCATGCCCGTCGTGCCCGCCTATGCCCTGCATGTCGTCGGGACTGTTGCCTACGTGAATTGTCGTGCTCCCTGGGGCTGCTTGCTCCACGCTGCGACTACTACCTGCTGGTTGCCACACGCTCAACACCTCGACTGATCTTGGTCCCTCCTGGTCCTTTACGTCAACCTGACAGTTGCGCCCAGCTTTTGTCAGCTGATCCTGTCAGGTCAGACCAGACTTGTCAATCTTGGGAAGCGTGCGAGACCTAATGCTCTGATACCAGTTGTTGGAAGCGATAGGGACACAGCTCGAGCAGGAGTGAATGAGTGAGTGTGACAGCTTGAGAGAGTGTGAGCAGTGTGAGAGTAGGAGACGATAAGAGTGTACCAACAATGTGTTGGTACACAAAGAATAAAATGTATTTATACTTAGGGCATGTAAAGGGTGCGTTCACATGTACAATGTGCGTGTACTATACACGGAGGTTATCGAGCCTTTATATCCCAAAAATGTCATGGGCTATACGAGTTGGATGCTCTTTCAGTTGATTAGCCAGGTTACTTGGCATCCACTTTTACTCTTGCTATGAATCATGATAGAGGCAGAGTTATGGCATGCTAGGATAGGGCATGTGAACTTTGACAGCTTGATGCTCTTACAATGTACACAGATGCTAGATGGATTACCTCTATTGGAGAGATCTCCGGAGCACTTGTGCGAAAGATGTATTTTGGGGAAAATGCATCGTTTTTCGTTTCCCCGTGATGTTGCTTTTAGAGCAACAGCCAGGTTGCAGTTAGTACATTTAGATGTATGTGGACCTATGCAGAGAAAGTCATTGGGAGGATGTTACTATTTTGTGACTTTTATTGATGACTTTACTCGCTTTTGTTGGGTCTACTCTTTGGTCAAAAAGTCAGAAGTGTATGATGCATTCTTGGCTTTTATTGCACTTGTTGAAAACTAGTCTGGTTGTAAAATTAAGACTCTCTGTTCAGACCGAGGGGGGGAATACATGTCCTCTATGCTGAATTCCTTTTTGAAGCAAAAGGGCATTGTCCATCAGTACACTATTGCTTATACTCCACAACAGAATGGAGTTGTAGAGAGGAAGAATCGGTCACTCGTGGAGATGGCCAGATGTATGCTGAAGCAAAGAGCTTGCCACATAGTTTTTGGATGGAAGCCGTCATGTGTGCTTGCCATGTTTTGAACAGATGCCTCACCAAAGCATTGGAGAAAATTACACCTTTTGAGGCTTGGAACAGCCGGAAACCTTTTGTTGGACACTTTTGTACCTTTGGGTGCCTTGCATATGCACACATTCCACAGGTACTTAGGAAAAAGTTAGATAACAAGGCTGTCAAATGCATTTTTGTGGGATATAGTAGTGAGAGCAAAGGCTACAGACTCTATGATCCTGTTTCTAAAAAGGTGTTTGTCAGTAGGGATGTACTCTTTGATAAAAAATGAGAATTGTCCTTGACTGCTTTAGACACATATCAGGCTGCTCGTGATGTATTTGAAGGGCTGCTGTCCATTACATTTGGTGATTCAGCTGGAGTTTTAGCAAGTGAACTCAATGTTCAGCCAGCTGCTCCATTGGAAAATGCAGAAAATCAGCCATTGGCTGATCTGAATATTCAACAAAGTGCTGAAACTGAAATTTAGCAAGAGCTTATGCACAATCAGGAGGCAAGACAAAGGCCTAGATGGTATTTACAGACTATGAAAGATAGTCATTTGGATGCACCCATCGCTGGTCGTACTAGAAGGCAAGCTTGTATGCATGATACTGCATATACCATGGATTTTGTTATGGCAGCAAGCACCCTTGATGATGAGGAGCCTGAATGTTTTGAGGATGCACAACAGAGTGTGCATTGGATGGCAGTGATGCAAGCTGAATTGGATTCTATCACTAAGAATCAAACATGGGATTTGGTGTCTTTGCCCTTTGGGAAGAAAGCCATTGGAACAAAATGGGTCTACAAGCTGAAACGGAATGCAGATGGATCCATTGACAAATATAAGGCAAGGCTTGTAGCTAAAGGCTATGCACAAAAGAAAGGCATTGATTATGAGGAGACATTTGCTCCTACTTCCCATATGACTACCATTAGGTCTATGGTTTCTTTGGCTGCTCATTATGATGGACTGTGCATCAGTTGGATATTAAAACTGCATTTTTACATGGGGAACTTCATGAGGAAGTATATGTACAACAGCCCATTGGTTTTGTAGTTGAGGGATTGGAACACTTGGTTTGCAAACTGAAAAAAGCTTTATATGATTTGAAACAAGCTCCTAGAGCTTGGTATGTAAAGATAGATGCTTTCTTGCTTAGCTAAGGGTTCGTAAACAGCTCATCTAAGTCTACCCTTTACGTATGTAAAGAGGGGAGATCCATGTTGACCATTTGTCTGTATGTTGATGATCTCTTGCTTACAGGGACACATGCTGATCAGATTTCAGTATTTAAACAAAATTTGCAGCAAACTTTTGACATGTCAGACTTGGGGTCTTGCATTATTACTTGGGCATTTAGTTCATACATGATGCTAGAGGTATTGGGTTATCATAGTCAAGATACATTGGTAAACTTCTTGAGAAGTTTGGCTTACAGGATTGCAAGCCAGTCTGTACACCAATGGAACTTGGACTAAAGCTGTCATTACATGATGATAGTGATTTGTTTGATATACACACATATGCTCTAGCAGTTGGATGTCTTATTTACCTATGCAATACTAGGCTAGACATACAATTTGCAGTTTCAGCCCCGAGCAGATATATGCATCAGCCACACTTGTCACATTGGCAAGCTATTAAGTGTGTCTTCTATTACTTGTAGGGTACTAGATCTCTTGGATTCCTTTATGCCAAGGGGAGACAACTGCAGTTACATGCTTACAGTGATTCTGATTGGGTTGGTGATTATGATTCATGTCACTCCACTAGTGGCAATTGTTTCTTTCTTGGCTCGTCTTGTATATCTTGGCTTAGTAAGAAACAGTCTACTGTTGCCACATCATCATGTGAAGCTGAATACAAGGCAGCTTTCACTACCACAATTGAATGCGTATGGATTAGACGTTTACTAGCTGATTTGGATGTATCCGTTACGGAGCTTACTCCTTTGTTCATTGGCAGTCAAAGTGCCATTGCAGTGGCACGGAACCCAGCGTTTCATGCACGTACAAAACACATTGAGATATATTATCACTTTCTCGGAGAGAGGCTACATGTAGGTGATATCAGCCTTGTCTATTGCCCTACCACTAGTAATGTGGCAGACATCTTCACCAAAGCTCTTCCTCGTGACGAATTTGAAGCATTTCACAATGCTTTAAATTTGATTTCCTTTGGTGGCGGATGATCCTTGTACTCTTGATCACTCTTTACTCTAGGGGGGTTGGTTGGGTATTTCACTTACGTCTCACTTATGTCTACGCTCACACAGGAGTGTCGGTGATCGGTAGGACATTGGGGCACTTTTTACTCTCGGTAGGAGAGGTTTTTTCCCTCGGACTTATGGTATTATTTCGTATGTGCTTATGTCACACACTTATGGGCACTTATCATGTTCGGGTATAAACACCCCCTACAATCCTAAGGTTTAAGGTTGTACAACACCTTGTACTTTTAGTTTACACTCTTTCAGTCTATTGCATTGGGTGTTGTGCTTCACTCACACACTGTCTATTGATTTCTGTGCTGAGCTTCGATCTTGTCTCTTTCTCACAATAAGTGCTACAGACTTGGTCCTTATGTGACAGAGTGATTCCAATTGGGTTGGCGATGTGGATCATTGAAGATCCATGACAAGTTATTGCTTTACCTTGGATGCTGGTGTTGTTTCATGGAGTAGCAAGAAGCAACCCATGGTTGCCCTATCTTCGAATGAGGTGGAGTACTAGGTGGTGTCTTCTACTAACTATGAGACAGTGTGGCTTTGCAGTCTCTTGGAGGAGCTTGGCTGTCCACAGCGAGGTTCTATTGTTCTTGTGTCCGACAATGAGAGTTGCATTGCCTTGGCCAGGAACCCTGTGCTTCATGCTTGGATGAAGCATATTGAGATCGAGTACCACTTCATTCGGGAGAAGCTTCTGGATGAGACTATTTCCCTGGTCCACTGCAAGACAGAGGACAATCTTGTAGACTTGTTTACGAAAGTGCTTCCTTAGGCTTTACTTTGATAGCATTCAAGATCCTTTAGCCTTCTGCCGTGTCCAAGATATGAGAGGGGTGTTAGAGATTGACATTCCCTGGACAGGCAGGTCTAGCAGCAGGTACAGTAGGCAGTCCATGTGGCAGCTGACGTTAGCAGGCGACAGGCTGGAGACACATATCAGGTTGGACAGTGGGGCTGTAGTCGAGGACCGTGTAGTCGGACAGTTTTCTGTCCAGTCGGCTGCATTTAAATGCAGCCGACCTGCATTACTTTGGTGCATCATTAGTAGCCTATTTATTGGCCCCAATCTTCACGCTCTTGCACAGTTGTGCTCTCAGTTTTCAGGTTGCAGTTTAATGCAGCCGACCTGCATTATTTTGGTGCATCATTAGTGGCCTATTTATTGGCCCCAATCTTCACACTTTTGCATAGTTGTGCTCTCAGTTTTCAGGTTGCAGCCTGTGGAGATTGCCCTCAGGGGTCATGGAGAGTGAGATCTTCGAGGTAGAGACATAGGCAGACATTCTCTTTTCACCCGCGTATATATTTGCATCCTTAAACAGCATTCTTCATTACAGATTTTCTGCGTTTCACTGTCTTTTTTTTTTCTTTTTCGTAAAAGGTAATTGTATTAATTACGAAAAAAAGGTACAAGTTTACATGATTACAAGATACACGATGGCTCTAAGCCATCGTGTGTAAAATCTCTCTCTCTCTCTAGAGTACTAAACGACAAAAGAGTTACAAAAAGTCATGGCAAAGATGCAGAGGAAATTGCCATATGCCAGGGAAGTAAGTCCCCCCGAGGGAGTAAGTCAGAGTGCCGAATGAGATCTATCTGCCAATGCAAGAGGCCTTTAAGCCTAGCAATATGTCCCTGAACATTATAGGCTGAATCAAAAAGAAAAGCATTCCGAATGGTCCAATTGTGCCAATAGCCCTAGTATCTAAGAAAGCGAAACAAGATCTTCATATGCGACTGTGCCGGTGTGGGGTATTTGGGCCGCGCAAAAACCTAGTCAAAAGGGCTCAGCGAGAAACCAACCACTGCTCGCTAAACCTCTGATAAGAGTGACCAGATTTTCTTAGCAAGAGGGCAAGAAATAAATCGATGATGGGCCGATTCCACACTGGTGGTGCAAAAGAAACAATTGCCGTTGGAGATTCGACCCTTGGAAAGGGCTGAAGCAAGAGGAAGACCACCGATCATCACCCTCCAAAGAAAGACCTTGCATTTGAAAGGTGTCTTGTTCATCCAGCCTCCATCACAGTTACCTTCCACCATGAGTGAGATTTACGCAATCCCCATACAGTATTAGCTTTAGTAACCAGCCATTGATGATCTTTAATGAGAAGATGATACACCTGGTTAGCTGAGGCCTTTTCCAAATTCAGGTGGCCTGCAAGGTCCCAATCCTGTGGAAACGGTTGTTTGCTCTGGAGCACCATCAAAAGCTGTCCCCATAAATCACGGTATCCACGAGGGATCTTGAAAAGCCTTCTGGCTGTACGAAACGATATCAACACATTTCGACTAGCAAGGGTGGCATGTGTAACTGAAGTCAAGCCCAAACGTGCCATACGGTTAAATTTTGGTTTGAGCTCATGTTTGCTTTCCCAAGAAAGTAATCGCGAGGTTGCCAACAGTTCCAGTTGAAAAGAGTTAGTAGCTAAGCGCTCCTCTGCTGGATGCCATTGAGCATTCTGGAGAACCAATTTCTAGGAACATACCAAGTGAGCAAGCAGGGATGATGAAGGACTAGAAAACCGAGAGTTTGCATTAAGAACATGCCACTAGGAGCTTTGAATTTGAGTATTACCATGCACAAGCCCGTGATTCTCAAGAAAATAATGGGCTATCAAAACCCACGGGTGATGATCCAAGCACATGGCACGAAAAAGAGACCAATGGAGTGCCAGCATATGAGTTTCGGCATCCAAAATAGCCCCACTACCCATGCGTTTGGGCGTACATGCATGTGACCAAGAAATCCATGAAATACCTGTATGTAAGAGGTCCTTCCATAAAATGAAACGAATGTACTGAGTAAGAGCATTCAATGTAGTAGTAGTCCAAGGTAGCAATGGCAAGAAATATGTGAGCATTGGCAACATAATTGTCTGAGCCACTTTGAGGCGAACATGGAAAGGCCAAGCCTGTGACTTCCAATACAGAAACTTAGCTGTCAGTTTCTGTGAAATCCACTCTAGTAGTTGCTTCGGCCGAACATCAATACCCAAAGGGTACCTAAGATGCCTGACAATGGAACCACGGGGAACAACCATTCCCTGCCAGTCCAGTGATTGCAAATCTGACTCTGTGCAGCTGAGAATGGCTGATTTCAAAACATTGATATGAAGACCAGAAGCATGACCAAAGAGAGTCCAAACATCTAATGCTTTGTGAAGATTATCATTATCCGCACGCAAAATCATAAAGCTGTCATCAGCCAAGGATTGACTAATGAAGTGCTGTCCAAAAGGAAGAGACAATCTAGCTAACCGATAGAAGCTGCCATATGAGATAACATTGAAAGAACTGGATGAGTCGCAAGGGCAAAAAAGAGAGGACTCAAAGGACAAGCATGTCTCACAGAGCGTGCAAGGACAAAAGGCTCGGTAACACCACCATTCAGCATAACTTGCGAAGAAGCCGCAATACTAATGGTGTAGATCAAACGAGCCATCCGAGTACCAAAGCCCATAGTAGACTTAAGTTCTGCAATGAAGGACCAGTCTAAATAATCAAAAGCCTTTTCCAGGTCCAATTGAATCAATACCACCTCCTGATTAGATTGCCTTGTATAGTCAATAGCCATTTGCACATTCAAGACATTATGCAAAATGTTTCGGCCCTTAATGAAACCATATTGAAGAGGATGTACAATGGCAGGAAGATGCTTATGGAGCCGATTCGCCATTACTTTGGAAAAGATTTTATACATAGAACCCATCAAAGAAATTGGTCGCCAATGTTTCAACATAGATGGCAAAGGAACTTTTGGAAGCAGTTTGATAAGTCCTTCTTTCCATGAGGAAGGTATGAACCCCGTTTCCCACACTTGCTAAAACATAGCCGTCAATGGTTTCACCAGACTGGTAGCAAAAACCTCAAAGAATTCATTGGTGAGACCATCCCAACCGGGGCTTTTATCCTTGGGCAAGTGCAACAAAACATCCATAACCTCCGCCTCACAAATATCTGTCTCCAAAGTAGTTTGCATGTCATGTGGAATCTGATTGCGGACCAAATCATAGAAAAGTGAGCGAGCATGAGTAGTTTGGTCAGAAGGTGAAGGAGTAGAACCAAGAAGGTCTAGAAAAAAATTCATACACATATTCACAATAGTCTGAGGATCAGTGAGTCATATTCTCTCGAGCGGGAGATGCATGAAGAGCACGAAAGAACTTATGAGTCTGACAAGCATTATCTTGCAAATTCTCAGTCAAATTTTGCAATTTGGCCTGTTGATAAGATTTCAACTGAAACTCTTTAAGAAGATCAGCCAAACGCATAGCCAATGGCAGCAGAAATACATCATCTGGAGTCTCCACCAGTAGAGAACGAACCAAAACTAGTAATTCCTCCGCTGCGTGTCGATGCCGCCGACAAAGAGAGGCATGATGGATCCCATATTGCCGAACAACCCGCTGCACATTAGAGAGCAATCGTTCAAAAGAAGCATTGCCATCAGAGGGGAAGTCCAATAAAAATCTATCAATCAATTGCTGCATATAACCTTGAAAGATTGAATGCTTCAAATAAGACGAGTTGAAACGCAAAGGGAGTCTATCCAGAAATTGCTTAGAAGGTGCAATGGGTTGAACAAGCATCTCAAGCTGTAGAGGAAAATGGTCCAACAAGGCATATTGCTGCAACACTTTCATTTCCAGCATCTCAGGAAGAAAAGCATCATCCTGCATGATGTACATGCGGTCCAACCGCGACCATGTAGATGTATAATGCGCAGAATGAAAAGTAAACCCTGTAGAAGAAGGGTGTAGCCATGGCCAGAGATCTTGCTTAAGTACGGCAAGAGCAAATGCGTTCCACACACGGCTTTCCAGAGTATCCATCACCGAATGCTCTGATGTGGACTGTGAAGGATCAACACACATATTAAAATCCCTCATCAAGAAACCCCATCTGCCAAGTGACAAGGAGGTCTGCAAAGTATTCCAAAGATCCCGGATAAAGGGTCATTTGGAGCATAGAGCCCAAGTAACCATAAGATCTCTCCTTCAAATGAAACTTCAATCACCACAAAACGACCATGTACATCATTTTTGATAAGGACAGGTTGATATTTCTCATGTACAATCATAAGCACACCAGAATAATGCATGGCATATGTCCCTGCATAAAACAAGCGAAAGCCATGGCAATCCACAACTTTTCTTGGTTCGCCGCGACTCTTGTGCTCAACAGCGCACAAGATATCCCACTGATTCTCATGCAATAAACTCCACATGGCATGTTGCTTATTGCGACAACAAATGCCTCGCACATTCCACGTGGCTATCTTCATGTATATTCAAAAAGAAGATCAGGAAGGAGGCAAAGCTTGCCTCGATTTAACCTTTTCTGCTAGAATGTCAAGGACTGCCTCATCCAAAAAATCAGCCAACACGGCAAAAGAGTTCTAACGGGCAGATTTAGAGGTAGACGGTGTATCCACTGACTTGGGGATGGAACGGGGATAATGCCGATCCCATGGGGTAATCACATTACCTCTAGCATCAAAAGCCAACTTAGGAGATGGGCCCTTCGGACCATCCGTATATACTTTCCTAGTGAGATGATTGCGAGGAACAGAAGAAACCATAGCATGAGAAGGGTGCTCTGACGACAACATGTCTTTCCTGTGCGTATAAGTACGCAAGGAATCTTGTGAAGCATTAGGCATAGTATCCGCCATGCCAGCATCAAACCTTTTACCTTTTTTGGCACGTACATCTACCCAATCATTGTTACGGGAATCCAAGCCCGAAACATGTTGTTTGCCTTTACCCAAAACTTTAGGTGGCTGGGTCGCATCCTGCGACGGAGCATCAAGCACCATATCTTCCCTGGGAGGCAAAACATGCTCAGCATTTGAAGTCGGTTGCTTCGTTGGACATTCGGCCATAAAATGCTCCAATTTTCCACATGAAAAACAATGCCCTGCAAAGTTACCCCATTTCAGATGAAAGTGCAAAGGATGCATGCCAGAGCAGTTAAGACGTAACCAAGCAGGCCTTTTCCGAGGAGTGTCCCATAACATATATAACGGTTACGATTCGTAGCCCTTAGGCTCGGGGGGACCAAAACAGTGCCCACAATGGCCATCGCATCCTTTAACAGTGGCCAATAGATAGCCAGACAGTTTTTCACATCAACCCGCACTGGGCATTCATGTTGAAGCAAGCGCTGAAAATCTGCCATTGGGCGCCATGGCACAACATGGACCAAACGGCGATAAAAAAACAATGGCAGTTTAGTCAGCAGATTGGCACGATGCTTCTCAGATTTCAACAGCACCTCATAAAAGCCTCGAGGACCAACAAAAATCTCTTCAACACACTCCCCTTGTAGTAGACTTTGCAGCCACTGGCGAATATAGGAAAGCACTGGGATCCTACCAGTGAAGAAGAGTATAACAACACGTTCATAAAACACTGAGAATGAGCGCAAAACATTTTGGGGATCCACAGTGGCTTCCACAACATCTTCAGTTTCAGAGTCTAAAAACGCTGCATGATTATGTTGAACATAATCACCAAGCAAAGCGTTGGCAAACTCCAGCAAATGCTCCCAGTCCACATCCTGAGAATCCACAGAATCAGAAGCAACCTGAGCATAAGAACGTTTCCGATGATCCTGATGATCCATTGTATCTTCCGGAGTATGCTTGGTGCGTTTGCCTGCAGGCTGGAAGTCAGGACCAGGTGGCATCTCCTCTGTGCAAGGAACCATATCCTCTGGTTCCTTTGTTTCAAAATCAGGACCAAGGGCTGCCACCGTTTGGTCAATAAAATCCATATCCAGACCAGCCATGTTGTATCACCACTTTAACAGCTCTCTCTCTCTCTCTCTCTCTCTCTCTCTCTCTGTGTACAGAGGCGGGTCTGCTTTCTTTGTCTGTGCGTAGGGGCAGATTGCACGTGCCACAGTAGAATGTACTGTCTACAGTCTCTGCTCGTCAGTAATCTGCTGCCTCCTGGGCATAGATCTGTCCTTGTAAAATGTCTATCTATCTGTCCCTGTTACTGTCGTTTCCCAGCCTATGCAAGGACGTATTCTGCAAGCACCCCCTTTGATCCTGACAATTCTGCGATACGCTGGTCAAAACTTCCATGCTGCAGCACAGCACGATTACAGATAGGTAAAAGGCAGGTCACGTTGGCGGGCCAGGTATGCAGTGTGCAGGTCACGATGGCAGACACCAGGGGCCAGCGCAGGTGACAGCGTCCATGATCCCCTCTCTCTCTCTCTCGCTCTGTCTCTTTGTTGCGTTCTTTGCCTGAGTCTTGCGCATAGGGGCCGCGCAGAGTTGTGCAGGTCTGTGGACGTGATGCTGCGCAAGAAGGTAGGGGCGCGAGGCTAGGATCAAGTTGCCTCTGTCTGTCTCGCTCGTTCACTCTCTCTCGCTCGAATCTTTTTCTTTCTCTCTCTTTTGTCTTTGTTCACTCTTTGTCTTGGTTATTCACTCCGGCACTGCTTCACTTTGATAGGTATTGTTAGCAGTCGTGTGTCTTGTGTGGTCATCTCTTGCGTGTGAGCCTTAGTCTGAGTCAAACGAGGACATTAGGAGCTCTAACATTGTATATGTCTATCATTTTTTGTGTTTTAGACACTTTAGATGGAGGGCATTCTTTTTCGCCTATACATAGGTGGCATGCCCTCCCACTTTTATTATCCATCATTGATCCTTCGTGATTAGCTAACCTTCCTCATTCTCTCATCCCCCTGCTACCGTTTGGCACCCACATTGATGCATAGAGCTACATGTTGGGGTTGATTGTTGCAGCCTTGTATCTTCAGTTATTGCAGTCACATTGCTCCTCTTTCTTGTGTTCTCTCTTTGTCTCCTTTTCTCTGTGTTCACTTTCCTCTTTCTGTTTTGCACTCTTACAAGTATCACATGTAGAGCAGTACTTGAGGATCATCCAAGGCCTTTGTTTTCTGTATCAAATCTTTAAACTCGTATGAATATGCATCCAACCTCTTTTTTCCCATATCTGGCTCAAATAATTTACGGAAAATTTCAATGCATCATTAGTCACGAAATGCTTCTGAAAAATGGATTGAAAATCAGCCCATGTCTATGGCATCAGGGCGTAGCCCTGCCCACCAAGCATATGCTTTCCCATCCCTTGTAACATGATTTGTATTTGTTTGATATGCTGAGGGTCATCAAACTGATATAAATCAAAATACGTTTTCCATTTGGCCAGCTATGAATCGATGTTCGTCTCGAAGGTAAAATACGATACAAGCCCTATATAGGGCTGTGTGAGAAAGCCAATTAGGAGCTTATTAAATCATTCTAATGTTTGTGCAACCTGTTGCACATTACTTCTCTTTCAACTCACATTAGTTTCTATCATTGCTTGTCAGTCTACAATTTTGTGCGTTTGAGCTTGATGAAATTGAAAGGTTCTCTCTTTCTCCTTGGCAGTCCTATCCCCTGCTTCTCAGTCTCTTTGTGTCTATCACTCTCTTTGCTTTATCTTTTTCACTTTGGGCATGATATCCAACACATTCAAGTGTCCCTTATAGATCTATATATATTGTATATGAGCAGTATGGTGGATGTATTCATATAAGGTTACAGAAGTTTCTTTTCCATTCATTAAGCACATTCAAAGAATGAGAGTTTTATAATTATTGAATGTGTGTCTAACTTATAAAAGTGTACTCTTTTTTAATGTTTCTTCTTCGAAAATCCATCCTTTTCTTCATTGTTATGGCATAGCACAGTAATTGTTGCTTTCCATGTGTGGAGAAATGGCTGAAAAGGGAATTTGTTTGCAGGTGTATGGGAGTGTTGAGGAAGCTTATGCTTGGATTCCACGAGATAATTTTACTGTCCTTGTTGAACATATTCTCGATAATACAGAAATGGTAATCCTGCCCTATATGTTTGTTAATTAGTCATCAGCTGATAGGCCGAACTTTTTGGAATATTGGCTTACAGATAGTATGTGTGCATTCCTCTGACTTGTAGCAGGCAATTCAGCAGTCTCTATCGATGGCTTGTGGGGATCTTTCTTCTCATGACTTAAGGAAAGCCTCTCCTATCAGAGAGAGTGGCAATAAACCTTCAAAAAGGCATTTGATTAAGAAGAAAATGCTGCTGAATAAGTGTGAAACACCAGGTATTGCAAAGCAGATTTGTCATGACTCATCCAACATCACCCCTTGTGGCAGAAATGCTTATCACAGCAAGGATGATAATTTACCAGATCACTGTATATCAAGATATGTTCCATCATATCAAAATAAAACACAATCGCATTTCAAAAAGAAAATATCAACCTCCCCACAGGTGTTAGAGGGACCAGGTTACAGTAATTCACAACTTCCTCAAAAGATGGATCTTGAGAGTAGAAAGGACAAAGCAAAAATCCAAAGAAATGCTTCTGAGGTCAAAAGCCAAAAACCTGATGCCGATTCTGCTATTGTAATCTCAGACGAACATGAAAGCACACAGTCACTATGCATAGCCAGTGGCAAATGTAAAACTATGCATCAAAGGTTATACAAAGGTACTGTTAATAAGAGGGTGGAAAAAGGTATTGGTTCATGTCATGATGATCAGGTAAAATATTTCAATACTCAAGATGACCCTTTACCAGTTCAACATTCAGTGAGGAGAGCAGGACTGGAGAAAGGAAAATTGTCTTGCCTTGAAGTCATGCCACAGGATGAGCCTGAGGCTAGGATGCTGTTATCAAATGGATGCAAAGACTTGGCATCTCGCCCTCAGGATTTTTCCCAGCAGTGCATGCATTCTAACAGCAATGGGTGCAACAAGATACCTCATATGCCAGAAAATAAGCTCAACCCATCATATGGAATCGCAAACGGTTGTGGGACTTTAAAGAAGGCATCATCATACACGTTGTTAGAGGTGAATGATGTGCATGAGGATAGATCTTGTATTGGGCTGGAGCCACCTACAGCAGCTAACTTTGAGATGGATTCAAGCCATAAACAAAGAAATGGAAGTGAGGGCTTGAAGAGGATTAAGTCAAAAGTTGAGATCCATACTTTCATGACCTCAGATGACTATTGTTGTGGAAACAAGGATGCAATTAAGGCAAACATTATGATTTGTGGGGTAGATGCTTGTACTCAACCAGTGGAAGCAAAAGCAGGAAGCAAGAGTATAGTCAAAACTGGAAAGGAGCAGTTTTGTGGGAATCTTGATATGGTTGTGACTAATGATTTAAGGGAGGTGCATGGTGTGCTTGATTGTGTGGATGACTCCCTATTAGAGAAGCTTGAATCAAGCCTGGAGGAAGGGGACTGTGAAAGAGCTTTTGAGTTGTTTGCAGCATGGAAGAGTACATTAAATGTAAGTTAGTCTGATTCTCTTTCTTGTACTGAGATCAAAATAAAATTGAAGGCTCACAGACACCAAGATCTATATCTCTTGCTCAGCTCATTTGAGTTTTAGAACTAAGCATCCTTTGTTCTTGGTGGTCCTATCAGGTGGAGACAATAGACACAGCAGGGAACAGGCTGCTTTGGGAAGGTTGAGAACTATCCTGTAAATTACTGCATTCTTAATCACTTTCAGTTTTTGCCTTAGCTTCATTCTTTTTGACTACTTGTTTATTTTTACACAATAGCTTTTTCAATTAGACAGATTGATTTAGGTGTTCACTTCCATATGAGGGAGGGAGGGAGTGAGTGAAAAAGAAAGAAATCTTTATTAACATCTTCAAAAATCCCAAAAAGACCCATGAGATGGACACCATGTCCATTAAGGGTAGTCTCGTCATGCGATACAAAAATGAAGCTGAAAGTCAACGCCTACTATAGAAGGTTACAACAAAAAGAGGGGATAGTATCAATGTCACCCTATAATGTCCCTCGTCAGGTGCTGTAGTATAGAGAGCGAATTGTCTTGGTCCAAGTGGCGTGGTGTCTGCTGATTCCAGACTGCCTGTAAGCGGCCGTGCAAAAGAGTCTAGGCTGTTTTAGATTAGGTGCCATAGGATTTTACTTTCCCTCGGCAGTTGTTGACAAAATTTGCATTAAAGTTGTGGATTGGAAGCTAACCAAGTAGTCACAACTCACAAAGATAGGTTTTTCCTACATTCTATTGGTTGTCTTGGGTGATAAGTGGTGCTTTGGCACTACTAGGTTGTGTTTCTCTTGGTTAACCACCCCAAGGGTAGAGTATGAACAGGTGGATTCTTCGAATATTGTGTGTGTGGACTGCTATTAGATTGTGGGTTGGTAGATATTAGACAACCACTTTGCAATGTTGTGGTATTTGGATATGTGTCTTCTCTAGAGGAGACATCCTACTCATTGTGATAGGGACCAATTGAGACTATTCATCTTACAGTGGATAAAGGATGGTTGACTTATGAGGGAGAAGCTAGATCAGGTAGAGTTTACATGCTGCTCTTGGTTGAGGATCAGAGTTATGGTAGAATGTGACAAGAAATGGTACATTGACACAAACACACTTATATGTATGATGGACGGATGGAGGTATAGAGATTGTAGTGGGATCCATGAGAGTGGGTTTAGAGAGATTGATTCCTCAATAGCCCTTGTGAGGTTGCTTTCTTTGGCTACACCACCAGGGTTGGGGAGGAGGATACAAATGAGCAAGATCAGAGCCAAGCCAACTACTACTCAATATTGGCACAAATATGGCGTCTCAGTGCCTTTGAGGACAAATCACACCCAAAAAGCTCTCTCTCTCTCTCTCTCTCTCTCTCTCTCTTCTTGTAGCTTGTTGCAGATAAGAGTCTAGTACTTGGCACATGGCTTGGTTATGGTAGGGTTCTTGTAGCGTGTGTGGGATCTAGAAGGTGTGGAGGAGAGCCCTCAGGATGCTCTTCCATGGTACAAGTTGAGACTACAATTGTAATGAGAAGTAATAACTTGGGTCAAAGATAAAGTCCCAGCCCAACATGTGGATACTATAAGAGATGGCAGCAGCTGTAGAGAAAAACTCAAGCAAGAAGAAATGATGAAAGCATTGAAGAGGGAACTCCATTGAATCCTAGATGAAAGCTGAATACAATGGTTAGCCCCTCCATGAGCGTAGCAGCTAAGAAATGCATTTCCATGAATTTGAAACTTACAAAACGTTTCTTAAAGTATGAAACGTTTCTGAGAATAAAAAATGTGGGCGTTTTTTTTTTTTGGTGAGTTGGAATCCAAAACATGGTTTTTTTGACAAAAACTGTTCGACAATGTTAAACTTAGTGATGATTATGTGTAATGACTCGTGAGGGCTCAAGATTTTGGATGAGAGATTGATTTTTTTGTGATTTTTTTTAGTTATTGAACTTTGTCAATCTAGTACTATTCTTGTCTTGAGAGTTGAATATTATACGACTTTAGTCTCATTTATGAGTTATTTATGATATATTATAATTCATTCTCAATTTTGACATTTTGTCAGTTTGTTTTGAAATGAGAATCATGATGTTGCAACTTGACTCGGTCCATATTGTAGATAGGCTATTTACATGTTAATTTCAATTTTCTTTGTATGATATATATGAATCATAATGTTTGAGTTCTAAACCATAGTATAGCTTGTCCAAAGACTAACTTTGACATAAGTGACAAGTCAATAATGGATCATGGATATGTAATGTATTATTCTCAATTGACTCTATTATCACTCAAGCTCAATTGGCCATTCTTTGTTTAAGAGAGAGTTCCATAGAGGTTTAGAACCTCTTTCCTTGGTCAAAACTATTAAAAATCCCTATATAAAAAAACCCGTGTTTCTTATTTTACCTCCTCTTGAAACAAACTTACGAAATACATTTTTGACATTTCGTTTCTAAATGTTTCTGACGTTTCTAGCTGCTATGTCCATGAGCTATATTGAGGGTGTTAGAAGTGAGAAGGCAAGAAGTGATAATGACAAATTGTTAGGTGTGCCCTTAAAATATGCAAGAAACCCTAAAAATACATAGGGTGGTGTAATTCTAAAGAAACCTAAAGATACTTTCATGTGCTTCCAAGGCCAAGAAGATGGGAGTTTGAAGAGGGCCCAAAAATAAGGCAAAGGACAATCGGACAAAAAATGACCAAAATGAGTGGGACTTAGGCAAAGCTCATAATTTCCCTTCATTGACTCAATGTAGGGCTTGCGAAGAAACTGCTAAGGTATGCATTGAGGAAATACAGAGTGTATGACCGTGATAGAAACACAAAAATATAGACAATGGCATGTAAAAACTCAAACGCTAAATGCAAAGCACAAAACTCAAAACTCGAAATGCAAAAACACAAATACAAACAGAGAGAGAACTCTGAAGTGAATGAATCAACGTACTAAATGAATGCAAGAGTGTACAAAATGCTCAAGGAAAGAGTAGTAGAGTTTTTGAGTGTGCCAACAAGGTTGTAGCTCAAGTGGTTTGAGTGTGTGGGTGTGTACATGGGTGCGTGAGTTCAAACCTTGGGAATACCCTTGAGGCACCTTTCAAACTTTCAAGCCTTTCTCGAAAAGAAAAGTGTGTTCGAGTGTGATGTCCAATGGAGATGGATCCTGAGTGCTATAACCATCGGTTGGAGTAGTCGAAGGGTGTAGAAGACCAAAACATAGATCAACAGAAGTAGTAGGATGCCTAGTGACGGCAGTGGAGGTGCCTGAGGATGTTGACGATGGCTGAAGCCGCCAAATACAGCTGTAGGGACAGTCGCCTGATTGTAGAGAGCTTGTTGCCAGGTAGTAGGAGTGCAAACACAGACTCAATAGGTAGTGGAAGGTGCTAGCAATGGGTGAATGCTCCAAATGTGGGAGTAGGGAGGGCGACAAGCTGCAAGGCGGCAATAGGAAAGCAGACGCTAGGTGCCAAGACTGATGAAGATGATGTGGCAGTAGTCGCGGAGGTTGGACAGCCAATAGAGGAACGTTAAGGATTGAAGTCTGCATTGAAGAGTGAGAACTTTGCACACGAGGATGAGGTTGAATGGTGGGCAGCTTGTCTATTTATGGATGGGGATGGATCCTCCCAAATTAGGGTTTACACTAAAACTCTCTCAAACTACTTCCGTTGGGTTTTTCAATTAATTAAGCATGTTTTTGGGGCTGTTTAAGAGGCTAATCAGCATGTAATGCATTTTTAAAGCTCAGCACCCCCTCTCAAGCCCAAAATAGGACTAGAAAGAAAGGCCACCCCAAGGCATCCCACCCCAAAGCAGCCAAGGCATCGGACAAAGGGTACATGGTGGTTGCCCAGTGGTCTACCAAGACTACAGAGGTGATAGTTATCTTATCGAGAGAGTCCAAGTAGTCACCCTAGAGAGGATAGGGCAAGTGGAGGAGATGGGGTAGCAATGGGAAGCGTAGCCCCATTGGACTAGTCAGCAGGAGTGGAGGCAATCGTAGCGATCTGTTGGGATTTCTTAGGAGGTAGACCTCGGACCTTGATATGATACTTCTTGTGCACATGGCCTGATCTCTGGTAGTGTTTAGGGAGTTGTTGCTAGATTGATTCCGTTGTAGAAAGGGGTATGTAAAAGGCTAGTGTTAAAAGAGTGGCATTTCCTCTAATGAGGTTCTAGGGTGGAAAGTGACAATGAAGTGAGGATAGTTGGAATATGGTGTATGTTAAAGGCACAGTGTTAAAAGAGTGGCATTTCCTCTAATGATGTTCTAGGGTGGAAAGTGACAATGAAGTGAGGATAGCTGGAATATGGTGTGGAGCAATAGGAATTGCTAGGAGTAGAGATGGAGGATCCAACTCCTAGGGTGCTGGATGCAGAAATAGAGTGTAATCCTAGGTTTTGGAATGAAGAAGAGAAGAAATCTAGGTGCGGGTTAGAAGAGGGTGGGATGGGAGGGATTTGAGAAGAGTGGCTTAGATGCTCATATGAAACAAGAGATGTAGATATACCTGATGAAGGATGCTTGCTTTGAGAGTCCCCTCTATTGATGTTTACATATTGAAAATCATCCGGATCTTGCACACTAAAAGGAATAACAGGAGATGGTTTTGATTCATATGACTCAAAAAGGGTTGTACGAACTTGACATTGGGCATGGCTAAGATAAGAAGATAGGTTACCAATCGTTCCAAATGCCATATGTCCTCCATGATCGGAGAGGGGGCTAGCCTCACCAACCGGTCCAGATTGTGTAGGAAAGTTGGTAGGAGACTTATGAGATTAAAATCTGGAATAGGAGAAGAAAAAGAAGGTGAAGGTGAAGGTGGGGTGTCGTCTTTCTCGCCAAGTCCATAATACCTCCTCAAGGCCTCCAATAATGGAGAAACCCGATAAGACATCATGGAGTCTCGAAAGGTGTTTGAGACATTGTGATTTGGTTACGAGTTGTTTATGTGTCTTGCACAAAACCAAGCCTCCACAATATCTGCATGGTACTCTTTACAAGAGCATTGACTTTGATACCATGTTCGGAAATTGCTAGGTTTTGCACTAAGGAAACACAAGGTGTAAAACCACGACAGAAACACAAAGACATAGACAGTGACATGCAAAATTCAAACCCTAAATGCAAAACGTAAAACTCAAAAATGCAAAAACACAAAAATGCAAACACAAACAGAGAGAGAAGGAGAACTCTGAAGTGAATGAATCAATGCACTAAATGAATGTAAGTGTGTATAGGATGCTCAAGGGAAGAGCAGTAGAGTGTTGGAGTATGACATCCATCAGAGATGGATCTTGAGTGCTATAACCACTAATCGTAGTAGTTGGATGGTGTAGAAGACCAAAGCATAGATCATTAGAAGCAATAGTTTACCTGGTGATAGTAATGGAGGGGCTTGAGGATGTTGGCAATGGCTGAAACTTCCAAACACAGCTGTAGGGACAGTTGCTTGACTGTAGAGAGCCTATTGCCAAGTAGGAGTGCAAATGTAAGCTCAATAGGTAGAGGAAGATGTTGGCGATGGCTGAATGATCCAAATGCAGCAATAGGGACGACGCCAGACTGCAAGGTGGAAGCAAGAGAGTAATCACTAGGTGCCAAGGCTGATGAAGATGACGTGGTAGTTGTTATGGAGGCTGGACAGCTACTAGAGGAAGGTTGGCTGTCATGGACACTAGAAAAGAGTGAGAAACCAACACACAAGTACGAGGCTGAAAGGTGGGCAGCGTATATACTTATAGATGTGGATGGACCCTCCCAAACTAGGGTTTACATTAAAACTATCTCGAACCGCTTTTCGTTTTAGGGTTTTTCATTGATTAAGCATGTTTTGGGGTTCTTTAAGAGGCTAATCAGCGTGTAATGCATCTTTTAGCTCAATAAGGCTCACAACCAAGAGATGATCATGACCATTACCACCTCCTCTTGACCCCCTCTTGGATATTGGGTGTACCTAAACTCCTAAGGGATACAAAAGATGAAGAATCAAAGGCAATGGGAAGAGTGTTCATGAAGATATGTACTACATTGTCCCTATTGTCGTGTGGGTACATGTTTAATAAGGGAAACCAAGGAAAAGACATCTATGTAAATATTCCAGATACATGCTTATGGGATACTTACTCAGGATGTGAACAAGTTTTTTTAGGATTAGAATTGGTCTCCAAAATAGTTTGAATACCCATTATTAAGTTTGTTAACTTAATGATAACTTTGGGTGGATCAAAACACATGTAAGGAGTTATCTTGAATGTTGTAAGGCCTCTAGGCCTAAAAATACAAAAAAGCAAAGCGTTTTACGAAAAGTGGCGTTTTCAACTATTTTGGGAGATTTTCACAATTTTGTCCACATTGATTGGTAGATGAGGTTTGTTTTGGTCAATTTGAGTACTTAAGACAACCATATTTTGAGTTCGGATGAAAAAGTTAGGGAGAAAACAAGTTGTAGCAAGTTCAGGACAGGATTGCTATCATTAGATTTTTAATATAGGGTTTCTTGCTTAAGCATTCTACTTGTGTACTATTGATGGATGCTTTGGGCTATCAAAGAGTCATTCTTTCTCATTGTATTATTGTAGTAGAATACTTTTGGATTGCATAGAGTGTCCAAGTTATATTCTTGAAAGAGTTTAGTCCAAGCAATGTACTTAGACACAATGTTTGTGACACAAGGGTGTAGTTGCAGTTGTGCAAGTCTTTCAAGAGCAATACACAAAATCTTTTTGGAATCTTTATATCTTCCATTTGTCTTGATTCTTTTCTTGAACCCTTGTGGTTTGATGCTCGACACATATATACTTCTCTTTCTCTCCCCCTCCCCCCTTTTCGACCTTTGGTGAACTTGATGTGAAAAGCCATGACTAGAATCAACAAGATGGAAAGGCTCTTTAGGATCTCCATGATTTACAGGATCTTCAAGTTCTTCTAATGAAGTACGACAGTTACTTCAAACCATCAATATGTATTTGCAATAACAACAGAGATTACAGGCTTCAATAAAGTTGAAGTCTATTGTGGTGAAAGCCTGATGAACTTGTTTGATGGACAGAGAGTATCAGAGTATCTGAAATTGTATGCAATAAAGACAGAATTCTTTAGGGTTCTTCCACATAGGATGAGCTTGTATTTTGTTTGCATATGTATTCTAGCCTTGAAAAACAGAATCATGGAGGTTTATGTAAAGGATGATGATTGGGATAAATTCAAGAAAGCCATGAAAGAAGAAATTTTCCTTGAAGACTCATACTTGGTGATAATAAGAACTTTCAAGGAATGTGTTCAAAAACCCAACAAAGGCTTGGTTGCTATTGAGCTTATGTGAGAGTTTATCACTTGGATTCTGGAGAGTAGTTAGCTCTTAATACAAAGAAAGTGGAATTATTTTTGCAAGTTGCAACCCCCGCTTTGCAGCTAAGGCTAGAGCAGTTGTTGGAAGATAAGACCAAGGAAGAGGGGTTGAAGACAAATTGATAGGATACTAAGAATATTGTTTCCGTACTTTTGAAGAGAGAAAGGTGCAGAGCGAGGATGTAGGTTGGATTTGTTACTTCGGTGTCTTCTTCTCTTTCTACTCCTATCTCTACTTCTGTATCTACACTTGTACCTATGGTTAAACATGGTGTTTCTATGGCTATTCCTATCACAGATGAAACAATGGCTGAATTGATCAAGGGTATGCACGACTTGCAGATGAAAAAAGTAAAAATACAAGAAAATAAACAGTCTATAGGTTTTTCTACTATACTTAGAGATCAAAATCGAAAAGAGATTGTTTGCAGCTGCATGTGGTGTGACAACAACGAGTGTGATCACAAATACTGTGAGGCTTATAGAAATGCTATGCAAAAAAATTAGATTTTGAGGAAGGATGGGAAGATTTGTGCTAGTGAAACAGGTCTGTCCATTGCCACGGACTTTGGAAAAGGTAGAATGAAGAAGTTTTTAGAGGATTTGTTTATGCGGACTCCAAATATTGCTATAGATGCTACAGCCTATGGACTATAGAGAGAGAAAGACTGAAGGCAAAAATACAAAGATTTGGATCTATGCCTCCAAAACTATAGAAAAGGGCAAGATGCCTTAGACAGAGTTGTCTAGTGTAGGTTAGAGACTATCAAATCTTAGATTGGATGGGATTGTCTTGAATATACGTATTCATTTTATGCTTATGTGGCCAAAACACGGAGTGATAAGAATTCCATCTTGCCTCACATAAATCTAAAACTTCTTGATACTTTGCATCATCCAAACCAAGTTGTCCTAGCTTCTTAGATAGACCACTTCTTTCATGGCCAGGGTTTCTAGTGATCTGATTATGACCCCATCCTCTATTTCAAGTAGTCTAATGGGTTAGCAACATATCTTACTTTGTATGTTGATGATTTGATCATTACTAGGAGTTGTTGGAGCATATTGCACGCACTAGAGAGATGATGAGCACTAAGATTGAGATGCAAATATTTGACTTCTTCACTTTATCCCTTGGGCTAGAGGTGTTTCAGATGCCCACTTGCATTTTCTTTTCACGAAGGAGATATGTGACTAAGTTGTTGACAGCCGTTGGCATGACTTCTTGTAGGTCGATTTCATGCCCCATGGATCCAAGGTCTAGGTTATCCCAACATTCCTTACATGTAGTGGCAAATGTCACTATACATGCGCCTAGTTGGGTCCTAGTATGGCTCATTAAAACCCAACTAGATATTTATTTTGCACTTACCCTCTTGAGTTCATTCATGCAAAGACCTCTTCATGCCCCATTGGAAGCTACTTTACGGGTTTTGCAGTAATTAAGGGACACCCCAACCTATGGAATTTTGTATGGAGAGGGGGTCTCATTAATGGGTTGGATAGATTCCAATTGGGTTGGTGATATAGACTCACGAAGATCTACTATAAAGTTTTATTTTACCTTGGGAACATGTGTCATTTCTTGGAGCAGCAAGTGACAACCTACTGTTGCTCTTTCTTTCATGAAGGCTAAGTATCCAACCACTTATGCGGCTGTCCAAGATGTTGCTTGGTTGAGTAGGAGGATGGCTGAGATTGCATTTCCACAACCACAATCCACACACATGAAGCACATTGAGATCTAGTATCAGGATGTTCAAGAGCACATCCAATAGAGGGAGCTGGAGCTAGCTTACTTTGCCACAATGGTGTTGTGGCACTATGTGTTCACCAATGGAAAACTTACGGGTTACATATAAATACTATGATTTCATCCATGTGTCATGACCAATGGTTGACAGGTAAAATGAGAGTTGTTAATGTCAAGACAAGCATGTGATGGGAAGTATGAGATATGTAAAATACTTGTGAAGTGAATGTCTGGTAAAATGAGTTGCAATTGACTTGTCATGAGTAAAACAAAGTAATGAGGGTAAGTGATGTCCGGTCAAGTCAGTAGGAATGAATGTTGCAGAGTCTATGCCCAAATGACAAAAGAGAGTAACCATTCAAGTGGGCTATACCCATGGACAAATGCCAAAAGACACATTAAAGAGCCAAAAGCAAAAGTAATTAACAAGCAAAGGACTAAGTGTACAACAATCAGGAGAAAGCATGTGAGCTTCTGTGAGGTTGTTTTTGTGGGAATGAAGGCACCATCTAATGTAATTTTTCTCTTCAACAAACTCCATGAAAAGCACACTCTCCTTGTGATCTTGGAAGGGAAACTCCTTGAGTTTGAAAAGCAGAAGGCAGGGAAAGCACAAGATAAAGCAGGGCAAACTAAAGGGTGAGATCTTCTATATAAAGAGAGAACATGTTATGGACAGATTTGAGGGTTTAATAGAGAGATATTACTACTATAATAACTGAAATAGCAGGCCTGAACTAAAGTCTTCTCAGTGATCAAGTGATTTTGCTTGGATCCAAGTGCCATTCTTCCCTAGAGTCTTGCCTAGGCATAGGCAATTTCATGGCACATTTGTATTGCAGATTACCTACTGCTGTAAGTGTGTTTTCACAGGGTTATTACTACTGTAATTGAGTCTTTAGAATAGGGTTTTTATCAAAGAAGTGAGCTGAAGTGGCTTTGGGTTGCTTCTTGCATATACCGAGCTCTTTTGGCAATATTAAAGTAGTGTTTTGCTTGAGCTATTGTCTCAAATACAATGTATTCAGCTGGGAGGATTTTATTGTAGTTGTCTAAGGTTTTCAAGAGTAATACAAAGAGTTGTTCAGGGCTATCAATTTCTTGGGTTTCTTGGAGGGGTGCTAGATGTCGAGGGATCTGCTTGAATTTTTTTTATCCCAAGTAGGAGGTGGCCAAGGTATAGTGTAGGCTACACCTGTAGGAGGCCCATCCTGCTGAGGAGCCCTCCTGTTGCCTTCCCCCCTACCCCAATGTCAGTGGGCTTGAATGAATCTCTCATTAGTCATAGGGGTTGGATTTGGCTGCTGAGAAGCCTTCTTTCCATCTTGATGAGCCCAGTCCATGGGCAATTGGCAGCCTGATGGCAGAAGTCATGACATCTGAGATATTATTTGGCTGATTCCTGACAATAACTGGCTGAAATACAGTAGACTTGCTTGCCAAAACCTCCAAACCCAACGGTGTCCTTTTGGTGTGGCAACAGCAGCAAGGTTGCAAAAGGAGCAGCATGCCTGCATGATGGGCTGGTAGTGGCACAATCATGAATGGAGGGTTTGGTTGGGGGGGGGGGGGGGGGCGACGTGTATTGCAGCTGATCCTCTCACAACCATGGGATAAGCAAAATTTTGAATAAAAGAAGTCATAGTTGGGGAAGGGAAAATGAGTAAACAGTGTGACTACCACATCCTTCGATGCATCCACCTTCCCATGGGTTGCCAACTCACTCCGAAGCTGCTCCATCATGATGTGATCCCTCATCCTAGGAGACTTGGCTCTTGTTATTAATCTACTTCTTGCTGAACCAACACAACGTCAATAGAGTTGGGAAAGGAAAATGTCAAGGATTTGGGAGGATTGATCCTGTACTACAAATCAGTTCCATCTGTAGAATCACCATCATCCCACAAGACAGGATATTCCATAAGTCCCCAAAATGGATTGTGCCTTCAGATTCTGAAGGGAATAGTTGGCACTATCCAACCTATGAAGTCTCTGGTAGGTTTGGGAGAACAGGGATATGAACTGCTGGTGCAGGCAGAGAGAAGCAGGGCTTCCTCCATGTAGCCACTGGAGTTGGCTAGGAAGAATAAAGAGGAGAAGCTTTATCAAAGATAGAAATCACGAGTCCTCATGACTGACAAGCCACACGAACAAGTTGGGTGCAGTCTAATCCCACGTGCAACTGTTTCTATGATTGCTCATAGCATACAAGTAAAAATGTGCTATTGTCTGGCATTACTGCCCACGAGATTGGTTGTTTACTTAACCAATGTATGTACGATGTACATAGTAGTCTGTTACAGGGCATTTTTTTGTACTTTATATTTTACCTCAGGGATTCTTTCCAAGATGTTACTCATAGATTTTTTTTTTCCTTAAAAAAGAAGATATCACTGTTGCTCCCAAAATCTGCCAGAGTGTAAGGTTAGGTCAAAATTGAAGACTTTTTCTCATTGCAAGGCCTAACTAACTCATCATGCTTTGAAGGTTTTCACACACTCCACGATGTAAACTTTGATGGAACAAGGGCAGCCCTGTTCTTTAAAACAGTTTGTTTCTACAACATACTTACTGGAATGGATTGATTTCTGAATCATGGAACTTCCTTGTTATTTTAATGCCTTCAACTGTGTTATTTCTGAAGTCTTATTTAAAGTTATCTGACAGGCGGCTGCATCTACTTCAAAAGTGCTGGTTGTCATGAATTATATCTAATGTGTATTCACGCTTATGGTGTAACAATGCAGATGGACAAGTCTTTTCACATATGGTTTTTTCTTTCACTAGTCTTGAACTCATGATGGTCTTAATTATTTGTGTGCACATGTGTGTGTGTATGTGCACATGCCTATGCTAGCACATGTGTGCATTTATGTGACAGCACTATCGGCCCTGAAAATGTTTGCCTTTGTATTTTCCCCTTTCTACATGTAACCCTTGGTCTCTGAAGCAATTGAGGTTTTTATTCTTTTTCCTCCATGGTAGGTCTTCATCCCATTTGAGGTTTTCCCTGACATGCATATGAAAATGTTACAGAAAGGAGTTCAAATGTGATGGTACCAGGATTTTTGGTTAGCCGTGACATAAGCAGAGGCTTGTAAGTGAAAATTTCTTGGTCTTCTGTAATGGGCTTATTTTTGGTATCGGTGTGGCTTGTTGAGAATTGGGCTTCTTCATGTGGGCAAATGCTTTATTTCAATGTTAAATGGAATGATACAGGGAGGATATGCCAATACCATGTGTGAATGAGTACACCTCAGAAGTTTTACCTGAGGATTTTTTGTACATAAGGGGTTCAATAATATCGGCAGGTATCTGAAAACATTTCTGCAAACTACTACCTGAAAGCCCTCAGCTTTCGAAACTTCTTGAAGCCGACTTGCTTTGTTTAATTTGGACCTTGGCAGCTGCACATGTTGATACATCCTTCAGCAGAATTGGAGACCTTCACTGCACGTGCTTGGGTGACTGTCTGAGGTGAGGTCTTACTTATTTGTTTTTTATAATAAAATTTTAAAGAGCTTTGCTTTCACAGGTTGGTAACTTGGAGATTTATGAGATTGTTTAGGTTGGGAAGGGGAAGAAGTAACATACATAGTATATGTCTTTGTGTTATGAACAGAGAAACATTATGCATGATTGATTATATCTCGAACTTAATTATTTTGATATGTTTGCTACGTGTGTTTCCTGAGTCTACAATGCATCACTATTGTCTTTGTTGACTTTACTCTCCCATGAGTTGAAGGTGTGAGGATCGAGGTGCAGCTGAGAGTGCAGTAGACAGTGTGAGAGTGAGAGAGTCAGAGTGAAGCACGACACCCAATCCAATAGACTGAAAGAGTGTAACATGAAAGTACAAAGTACAATCCTTAAACCTTAGGGTTGTAGGGGGTGTTCACACCTGACACACGGTAAGTGCCCATAAGTGTGTAACATAAGCACATAAGCCCATACGAAAATAAGATTATAAGTCTGGGGGGGAAAACCTCTCCTACCGAGAGTAAAAAGTGCCCCAGTGTCCTACTGATCATCGACACTCCCATATGAGCGTAGGCATAAGTGAGGCGTGAGTCAAATACCCAACAAACCCCCCTGGAGTGAAGAGTGATCAAGAGTACAAGGATCATCCGCCACCAAAGGATATCAAATTTAAAGCATCGCGAAATGCTTCAAATTTGTCACTAGCAAGAGCTTTGGTGAAGATGTCTGCCACATTACTGGTGGTAGGACAATAGACAAGGCTGATATCACCTGCATGTAGCCTCTCTCTGACAAAGTGATAATGGATCTCAATGTGTTTCGTGCGGGGCATGAAACACTGGGTTCCGTGCCACTGCAATGACACTCTGACTGTCAGTGAACAAAGGAGTAGGCTCTGTAACAGATACATCCAGATCAGCTAGCAAACATCTAAGCCATACGCATTCAACTGTGGTAGTGAAAGCTGCCTTCTATTCAGCTTCACATGACGATGTGGCAACAGTGGATTGTTTCTTGCTAAGCCAAGAAATGCAAGAAGAGCCAAGAAAGAAACAATTGCCACTAGTGGAGTGATGTGTATCATAATCACCAGCCCAATCAGAATCACTGTAAGTATGTAACTGCAGTGGTCTCCCCTTGGCATAAAGCAACCCAAGAGATCGAGTACCCTGCCAGTAACCAAAAACACGCTTGACAGCTTACCAATGTGACATACGTGGCTGATACATATACCTGCTCAAAGCTGAAACTGCAAACTGTATGTCCGGCCTAGTGTTGCATAGGTAGATAAGACATCCAACTGCAGGAGCATATGTATGTATATCAAACAAATCACTGTCATCATGTAATGACAGTTTCAGTCTAGGTTCTATGGGGGTATAAACTAGCTTGCAATCCTGTAAGCCAAACTTCTCAAGAAGCTGCCCAATATACCTTGACTGTGATAGCCCAATACCTCGAGCATCATGTATGAACTGGATGCCCAAGTAGTAATGCAAAACTCCCAAGTCAGACATGTCAAAAGTTTGCTGCAAATTTTGTTTGAATGCTGAAATCTGATCAGCATGTGTTCCAGTGAGCAAAAGGTCATCAACATAAAGACATATAATCAGCATAGATGCCCCTTCTTTACATACGTAAAGGGTAGACTCAGATGAGCTGTTTAGAAATCCTTGACCAAGCAAGAAAGCATCTATTTTTGCATACCAAGCTCTAGGAGCTTGTTTCAAACCATATAGTGCCTTTTTGAGCTTGCATGCCAAATGTTCTGAGCCTTCAACTGCAAAACCAATGGGCTGTTGTACATAAACTTCCTCTTGAAGTTTCCATGTAAAAATGCAGTCTTGATATCCAGCTGATACACTGTCCAACCATAATGTGCAGCCAAAGCAATCATAGACTTGATGGTCATCATACGGGAAGTAGGAGCAAATGTCTCCTCATAGTCAATACCCTTTTTCTGTGCGTAGCCTTTAGCTACAAGCCATGCCTTGTATTTATCAATGGATCCATCTGCTTTCCTTTTCAGTTTGTAGACCCATTTCGTTCCAATGGCTTTCTTTCCAAATGGCAAAGACACCAAATCCCAAGTTTGATTCTTAGTGATAGAATCTAATTCAGCTTGCATTGCTGCCATCCAATGCACACTGTGTTGTGCATCCTCAAAACATTCAGGCTCTTCATTATCAAAAGTACTTGCTGCCATAACAAACTCCATGGTATGTGCTGAATCATGCAAACGAGTTTGCGTTCTAGTACGACCAGCCATGGGTGCATCCAAAGGACTATCTTGCATAGTCTGCAAATACCATCTAGGTAACTGTCTAGCTTCTTGACTGTGTGCAAGCTCTTGCTGAATTTCAGTTTCAGCATTATGCTGAATATTCCGATCAGCCAATGGCTGAATTTCTGCACTTTCCATAGGAGCAGCCGGCTAAACATTAGGTTCATTTTCTGAAACTCTAGCTGAATCACCAAAAGTAATGGGCAGCAGCCCTTCAAAAACATCACGGGCGGCCTGATATGTGTCCAAACCAACCAAGGATAATTCTGATTTTTCATCAAAAACAACATCCCTGCTGACAAAAACCTTCTTTGTAACGGGATCATAGAGTCTGTGGCCTTTGCTCTCACTGCTATATCCCATAAAAATGCACTTAACAGCCTTGTTGTCCAACTTTTTTCTAAGTACCTGTGGAATATGGGCATAGGCAAGACACCCAAAGGTATGGAAGTGGCCAACAGAAGGTTTATGGCTGTTCCAAGCCTCAAAAGGTGTGATGGTCTTCAAGGCTTTGGTAGGGCATCTGTTCAAAATATGGCAAGCACACATGACTGCTTCCATCCAAAAACTATGAGGCAAGCTCTTTGCCTTCAACATACATCTGGCCATCTCCATGAGTGACCGATTCTTTCTCTCTGCTACCCCATTCTGCTGTGGAGTATAGGCAGTAGTGTATTGATGGACTATGCCTTTCTGCTTCAAAAAAGAATTCAGCATAGAGGAGATGTATTCCCCCCCTCGGTCCGAACGGAGAGTCTTGATTTTGCATCTAGATTGATTTTTCAACAAGTGCAGTGAAAGTCAAAAATGCATCATACACTTCTGACTTCTTTTTCAAACAGTAGACCCAGCAAAAACGTGTAAAGTCATTAATGAATGTCACAAAATAGTAACAACTGCCCAATGATATTGTTTGCATAGGTCCACAAACATCTGAATGCACCAACTGCAATCTGGTTGTTGCTCTGAAAGTAACATCACGGGGAAATGAGAAACGATGTATTTTCCCCAAAATGTATCCCTCGCATAAGTGCTCAGGAGGTCTCTCCAAGAGAGGTAAGCCATCCAGCATCTGAGTACGCTGCAAAAGCATCAAGCTGCCAAAGTTTACATGCCCCAAATGAGTATGCCATAACTCCGCCTGTATCATAGCAGGAGTAAGAGTGGATGTCAAGTATGCCGACTGATCTACTGAAAGAGCATCCAACTCATATAAACCATGACACAAAGATCCTGTCAAGACCAAAGTCATGCGTTCTTTATCTCTAACCATGCAACGGTTATCATCAAATGTGACGTGCAAAACACAACGTGCCAAAGAAGAAATAGAAAGCAAATTCTTCTTGATCCCAGGCACAAACAAAGCATCCTGTAGGCGGAGAATAGAGCCATCAATGGCTGTGAGCTGAATCTCCCCAATACCACGAACAGGGTATGATGCATTATTGGCACATTGTACAGATTTCCCAACGGGAGGTGCACTAACTGAAGCAAACAAATCTCTGCGAGATGTAATATGTCTAGAAGCACCACTGTCAAAGAACCAAGTGTCAGCATCCTCTGTAGAGCTAAGTGCTCTATCAGCCCAAGAGATGTCATAACTGCATGTGTAAAAACAATAGTCCCTGTCTACAACAAAGGACGCGGACTCACTAGCAGTGGAAGGAGTGGTAGAAACAGACATTCTTGACTCCTTCTTCTCTTTGGCAATGCGCTTCTTGCACTCAGTGATATAGTGGCCTGGCTTCTTACAATAATGACATTTTTCCTTTTTAGCTTGCGTCCCCCCTTGTGTCTGATTCTGTGACGTGCCAGAAGTACCAGAACTCTGTGGAGCATTTTTCACCTTGCTGTTTTTGCCTTTTTGTCTTGCCACAAAAGCCTGCTCAGAGATTATAGCATCCACACCACTATTTTTCCTTGTTTGCTCCTCCTCTAGAAGCAAACTAACCAGCTGAATAAAAGTGAGCGGGTACTCGGCAATCCTCATGGTGAGGTTCAATGCAGTATGAAAAGATAAGTACGAAGGAGGTAAGGAATTCAAGGGGGTGGATATCAACTGTGCATCCAAAAAGTACTCATCTACATTCATGAGCTGCTCCCGCAAGTCCTGAATCTTATTTAAGTGATCTTGCATAGAATCACCCTCATTCATCTTCAAGGTCTCTAACTCTTTCTTCAAGAAAGAGATTCGAGTCTCATTCTTTCCTGCAAACATATGCTCCAAAGTCAGCCATGCATCTCGTGAAGAAGATGCTGAACGAATGTGAGGGATGATGGACTGCTGAACTTCCAAAGCAATCAGCGACAAGGCCTGTGCATCACGTGTATCCCAAGCTTTTTGAGCTGCAGTTCTTGGAGGAAGTGGCTGAGGTGGAGCGGGCTGAGGTCCCCGTTGTCCACGTGCCCCTTGAGGAGGAGGAGTAACGGGAGCTACAACTCCCGGTCGAGTTTCCTCTCCATTGACATAATCCCATAAATTCTTAGCCACTAATACATTCTTCATCATGAATGACCATGGCGAATAATTGTTTCCATCCAATTTGTTTTCTTTGGATACATACGTAAATACATCACCTCCCTACTTTGCCATGATGACAAATTTCCAAAGACAAATGAGCAATGTCAAAGCAGTAAGGACTGGAAATCTGCAAATTTCCAGAAATTGCAGCAAGCACACTTCTGCAATTAATGTGCAAGGGTGTACTCTGTCGAAAACTGTCTTTAATGCACGCTTCCCAAGGTGCAAACAGTGCTCAGCAACACTGTAATATCAAAATCCCCAAAATTTTTGCCAAAATTTGTGTCACAAATACCCTAGAATGTGCATTTAATGTGTCTCTGTCACAGACACAAGCACGTGTCCCAAAGCAGAAAACTGATCCTGTTGCTGCTCGAACTCCTGTGTTTGAATTAAAAAATGCAAAATGTTACCTTTGCAGAATGATTGCAGCTGACTGACAACGTGCACGGATCCCGAGGCAATGTCTGCGCACAGGAACAGGTTGGCGAACCTGGTGGCGGGCTGCTGCACGTTCAGGAGGTGGTGCCTGCAGACAGATGTCTCGTGCAGGCCAGTGGTGCGCTGGGCAGGGCGTGTGCAGGTACAGGTGGCGCGCTGGCGGAGTAGGCGGCGCCTCCAGCTGACAGGTGGCGCGCTGGGCAGGGCGCGCGCAGGTACAGATGTTGACGGCACCTGCAAAGTGGCGCGCTGGGACAGGCGGGTGGAGCTGTGCGCTGGCGGCTGGAGCTGACACTGGCGGGTGGAGTTGCACTGGCGGCTGGAGCTGACGGCCTGGGGCAGAACTGGCGGCTGGGGCAGAACTGGCAGGGGCTGCAGACTAGCGCTGAGCTCAGAGCTGAGCTCTGATACCAAATGTGAGGTGGGAGGATCGAGGTGCAGCTGAGAGTGCAGTAGACAGTGTGAGAGTGAGAGAGACAGAGTGAAGCACGACACCCAATCCGATAGACTGAAAGAGTGTAACATGAAAGTACAAAGTACAACCCTTAAACCTTAGGGTTGTAGGGGGTGTTCACACCTGACACACGGTAAGTGCCCATAAGTGTGTAACATAAGCACATAAGCACATATGAAAATAAGACTATAAGTCTGGGGGAAAAAACCTCACCTACCGAGAGTAAAAAGTGCCCCAGTGTCCTACTGATCACCGACACTCCCATATGAGCGTAGGCGTAAGTGAGGCGTGAGTTAAATACCCAACAGAAGGCTCCGAACCAAACAGAGACTCTAGCCCTGACCTGGTTCATTGACTGGTTGGGAAGTGGTGTAGAGAAAGTGTCTCAATTGCATCCTCTTCATTGACATTGAAAACTTGTTTCAAGTTTTTCTTGATTCTATCTGCAACTAAAGGAAAATAGTCTTGCAAGCTACTCTTGAATGATGGTAGGGGTAGTGTGCTGGTTAGTGGATAACAGATTCTGTTATTAAGGATCTATGATTGGAAACTTACACCATAAAATGAAAGAGCAATCATTGCTGAATTGACCGCATTCTGTGTCTTGAGTTGGCCATGAGTGTACAGATCACAAATGTATATCCAATTAGTCAATAGAAAAGGCATTTCAGTTATTGCGTTAACAATCTTTTAAAGGATGAGGTGAGAGGGAGAGAATAGACTGCTGTTGATGGAAGTCAATGGCTGAAAAATGCAGTAAACTCCTTGAGATGTACATGTATGTTCAAGGAAGAAGACTAGAGTCTAGGACCAAATTTTCAACCTTTTGTGAATGAAGCATGCTGTACCAGGTCTAAACAACAGCATAGGCTGGAGCAGCAGCCACCTGATTTGGAGTATGTTGATTGCATGGAGATGATTGATAGGTGATTGATTGTTTGCAGTATTGCTCCTTCTGTAAATCAGAATATAGCTCATCATGGTGGGAAACAGCAAGGGTAAGTTCCTAAAGGTTCAGAAATGAGGAAGAAATAAAGCAGGGAACTTTATTGAATATAGACCTATATGGGCTTGTGTGAGTATGAAACATTAGGCCTATGGCTAGACAACTCCAAATGTCACACTAAAGAACAGTTGACTGTTGCTGTAGAAAATCAATCTCAGCTAGCATCTGCTTCAACCAAACGACATCTTGAGTTGCAGAACAACCAGCTATGTACTCTGCCTCTCTAAGAAAAGGAGTGATGGTAGGCTGTTGCTTTGCTGCTCCAAACTATATCAAATGACCCTGAGGTACAGCAGAAGCCTAGAGCGGATATTTGGGTCTATGCTACTTGCTATTGAACCCATAATAATCCTGTGTGCTTGGTGTCTTACAGGCACTGCATTACATGTGATGCAGTCTACCAGCGTGGATGGAGGGACTTCTAAAATAAGAACTCAAAATGCAAATAAAGTGAAAACATCTGGTTGGGTATGAATTGTCCAAATCAGGAACCCAACTGGTCCCTCTAGTGACACATGCTGCCATTTCACTCAGGATATGCTCAACTGGAACCTTTGGTCCATGGGACAAGAAATAGCCTATAAGCAGTTGTGCTAAGAGCTTGATAAAAGTTTCCAAGTATCTATGGTGCTACTTGCAAAATGAATATAGCACATGGTATTTGAGGACCCTCGAGTCCAAAGTAGGCCATGATTTGTCATTTCAAAGTTCAAACACATTGCATAGCTATTATTGTGTACGAGCAATTTGCTCAATGTGACTTCGTGCAATGGAATCATTTGCATACATGATGGTAAGGGTCACCAAACTGTCAGCTCATGTGAAGTAGAGGTTGGGGTTATAATTGGACTCCCAAAACACTACCCTAAATGCATGTTGAACAAAGAAGCAGTCAGGTTCCTAATAAACCAAGCTCAAGGTGCTTGGTTTAGGCCAAAGAAGTCTTCCACAAGCAATAGATCAGATCCTCTAATCTTGGGACAATATATCCGGGTAGCCACTCCATGTGGCTGTCTCATGAAGGTTACCATTTGGAAAGATGACATCACATCCACCTAGTAAATAGGGTACTTGTGATGGGCAGTGAAGGCTATGACCATCCAAATGCTAGCCATTTGAGTTATTGCTGCAAATGTTGCATTGTTATCTCTCAGGCTTTAGGGCAAATACCTTAATAACATGCTTAGCTTTGTGCTTATCCAAGGTCCTATCAACCTTGTAGATGGTCTTATATATACCCTTTTGACACTAATCACCTTTCTTTGAGGAGAACACAAAACCAATTTCTAGCTTTGCTTGTGCTCAATTGAATCGTGCATAGCATGCTACCAGATGCCCTATATCAAAGCTTCCTTAAAAAAGTAGGTTTGTTGTTCTCCATAATTCTATGTGTAAGTGTATAGTTTGGTTCACAACAAGTGAATTAAATGTTACTATCCGTTCTTATGTTGTATTTTCTGTGACATCCAAAATCTAGCTGGGTGGTGGGGAATCGCAAAACAAGTGAATCCTTGACTCTTGCACAAGAGTCTTGAATCCAGCATACAACATTGAAGGAAGATTTTTGGGTGGGTGCACTGACTTTTGGCTCCTCTTGATCACGTGCAGCTTGAAACTTCATCTCTTTCTCCTCTATCTCATTTGCCGCCTGTGGCTTTGACATGGCTGCAAGCAGTAGTTGCGATTCACGTAAATCTTCCACATGCACCTCTAATGAAGGAGACTAGGTCCTTGGCAAGGGTAGGGTTGGCATGGGTGTCTTGGAGAGTAGGAAGAAAGGTGGATGATGGTGGTGTTGGAAATGTTGATTGAAGTGTTCTGTGTGAACATATATGTACATGTTTGTATGTACATGTACATTAAATTATTATTTTACATACACGCTTGTGAATGCACTTTAATTGGCACATGTGTGTAATGTTAGCACATTGCATGTGAACACACTTTTAGTAGTATTATTCTTGAGAAAGGTAGATTTTTCTAGAAGTAGCAAGAAGTCTCTAGAAAAAATGATACTTGTAGGCACCTCAAAATTCTCTAGAAAGTGGTAAGTATTTATACCTTGCTAGAGGTCTATACAATGACCTTTATTGAATCATTCCATCTAACCAATTGAAGCAGCATTCTATCATTGTGCTGCAAGAGACACTTTTTTTTTTCGTAATCAAGTGGCTACCCTAGTGGTAACTCTCTCTCTCTCTCTTTTCGTGAAGATAATTGAATTAAGTAGTAAATATTTACATCAGACCATCAAGTCAGCATTCTCTCTGTATCTCTTACTTTTTGTTACATCAGACCATCAGGTCAGCATTCTCTCTCTCTCTCTCTCTCTCTCTCTCATGCGCGCGCACACACACATAAAGAGTAATTAACACAATTACTTGACATGTAGAATTCAAGAGTTACAAGTGAACTAGATGACTGGAAAACAAAGTGAAGAAATCATAGCATGCCAAGAAACCAAATCATCATTGGGAAGGATGCCCGTATACTATATGATGCTAAACTACCAATGAAGAAGATCTCCCAATCGGGTGATATGATTGTGTACTTTGGAAAGAGAATCAACAATGAATGCATTCTAGATAGTCTAGTTATGGCAGCAGCCCTAGAAACACAAAAAGTGGAAAACAATCTTCACATGTAGTTGCAAAGAATCTAGGCTTACTAAAGGCCCAATCTCATGAATGCATGGTAGCTTTGACTACATGAGGCTAGACGAACCATAACGCCATGCTTGAGATGGAATGAGAAGGATCCACGCACACTTTAAAATCCCCCATTAGCAGACCCAGCCTACCAAGTGGAAGACATGATTGTATTGTAATTGCTGTCATAATTCACGAAGATGTGGGCCATTCCACAATGAGAAAAAAGTTCTTTAAGATAGTCTCGTGGTAACTCCCGTGGCCATAGGTACTCTCATTTGGCACATAGATACCAACCAACCATAAAATCTTACTCTCATATCTAATTTTAATAACAAGAAATCTGTCCATTACATCCCTTTTAATCAAAATAGGTTGAAGTTTCTTATGGACAATCATCAACACACCAGAATGCTTCACTGTTGGGACTAAAGTATAAAACAATTCGAACTCATGACAATGGATTGCCCTTCTAGCTTCTTTATGACTGTTATGCTCAACAACACATTCAACATCTTAGGACCCAAGCATTGGCATGCAAAACTCAACATATCATTTTGTTTGCTATGAGAGCAAACATCATGAACATTTCACACCGCAATTTTCGTGATGAAAAGTGGCAAGAATTCAATCAGCCCTTCTACACTACTCTTATACTATGTCAGAGTGCAGTGAATGTGCAAGCATATGGACAAGATTGAAAGACATTGAATAGAGAGAAGAGGGAGAGAGGAAAGAAACAGAAGAATGCAGAAATCTGCAGTCAATGAATGCTGAAATGAAGAGGGCAGATGTACAAGGGCCTTTGGTGTATCTCCTCGAGCCGAATCTCTCTCATCAAACCTGAAAGTAGAAGTGAGGAAGCCAGGCTGCACAATTGCTATGTATAGTAATAAAAGAATGATAAAATATGGTAGTTGGCTAGCCAAATCTGGCTGATTGCTACCAGATTTGGAAGGCCTGCCAAGTCTTCCCAAAATACCACAAATCTGGCTGCCAACAATGCTGCAATAAATGCAATCTGATCACCCTGCCCATGTGGCACTGGACTGCCCACTGAAACTGCCCAGAAATTGGCATCTGCTGAAAAGGATGCCCGAATAACTGACAGGAAATGTGTAAGTCGCTCCGAGAGAACTGATTGCACCAATTGTATCCTCTGAACGCTAGTCCAAGGGATGACTAATCTCTAACAATATTAGCCTCGGTGCCTATTTGGGCAGCTGGGTGGCACCTTTTGGATGGGTCAGCTAGTTTCATAGGGCTGACCTGATTTCTTTGGTGTTATGCTCCATAGCTTGTTTATATGGCTCTATTCCACACTCGTTCATCTCATATCATTGCTTCCTGTTGGAGAGAGGGAGACTCGAGGCACTGCTGGTCATCACATGTGCAGGTACCCATATGGTTTGTAGTGATCATTCTTATGCTTTGAGTTATGGATTCAATTGACCGTTTTTTACTCATTCTAAGTTCTCGTGTTATTTTCTCACTGTTCATTTTCTCAGTATTTAGGTTTGTGTTTTCTTGCTTCCGCTCCTTTGCTTATTCTCACAATTACAAGGTGTATTTGGATAGCTCAACACCCTTCCTCAAACACAACTCCAAACTTAACTAGTGTACCAATGTGTGAAATGAGATCCACCATAACTTGTGCTAAATGTGGCTTGATATGTTTTTGATGTAAATATTGCCTTGCTCTTGGTGGATCATCCTGCTCCAACACTCCTACAGGCTGTCTTTATTGCCTGCCAGTTTCTCCATCATCGTTAGCTTTGACTAGTGGGTTTTGGACTTGGGATCCATCTCCAATGGACGGCACACTCAAACTCCTCCCTTAGCCCACTTACAAGAGAGCCATCTGCTGTTCGATATCTTTGCCGTGAGCATTGTGTACACATTTAATCATTAGTCAGCACTTTTCATTCCTCAATTTTGCGTTTTGTGTTAGTGTTTGTATTCACTGTTTTTCAGTCATGGTCATCCACATTGTGTTTTCTTTTTCAAACCATGGCAAATCTCCACAAGCAGGTGGACATCATTGTTGAGACTAGGATCATAGTTGCACTCGTACGTAGTACGAATTGGTTCGCACTATACGGTTTGTACCGTACCGTACCATACAAATTCGTACGAAATCGCACAAAAAAACAAGCTTTTTTTTTTTTTTTTTTTGGCGTGATTGTTGTTGTTGGTGGTGGTTTGGGTTGTTGACTGTTGTTGTTGTGGTAGTGATTTTGTAGCCTTGATCGATCAACCAAGAAAGGGGGTGGAAGCTTGATTAGACTTCTCATACATGTTTTGTTATGATTTATCCTAGAGCCAAAGGCCATACATAAGGTATTCAAGCAGTTCCAAACGTTTCTAATTGACGTCCCATCATTTTTCACAATATGTTAGTGTTATCAATAAATAAATTCAGCACCATTTGAGAATCATCAAGTAGCTTAATCCTATTGATTTTACCTTTGTTCACAGCTCATTTTGCAACGCCCAACCCAAAGCATTAGTACACATTGCTAATAAAACTAGGCCAGAGGATAGCTTGGCCTAATGTACCTTCCGAGAGTACACGAATTAGTGAATGTACCATCGGTAGCTGCTTTAGCCTTAGTAATACCAAACAAAACCGTAACAAAATTCATAAATCCTTTACCAAAACCTTTGGTGGTTTGTTTGGTAATTGTTGGTCTCACTGGTCATTTTGGCCTCTTGTAGACGTTAATAAAGCATCTCATGTCATTTCATCTCTCTCTTTTTTTTTCGTAAAAGGTAATTGTATTAATTACGAAAAAAAGGTACAAGATTACATGATTACATGATTACAAGAGACACGAGGGCCCTAGGCCAATGTGTGGGGAATCCCTGTACTAATGCACTAAAAAGGGTTACACCAATCATGGCAACGACCCAGAGGCAATTGCCATATGCCAGGGAACCAAATCCTCCCGAGGGAGCAAGTCGGAGTGCCGGATGAGATCTAGCTGCCAATGCAAGAGCCCTTTAAGCCTGGCAATATGTCTCGGTACATTAGAGGCCGAATCAAAGAGAAAAGCATTGCGTGTGGTCCAAATGTGCAAGCATCCCCAGTATCTAAAAAAGTGAAATAAGATCTTCATATGTAACTGTGGCGGTGTGGGGTACTTTGGGCGCACAAAGACCCAATTGAAAGGAGTTAGTGAGGACCCCACCACTGCGCGCCAGATTTGCGACAAGAGTGACCAGATATTCTTGGCGAGCGGGCAAGAAAGAAAACGATGTCGGGCCGATTCCGCAGTAGTGGTACAGAAGAAACAATTGCCATTCGAGATTCTACGCTTGGAAAGAGCCGAGGCAAGAGGAAGACCACCAATCATTACCCGCCAATGAAAGACCTTGCATTTGAAAGGTGCCTTATTCAGCCAGCCCTCCATCAGCGTTGCCTGCCACCATGACTGCGATTTCTGCAGTCCCCAAACAGTATTAGCTTTCACACCCAGCCATTGGTGATCTTGAATGAGAAGATGATACACCTGATTAGTAGAGGCCTTTTCCAGACTCAACCGGCCTGCAAGGTCCCAGTCCTGCCAAGGACGATCCACAGCCAGGGCAGGAAAGGGTTGCCTACCCTGAAGCTCCGACAAAAGCTGTTCCCATAAACCACGGTATCCGCGCGGGATCGTGAAAAGTCTCCTAGCAGTCCGAAACGATGCAAGAACATTGCGAGTGGCAAGGGTAGCATCCGCAATCGAGGTCACACCTAAACGGGCCATGCGGTTAAATCTCGGTCTGAGCTGATGTTTGTCTTCCCATGAAAGTAATCTCGATACTGCCAACAATTCCAGCTGAAAGGAGTTAGTCTGCAAGCGGTCCCCCACTGGATGCCAACGGGCCTTTTGGAGCACCACTTTCCAAGAGCCGACCAAGTGCAGTAACAGAGAGGAAGAGGGACTGGAAGATCGAGCGTCAGCATTAAGGACATTCCACCAGGAGGCCCGAAGTCGTGTATTACCATGGCGTAGCCTGCTGTCCTCAAGAAAATAACGGGCTATGATGGTCCACGGGTGATGATCCACACACATGGCACGAAAAAGAGACCAACGAAGAGCCAACATATGAGTTTCTGCATCCAAAATAGCTCCACCACCCATGCGTTTAGGGGTACATGTATGTGACCATGAAATGAAATCCACGAAATACCTGCCTGCAGTGAATCCTTCTTCCATAGCATGAAACGAATGGGATGAGTGAGGGCCTTCAAAGTAGTAGGCATCCACGGCAACAATGGCAGGAAATACGTCAGCATTGGTAGCATAATTGCCTGAGCCACTTTGAGGCGGACATGGAATGGCCACGCTTGCGACTTCCAATACATAAACTTCGCCGCCAGTTTTTGTGAAATCCACTCCAGTAGGTCTTTTGGCCGTACATCCACCCCCAATGGGTATCCAAGATGCCTGACAATGGAGCCACGGGAAACCACCTAGCCCTGCCAGCCTAATGACTGTAAATCAGGCTCTGTGCAACTGAGTATGGCTGATTTAAAGGCATTGATGCGAAGACCAGAGGCCTGACCAAAGAGCGTCCAAACATCTAATGCCTTGCGAATGTTGTCCCTGTCCGCCCGCAAAATCATTGAGGATAACATTGAAAGGACCGGGTGAGTCGCCAAGGCAAAGAAGAGAGAACTCAAAGGGCAACCCTTTTTGACCGAGCGTGCAAGGACAAATGGCTTTGTAACCCCACCATTGAGCATAACTCTTGAAGAAGCCGCATCACTAATGGTGTAGATCAATCGGGACATCCGAGTACCAAAACCCATAGCAGACATGAGATCTGCAATGAAAGACCAGTCCACATAGTCAAAGGCCTTTTCCAAGTCCAATTGAATCAATACCACTTCCTGACTGGAGTGCCGCGCATAGTCAATAGCCATTTGCACATTTAAGATTTCATATCTCTCTCTCTCTCTCTCTCTCTCTCTCTCTCTCTCTCAAGCATACATGCCTCTTATTTGTATGATCATTCATGTATGATGTATCCGCTCCTATGTATGTACTTGTAAGTTGTAGCGCATGTTGCGCACGCGGCATATGCCTTAGAGGTTTTGGCGTGTTATCCTCAAGTATTCATCTTATATACTCCAATAGCATTGCTATTTAGACTCTTAATATCTATTCTATCATCTATAGTTCAAAATAATGAAGTTAATTTTTTTTTCGTATTAATATTGTATTGTACCTGATAAAATCTTAAGGTACCATTTAGTACCGTATTTTATCGTACCGTACCATACCGTACTTTTGGTACCTGACAACTATGACTAGGATGAACATTTTTGTAGCAAATCATACCTTGAATCGATAGAGGTCCTTGAGTCTTCATTATGGTCTTCAGAAACCTTACAAATGGATCATGTAATGGCCCAATTCTTACAGTACTTTCTGTTCTTTATCTTATTATTTTTCTTAAACTAACACCAAGGATTTGTCATATGTTTGTTGGAATTACATCCAGATTCCCTAGTATTATTGCTTATAAGCTTGCCTTATAGCTCAGGACACACATTTTGATTGGAGCATGGCTCAATATTTATGCCTCTTTTGTGGATAAATTCTGATGAGTGTGCAAGAATGGATGTCTACAGGAAAAATTGGCATAGATCCATTGTTGCACTTAATATGGGGGAAGGTATATATGCTTCTTGGCAATGTCTCCATCAGCAACACATATATTGCAATACGATCAATGGTAAAGAAAATATGACAATTTTCAAACATGATATGTCAAGAATATCAGAATGTGCATCCTCAAGGATTGCAACAATAAAACCTCCATAGCAAGATTACTTGCCAAAACAGCTAGCTCTTTTAGATATTACCTTCTGTGATGTGACCCATTTAAGTTGATCTAAAGGAATGGACTTCAATCATGTGACCCCATCAGCAAGTTGCCCAAAACCAACCGTGCACTTCTGAAGCAAAGGCACCTAGGTGCACGGACAAGTTGCTGCTTTTGAGGAGGAATGTTTGGAATTTTAACATATAAAATAGATCAAGCAGGGTTACACATTGTGATATACTGCCTCTTGCATTCTGTTTTCATCTCTGTGTTAATAAGAGCAGAGATACCTAGGTGTTCTGAGATATCATGGTTCTTGTATTCTTCTCTCTTGGGTCTTGCTGAATGAAAGAAATTGATGTGCTGTTCTGAGCTAATTAAATAATACAGTTCAGTGAATGACTAATGTTGTGGTTGAACAGTTCATCAGAAGCCTGTAAATGCACGGACTCCACTCGTGGAGAGTATGCCTATGATGCGAATGGTTGCCTTATTCCTCGGCTGGCTACAAATGTATGATTTTGAGAAATAATTCCTGTGTTTAATGAATAGGCTGGATCATGATCAGGAAAAGAAATAATTAGATATGACAGGTTAAATGTAGTTCAGCTTATTTCCTGCAATACAGGTAGCTAATGAAGGTTTCACCTGGTCTGCAGTTTCAATCTGGATATGCAACAGAAAATGGGTATATCATCTCACCTTACCTTCTATAAACCTATTAAAGAGAAAGGGAGGGAAGCCGGCCTATATAAAAAGGTTATAAGATTTTGTTTGATAAATGTTGGATGGACTTGGTGTAGAATGTAAATACTCAAATAACATTGGATCGGAGGGCTGGCAATCCATCGTTGTATGTAGTGCTTGAGCTTGGCAGCAGTTGACGTTCATGTTGGCCATTTTGTTGTATTGACTAAGCCTTATGTCCATGTAGTCCAAATGATCAATTGAACATTGCCCGTGCATTTTATCTTGTAAATATTGGAGGGAATATTAAAGAAAATTCCTGCCTACAGGGATCAGCAATTAGGGGCCCGGCTGACCCACTCCATCCAGCGTGAGGTTCCTTGGATATCTGCTTCATTACCTTTATTTATCTCCCCTGCTTGGTGCAACTGGCAAGCCCACAACAGGCATTTCTAGTTGGTGCTTTTTGGGTGATGACAACTGCTATCCCTATGTTTCCCATTACACCTACACCCTCAACACTATATACAACATTAGGTAGTTTGTCTGGATAACTTACACTCTCCACACAAGCTGGCAGTTCTAAGACAAGCATCCACTTGTCTGAGGACGCCGTTGATATAACTTGAGTAGAAGGGAAGCCTCACATGATTACAGCTGCAACTGTAGGTAATAACGACAAAACCAAATATGGTGTCATGACCAACGATACAACTCAAGCAACTTCTGGGTAGGTAAGGATGTCAATGATGCCCTCAGGAAGGTTGGAAGGAATTACAATTTTGGTAGAGATATACTACACAATAAACCTCTTGAAAGAAGTGGCTCTTTCATACAAAAGTTCAAAAGGATTGTTAACTACATGAACACTCTTCACCAATAACTACAAACACACCACATACAACATAAAAACTCTTTTTTACAAGCCCACAAGGAGCGTTGGGATCAGTTTATAAAATCCAATGCTAGTATGACAAGCCTTTTTTTTAGCAGTCTTCCATGATTCAGCCTCATCAGGAGTCAATCTTCAAGAAAGATCAAGAAAGTAGCCAAGAGATGCAATTCAAAACATTATTTAAACCAAAAGGGACTTCTACTTTTACGCCTTGTGACAAGGCTTCGGATATACAAATCTTTGAGTCAATGGTTCATCTTCATAAATGTCTTTAATGGGTCCATCCTCCCTGAGCTTCAAGTGGTAGGTTTGAAAGATAGGTTGATTGGGAGTTTCAAGAGCGTGTTTGCCTATGTGAACGAGGTTGTAAGTCCCATAAGCATTCAACTTAAGCCTAAGGCTTAAGTTTTTGAGAAGCAAATAATTGTATCTTCTCATTTGAATAAGAAGAAAGAGAAGAAGATTTCTATGGCACATCGACAACCTGTCAGCCCTTTCTCCCCATGCGCTTGCCATTGCCATGTCTATTTATAGGCAAACCCACCATTAATGTAGTCAACTACATCCTTGGAGCTTGCCAAGTGAATAGCATGCGATGCCTCCATATAGGCATCAGATTCAGCAAAGGTCCCTTCCCTTGGCATCACCAGTTGTCCAACACCTCACACATTCCATTTTCTGCTCAGTTGTATCTCATTGGGAGTTTCTCGTTGTTCCACACAATTAAGGTGGTGATCTTCCAGATCATAGTCAACTTGATTTTCCTTCACTTAAGCCTTGCAAAAAAGGCTTACAAAACAACCTTAATTAACACAAGCCCCTCATTACACAAGGCATGTTTGAAACTCCTCTTTGACCTTGTAATGCCCCTCGTTTCCACTAAGGCTAGCACCCTCCTTGCAAGATAATTGCAACCAACCTAACAAGAGAAACTTGTGGCAACTTGCTCAACCCTTGCCTTCCTCCATAAACACACTTTCTTGAGGCCCTGTTCTTACCACTGCTTTGTGAAATTAAAATCATCATTTCTTGGAACCTTGGCGATTTGAGGCTGATGTGGGGCAAGTGGAGCAGGTTCAGCATGCTGTAATTGTTGATTTTCTGCATGATCATCAGCCCTTGAACCTATAGTATATAAAAGAAGACCCTCAAATACATCCCAAGAGTTTGATGTGGCTGGCATTTCAAATTCACCACATAAATTGTCAAAGAATATGGCATCTCTACTCACAAAAACCTTGCATGTGAAAGGGTTATACAGCATAAACCCTTTGTGTTCCATGCTATACCCAGCAAAATTGCATTTGACTGCCTTGTTATCGAGCTTTCCATGAAGCTCTTTGGTTATATGTACACACACAACACAACCACAAACATGAAAGTAATCCACACTAGGGTTCTTGCTATACCATACTTCATATGGTGTAATTGTCTTCAATGCTTTTGTAGGACCATGATTCAAAACATGATTTGCACATATAAGGCCTTCAAGCCAAAATCTATAAGGAAGTGCTTTCATCTTCAACATGCATCTAGTCATTTCCATAAGAGTGTGGTTCTTGCATTCCGCTACTCCATTGGTTGAGAAGTTATCCTCACTGTAGACTGATGTGCAATGCCTTGATCCGATAGATAAGCCTCAAGGGCTTTAGACATGTACTGCCCCCTTTTGTCTATATGAAGAGTTTGCAGTTTTAAACTAGTTTTAATCTCCAATTTGGCAACCAAATGTTTGAAATGCATAAATATATTTGATTTGGCCAGCCATACACTAAGTATACCCAGAGTAGTCGTCGATAAATGTGACAAAATAAAGATGACCCCAAAGAGCATGAGTTTGCGTGGGACCACATATACTATTGTATGTAAGCTGTAATTTTTGAATAGCACGCATTGCACCATCCTTCTTAAAGGCAAATGATGCATTTTGCCAAGAATGCAACCCTCACAAGCATGGGAAGGTGGAGTATCCAAAATAGGCAAATTATAAACTATTTATACCTCTAAAGAGCCGTGAGACTGGCAAAAATCATGTGTCCATATGTAGCATGCCATAAGTCCGCATTTTTCCTTGCACAAGCAAGCGTATTAACTAAAAACGCATTGTCAAGTCTCGTCACATAATTATCCAAAAGAAAGCGACCTTTGTACAAAGTGCCAGAAAGCCTCAATGCATAATCATACTCTCTTTCATGAACAATGCATTTGTAATCCCTCAAAGATCACTTGAAATTCACTTTCATTAAAAGCAGACATTGAAACCGAGTTCTTGGTAATTGCAAACACATACAAAACATCCAAAAGGAAGAAATTTGTGCCATTTATTGCTGCACCTCACCAATACCACAAACTGCATGAGAAGTGGTGTTGGCAGAATATACATTCTTGCCAGAAGGGACTGAATGCATAGAAGAGAACAAACACTTCCTAGAAGTGATATGGTGCGATGCATCACTATGACAATACGAAGTATGCTGAGTTTCTCTTGCATTAAAGGCTGACCCATCAATAGAAGAATCATAACTGAATGTAAGAAAATCTCCTCCATGAGGTTGGCTAAAACATCACCATTGGTCGTGTGAGTGGCTGATGTTACTTGGAGCCATATTGGAGTAAATTTTCTTCTCTTTTGCAAGTCTTTTCTGCATTCTTTAATATAATGACCTAGCTTTTTATAACAATGGAATTTTCCCTTCTTCTTAGACTTATCTACAGCATTGCTGCCCTTATTTGAAGATTGCCCAACATCAGTCTTGGGCTGATTTGTATTTTTCTTTCTTTTCCCTTTGCATTTATACCTAGAAAGTATGGCTGAATCACTTGAACATAGGGTCATATTCTTTCGAGTTTCCTCCTCTTGAAGTAAGAGGCCTCTCAACTCTAGGAATGTGAGGGGCTGAGCTGCCCCCCTCGATGACAAATTTAGTGAAGTGGGAAAACCAAGATATGACACTAGAGGAGAATTAAAAGTGATGTTGACCATCTCACAGTCTTCAATCACCTCATCAATGTTGAGCAGCTGCTCACACAAATCCTGAATGAATGTGATGTGATTTGTCATAGAATCACCTCCATTCATGTGAGCATTTGCCAACTCTCTTTGCAAGAAAGAGATGCGGACCTTTTTCCTAGCTACAAATATCTGCTCCAAAACAACCCAGGTTACATGTGAGGGTTTGTAAGATGGAATGCGAGGTATAATGGCTCTTTTCAATGATAGAACTATTGAAGACAAAGCTTGTGTATCTTTAGAATAGCATCTCTTTTGGTTAGGTGTAACAACATTAGGGGTAGTAGCAAGCTGTCCTCTACCTTCTCCTTGCACGAGAGGTGTGCTAGGAGCAATTGCTACAGGTCAAACTTCATAACCTTTGACATAATTCCATAAATTCTTGGCCATAAGGGGGTTACGAATCATGAAACTTCAAAGGGAGTAATTCATACCATCCAATTTGTCCTCATTGGCAACAATGTGAAGAACGTCAGAATCGAAAATGAATGGAAGCCAAAAATAGGCGAGCAAAGTTGAGAAAATGGTGGGGCAAGGCTGTGAGAGATTGCTTGTAAGATTGCGCGAATGGTGAAACAACAAGTGCTTCTTCTCTTTTAAAAACAACAATAACTCCTCCCTCTAAAGAAGAAGCTCCTCTTCCTTCTTCAATTAAGTGGACTTTGCATGCGTGGCAGTGGTTGAGTAGTGGCAAGATATGTGAAGAAAACTGCTAGGGTTTGCACTGAGGACACACAGAGTGTATGACCACGACAAAAACACAAAGAGACAGATGCAGACACTGAGAGCAAAACTCAAACCCTAAACGCAAAACTCAAAACTCAAACACAAACAGAAGAAGGGGGAGAGAGAACACAACTCTGAAGTAAATGAATGGTGTAAATGAATATAAGAGTGTACAGTGTGCTCAAGGGCAAAGCAATGTCAGAGTGTGACATCCACCGGAGACGGATTCCAAGTCTGTGACCACCAGTCAAAGTGAGAGAGTAGAGGAATTGCAAAACGATGGTACCAGAGGCTACTAGAGAACCAAACGCAAGCAGTAGAGAATGCAGAGAGAAGAGGGCGGCCCCAGAAAGCTGCAAACGCAACAAATAGAGTGTCACCTAATGGAGGAAAGCATCAACCAGCAGTTGCCTAGCAGTGGAGGACCAAAACGTAGGGTACTGAAGGTCGCCTCAGGGAGGAGGACGGCTGCCTATTGTCGCCAACAGCCAAAAGCTGCAAACGTAGAGAGCTGATGACGGTGGAGGTGCTAGCGATGAGGAACAGGGCCAAACGCAGCAGGAGGGATGGCGTTAGACAGTGGGCGACAGTTGGAAGAAGGCACTAGGTCACTGCGAGACTGGAGAGAGAGGTGGCAGCAGTCGCGAAGGTTGGGACAGCCACATGGAGCTAGACTAATGGCTGAAATCTTCACTGGAGAGTGTGAAACCTACACAGAAGGAATTAATATTGAATGGGGGCAGCCTATTTATTTATAGATGTAGAAGGGTGCCCCAAAAATTAGGGTTTTTGGGAGGCCACTAAAACTCTCTCGGTCCGCTTCCCTTTTTAGGGCTTTTCATTAATTAAGCATGTTTTGGGGCTGTTTAAGAATGCTAATTAGCTGAAAAGCGTGTTTTAGTTGAATACCCCCTCTCAGGCCCAAAACTGAGCCGAAAGGTTAGGCCAGCCACTGTGATGTTTATTGACCCCAAGGCGTCCCACCCCAAAGTAGCCACGACATCGGACAAAGGGTGCACGTCGGCTGCCCAGTGGCCTACCAAGACTACAGGGGCGATGGTTATCTTACAAGGGAATCCAAGTAGTCACCCCAGAGAGGCCAGGGCATCAGACAAAAGGTGTCCGTTGGCTGCCCAGTGGCTTACCAATATTACAGAGGTGATGGTTATGTTACAAGGGAATCCAAGTTGTCACCCCAGAGAGGGCAGGGCATCGGATAAAGGGTGCATGTCAGCTGCCCAATAGCCTACCAAGCTCCACAAAGGTGCATGGAATCACATGGAACTTTTTTTTTTTGGAATAAGTGAGGTGAATTTTATGGGATGTGGCCGATTGAGAAACAATGACCCAGTGGACGGGAGTAGGGAGGGTACACCCAATACATAACAAAATAGTACAAGCATGCCCATCCACTCAAGGGTGTCAATGATGAGGAAAAACAGGGGACGAGGTATCCATGTGATGAAGGAGAATGGTGGTGTTGAGGAAAACAAGAGCTGCTGGTGGAAACAACTTAGGATCCGCTCAAGTGGTGCTCTGCACAATGAGATGCAAAGTATGCTACATGCTGAAGAATGCTCATGTAGTAGGTGCCACTTGGACAGTGTCCCTCGTAGGGAAATTATACACTTGCCCAAGCGCCCTAGTACAGAGATGATGAAATCATGCAATGCAAAGGGTAAGGTACAACAGGAGGGAGAAGCCGATGTCAAAGACAAAGTGTTGAAGCCTGTAGAATACCAAGAAGGGCAGGAATCCTCTCTCAACTTGGATGTAGATTCGGAAGAAGGAAGAGGAGCCTGATGTCGGTCTTTATATGGTGTCGAGAACCATAAGGAATGAAAGAAGAAGTGGATAAAGCACCTCGCTGGAAGAGCAAGGTAGAAGTTATCGCCTTGATAGCATCGAGAGAGAGGTTGCACGATCTGCCCCGGAAAGGAAAACGGCCATGCTAGAAGAAGAGCAAGCGCTCCTAGGATAATGAAACCATGAAAGGAACGGTGCGCATCCCCACGTCTTTAGCCCAGGTAGGACCAAAGCAATTTGCAAGTTAGCCCTACATTGAAAGACAAAACCCTGTAAAAGAGATGAGAATCTGCAAACACAGAAGTTAGTGGTGAGATGCTCAAAAGCAAAACATAATAGAAAGAAAATCTAACTCAAAATAAATGCAATGAATGTGTGTGTGTATGAGTAAATGCAGCGGAAGACAAAAAATGGAAAAACTAAGGTCAAGAAATCCTATGGATCCGACTCTAAGAGTGCGAAAAAAAAAGAATGCCAGAATGACCTTGGGTATCTGAAAGGACCTAGAGACATGCTAGTCTAAGAAGGTGGCCACCATCGCATACATCCAATAGCAGGGCTCTGCGAAGGGAAAGTCTAACGAGGTGGAGGGGAAGGTGAGATGGATCCATGAAGTGCAACGGAATCGGAACCTGCAAATTAATCAGCTAGTCCCTTAGGGGTAGTGAAAGAGATGGGCTGTTGAGGCTATACTCGAGCCACATGTCTGGTAGCAACAACGGGTGCTGAAGGAGCAGATGAAGCAGGAGCGGAAGGCGTAGCTCCACTAGCTTGTGCAGTCGCAGCGGTCTGCTAAGGCTTTTTAGGTGGAAGACAGTCTTGGAGCGACACTCCTCGTCCACATGGCCTGCTCTCTAGCAGTGTGTGCAAAACCGTTTTTTCTTAGGGAGTTGTTGCCAAATAGGTCTAGATTCTTTGGTTCCATCTGAGGAAGAGGAGTCACCCTTTGATTGGCTTGCCTTCGCATCTTGCGAGTTCTTGCCACTCGTGGTTTTTCCTCCCAAAGAAGAGGCAACCAACCCCCTTTGCTCTAAATGATGAGGATTTCTTGTGGACTTGATCATGTAGCCTCGCGTAACGCAAGAACTAGCACTCAAACTCGCAGAAGGTTGCCAATCGAGGTTGGGAGATGATGTATGTGAATGAAATTGAAGTACTTTTTGGGCAACTTATTCAAGAAGACTATAACCTGATTGTCATCTGACTTTGGAGAGCCAGTAATGGCGAACTCGGCAAGTGACTGCCTATATTCAGCCAGCTTGACTTTTAGATCATCCCCTTTCTTAATAGAGAACTCTTGAAGCTCAAAGTCGAGATTGATATGTCGAGTACAATCTTGAGCTGCATACGGGTCTCGAAAAGGTGACTCCAACACTCTGACGCGAGTGGGAAGTGTTGCAATTGAGAGTGAAACTCAGGAAGCAATCCGTGCATCAGCTTAACATAGGCTGTGGCATTGTGGGCTCTCCATTGACGGATGTAATTAGAGTGAGCTAGTCGAGGGTCCGCCGGCATAGGCTCTAGACCAATGACGAGGTCCCAAAGACTCTGAGACTCAAGCACTTGTTTCATGAAATTCAACCAAGTGGTGAAATTTGACCCGTTAAAACATGTCTTATCCGTGAAGGCATTCTTGGCCGTTGCAACAGGAGTGGTAGTGCTTGAAGATGGATAGTGTGAAAAAGTGTAGTGTGAGTAGGATGGGGGATTGGAGTACACTTGGAAATGGGCCCCAAAGTGCGCACCAGACATGTGGGTAGTGTGTAAGGTGGATCTATAGATAGGGATGGGCTAACTAGGCATGGGCATGGTAGCCACATGAGTAACCCAAGGAGGTGGGATGGGAACACGGGGAGCAGAAGATGGGAATCCCTGCGTAGGTGTAACCCAACGAGGGTGTGAAGATACACCATAAGCTGAGGATGGAAACCCCTACGTTAGAGTAGTCATGTGAGATGGGAAATTGGGGATAGTGAGGGGGATGCCTATCACAATCATCCTAGGTGCTATGGGTGTGCTAATTTGCTGAAAGGTGAGAAGCACTGTGTTAAAGGGTGGCATTCCCCCTAACGAAGTACCATGGCGCAAAGAGGTAGAGAATGGGGCGGAGAAGGAGAAGCTGCTAGGAGCAGAGATGAAAGATCCAACCCCTAGGGTGTGTGATGCAGATGTGGAGTGTAATCCAAGGTTTTGGAAAGATGATGAAAGGTGATCAAGGTGTGATATAGAAGAGGGAGGGATGGGAGGGAAGTGAGAAGTGTGTGTGACATGCTCAAATGAAATCGAAGCTAGAGATGTACCTGAATTCCGTCTGCTTCATGAGTCCCCTCTATTAAAGTTCACATACGCAAAGCCATGCGGATCCTATACCTCAAGAGAAGAAACACGCGAGGGTTTTGATTCATGCAACTCAAAAGGATTGTACAAACCTGACATTAGACATCGCTGAGATGATGAAGATGGATCGCTAAACGTTCCGAATGCAGTATGTCCTCCATGATCGGAGAGGTGGCCAGCCTCACCAACCGGTCCGAATGTGGTAGAAACTGCTTAGCAACGCCGTCAACTTTGGGATGACTTGCACTGCCTTTCCATGGCTCGTCAAGGTTTTTGTTATGGGTGATTTTCATGTATGTGTATGTGCGGATCAAGCGACTTCACCGCACTTGGTCATGGATGGTCCTAAGCAGCAAGCTTGGGATGCACTAGCAGCTATGTCTTTGAAAGAGGATATGTGGTCCCGGATGCATCCTTTACAGCGTGGATATACTTATCATTCTCTTCAGCATCCAAACAGCTAGGCTAGACTTGATAGGATCTACATTTGTCACAACGATTCTTTTCTTCCTACAGTCATTGATATGTGGGTGGAGCGATAGCTATGTCTTTGAAATAGGACATGTGGTCCTGGATGCATCGTTCACAGTCTGGATATACTTATCATTCTCTTCAGCATCCAAACACTTGGGCTAGACTTGATAGGATCTACATTTGTCAGAGTGATTCTTTTCTTCCTACAGTCATTTATATGTGGGTGGAGCGATAGCATGTCTTGTCATAACACTATCCTTTGGTTTTGGATTTGACCCACAGGCCTATTCATGCCTTTAAGGCTCTCCTTGTTCATTTGCCTCTACGTTTCAACCAATCTTTTCTGCTACAAAATCAGTTTTTGGAATGTATTCAACAATTGATTGCTTCTTTTAGCTTGGGGGTCCTATCTGGAGGGATGGAAGCATGGGTTGTTTTTAAGGATAATGCACGTGCGTTGTCCCAACAATATGGTATTCAGCACGGTTCTTCTTTTCAAGCTGAATTGCAGCATTCACAATCTTTGTTGGCCTACTCATTGTCTATGTATTAGTCAGGGGATACTATTGATGACTTGCTCACATGCAGTGAATGGTTGAAATGTAGAGTTCAATCTCTTTAGGAGGAGAAATATGCTAAATACAAATTGCTGGCCCGAGCAGAAGCTTTGCATGGTAATAACTATCAAACTCATCAGTTTTTTGCTCGTTTATGCTAGAAATACGCTCGGGAAAATATTGTGTGTTTGTTGGATGAGCAAGGTATTATGGTGATTGATCTTGCTTCCATCATTCAAATGTGCATTGAGTTTTATAAATCTTTGTTGGGTCCACAAGAGATTCTTTCTGATGCTATTCACTCTGCTCGTCGATACATTTTCAATTTGGTTAGTAATCAGGTTAAGCCTGAATGGGTTGGTTTGATGGAGGCTGATATCTCAGAGGATGAAGAGGATGTGCTGTCCCATTTACCACGAAGGAAAAGCCCTTGTTAGCATGGGCTTTCTAATGATCTGTTTCCAGCTCTGTTGAGCAACTTAAAGACCCATTAACTCGCCTATGTCAGCAAGTGTGGAATTTTGGTAGGATGCCTTTAGACTGGAAGATTGTTGTGATTCGGTTATTGCCTAAGGTTTCTTCTCATCTCTTTGAAACAATGGAGACCCATTTCTGTTATGGGTTCTTTGTATAAAATCTTCTGTAAAATCATTGCCAACAGATTGCAAAAAGTATTCCCGCACTTGGTTCATCCACTTCAATATGGTTTTATTAAGGGACGGAGTATAATGCATAACATTTTGAATGTTTAATTGGTGATTGATTATGCCAAAGCCTCAGGCCAGTAAATTGTTATGCTTCAACTTGATCTTGAAAAGGCATTTGATGATATCAACTGGTCTCTTACGGCAGTTGATGTCCACCATGGGATTTGGTCCTTGCATGATTTCTGTTGTTGATACCATTAGTCAGGGTGCCATGGCTCGTATTGCACTTAATGGAAGGATCACATATAAAATTGGCTTGTCTCGGTCTCTTCAGCAAGGCTGCCCTCTCACCCCTTTGCTATTTGCCTTGATCACTCACTCGATGCTCTCATTGTTGGATAAGTTGACTAATCAAGGCGAGATTGTTGGTTTGTCTCCTCCCAATGGTGCCCAACTTTTGGGTCAATCTTTGGCTTGATTCCTTTATGTTTCTTGAGATTGATCGCACTAATATTAATTGGGCAATGGTTACGTGGAATCTCTTTACTTTAGCGTCGAGACTTCATATTAATGCTCGGAAATCTACATTGGTTTCTTGTATGGAGAATGATTTGCAAGCTTTGGGTTGGCAAGGAGTTGTGATTTCTAAAGGAGATATTACCTGACACTTGGGTTATCCTATTGGTGTGGATGTAGCTCCCCTTGATTGGATGTCATCACGTATTCATGATCGGTTCATGTACTGAAATCTCAAGGTTGGTTTCTTCATGTGAGACTTAAAGTTGCTCAATGCATCATGATCAATATGGTTTTGCTTTTTTTGCCATTACTTCCTTGGATTAAGAAGTCTCTTTTGGAACTGGTTCAACCTATCCCCTTCATGTTGTGGAAAAAGAAAGGGAATCCTTTGGGCCAGATGTGGATTTCGTGGCAGCATGTGACTACTCCTAAAAGGATGGAGAGAGCAGCTTTATCAGATGTTAATTTGCATATGGCTGCTTTGAGACTAGCACTTTTATTGGCATTATGTGTAGAGAGTCATTTTTGGTTAGATATTGCAAAAATTTTCATAGAAAAGACAGGCATCTCTCATAGTAGCACGGTTATTCAAGTTTCTTGGTGACATGTGCTTAACTCCACGAGGCCTATAAAGGTCTCCCTGTCTTTTCTTCTTTCTCATTTGATTGCATCTTGGTAGGAGATGTTATGTTTTGCAGTTTGGTACCCTCCTGATCTTTGTAAGGAGGAAAATTCGCTGCAAGGAGAAGTGCTGGTTACCTCTAGGTTGTTGGATTGGCGTGATAAAGATTTGCAGTGAGATAAGTTTAGTCGGATGGCTCGTTTGGGGTTGTAGGCAGTCTATGATCGTGTCATTCCTGGGCAGTCTCGTCTTTATTCTTTCCGGTGTATTCGTCAGCACTTTCGGGTGCCTCAAGGCTATCAAGACATTTGGTTGTCCATACAGGACAAGCTTCTGAGGTTCTCTCCTTTGCCTGCTTTACAACCATCGTCTCCTTGGTGAGATTAGATGTTTGTGCTTCCTGATGATTTTGAGAAAAGATCAACTAATCATATCTATCATTACATGATCGAGGCCAAGAGATGGGTCATTGGAAAGGCTAATAAATTATGGCATTTTTGGGATAGCAAAAAGAAGTGGTAGAAAAGATTCATCCAACTCTAGAAGTCTAAGGTTCCTTATCAGGGTGAAGTGTTCATGTGGGGGTTGCTTATTGGGGGTCTTCCAACTAGGGATGTGTTGCGTGCTCGCAAGATCTCCTGTGGTCGCTATGTATTTTGCACTACATGTGATGAGACATTGCTTTGTCTCTTTGTCTCTTGCCATGTTGCTCGACAAATTTGGAGTTTTGTTTCCCATGTGTGGTCCTCGATGACTCAGTAGCGGATATTAGCTCGTTCATGGATTATGGGAAGGATGACTTCTATGTCTACTTTGCAATCAAATTATTCCTGCCTCTTCCATTTCCTTAGATGGACAGGTCTGTGGCATATTTGGCGTACTCGGAATGCCTTTATTTTTGATTCTTCGACCTCGGGCATCCATGGTCATGTGGCCCGTGTTCGTGGTTTAGTGTTATGGCAGATCTCCTCTATGGTTTCAGCTGATCTGGTTCTTCCCGACATTGCTGCTCCCTAGCCGGATATTGTTCACTCCACACCAGCTACCTTTCTGTGTGATATTTGTGTGAGTCTTGGTAGCCTTTCATTTGTGTCTGTTTTTCTTTGCTGACCTGATGGTCTGATGTAAATATTGCTACTTAATTCGATTATCTTCATGAGAGAGAGAGAGAGCCACCCCAGCTGTCCTTTCTGAGTGACATTTCTGTGTTGTGGTAGAATTTCAGTTGTATTTTTTCTTTGCTGACTCAATGGTCTGATGTAAATATTTTCTACGTAATTCAATTATTTTCACAAAAAAAAAGTGTGTGTGTGTGAACACAAGATAGTGAGTTGCAGTGGAAAGCAGTCCCACACTCAAAAGATACTAGTACTAGAATGATAGAATGAAAGTACAATACATCTAAAGTAAGTTAAACCTATCCCCAACTTGACTAGAGCTAGACTAACTCTAAAAGTAGCGACACAACTTACAAACTTATTTGTGTCCATGTCACACACTAAAACATTGGGCATTGCCCATAGAATTGACCAATCCTAACACTCATCTATCCATTGGCATACTCTTAGCGAACTTGTAGTTGATATTATATTGACAACATTGATGATTATCCTAGGTATTCCAGGTATTAAATGTCTACTCTGTCACTGTTTCCTTTTAAGTAAAGGTCAAAAAGAGGAGGGAACCCAGAAGGAGGAAGTGGAAAATATAAATCTTTTCATGATTGGCAGGGACTTTATAACAGAGTGTTGTGCAAAGTGCCACTGTAGTAGAACATGTGGAAATCGTGTTGTCCAACGTGGAATTACAAATAAGCTGCAGGTAAGGGAATAAACTGAAATTGCACTGCATTCCATTCAGATAGAAAAGTGGTGAGATTCAGTATCATTTTTGTCTAGGTTTTTATGACTCCAACTAAGAAGGGATGGGGTGTTCGCGCACTTGAGAAAATTCCTGCACGGTCATTTGTATTTGAGTACATAGGCGAGGTAATACTTTTATTGTATATCAGCTTTTCACAATTATTACAAAAGTTATATTTGTTATTTGGTTTGAATTTTATGCTGATAGATTACTTGGCAGATAACAACAAATGAAGAACAATATTATCACAATTTGGAGCATGAAAAGAAAGGAGTACATAGTTATACAATGAACTTGGATGCCGATTATGACATGGAGCAACGGCATTTTAATGAAGGCTTGACTGATAGCGAAGCTTTGGTACTGGTAAGTGAGTGCTTTTCTGCCTGGTTTACTGCAAAGTATTGCTCATCAAAACCTCTTATTCCAAACAAAAGAAAACCATTCTGGCTGAAAAACCAAGGTGAAATTACAAGGCTAAACTCAGATATGGAAGTACATAAAAGGAGAGAATAGGTCAATCTTTTAGGCTGGCCTCTCTCAAGAGGAAACTTTTCTAGAATTGGCTCAAGTTCAATTTTGGAGGACCTGCCAAGGCATGTGAGGGAGTGAATGGAAGAAGTTGCATGAGTCCTCCTGTCCCTTCTGCAGCTCACTGAGTTGCCTTAGAGTCTATGATTAATATCTGTCCAGATGTTGAAAGAGTGCCCAATGTGGAGGTGGCCAAACGAACTATGGCCTGTTTGCTCAATTAGTACTTTGATAATTATTTATCAACTGAAAAGGGAGCAAGAAATGGGATTCTAGTTCTGTTTGGCTCCATTTTACCTCTTTGGCCTATGATGGTAAATAGTGCTTGGATGTTCACAAGCAGCCAAATTTCACTTTGCAACTCAAAATATTTAAAGTGCTGTATAGGATTGTGATTGAACTGTAATGTGTGTATAGACATGATCTAGTAAATTCAGTTGGACCAGATTGTCTAAGCCAAGAGAGAAAATGGGTGTGGCAAAATTTCTTACCAAACTGTCATATGACCGAGAGGTAAGTTAATAAGAATAAGTTTGAGTTTCGCGCATGAGTGTCAAACTTTTGGCATGTAAGTTTTTATTGCAGAAATTTGATATGTTTGTGTAGGAAGTGAATTACGGTTACCAATTGTGACTGGATTGACATTGTAATTTTGGATTCCATGTTGTTTTAGCAAAACTTAATCCTTCTGCTTGGAGATCTAGGTGACACTGCATTATTTTACTTTTGTCAACCCTTTTCAATAATAGGTGGCATATTTTATGAAGTGCTATTTCAAGGCAAAGTGTTTCCTTTGTATGAAATTGAATGTCTTTTTCTCATGAAACACATTTAGTTCACCAAAGGTCTTGTAAGTTTTTCTAATATTGTCATGACAATTGAACATGATTTTTGTAAAGGAATTGTCTCTATTTCATAAGATTTAGACCTAATTACACTCAATCTATGAGATTCAATTGGCTATGGAGAAGAGAGAAACAAGACAATGAAGAGTAGTTAGAGTGAGCTTAAGAAAGTGTATTAGCTCAAGATTGCACGACGGAGAATGAAAGTACATAGTACAACTAAGGTCTAAGATTGTCCTAACCAAACTCCCACACCCTAATAAGAGTTGGATTAAACTCCTAGACACACCACACTTTGACACTTTAATAAGTGTCCACACCACAGAAATGAAATTGGGCAGTGCCTAGAATTGGAAAATTCTAATTACACACCCCCCTCCCCTTGCGTAGTGTCAATGTGATGAAGTACAGTGATCATCATCAATCATCAAAGGGTAACAAGTTTAAGGACTTGCATAAAGCCTCAAACTTCTCATGTGGTAAAGCCTTGGTGAAAATGTATGCAATATTTTCTTGTGTGGAACATACATCAAGATGATCTCTCCTGGATAAAGTCTCTCTTTGACATAGTGATAGCGAATCTCAATGTATTTTGTGTGAGCATGAAACACAAGATTTCGTGCTACTGCAATAGCACTTTGATTGTTTGAGAGAATGGATGTAGAAACCCCTAATAAAACCTGTAGATCAACTAGCGATTTGTGCAACCATACGTACACATTCAACTGTTACTTTGAAGGCTACCTTGTACGTGGTCTCACAAGACTAGATAGCCACTGTAGGTTGTTTCTTACTAAGCCATGAAATGCACGAACAACCCAAAAAGAAACAATATCCACTAGTAGACTACCAAGTATTTCAGTCTCAAACCTAATCTAAATCGTTGTAAGCTTGTAGCTACAAGTCTCCCCCTAGGAAATATCAAGGCATGTGTCTAAGTCTCTTGGAAGTAACAAAAGATCCGCTTAACTTGCCAATGAATTGCTGTGCATAAACCTGCTCACCTAAGATACAGCAAACTGTATGTCAAGGCATGTGTTGCAAAGGTAGATAAGGCATCCAACAACTTGGCTGTAGCCTTGGCTCCATAGGAGTACTCATAAGTTTACAGTGTTGCATATTAAACCTATATAGAAGCATTTCCATATACTATGATTGTGACATGATGATACCATGCTGATTTTGGGTGAATTGAATCTACAAATAGTAATTAAGAGGCCCATGTTTGGCACAGCAAATGTATGCTTCAATTCAGGCTTTAAATATGCAATTTAATCCTCTTTAGGTCCGGTGAGCAGCATATTATCTACACAAAGAATGATGACCAGCAAGTCCTCCCCTTCATTCTTAATGAATAGAGTAGGAGCAATTGGACTGTTCCTGAACCCTTTGTTGCTGAAATAAGCATCTATCTTTTTGTACCATGCACAAGGACCTTGTTTCAAGCCACACAAAGCCTTGTTTAACGTGCAAACCAAGTACTCTTTGCCTTTAACCACACACCCCGGAGGTTCTAATACATAAACATCCTCGTGCATGCCACTGTTGTCTTAGTGTCCAACTGATGCACTTTCCATCCATGATGGGAAAGCATGTATCTTTGAATACCATGTACGAGGAGCTTGTTTCAAGCCATACAAAGCCTTGTTTAGCTTGGAGACCAAGTACTCCTTGCCCTTAATCACAAAACTTGGAGGTTTCTATACATAAACGTCCTCATGTAGGTCACCATTGACAAATGTTGTCTTAATGTTCAATTGATGCACTTTCCATTCATGATGGCCTGTCGTAGTAGTAACACATCTAATGGTACTTATGCAGGATGTAGGAGCAAAAGTCTCCTCAAAATCTATGCCCTTTTTTTGAGAATATCCTTTCGCAACCTAGTGTGCCTTGTACCTATCTATAGAACCATCAATCTTGCGTTTGAGTTTGAAAACCTATTTAGTGCCAATATCCTTCTTGCCAAGTGGCAATTCAAGTTCCTAAGTACCATTAGTAGCAATGGAGTTTAACTTCTCTTCCATGGTCTGCAACCAACATACATCTTGTTGTGTGTCATCCTTTGAAGTAGGCTCATCCCCATCCAAAAGTGAGCTCATAAATGCTTGCTCATCAAGAAGAGCATCTACGTCCAAGTTTTCCACAAAATGTGTCCCCCCCTACATCATGAGTAGCTTGTCTAGCAGCCTTTCTAGTGCGTTAAGGTAGAGGAGCATCAATTTTACTCTCTTAGAGAGTCAACAGTAGTCATCTAGGGACTGTTTTTGCCGCACTTACAGCAGCCCTTTCTTGCTCAATTGCTTGGTCCAGTGTCGGAGGCAAAACAAGACCAGCGGATGATCTACGGCATGGAGCAGCAACAACGTGCTATAACACATTTGTTTTTGCATTTACAACAGGCACAGATCCCAATGCAAGTGGTAAAAGACCCTCAAAGACATCACAATTCTCAAAGGTGGTAGGCATTTCAAGCTGATCTTGAGAATAGGCTGCGTTTTCATCAAAATTAACATCTTTGTTGACAAAAATCTTTGGAGTGAGAAGATCATACAAATAATAGCCTTTACTCTTTGAACTATATCCGACAAAAATACATTTATGTGCCTTGTCATCTAGCTTCCCACAAAGCTCTTTAGGCACATAAGTGTATGCTATACATCCAACCATCTGAAAGTAATCAACCTTTGGTTTCCTATCATTCCATGTCTCAAAAGGAGTGATTGTTTTAAGTGCCGCTATCGGAGCCCTATTAAGTACATGATTTGCATATTGTAGGCCCTCAAGCCAAAACTTATGTGACAGCCCTTTGCTTTTTAGCATACATCTGGTAATCTCCATGAGTGTTCAATTCTTTCTTTCAATCGCTCCATTCTATTGAGGTGTCATCCTCACAATCACCTAATGTGTAATGCCATGCTCAAGCAAGAATGTCTTAAAGGCATGGGACATATACTCTACACCCTCGATCTGTGCGTAGGGTTTGCACCTTTAATTTTGTTTTTGCTTCCAATTTTACAACCAAGTGTCTGAAGTGCAAAAATACATCCGACTTTGCTTTGAGACCATACATCTATGTGTAACGAGAATAGTCATTTATAAATTGAGACAAAATACAAATGACATTGAGTCCTCTCATCTGCATAGGACCACACACATCAAATGTATCCGCATAGGACTATGATGAAGAGTGTGGAGGCACTGCTAGGGTTTGCAATGAGGAAACACAGAGTGTACGACCATGATAGAAAAAAAACGAGACAAACACAGACATAAAAACCAAAACTCAAACCCTAAACGCAAAACTTAAAACTCAAACAAAAACAGAAGAAGGGATAGAAAAAACACAACTTTGAAGCGAATGAATGCTGTAAATGAATGTAAGACTATACAGTGTGCCCAAGGGGAAAGCAGTGTGTCGGAGCCTTGGGAAAGCAATGTGTCGGAGAGTGAGGCCCACCAGAGACAGATCCTAAGTGTTGTGACCACCATTCGAAGTGATGGAGCGAGAGAAACACCAAACGCTGGTCACCAAAGTGTAAGGAGACTGAGGCAACTTCCGAGGATGATGCTTGATGATGTGGATGAAGTAACAAAATGTAGCAGTAGAATGCCACAATAGAACATGGCTGTAAAACACCGTAGTAGAATGAGGTGGTGGCAGCAATCGCGAAGGCTGGATTGCCGCGTGGTGGAAGATTGATGGCTGAGATCTGCACACAAGGGTTAAAAACCTTCACGGAAGAGATGGGACTAAATGGGGGGAGCCTGTCTATTTGTAGATGAGGATGGACCCTCCCAAATTAGGGTTTCACTAAACTCTCTCGAACCACTCCTCATTTTAGGGTTTTCATTAAATTAAGCTTGTTTTGGGGCTGTTTAAGTGTCTAATTAGCTTGGAATGCATTTCTTAGCTCAACACCCTCTCTCAGACCCAAAACAGGGTGAGAAGAGTAGGCCAACCAAGTTTGCCCAAGGCGTCCCATCCCAAAGGAGCTAGGGCATCAGACAATGGATGCACGATGGTTGCCCAATGGCCTACCAAGACAAGAGAGGCGAAGGTTATCTTACCAAGGGAGCCCAAATAGTCATCCCAGAGAGGATAGGGCATCGAACAGAGGGTGCTCGTCGAGTGCCCAGTGGCCTCTACCAAGCCCTACAAAGGCGAATGGAACTACAATGAACTTGATTTTTAAAAAAAAATTAAAGTGAGATGGTTTGCAAACGATTGAGTAGAAGAAAAGAGAATGAGAAGGGATGGATAGGTCCAATCCATCACAAAACAGACAAGCTACCCATCCACTTGAGGATATCGATGGACGAGGAAATGGTGAGGAAGTAATGATGGTGTGGTGTACAAACCGTTGGTGGAAACAACTTAGGATCCATCTAGTAGTGCTCTGCACAATGAGTATGCTACATGTTGTGAAATGCTCATGTAGCAGGTGCCACTTGGACAACGTCCCTCGTGGGGAAATTGTTCACTTTCCCAAGCACCCTAGTACAAAGATGATGAAATCATGCAATGCAAAGGGTGGAGGTACAACAGGGGGGAGGGGGCGAAGGCCGATGTCGAAAACAAGTTCTGAAATCTATAGAATACCAAGAAGGGTAGGAACCCCCTCCCAACCTACAATGGCAACGCCAAAGGAGAAAGAAGAGCCAAATGTCAGTCTTCATGTGGTGTTGAGAACCATGATGAGAAGAAGCATCCCGATTGGAAGAGCGAGGTAGGAGTCACTGCCATGATAGCATCAAGAGAGAAGAAGCATCCCGATTGGAAGAGCGAGGTAGGAGTCATTGCCATGATAGCATCAAGAGAGATGTTGTACGGTCCGCCTTGGGAGGGAAGGCTCCATGGTGGTAGAAGAGCAAAACTCCTAGGAAGATGAAACCATGAAGGAAACGGTACACATCCCATGTCCCCAGCCCAACTAGAACTAGACAAACCTATACATTAGCCATGCGTTGAAAACAAAGTTTGCAAAAGAGAGTAAGATCTGCAACCACAGAGGTCAGTAGTGAGATGCTCCAAAAGGAAAAACAAAATTGAAATGAAAAATAAATTGAATGAAGAAATGCAATAATACAAACATGTACATGTGTGTAAATGCAGCAGAAGAATTGAAATTGAAAGGCTAAGTGTGTGGCCACCATTGCATATGGCGAGGTGGGGAAGAAGGCCTAGAAGGTGCAGTGGAGTTCCTAGGAAGGGATGCATAAAGTGCAATAGGATTGGTGCTAGTAGACCAATCAGTCAACCCCATAGGAGTAGAGTAGGATGGCCGCCGAGGCTGTCCGTGTGCCACATGTCTAGCAATCGTGGGGGCTAAAGGAGTAGATGGGGCAGCAACAGGAGGCGTAGCCCCACTAGACTGTGTAGTCGTAGTAGTTTGTTGTGGTTTTCTAGGAGGAAGACCTTGGGCCTTGGTACAACACTCCTCGTCCACATGGCCCGACCTTTGGCAGTGAGTGCAAACTCTATTTTTCTTAGGAATTTACTGCCAAAGGGGTTGAGGTTCTTTGTTTCCCTCTCGGAGGAAATGGTGTCACCCTTGTTTTGGCTTGCCTTCGCATCTTGCAAGTTCTTGCTACTGTTGGTTTTTCCTCCCGAAGAAGAGGCAACCAACCTGCACCTCTCTGAATAGATATAAGTGGAGAACTTCTTGTGGACTTGATTATTTAGCCTCGCGTAATGCAAGATCTAACACTCAAACTTGTAGAAGGTTGGTAGTCTGAGATAATGTGCTAGATAAAATGAAAGTATTTGTTAGCCAACTTATTCAAGAAGAATGTGACCTGATCATCATCTGACTTCGGAGAGCCAGTAGTGACAAACTTGGTTAGGTACCTCCGATTTTCGACCAACTTGACTTTTAGATAATCCCCTTAATGGAAATTTCTTGAAGCTCAAAGTCCATGTTTATACACCGAGAACGATCTTTGGTCGCATAGTGGTCGATGAGATGATTTCAACGTTTTGATGCAAGAGGGAACTGTTGTAACTTAGAGTGAAACTCAAGAAGCAAACCGTGCATCAACTCGATATTGATTGTGGCATTGCGAGCTCTCCATAGATGGATCTAATCAAGGTGGGCTAGGTTAGGGTCAGGCAGAGGCTCAAGACCAACAACAAGGTCCCAAAGACCTTGAGACTCAAGCACTTGTTGCATATAGTTCGACCGAGTAGTGAAATTTGGCCCGTTGAAAGGAGTCTTATCCGTGAAGGCGTTCTTGGTGGAGGCAACAAGAGTGGTAGTGCTTGGATAAGGTGGATAGGGTTGGTATTGTGATGGAAAGGAATATATATGGGAATGGGTCCCATAGTGCCCGCCAGGCATTCGAGAAGTATGCACGGTGGATCCAAATGTTTTGCATGGAATGACTAGGCATCGGCATTGTTACCACATGAGGACCCCATGGTGGAGGGACATGGACACATGGAGCAAAGGATGAAAATCCCTGTGTGACCCATGGAAAGTGAGGGATGCACCATAAGCAAAGGAACGAAATCCCTGCATTTGAGAGGTCATGGGGTATGTGTAGCTAGGGGTAGGGAGGGGGATGCCCATCACAGTCGTCCTAGTAGGAAAGATGTGCCTACATGAGGAAAGGTAGAGAAAATTGTGTTAGAGGGTGGCATTCCGTGTAACGAAGTCCCATAGTACAGAATGGTTTGTGGAAAAGGATAGGTGGTAGTATTAAGAGGTGGAATGCCCCCCAATGAGGCACCGTGATGTGAATATGGAATAGAGAATGAGAATGTGCTATGAGTGGAGACAGAAGGTCCAACTCCCTGTGTGATAGAGGCGGATGTGGAATGTAAGTTGACGTTTTGAAATGAGTGTGATAGGGCTTCAAGAGAAGAGGGTGGGATGGGAGTATCTCTTTCTTGAGCCCCCTCTATTAAGATTTACATATATTTGACCATCTAGATAACCTGCACATCGAAAGGCAAAACAGGAGAGGGTTTTGATTCAAACGACTCAGAATGGTTACGAATTTGACATAGGGCTTGGCAAAGATGATGAAGATGGATCGCCAGTCGTCCCAAATGTCGTATTGCCTCCATGATCAGAAAGGTGGCCAGCCTCACCAACCGGCCCGGAAGGAATAGGAAAACTAAAAGAAGGGATGTCTTCTGGTCCATACTTGTTGCGTAAGTACTCCTTGAACTCCTCTGTGAGGTTAATGAAATTTGGAATATCTGGCATGGTTGTAAACATACAGGGTGATGGTGGAGGGTGAATATGGAGTGTTGTCTTCCTCATCGAGTCCATAATACCTTCTCAAGGCCTCCAATGATGGAGAAACCCGACAAGACATCATGGGGTCACAAGAAGGTGAATGTGACATTATGATTCAGTTACGAGTCATATTGTGTGCCTCGTGCAAAGACGCACACTCCACAATATCTGTAGGATACTCTTTATAAGAGCACCAACTCTAATACCATGTGAAGAAGAGTGTGGAGGCACTACTGGGGTTCGGACCGAGGAAACACAGTGTATACGACCATGATAGAAGCACAACGAGACAAACACAGACATAGAAACCAAAACTCAAACCCTAAACGCAAAGCTCAAAACTCAAACACAAATAGAAGAAGTGATAGAAAAAACACAACTCTGAAGTGAATGAATGTAAGAGTATACAGTGTGCCTAAGGGAAGAGCAGTGTGTCGGAGAGTGACGTCCACCAGAGATGGATCCCAAGTGTTGTGACCACCAATTGGAGTGATAGAGTGAGAGAAACACCAAACGTTGAGCACCTGAGTGTAAGGAGACTGAGGCAACTGCATAGGATGATGCCTAATGATGTGGACGAAGCAGCAAAATGTAGCAGTAGAATGCCACAATGAAACGCAGCAGAAGAATGCCACAATAAAATGCAGCAATGAAACGCCGTAGTAGAACAAGGTGATGGCAGCTATCGTGAAGGTTGGACCCCCACGTGGTGGGAGATTGATGGCTGAGATCTGCACACAAGGGTGAGAAACTTGCATGGAGGAGATGGGACTGAATGGGGGCAGCCTATCTTTTTATAGATGGGGATGGACCCTTCCAAATTAGGGTTTCACCGAACACTCTTGAACTGCTCCTTGTCTTAGGGTTTTCATTAAATAAAGCTTGTTTTGGGGCTGTTTAAGTGCCTAATCAGCATGGAATGCATATCTAAGCTTAACAAGGACAACAGACATCAAAGTGTATAAACTCCATTTTTTGGATAGCACACACTACACCATTCTTCTTAAAAGCAAAGCGATGCATTTTTCCAACTATACACCCCTCGCATGTATGGGGAAATGGAGTATCAACAAGAGGCAAAGCATCCACCATTTGACATAGAAGTGCCATCAGACTACCAAAGCTCACTTGACCATAGGGAGCATGCCAAAGCTCTGCATTTTGCATAGCGGGAAACGAACTATCAGAGCATGATGAGATCTCTTCTCATAAGTATCCAACAAAAAGAGACCTTTGTACAAAGTCCCTAATAATTGAAGAGCGTACTCAAGCTCTCTATCTCTAACAATGCATTTGTCATCTTCAAAGAAAGATGACCTAAAAGCCTTGCTTATTGAAGGCTGAAGCTAAAAGCATATTTTTAGTGATCCTAGGCATAAACAATACAACCATAAGCTGGAAATCTGATCTATTTGTAGTAATGATCACAACTGTACCAATGCCACAAACATCACAACTAGAGCTGTTCACACAAGAAACTCTCTTCCCTACAAGGGCTAATCGCATGGATATGAACAAACACTTCCATGAAGTGATGTGCCTGGACACCCCACTATCAAAATATCATGTATGCTACATTTTCACAATATTAAATGCTGAATCAGCCATAGATGTGTCATAGTTGCTAGTCAGAAATGTATAGTTCACTCAACCAAGTTTGCTATCACATCACCATCCAAAGACCGAGTGGTTGATGCCTCATGGACAGCCAAGCCGGAGTCCTCTTCCTTTGCTAACCTCTTTCAACATTTGTCTGTATAATGGCCAGGCTTTTTGCAATAGTGGCATTTTCCCTTCTTTTTCCTTTGTCTAAATCTTTGGCAGCCTTGCCAAATGGCTATACCACATCAAACTTGGGCTGATCTTTCATCTGTTGCTTGCCTTTGTCCTTGCTTTGATACCTAGAGAGCATATCTACATCACCTGATCTCATAGGCACATTCTTTCGAGTTTGTTCCTCTTGCAATAAGAGGCCAATTTAAATCCACAAATGTGAGGAGCTGTTGTGCCCCCCTCAAAGATAAATTCAATGAAGTGTGAAAACTAAGGTAAGACTCTAAAAGAGAGTTCAAGGTAATTGACCATCTCCTCATCAATATTCAACATCTGCTCTCTAAATGTAAGTAAGGTGATTTGTCATGCCATCACTCTCATCCATGTGTGCATTTGCCAATTCTCTTCTCAGTTAAGAGATTCTGGCTTTATTTCACACTACAAACATCTTCTCAAGGATATCCCAAGTTACCTTTGAGGTCTTACAAGATCGAATGTGAGGTAATAATTTCCCTCTTGAGGAAGCGTGCCAAAACTATTCAGAACAGCAATACACTGATGTACCTCAAAATGCATGCCCAAAAAGTCAGTCTTGGCAATTTAATGCCATAAATCCTCAAACTTTCACCAATTTACATGCCTTATGTGTATCAAATAGAAACTGAATACTGTACCTGCACCTGTTTGTTGTTTTAGGATGCGTGAAATGCAAAAGCCCCAAGTTTGCTCAAAATTTCAAGAAACTGAACAGATTTTATACTTACGACCTTAGGATTCAATGAAATGTCACCTCGAGATGTCCATTAACAGCAACCAGCTATTGCACCGCTTCTTGGGATGCATGTCAGACCCAAAAATCACAAAAGCCCCAAATTTCTCATGGAAATGTTGAAGAAATTGCTCAATGTCAGAAATTTCAGTGAAGATGTGCACACAGGACTTCAAATTGGGCTGAAGCCCCAAATGTTCGGGTGATTTTACCTCCAGAAGCATGTCATGCAGTCCAAGAGCTTCAGGATGCAGGGTAGACACAGCAGTGGTGGCACAGCTGGCGGAGAAGGTGACAAGTGGTGCTGTGGTGGTGGATTGACAGCTGGCGGCAGGCAAGGGCAGTGGTGGCAGAGGGCAGCTGGACGGCAGTGCTGCTGAGCAGTAGGCAGATTGGGCAGCAGCACTGCAGGCAAACGCAGCTGGTGGTACATGTAGGGCAAGGTTAGACACGGAGATTGAGGTAGACAGCAAAGAGAGTGCAAGAGAGCAGAGTAGAGAGTGAACACGTTTTTCGGTACAATGACAAGAGTACCACTTTAGGTTTTTAGATAGATATATGTATGAAAGCACAATGTGCTAAGGGTGTGTTCACACCCATGCACATATAAAAGGCACGATGGCCTTTATTCCCAACAACCTCCCACCTAAAGGCATTGTGCCTTAAGAGGAGAAAAGAATCAGCTAAGTCTAGGTAGTACAAAGCTGAAATAAATATATCTATCCAACTCCCATCATCTGTCGGCAATGAGCAAACCGCTTTGCTGGAAGACCCTTCGTAAGAAGGTCTAAAAGATTATCATCTGTATGCACTTTGACAAGCTCAATGCTCTTGCTGTCATCTCTAATGAAGTGGTACTTCACCTGTATGTGCTTTTTCTTTGCATGAAAGACAGGATTCCGTGCTAGCATGATAGCACTCTGACTATCACAATGGAGAACATGTAACTGTGTGATGCCAAGCTCTCCCAGCAGACGTGAAAGCCATAAAGCCTCCTTGCATGCCTCAGTGGCAGCTACATACTCTGCCTCTGTAATAGACAATGCAACATACTTTTGTAGCCTGGAGATTCAAGAGACTACTCCTCCTGTGAAAGTAAACACATACCCAGAAGTGGACTTCCTGCAGTCCGCATGACCAGCATAGTTTGCATCCGTAAAGCCAACAACAGATGCTTTCTGCTTTTCAAAGCAGATGCACAACTCCTTTGTGCCTTTGAGGTATCTCATAATACCTTTCACTGCATCCCAATGCTTTTTGCCAGGGGTTGCCATGTATCTGCTAACCACTCCCACTGCAAAAGCAATGTCAGGATGTGTAGCAACCATAGCATATATCAAACTGCCAACAACTGAAGCATATGGTATCTTGGCCATGTCAGCCTTCTCATCATCAGATGTAGGGCTGTTCTCTGCACTGAGTTTCACATATGGAGGCAATGGAACCCCAATTGTTTTCCCCCCCTCCATATTGAAAGGCTGCAAAAATTTGGAAATATACTCCTGCCGAGATAGATACAGTAAGCCTTTAGATCCATCTCTGAGTATTCGCATGCCAAGAATGTGATTTGTATCACCCAAATCCTTTATGTCAAAGCTGCCATGAAGACTTTGCTTCAATGAATCCAAGGTATGAGTATCCCTGCCAGCAATCAGCATGTCATCTACATATAAAACCAAGATTATCGGGCTGCCATTTGCTGCCTTCTTGGTGTACAAGCAGTGATCCACTTGACTTCTATGAAAGCCTTGGGACTGCATGAATGTATCAAACTTATGATACCATTCTCTTGGTGCTTGTTTCAGCCCATACAAACTTCTTTTGAGTTTACATACCATTTTTTCTTTCCCTTGTTCAACAAACCCTTCAGGCTACTGCATATAGATGTCTTCATGTAGATCACCATGTAAAAACACAGTCTTTACATCCATCTGTATGAGCTCCATATTCTCAACTGCAACCAAGCCCAAAATGGTTCTCAATGTAGTCATCTTGACCACAGGAGAGAAAATCTCATCAAAGTCAATTCCATGCTCTTGCTTGTAACCCTTTGCAACCAATCTTGCTTTGTACTTGGGTGAGAAACGAGAAGTGACCTTCATTTTGTAAACCCATTTGCATGGAAGGGTTTTCTGCCCTTTATGCAACTACACCAAGTCCCAAGTGCCATTTTTTTCAAGGGATTCCATCTCTGACAACATGGCTTTATACCATTTCTTGTTGTCCTGTCTGTCCATTGCTTCCTTGAAGCAAGACGGTTCACCATAGTCTGTCAACATGACATACTCAGCCACATTAATTGCACCAGGAATAAATTTGTCAGGTTGTCTAGTAGCCCTAGACGATCTCTTAACCCAATGGTCATTGTTTGCTGGCTGTTCTTGCAAATTTCAATTTTCAACATGCTATCCTGGCATTTCAGCCTGCAAATCAGCATCAACAGCTTGCTGTCCTGGCTGTTCCTGCACATGTAATGGCTCCTTTTCATGGGCAATAGCTGGCTGATCATTTCCAGTATCATTTCTTGCATTTACAAGTTCATTTACAGCAGGTATTTGCTGCTGTACAACGGGCACATTTTGCTGTCCAAAGGGTATTTCTTCTCGGAATACAACCCTACAGACCTCCTCAGTCTTTTCGGGTTGTTTGTGCATGCGATCTTCCCGGAAGATAATGTCATTGTTGCGTACTATTTTCCTTTTCTCGGGATCCCATAATTTATACCCCATTTCACCCGTGTCACCATATCCTAGGAAAATGCATTTACAAGACTTTGGCTCAAGTTTGCTGCGTTTTTCTTTACGAATGTGCACAAAAGTCTCGCAGCCAAACACTTTCAGATGAGCATATGAAGGTGGCTTGCCCGACCACACTTCTTGGGGAACTTCCCCCCCCCAAAGACCTGTTTGGTGACCGATTAATCAAGTGAACGGCTGTTATAACAACCTCTGCCCAAAAACCATGGGGTAATGCAGCATGAGACAGCATCGTACAGACCTTATCCTGTATGGTTCGATTCATACGCTCTACAACTCCATTTTGGGGTGGATTATGAGGGGCAGTGAGCTCCCTTTTTATCCCTTTGCTGTCACAAAATGCCTGAAAGGCTTTGGACACATATTCCCCACCATTGTCAAAGCGAAGATACTTAAGTGTCTTATCTGTCTGATTTTCAGCCAATGCCAAGAATTTTTAAACTTGTCAAGCACTTCATCCTTGCTACGAATAGGGTAAACCCATACTTTCCATGTAGCATCATCGATAAAGGTGACAAAATATTTCTTTCCCCCTAAAGACAATCCTAGCATTTGACGTACATCCGAATGTACTAACTCTAGAGAAGAAGATTTTCAAGAAAGAGACTTTTTGTGAGACGTTTGTGCATGTTTGCCATAAATGCAATGATCACAATGCTCAAAATCAGCATAACGAAGACAAGGCAAGTAACCCAAACGAGAAAGCACTTTCATTCCTGTTTGACTCATGTGTCCCAACCGGCCATGCTACAAAGAAACGCTTGGCTGCTCGGTCACGGCAACAACATGGTCACGCACACTAGATACATGAAGTGGATACAAAGTATCACTCTTGCAGCCTCTGGCAATAACCCTAGATCCCTTATAGATCTTTCATTTTCCATCACCAAAGGTGATATGAAAACCATCATCATCTAGCTGCCCTGTGCTAATCAAGCTCTTCTTGAGCTGAGGTACATGCCATACATGCTGAAGTGTAAAGACAGAGCCATGCTGAAGCTGTAACTACACACTGCCAATACCTGCAATCTCACATGCATAGTTGTCCCCAAGATGGACAACACCATGTCGACCCCCTGTATAGGCGGAAAACTACTCACGATGAGGGGTGACATGAAAGGAAGCACCTGAATCAAGAATCCAGGTATGCATGTCATCATCTATATCTGCAAGTAGAGCATGTGTACCAAAATGTGAAGAGACAAAGAGTACATCACTCCCACTGTCACTGTCATGAGTGATTACATTCACCTCTTCAATTTTTACACTGCTCTTCTTAGGCTAACTGCCCTTCTTCTTTTCCTTGTAATCATCTGTCTTCTTGCCTTTTCCTTTCTCTTTCTTCCATTTGTAGCAGTCACGTTTAAAGTGACCCTTCTTGCCACAATGATGGCATTCAAGATCTTTGCCACGTGATTTACTGCGTCCTTTGCCATCATATTTGCCCTTTTACTGTGATCGGCCCCTAGTATGCAAAGCACTGGAAGACTTACTGGATGCATTGTTCTGCCGATTCATCTCTTCCATAAGTAGAGCACTCTCTACATCAGCATACAAAAGGATCACATTAGAATTGCTCATAGCAGTCCTGAATGTATCCCAACTCTCTGGTAGAGTGCAAAGCAAGAAAGTAGCCTTAAATTCCTTATCAATCATGAACTTCAAGGCAACTAGCTGGCTGAAAATGGAGCTAAACTCACTCAAGTGAGTAGACATTGCTGTACCTTCTTTCGTATGCAAATCCATAAGCTTTTTCAGCCAATACACTTTACTTGCAGTACTCTCGTGTGCATACAGTTCTTCCAATCTAGTCCATATAGCATATGCAGAATCCAAACCTTCAATGTTGAAGAGCAAGGCATCAGAAATCGATAGCTCTATGGTTGAGCGTGCAAGCTCATTCAACTCATCCCAATCGTCCTGATCCATGTCCGCAAGCTTTGCCCCTTTAGTTTTGATTGGCTTTGCCTGCTTCTTTTGTAATAGGATATTGTAGCACTGTTTTTGCCACACTGCAAAATTATGTGCGCCTTCAAGCTTCTTTATATGCATCAAATTACTGCTGTCATTGCTGCAGCCATGGTTTTCAGCCCAAATGTGACAAAAAAACCAGCAAATGTAGGCCCAAACTGTCACCCAAGTGACCAAGGTACAAACAGGTACCAATCAGCAATAAATGACCATGCAAAAGTACAGATGTCAGATCTGTAATTAAGTTTTCAGAAGCACCAAACCAAGTGCTACAACATTATCCAACTGATTACAGCTGTTCCAAAGGGCATGTGCATCACATTACAGGAGAAATCCCAAAATTTCAGCTGCAATTTCTGTTGTACATGTACCCACGGGCATAAAATTTGACACGAACGGTCAAAAGCCCCAAAATTTTGTGCTCAAAGCGTCAAACACACATCTGCATTTCCTCTGTCATGCATAGGACTATCCAATTTTGCCAAAATAAAGCAATTTTAGCAAAACCCTCAAATTTTACCAAGTGTTGATGTCCAAATTGCACGGAATTCAACCTGCATGTAGACCAAATGTTGCACAAATTTTGCCCAAATCGCAAAAGCCCCAAATTGCACGGGGTCCAATGTGCCTCAATGTCTAGAAATTGGGTCAATTTCACCCCAATTTGTGCATGTACATGAAAAGCCCCAAATGTCGGGGACAAAATGTCACAAATTCCTGCAATTTTTGAGACAAATTGTCTTGTCTTGCATCACAATCCCCAAATCCGGGAAAAGCCCCAAAATTTCAGGCCAAGATTGCACAAATTTCAATGAAATTGACTCATCCAAGAAAAAAATCTCACTTGCATTTGAGAATCCCCAAAAAATTTTGAGGCTTGCGCATTCAATGTCTGCAATTTTTGGTCCAAAGGACACTGCAATGTGTGTCGGGCACAAATTTGGGAAAACCCCCAAATTTCAAGGCGCAGATTTGCACTCTGTGCTTGTAGGTGTGAACACTTGGCAAAGAGGGTAAAAAAAAGAAGTAAATAAAAAAAAATAGGCCGTTGACTTGCTGCCCGTCGTCCGTGCAGTCCGGTCGTCTGTCCCCGTTGCGTGCAAGCCTCCCGTCGTGTCGCGCAGCAATCGCCTCCAGTCGTCCGTGCTTCACGCCTGCTGTCCCGTCGCGTGGTCGCGTGTCAGTGCATCTGTGCAGCCCGCTAGTTGTTCCTCAATTTTGCTGGTCGCGATTGTGGACCGTCACAAGCCAAGCAGCTGTTGCGCCTGTCACGTTTGGCGCGTGTCTACGTATGGTTGTCGCCTGGCTGCCTTGTCGACGCTGGTCTGCAGCGTGATCTCAGACCTGGTCACCTATGGAGACTTTGGGTTCCTAGACTGTCGACTGACAGTGCAGCACACTTGTGACTCTCCTGCTCGCCTTTGACCTCTCGTTACCACGCTGGTCTTCTGCCCCAGCTTGACGACCGTCTGCAGCACCTTACGCTCTGATACCAGTTTGTAGGGCAAGGTTAGACACGGAGATCAAAGTAGGCAGTCGTTGGACGCTGTGAGAGAGTCAGAGAGAGTGCAAGAGAGCAGAGTAGAGAGTGAACACGTTTTTCGGTACAATGACGAGAATACCACTTTAGGTTTTTAGATAGATATATGTGTGAAAGTACAATGTGCTAAGGGTGTGTTCACATCCATGCACATATAAAAGGCACGATGGCCCTTTATTCCCAACAGTACAGCACTATGGAACAGCACTGGGCGGCATCAGCTGGACTGACTAGTGGAGGTGGTGGCTGTGCTGTGCATAGGGTGGTGGACTGAGGTGGCCGCTCATAGGGCAGCAGCTCCTTGAACTTCAGCAGCTTCTCCTCCTCTGCAAGAGCTAAGCCGAGCTGGTGGCAGCACAGACCACAAGTGGGTGGTGCTAGCTGGTGGCGACAAGACAGAACCTGCATGTGTGGCTATTATACCCAACATGAGATTCAATTGGCTATGGAGGAGAGAGAAAGGAGAGAGAGAGAGAGAGAGAGAGAGAGAGAGGGAGGGAGGAGAGATGGCGCATCGTGGTCGCGACCTGCCGCTTGTCCTACTTCGTCATCCGTTGGCTGCTTCCACAGGCGTGCGGGCGGCGTAAGCGTCGCTCGTCAGTCGTCTGTCCTGGGCGTGGGGATCCCTGCCGTCGCCCTTCAGTCACATAGCCCCACGTCTCTTACGTCTCGGCTCTGAGCATCGCCCTGTTTCGTTCCGCCTTGTCTACCGCCTGTCGCGCTGCAACGTCTGCAGCCGCCCCGTCTCCTTTGCCTGTGCTGCTGTTCGAGGCTCCGCCTGCGTGTGCTTGTCCTTTCGTGCAGAGGCGCTCAGCTCCTGTAAACCCTAAACCTGACCATCGTCAGAGAGGCAGCGTCCGGGATAGCGTGCCCACTGATCTGTATATATATATATATATATATATATATATATATATATATATATATATATATATATATATATATATATATATATATAGAGAGAGAGAGAGAGAGAGAGAGAGAGAGAGAGAGAGAGAGAGAGAGAGAGAGAGAGAGAGAGAGAGAGAGAGAGAGAGAGAGAGAGAGAGAGAGAGAGAGAGAGAGAGGTCCCGTTTCCTGCGCGCGACATCCGCCTGGAGAGAGAGTTGTCGCCTATTCGCTTTACCTGCGCCCCGTTGACGCCTGGACCTGCGCCCCGTTGACGCCTGGACCTGCGCCGTCGCCTGCTGCCCACCAGGTCGCCTGGACCTGCGTCGTCGCCTGCTGCACACTAGGACGTCTCGACCTGCGCCGTCGCCTGTTGCACACCAGGTCGCCTGGACTTGCGACACCTATCCCGACACCCGGTACGCTCTCGTTGTTGTCCCGTTTGCCCTACGTAAGGTCTGCTGCCGGTGGGTGCCTGCAAAGAGCATCTTGTGGTGACGCGCCTGGAGAGAGAGAGCGGGAGAGAGAGAGGGTCAGTCCTCCTTCGAGATCAGATCGTGATACACGATGGCTGGTTTGGATCTGGATTTCATAGACCAAACGGTGGCAGCACTTGGCCCAGATTCTGATGCTGAGGAACCTGAGGATATGGTTCCGTGCAACGAAGAGATGCCCCCTGGTCCCGACATCCAGCCTGCGGGTAAACGTACCAAGCATACTTCGGAAGAGATCGGTGTTCATCAGGATCGTTCCTATGCTCAGGTTGCTTCGGATTTTGTGGACTCTTAGGATGTTGACTGGGAGCATTTGCTGGAATTTGCCAACACTTTGCTTGGCGATTATGTTCAACATAATCAGGAAGTCTTTTCTAACTCTGCACCTGAAGATGTTCTGGAAGCCACCGTGGACCCAAAAACTGTCCTACGCTCCTTTTCGGTGTTTTATGATCGTGTTGTGATACTCTTCTTTACTGGTCGAATCCCGGTGCTTTCCCGTATTCGTCAGTGGCTGCACAGTCTGCTACAAGGGGAATGTGTTGAAGAGATTTTTGTTGGGTCCCGAGGTTTTTTGAGGTCCTGTTGAAATCGGAGACGCACCGTGCTGCTCTCCTGTCTAAACTGCCTTTGTTTTTTGATCGCCGGTTGGTTCATGTGGTTCCATAGCGCCCAATGGTAGATTTTCAGCGTCTGTTGCAACGTGAATGCCCTGTGTGGGTAGAAGTGGAAAATTGTCCGGCTGTTTATTGGCCACTATTGAAGGATGCTATGGCCGCTGTGGGCACTGTTTTGGTCCCTCCCAGTCTCAGGGCTGTGAATCGCAACCGCTTGTGTATGTTATGGGACACTGCAAGAAAAAGGCCTGCTTGGTTACGCCTCAATTGCTCTGGCATGCATCCGTTACACTTTCGTTTGAAATGGGGTAATTTTGCAGGCCATTGCTTTTCCTGTGGATAGTTGGGGCATTTTATGGCCGAATGCCCGGAACAACAACACACTTCAGATGTTGGCCATGTTGCGCCGCCCATGGAAGATATGGTGTGTGATGCTCCGTCGCTGGATACTATCCACCAGCCCCAAGTTCTGGCCAAAGGTAAACAACAGGTTTCGGTTCTGGATTCCCGTGCCACTGATTGGGTTGAAGTACATGCAAAAAAAGGCAACAGGGTTGTTGCTGGCATGGAGAATACTGTGCCTACTACCTCACAAGATTCCATGCGTACATATATACGCAGGAAGGAAATGTTGTTTTCCGAGCGCTCTGCTCCTGCTATGGTTTCCTCTGCCCCCCGTCCTCAGCCCGCCAGGAAAATGTATTCGGATCGTCCAAAGGGTCCCTCTGCTAAGATGGCTTTTGATACTAGAGGCAACGTCATTACCCCGTGGGACCGTCGTTATCCCCGTTCCAACCCCAAGCCAGCAGATATGCCGTCTACTTCCAAATCTAGTCCGCAGAACTCTTTTGCAGTGTTGGCAGATTTCTTGGACGAGGGAGTCCTGGACATTCTCGCTGACAAAGTCAAATCGAGGCAAGCTGTGCCTCGTACCTGATTTTGTTTTGAATACACATGAAAATAGCCACGTGGAATGTGCGAGGAATTTGTTCTCGACACAAGCAACATGCCATGTGGGCTGTATTGCATGAGAATCAGTGGGATGTCCTGTGCGCTGTTGAGCACAAGAGTCACGGTGAAGCCGGAAAAGTTTTGGATTGCCATGGCTTTCGTTTGTTTTATGCAGGGACAGAGGCCATGCATTATTCGGGTGTGCTCATGATTGTACATGACAAATATCAGCCGGTTCTTATTAAAAATGATGTTCATGGCCGCTTCTTGGTGATTGAAATTTTATTCGAAGGGGAACTCTTATGGTTACTTGGCCTCTATGCTCCGAATGATTCGTTATCTCGTCGGGAGCTTTGGCAGACTTTGCAGACCTCCTTGTCACTCGGCAGACGGGGCTTCTTCATGGGGGATTTCAATATGTGTGTTGATTCTTCCCAGTCCACATCGGAGCATTTGGTAATGGATGCGCCGGAAAGTCGTATGTGGCATGAGTTGGCTCTTGCTGTTCTTAAGCAAGATCTTTGGTCCTGGCTCCACCCGTCTTCTACAGGGTTTACTTTCCATTCTGCCCAGTATGCAACAACATGGTCGCGATTGGACCGTATCTATATCATGCAGAATGATGATTTTCTTCCCGAGATGCTCGAAATAAAAGTGTTGCAGCAATATGCCTTGTCGGACCATTTCCCGCTGCAGCTCGAGCTCCTTGCACAACCCATTGCACCTTTCAAGCAATTTCTGGGGAGACTCCCTTTGCGTTTCAATTCGTCTTACTTGAAGCATGCAATCTTTCAGGGCTATATGCAGCAATTGATTGATAGATTCTTCTTGGACTTCTCCTCTCAGGGCACTGCGTCATTTGAAAGATTGCTCTCTAATGTGCAGCGGGTTGCTCGGCAGTATGGGATCTATCATGCCTCTCTTTGTCGGCGGCGCCGCCAGGCAGCAGAGGACCTGCTGGCTTTGGTTCGTTCTCTGCTGGTGGACACTCTGGATGATGCATTTCTGCTCGCACTAGCCATGCGGGTGGCTGATCTTATTAAAGAATTCCAGTTGAAATCATATCAACAGGCCAAACTGCAACATCTGACGGAGACTTTGCAAGATAGTGCATGTCAGACCCATAAGTTCTTTCGAGCTCTCCACGCCTCTCCTGCTCGAGAGAATATGACTAGACTCGAGGATGCAGAAGGCTACCTTATCCTGGATCCGCAGACTATTGTGCATATGTGCAGGAATTATTTCCGTGACCTTCTCGGTTCCACTTCTCCACCTTCAGCCCAAATTAATCAGGCCTGTTCGGTTTTTTATGACTTGGTCCGCAATCAGCTTCCGTAGGACATGCAAGCTACTATGGAGTCAGATATTTGTGAGGCAGAGGTTATGGACGTCTTGTTACACTTGCCCAAGGATAAAAGTCCGGGTTGGGATGGTCTCACCAATGAGTTCTTTGAAGCTTTTGCTACCTAACTGGCGAAACCATTGCAGGCTTTGTTTCAGCAGGTGTGGGAAACGGGAATCATGCCTTCCTCATGGAAACAAGGTCTTATTAAACTGCTTCCAAAAGTTCCTTTGCCATCTAAGTTGACACAGTGGCGCCCAATTTCTTTGATGGGTTCAATGTACAAAATCTTTTCCAAAGTAATGGCGAATCGGCTCCATAAGCATCTCCCTGCCATTGTGCACCCTCTACAGTATGGTTTCATTAAGGGCCGAAATATTCTGCACAATGTATTGAATGCTCAACTGGCAATTGATTATGCAAGGCATTCTAATCAGGAGGTAGTAGTGATTCAACTGGACCTGGAAAAGGCTTTTGACTATCTGGACTGGTCTTTCGTTGCTGAACTTATGTCTGCTATGGGCTTTGGTGCTCGGATGTCTCGTCTATTTACACCATTAGCGATGCAGCGTCTTCGCGAGTCATGCTGAACGGAGGTGTTACTGAGCCATTTGTCCTTGCCCGCTCTGTCAAACAAGGGTGCCCTTTGAGCCCTCTATTCTTTGCCCTTGCGACACATCCAGTTCTTTCGATGTTATCTCATATGGCAGCCTCTTCTCAGTTGGCCGGACTGTCGCTTCCTACAGGACAACACTTCATTAGCCAATCCCTGGCGGATGATAGTTTTATGATTTTGCGTGCGGACAAGGATAACCTTCGAAAAGCATTGGATGTTTGGGGTCTCTTTGGTCAGGCGTCCGGCCTTCGTATCAATGCGCTCAAATCAGCCATTCTCAGCTGCACGGAGTCGGATTTGCAGTCCTTGGACTGGCAGGGTCTGGTTGTTCCTCGTGGCTCCATTGTTAGGCACCTTGGGTACCCTTTGGGTGTTGATGTTCCCCCAAAGCAGCTTCTGCGGTGGATTTCTCAGAAAATGGTGGATAAGTTTATGTATTGGAAGTCTCAAGCCTGGCCCTTCCATGTTCGCCTCAAAGTAGCCCAGACAATTATGTTGCCAACGCTCACATATTTCTTGCCATTGTTGCCCTGGACTGCTACGACTCTGAATGCTCTTACTCAGTCTATTCGTTTCATGCTATGGAAGAAGGACTCATTGCATGCAGGTATTTCCTGGATCTCTTGGTCGCATGCGTGCACCCCCAAACACATGGGTGGCGGAGCTATTTTAGATGCCCAAACTCACATGCAGGCACTCCGTTGGTCTCTTTTCCGCACCATGTGCTTGGATCATCATCCATGGGTCGATATAGCCCGTTATTTCCTTGAGGGCCATGGCCTTCTGCATGGCAATACCCAAATCCGGAGTTCTTGGTGGCTTGTTCTTAATGCTGATTCACGGTTCTCCAGTTCTTCTTCGTCGCTGCTTACTCATTTGGTATGTTCCTGGAAACAGGTCCTCCAGAAGGCTCAGTGGCATCCAGCGGAGGATCGCTTAGCTACTAACTCTTTTCAATTGGAATTGCTGGCAGTCTCGCGTTTACTTTCATGGGAAGGTAAGCATGAGCTTAGACCACAATTCAACCGGATGGCACGCTTGGGCTTGTCTTCAGTTGCGGATGCCACCCTTGCCAGTCGCCATGTGCTTATATCGTTTCGTACAGCCAGGAGGCTCTTCAGGATCCCTCGTGGATACATGCCTTTATGGGAACAGCTTTTGAGGGTGCTCCAGAGCCGACAGCCCTTTCCTGCCCTTGCTTCGGATCCTTGGCAGGATTGGGACCTACAAGGCCGGCTGACTTTAAGCAAAGCTTCTGCTAACCAAGTGTATCATCTTCTGATTAAAGATCATCAATGGCTAGTCACTAAAGCGAATGCTTTATGGGGATTACGTAAATCCCGGTCATGGTGGAGGGCGACTGTGATGGAGGGCTGGTTGAACAAGACACCCTTCAAATATAAAGTCTTTCTTTGGAGAGTGATGATTGGTGGTCTTCCGCTTGCTTCAGCTCTTTCCAAGCGACGAATCTCCAATGGCAACTGTTTCTTTTGCACCACTACTGTGGAATCCGCCCGCCACCGATTTATTTCTTGCCCCATCGCTAAGAAAGTCTGGTTATTTTTGTCGGCTGTTTGGCAAGGGGTGTTTGGTTTCACCCTGCGCCCCTTTGATTGGGTTTTCGGGCAGCCCAAATACCCCACTCCGGCACAGCCACATATGAAGCTCATGTATCATTTTCTTCGATATTGGGGCTGTTGGCATAACTGGACCATTCGGAATGCTTTTCTTTTTGACTCCGCCTATAATGTTAAGCGGCATATTGCGAGGCTTAAGGGCCTCTTGTGTTGGCAGTTAGATCTTCTCCAGCATTTTAATTTGCTCTCTAGGGAGAACTCACGTCCCTGGCATATGGCAATTTCTTCTGCGTCTTTGCCATGACGTTGTACCTTGTAGTACTTAGAACCTCTTCACATGATGGCTCAGATTGTCGTCATGTCTCTTGTAATCAAGTAATCTTGTATTTTTTTCGTAATTAATACAATTACCTTTTACGAAAAAAAAAAGAAATGAGAGACAATGAACAATGTAGATGGTGTGAGCTCAAGAGAGAATTAGCTCAAGATTGCATGACAGAGAATGAAAGTACAAAGTACAACTAAGGTCTAAGGTTAGCCTAACCAAACTCCCACACCCTATTTAGAGTTGGATTAACTTAATTGTAGAGCCTAGTATCACCACATTTAAAGTCTTAACTTAACTCTAAAGACTGATCCACACCAGACAAATTACATTGGGCATTGCCCAGAATTGGCAAATTCTAACACAATCTAATTGGATACTATCACTTTTGGGGGGGAACCTGAAAGAAGCATCAGGGTTATTGAGAAGCCTTTGTGTGGACATGAAGCCCATCTCGTCTTTAGAGGAGGGGACATCCATGGCCTTTACAGACCACTGGTGTACTGTGTGGCTTCTCCACTCCCCGAATCTGTTGATGATGATGTAGCTGTGACAGTCTTACTGCAATTGCAACTGCAAGGGACATACTACATAAACTGTCCTATTCAATGGCATTCACAAGCCTCCACAGAAATTTCATTTTTTGTGCAAATGTTATTCCAACAGAATCAAAAATCTTTTTCTTGTTGCAAATTCTCTTTATCTTTGCTAGTTAGCAGTAAAAACTCCTGACACAGGTTTAGCTGAAACTGTGGTTGATAATGATTTAACACTTTATACAAATGACACATGCAGCCACATCTTTAATTTAACAAAACATTCATTAGAACTCCGGCAGTTATATTACTATTGTGTTTTGAAGTATCTGTGACTCTTCTGTGTTAGTGGCACCTTCACCCTCTTGCCTTGCTGTTAAGGTTAGGTGATAAGGTACAATTTGTGTCTTGATTCTCCATGTTTATAGTTGAAGGAGCATATGACTCATACACCACTAGCCTTGATATACGGAAAAGCTTGGGACTGATTTAAGTCAGTTTTCTTCTGAATTTTCTATTCATTGCATACATGTGCAGGATGCAACAAATTTTGGGAATGTTTCACGATTTCTCAACCACAGGTGAGATTTGTATCTGGTTGAAGGTAGGATGCCAATGATCACAGGTAATATTCGAGATTACAAGTAGGATCTGAAGGTGCAAGTAAGAACTAAAATTAGCTGTATTCTGTTACCCCAGCAAGATCCCAAAATAGCAGGGTGAATAAAGCATGGTCATATGAGCATCTTATAACAAGATTAATGCCTCATTGGTTTGAAGGGAAGCTTCTCGTGCAAGCATAACACTCTCAAACTTAAGTTGTGAACAAGTTACTAAAGAGGTCAAAGCATTTAGTGAGGGCTGCAGCTATTTCTCAATATGAACTATGAAGTGCAGGTTCTCAGTGATGGAAATTTTCGTGTTTTTTTAGGTGCAACGATGCAAATCTTTTCATGCGACCTGTACAGATTGAAACCAGAGATACACATTACTATCATGTTACGTGATGTTTCACCTCGTATTTGGTTTTTTACAGGCATCCATAGCCAGTCATGCTTGAACCATAAGATGCTCTTTATTATTCTTTGCTGATGCATCTCATTACTTGTGTGTGGGTCCATTTTTATGTGACCATTTTGCAGGCAGCTTTCTTTGCTCTACATGACATAGAGGAGATGGAAGAACTCACCTGGTGGGTGTTGAGGGGTCTGGTCTTTGCATGATGTGTGGGTTGTTTGTTATGGCTCTAGCTATTTTTGTATTTCTGTGTGAGTATAGTGAGAACATTACTTTCCTGCAGAAACTTGTGCTGTGTCTATGACGTTAAAAACATTGATTGTGAAAATTTTCTTAATTTGGGAGTATGATGGAGATCATTTTCATATCATAATCTATCTATTGGCCTTTTACTTGGGAAAGTAGCAACAACTTGGAGATCACTTCTAACTTGTCACCTTCCTTTCATTTCCTAAACAGTTCCACAGAGTCTTTGAAAGTAGCAGCAGAATACCTGAGGACAGCTGCTGATGAAACTAGAATGCCTTGTAGGATTAAGGGATACTATCAAAAGCCTTTAGGACCATTTTACATATGCTGATCTGACAAGGTAGACCATGTAATGGAGTTACTGACCGTTCTTGCAGTCACATAGGATTTTTTATACTACTTTCAAAAAAGATCGTTAAGCTTTCAAGTGTACATCATGCTTGGATATTGTGCAAGTTATACATGGAGTCTTTTTGCCCTTTCAGTAGGTGGTTTGGTCCTATCAAGTTGTTTTTTGCTGAAATCACATATCAAATTAGCACGAGAAACTGTGCTAAGCTCTTTGATTATGCATTTGATATGCATACTTATGATGGCTAATTCTTTTGCAGGGACTATGGAATTGATTTCAATGATAGTACACATACAGTGAAGGCATTTAAGTGCTATTGTAACAGTCCATTGTGTAGAGACAAATCTAAGAAGCAGAAAACATCCAAGGCTTTAGTTGTGAAGTAGGATCACTTCACCTCACAAAGAAAGCTTCCCCAGTGGACCCCCTGATCCACCCAGCAGTGCATCCCTGGCACCACCCTGTAAAAAACCTGTTGCAGGTCCCTCACCTCTGTTAGAAAAGGGAGGGGATAAGCAGGTCCAGATCTGGGTTGAGGTGTTAAAAGCGACACCCACCAGAAAGCATGGCTCTCAAAGTTCCTAGTGCAAAATTTTCATGTTCCTCTTTTGTATGGTGAGTTTAAGACGTGCTTATTTTTTCACACGAGCTCGCCTGTCTCATTGCTTGAGCACTACTTTGGTTTCCCAGTGGTTGTGGTGAATGCGTCGTGCCTTTTTTCTGTCAGGATATTTTAAGATCTGATGCCAAGTGTTTTTAAGGCTACCACACAGCTTTGAAATGTATAGCATGCAGAGACACAAGCAAACCTGAAGTTTGCAATGGATGGCTCAATCTCCCTGCTCAGTGATGTATGTCTGGCTGAGTGTTGCTTAAAGAGGAAAGGATACGCTTGCAAATGTGTGCACACTTAATTTTAGTTCAATTCAGTCTAGACAGGCTACTGCAATGTGAATCATTCACAAAACTGTATTCCCATTTCCAAGGAAGAACATGCTTAGTGGGTCAGAGAAGACAACCCCAACGGGAAATGTTTTTGGAACCCACCTTACGAATGAGCAGTTATGGGAGTACAATGTCAATGTGAACTAGCGAATGTTGATGTTTTGTTAGGATTTGGATTTAAAATGGCGTGTGGATTTACTGTATGTCAACCAACCAGCTGAAGCTATGCTAATGTAAGTCCTTTTTTTGTGTTGTGACATGAGCTCTCTTCATAAGAGCTCACGGCCAAATTGTACCAAGATTTCAAAACCAAGTCAGATAAAGTATTCAGCTGAGCACATGTTTTGTGACTGGAAGTCATTACAGCTGACTTGAATGTGGAATAATAGCAAATTGTTATCGCATTCAAGATCATGCTGATGACATTTCATCATAAGCTGGTGTAGATTTAGATGTGAACATCAATTTGATGACTAAAGGTTTTGTATTTAATTTAGGCAATTCGGCATTGTGATCTACATACATCAAGTGTTTGATGAAGCAAGAGTCAGGCTTAATTAAATTGTTAGGTCCTAGTTGTGGAGTCACACAAGATGACAATGCTAGATGTGAACTAGCCAAAAAAATTAATCACACTTCAAATATTCTAACATTGGCAAAAGAGACCCTCCTCTTAAGGGGCTGTTGAAACTCCTAGATTTGAGTCTTTGCTACATAATATTATTGCTCATTTGCTTGCCTTCTTGGTTGCCTTTGCCTTAGCAATCTCTCCTACAACTCAATTGGGGTGAGCTCTTTTGCAACTAATAGCTTGTGTTTTTGAGTTTGTGACCTTGTCTCAAATTTTTAATTTTATCATCGAGTTCACCAAAAGTGAGAATAGCTTGATAATTTCCTTGTTTACAAATCTTCCATGGCTTTAGCATGTAGGGAAAGCCATATTTCTTGAAGACAATTTATTTGTGTTGAGGCATTAAGCTTTAATGCATTTCTCTTTGTGCTTATTGAGACCTCTTCAATTTTGCTTGCCATTTTGTAGGAGGGCCTTCAACTTGGATATGCAACTCAATTTGTTTTTGGAGCTCAAGTTCCTTATTCAACTTCATTGTGGAATTGGGCGTGATTGGAGAGGATACTTGTTTCTTTCATGGTTGGTTCTAGCGTAAGGTGGCATTGGTGGTGGTACATTCAATGATCCCTAGGCAATGGCCTATTTTAGAGTTGGAAGGGAATGTCATCTCATTTAAATTATTGGACCTTGCATGGGTTTCTCATGGTAGCAAGGTCCATTGAAAAGATCTCATTCTTCTTAGAAGTAAAAGGTAAATACACCATTAAGGGTCATCCTTGTCCCCCTTTTATTCCTGATAGAGTTAATGATGCCCCTAAGTGTCCACATCCCCTCTATATTGCCATTACTTCCATCAAAGGGAGAGGGGGGGTGTGCCATTTGATAATAGGAAATTCTTGGCCTAGTTGCATGCATGGCATTAATAAGGGGAAACCAAGGGTTGCATTTTAAGGGCAACTTCCTAGGTGAGTAGCACTTTTTTGGCCCTTATTAAGCATTGTACTATTTGTGTGTGCGTGTGTGTGTGCGTGTGTGAAAAGTTTTTTGCCCTATTAATCCTTCAGACTTCCTTTTTGAAGTGCACTAATAGAGATAGTTAGATCATGTCTCATGAGCTTAAAGGAATCATTGAGACACATACATGGTTTTGCACAATGAAATGTGAACCTTAGTGCTTTACACTTGGTTGAATTATAAGGTTTCTTGGGGTTTCACATTTTAAAGGAATTTCATTGTATTTCTTGTGATTTTACATTTATCCGACTTACCCTTTTTCTCACTATGAGCTTTCAAAGGTCATTTGGAGAGGCTTCTGATCAATGCTTGGTTTCTTTATTTCTCTATAGAAAGTCTCAAAGGAACCAAAAAGTACTTAGATAAAAGTGTATTTCAAGAAGCGCAAGGCCTCGATAATGGCAATGAATATGCATTGTTATATAGAGTTTAGAGGTGAAAAGGAATGTTTGTTCTAGAACTTGACACAATAATTAGTTTGCTATTGTTTATGTTCATGGATGTGATAATTTGTAGGGAATTATTCTTTTGAACTCAAAATATTATTGCATAATCATGGCTAAGATTCTATAACCTCCACCACTTAGTCCCTCAATCTTGTAGTTGTGAACAATAATATGCCTAGTGAGCCTAATGGAAAGGCTAATAGTCTTGAAGGACAGAAGAGAGAGAGTCACCTACATATAGATATTGATGATGAGTTGTCCATTCAAAAGCATGAAGGGGTTGCTTCCAGTAGGTGTTAAGGCACATATGGGAGTAGATGGGCTACAACATATAGACCATTCAAAAGAATAAGTTACTTCTAGGAGATGACAAGACACATATGTGACTAAATGGGTAATGATGCATGGACTTGTAATGTGAATATTCAAGCTGGCCCATTGATCCTCAAACTGGAGTACTTCCGCCATTCTCCAATCTAACCACCCTATTATGTTTCACTACTTATGGAATTAATGGTCGATGGTTACTACCATTCCACATTTGGAAGGGTAGAAAATGAGAGGCTATATTCACATATGTTGTAATTAAGCTCATTTGTGTATCAAAAAAGTGTAATAGACAAACTCAAGCTAGAAGAACTTGCTAATTATAAAGAAAATGTAAATAAATAACTACTTTCTTACAGACAAGCACAAAACTTTGGGGGAGTGCCAAAGGAGAAAAAAGAGACAATGTGGAGGTCCTAAAACTCTGTTTTAAGGCCTTAAAGAAGTTAATAAAGACAATCAAGAGATTTGGTTGCTCTTTTTTTAGTCTTATTTGAGGGGAATATTTAATTATTTATTAATTAACGAGTTTTAAAGCACCTTGTTCTCTATTATGTCATATATGCAATTGTTGTATGACTTAGTGCTTTTAAGGTTGTGTTGAAATTGTTATCTATTTGAATATTCGTTCATTTATTGGTTGCATTGTGAAGCTCACCACTCTCTATTTAAAGTGTGATTCATACAACTAGTTTATCATTTGGTACTTTTAGGGTCGTGATACATTTAGACAAGGGAATTATCAATCCCAATCTTAATCGTGTAAAGCTTGTGGTATCCTCTAAAATGGCCAAATATGTGATGTACGGTAGAAAAATGAAAGTTGATTGTGAGCAATATAGTTGAGTGATTTGTAATTACCTATGGCATTTGTTCCATCCAGGTAGCCATGTCAAGAATTACTTAGTGGGAAGGCTTTGCTTAAATTGCTATGTTTAATGCACATTATATATGCAAGAAGAAGCTCATTCAAGAACTTGAGAAGAGAGATAGAGGCCAAAATATTATCTTGATGGTTTTTGTTTTTTTCTTTTTCACACCATGCAATAATGTTGTACACAAAATATAGATAAGATCAATATAAGGAAATGTGGCCTAGTAAGTTAAACTATACATAACTAACTACACTAATTGCTTGGCGTTATAACTATGCTAGTTGTAGGTAGGAGTAACTAATTAAATATAATAATTGATTATACAATGGCCATGTGAGCATCATAATGAGCATCAATGTGATAAGTGTAGATGTATAGATCTTTCTAATTGGATGCTTCATTATCGATATCTAGACGTATAATTGAGCTTACAATCTCAACACTTTCTCTCAAGCTCAATTGCATTTGCGACTCCAAGTAAGCTTTGAAATCTTCAAAGATTCTTTGTAGCAATGCCTTCATAAAAATATGAGCTATCAAATCATGTGTTGAATAAACCAAATTGATCCTATCTACAAGTACATTCTCTCTTACACAAAATGGTAATGAATCTCAATGTGCTTTGTCCTAACCATGGAACACATGGTCCTTGGCCAATTTTATGTTTCTAATGTTATCACAATAAATGACTATTAGACCATCTCCTTGGACATCAAAATCACCCATAATAACATTTTGAGTCATATCACATTACATGTTTTTATAGTAGCATCTTTATATTGAGCCTTTGTATTCATTAAAGAAATTATATATTTCTTTTTGTTGCTCCAAATATCACTGCACTACCAAGAGAATATGATTTTTTTTTTTTGTAGATGTTTTATTAGTCATCCTATTAGCATAATCAAGATCTATGTATCCAAATATCTACACATCCTTGCTTGCCTTAAAAGGGAGTCTATGATGCAAGACATACTTCACATACCTCAATATGCATTTGACTACATTTAAATAAGGCTTTCTAGGTACATGTATAAACTCATTCACAAGCCCAACAACATGGCTTAAGGCTAGCCTTATGATATTTATGTAAATCAAACTCTCTACTATCCTCTTGAATATAGTAGGGGATTTTATCTTATTCTCTAAATTAGTACTCAATCTCAGAATTAGTTTCAATGGCACTAAAAGAAACTTTTGTACTATCATATAATACTTGGATAACATATCTAAGCTAGTTATATTGCCTTTGGGACAACCATATATTAGCAACACATTTGATCACCTTAATATCAAGAAAGTATCTCAATTTGTCCAAATCCTTCATCTCAAAACTTCTACCATAAAAGGTCATTGTTGCCAACAATCCCACTATCATTATCACCTATTATAATCGAGTCATCCATATAGATGACTTTGACAATCAAACTTGTACCATTCTTTCTCACAAAAAGTGACTAATTTGCTTCAAAAATATAAAAGCCAGTATTGATAAGATACTCTTTAATCTTATCGGATCATTATATAGGTTTTCACTTCAATTCATAGAGCACCTTTTTGAAACTTGTATATATATGTAGAATGCTCTAATCCTCGTAACATTTGTTGGTTGTTTCATATACACCTATTCTTACAAATCACTATGCAAGAAAGCATTCTTCAAATCCATCTACTGTACAAACTCCAACCTTTAGTTGCTACTATTAAAGCAATCATATATATGACAATCATTATGCTAGCAATTGGATCGAATATCTTTGCATAGTTTATGTCGTGTACTTATGCATAGACTTTTGCAACTAACCTAGCATTACACTTACCAATAGAATCATTTATATCATGATTTATTTTATAGACCCACTTATAACCAATAGCTTTTATGACCTCAAGCAATAGTCCTAGATCTCAAGTCTTATTGGCCTCTAATGTAGCCATCTTCCGATTCATTCATTGTATTTCAATGAGCATAACTAATAGCATTCTCAAAATAAGTGGACGCAATATTCTCAACCACCTTCATCACATAAGCATAATGGTGAGCTATATAATTCTCAAAACCAAATCTTTTAACTATATATTTCACCCTGTCATATGTGGGTGTCATTAGATCACTAAATGGAGTCTATATTACCATGTTCTCTATGTATACATCTAGTGTGCTGACTAAAGAAATACTAAGATTTTTTTCAATCTTTGGATCAAGTTTCTTATGCAATTGATCACGCATGTGAATATATACAATACAGCCAAACACTTTCAAGTGTGATACATCAAGCTGGTAAAACATTCTTTAGGGTTTATACCATGAACTCTAGTTATGGGAGTCAATAACAATATGAATAACCTCAAATCAAAAATACTTTGACATATTATTTTCAGCCATTATATGTAACTTTTACAATATTCTTATTTTTTCTTTCTCTAACTCAATTTTGCTATGAAATATACATGCATGTAAATTGTCACTTTATACCATGAGGCCTAAAAAAGTCACTAAACTCATTAGAGGTATTCTTCCTCTCCATCTAACCTTAAGCTCTTAAATTTCAAGCATATCTTTGTCTCAACAGTAGCCTCTTGAAAGTTCTGAAGTGCTCAAACACTTTACGCTCTTCCTTCACGAAATATATCTACAGCTTTTTAGAACAATCATCAATAAACATAACAAAATATTTGATGCCACCAAGAGATAATATCTATATCTACCAGTATATTTCTGCTTACATCTCTATCATGCAAAAAATGTTGTCTTGCATGCTTATCTTATTGACATGCTTCATAGACCTTGTGTAACTCTAGTACGAAAGATTTTAATAAGTTGGAGTTTTTGAACTATGTCTTGTTGCTTGCAGCAATAGAAGAAAGGAGAATAGGGGGGCACACTAATGCTCATAAAAAGGAGCTTAAACCCAAAAGCTTTATGAAAGGACGAAGAAGGATTAGCTCTTTAAATGTGACCATGAAAAGAATGTGCATGTGGGAAACACTTAACATGATGATCAAGTGGAAATGTTCAATACTAGGATTGGAATATGAATGACATTGCATATTGATAGATCACACAAGTGTGATATGATGAATGTCGCAGAAAGGGAAAGTTGGGAGAAATTATGTTGTCAATATGATTTGATAGATGTGACTCACATGAATGAAGAAGAGGTTGCAAAATCATTCATCTATCACAATAAACATAAGGATGATTTGTGGAAGGCGAGAAGATTGGATTGTGCATACACTAATCAAGGGGGATGGTGAATGATATCCTAGCCAATACTAAAAGTCTTAGCTAAGGTCACAAACTTAGATCACTATCTTGTACAAGTCATGCTAAGGATTTCTTCACCCAAGGATTTTGTAATGGGCCTCCACTATTTATGTTCAATAATAGCTTTCTTAAGGATAAGTAATTGGTTAATGAACTAAAGAGGACTTGAGAAGTGTGGAAGGAAGTAGCAAATAATAGGGAGCATGATCCATACTTAAAAGTGGAGGAAAGTGACTAAAGCTTTTGTGGAGGTAGGAAGCAATATGGCTGCTTTTAAGCTAAAACTAGGAGAAGATACTTTGATACAACTATTAGATGTAGAGCACATGTTCTTTCTACTCTTGATATGTGTCCTAATGATCAACATATGGTTTGGGCCTTAGAAAGAATTGAGCATTATCTTAAAGTGGAAGAGGAGAGGATAATTGCAATTGTTCAAATGTAATCGAGGGGGGTGAATACTTTGTAGAAAAGGGTGCTCTCTCTACGACATTCCTTAAAACCCTTCTACTCAAGCAAAGAAGAGAAAATTTAGCTATGATAGAGGATGCTAATGGGAGCTAGTATACAAATGATTTATCAATTGCAAAGTCTTTGTGAATCACCTATCAAAACATAGTAGGGGTAGCTTCTACTCTAAAGGTAGATTATAGTATGAAACTTCAATAGTTTCTAGAACATGTGGAGTTGGTAGACCATGAGATTGTAACCATGTTAGCTCAACCATTTTTTGAAGCCAAACTTCACTTTGTAGCACAAAAGATGAGAAATGGAAAATTCCCAAGCCTAGATGGTTGAGAATAGAAGTGTTTGAAGCAATTTGGCAAGCCTATGGAAAAGATGTCACAAGTTTTGTAAATGTATGCGTGAGAAAAGCTAGAATCCCAACGTTTCTCAACCAAGTTAGAAGCAAAATACTATCTAATAGTGTACTAAGGAGCAAACCATCTCTACGGAGGCTTTTAATGATGTTAAATGTGACCTATAAGATCATGTTTAAGTCCATCGCATTTTAGATCAAGTTTCTACTAGCAAAGGTTGTTCACAAAGCTCAAAATGATTTTATCCATTGTGTAAGATTTAGGATGCCATATATCAATTTGATAATTGCAACGGATCATGCAATTGAGATGGGTGAGAATTTTGTAATGATAAATATGGACCTAAACAAAGCCTATGATAAGCTAAGATGGGATTTCTTACTAGCTATGATGGAAATGATTAGATTTTGGTAGGATGATTAGCACACTTTTCATGAATGCTACAACAAAGTAGGTGTGAATGGATACATGTATCATGCATTTTGCCTGAAAATGTCTATCAAATAATATCAAGACAAAAAATGGACCCAAAACTAGCTCTAGGTCTCTAGCTGAGCCTCATAACCTCATCAACTTGGCCTCCGTCACATGCTTTTGGACTTTTGGATCCAATAGCTGCTTCATAACACCAAAACTTGCAAGGATTAAATGGGGGGTCAAACAAACTCTAATTGATGAACGGACACTTGCATTGGATTTTGGCATCAAAATGCATCTAAAAAAGATCCAACTCCTTGATCCACAACCATTTCATTTTCCATGAAAATTTTATCTTTTATGTCTATCAATGTCTTTTTGTGCTCTAAATCGGCTCTAAGAATCTCCTATCATTAGCGATCATTGGATAGGCTAGCTTAGCCCATCGAATCCACGAATTGACTTGCACATAAATAAACCATAAAAAGCATCAATGTGCTTCAAAGAGAATACACAATAAAACAACACTCGCCCTACCGCCTAACAAAATCAAGGCATGAAAAGCCTCAAGAAATATACTTTTGATTCATCATTTTTCATACCTCAGGACTTGATACTCGGGCGTGTAAAAAAAAAGGGAGCTAAGAATTTTGTGACCCAAGGAGAACAAGGTATTGGTTTCACGTCTTATCTCGACACCCACCGAGAACCTACCAAGCTCTTAAAAGGTGCCACTAAATATGTTTTCTTCTGCTCACTTTTATTTTTTCTCCAACTATCCTTATTTATTTTCCCGGCTAAATGTCACCCCAGGAAGACAAGGCATCGGCTCGAGTCTTTGACTCATCCCCAAGAACCTACCAAGCCTTTGCAAGGCAATAATAATCAGCTCTTAGAATTTTTCGTTTGTTTCATTTCTTTTGTTCAAGGTTAGAACCCCTTTTTACATATCTCCGTATACTATAATCGTCAAATATATTCATTGTTTCTTATCTTTCTTTTATTTGGCAGGCTTCTCTATCTGCATCACAACTAATTTCTAAGAAGAGCTACATATCAGCCTAGCAAAACAGGGCCATTAGGACTACTCGCAAAAATAGCTCTTAGAGTACTTAACAATGCCTTCACATGAGGTGGACAATTACTTGAACCTCCTCAAACACACATAACCTAAACTTTGGGACTTTATTCCTTGACTCTCTAGTCCCCAAAAGAAGAAAATTCTCCACATACATGTATGCATATATAGCAAAAAGGGAAAGAACATTACCTGGACTAGGTTATAAGAAGCTTCTATGCAACAAGAGAATCACTCTAGGTACTCCATCAAATCTATCTAGTACAATACTCAGACAAGAAAACATTAACCGCACCTGCACCATGGCCCTCTTAGCCTTATGAAATCAAGCACTAAACTGCACAATAAATGGCCCTCTTAGCCTAATAAAAATAAAACTATAAAGCACAACATACACCATCTTATGGCTGAAAATAAACCCTTGGTCCCCACATATTGAAACATTGCACAAAACTAAGGGATGGGCCACTTAGGCCCTATACTAAATACATCAGATTATTAGCTAACCCCCTGTATAAATAGTAAGGGATATCCGACGAATATGTCTGTGGGAGCTTTCACTCAACCGCCAAGACCCACGGACCGCTTATTGTTTCAAGCGTTCCAAGCGAGCTCTAATGGCTATCTCTCACCTAGCCGACGCGCCGTCGATCCTACGAGTGTAGTGAGCTTACCTTAGTGCCGATATGAGTTGCCTCCTCTCTCCCACACACTGGTAGCTCCACGATCCTAGATGCTAGCTCAAGCATCCTCAAGCCCCCTCCACCTCCAAGCTCCATCCTCCATAGCCACGCACGCAAGAAGAGAGAAGGGAAGAGAAGAAGAGGAGAGGAGATGGTGAAGAGCTTCACCCTCTTGATCCCTCACTCTCACACACACTCACTCCCTCACACTCTCACACACTCTCTCTCAAGAGCATACACAAGCAAGAAGGTGAGAAGGAGAGAAGAAGAAGAAGACTCCTTTTGCCACACACCAAAGAATGATCTCTTATTCACTTTTTGAACTTTATATATACAAACCCTAAAATCCCATGGGCACCCATCCCTTTTTTACATGACCGGTCATTGTGGCAAGGTCATTTTTTCGTTTCCCTCTTCTAGCCTTGTGCCTCTAGCCTACACCCATCTAATATTTTAGAATTGGCACAGGAGGGAGCCTGGCGCTCTTTTACAAGAAATTTTCGAGTTTTTTGAGGCGCCTTTTCTTTTAAGGTTGCACTTTTTACTCCGGTTCATCTTTAGAGGCCGCCTGCGTGTCTTTGCTATTTTCCCATATTCCTTTTGCTTTTTTCTTCATTTTTCCGCCATCTCAACTTGGGATTAACATTACCCCCCTCCTAGACGGTGCTAGTTCCATGGGACTTTGGCGTGGGTGTAAGGGTGAGGGCCACATGTAGACTCAGGTGCTTGTGGAAACTCAAGAATGATGTTCGTCGGAGCAGCTCACTGGATTGCATGGGTGGGCGAGGGCCTCCGAAGTTGGTGGTTGGGCGCTTTTGGTGTACCTGAAGAAGAAGGTGCGGTGCTCTACCTAAGGGGAGTGCTATTCTTAGCGTGTTGGTGCAATGTGCTTGTGCTAGTAGAATGGGGAGGTGGGTCTAACCGCAGGTGAGCCCGAGTGATGTCCCACACTTGAGGACCCCATTTGTACCAAGGGGGTGTGGTGCGAGTGGCTTAGGGTGACAGGTCTAACCATAGGTAAGTGTTACCTCCCTAGGTGTGTCTTGTCATCTTGTCGGTCAACAAGCAGTCAAGGTAGGGGTGTCTCTTGATGCGTTCTTCTATAGGACGGCCCCACAGTGTGGTTAACACTCGACATGAGGTTGGCGCGATGTATGTGGAGTTGTACTCTGTTGTTTTGATAACGTGTCGTTGCTCAGCGTTGGTCATTACTCGGCATCCTACAACTTCCCATTGGAGCTTAAGAGTGTACCAATGCCTTAAGAACTGGGATTTCATCTCAGCAAGTTTTGACAGCTCTGCCACTTCTTGGTCAGTGATGGCAGAAGTGGTTCGTTGATCATACGACGTGATGAGGCGTTGTTTGATTGCTTGCTCTTTTGAGATCTCACTACTACTGAGCAACTTAGCAGTTGAGGTAGCGGCTTTTGCAAATGTGAATTCAAACGTTTCCCAAGAATAAGGCATCATTTGAACTTCGGCTACGAAGGATTCATCCAATAGGCATAAGTCAAGGAGATCGTAGCTCAGAGCTAGCGACACAAAAGTGGCGTCCAGTCGCTTAATGCAATCCACCACGTCATCCCCTGTTTCCTCAACTAAATCAGCTGCTAGTGAGAGAAAGGATTTCCTCTCGTAAGAGGGCCTAAGGCCTGTGGTCGGGTGGTTGAGATTTGGTAGGCCTTGAGCCTTTGGCGACGGAAAATTGCGGTGATAAGTGTTATTGATCTTACGATTAGGTCGCTGGGACAAAGGTTGTGTTAGCAGCAGCCTCGAGTGACGGCCTGTTGCTTTCAGGATGGATTTGAAAAGTCAGATTGTTTTCGACGGGTGATGATTCTTGAGCTAGCGGTTGTTGCTTGGGTCGACAGGCTTGGGTGATTCGCATAGGTTCGTGCGTGGATGAACTTGATGGTTGCGGGTTGGGGAAGCTCTGCGGCTTGTGGTTTCGACATTCTACGGTTTTTGGGATGATCAAGCTTGAGGCTAGGGTATGAGTGGTGCCTCTGGCCGTGTGGGCCAAGCATTGCCCTCATAGTAGCCTTGTGCGCGCAAGAGGGCCTTGGGGACCCATCTTTGACTGATTACACGTCTATTCCTGTAACTGCGTTTGGGCCTCCTAGGTTTAGAATTTCTAGTCTTATGAGGGTAGGAGCATCGACTCCTAGGTGGCTGTTGCGGTTGTTTAGGCATCCATTGAAGGCGAGGATGTGGGGCCTTAGCTTTGGCTGCTATGGGTTGCAGTCTACGAAGCTTAGGGAGTGGTGGCCGCGCACTACCCCCCTCCTTAGACTGCCTACAGGTGTTTCTATCGGTGGCTTGGTAGCTCGTGATGAGGTTGCGCAGCCCTTGCTGAACGTTGTAACAATGCGAACGTTGCTTATTGCGAGGTGGATGCGCTGCGACGCGTAGTGAACATTGTAGTGGGTCTGCTTTTTAAAGGTTCACCCCAGCAGTGACTCTGTGCCTGCGTTTTTAGCATTTGGCAACACGTAAAAAATCATTGGAACAATCTTAGACTCGATAGAAATGGCTGCTCTGCACCTGTCGAGTAGTGCATAGGAATGGGCCCCATATGGGCTTAATTTTGCAGTGGTGGATTGAAGTTTTGGTTGGCCAAGTTGAGTCCAATGATCGTAGATCAAGACGTTGAAGTCTGCTCCCTCATCGATCAAGGCGGTGAAAGCACATGTTTGTTTTGCCATGACCGTGATAAGGAGGTATGCGGGTTCCACGGCTTCCTCGTCCTCGTCGTCGATTTCAGTGATTGTGGCTACTTGTACTTTGACAAGCGGTTCTAACATCAGTGGCTCGTGCAAGGGATGCGTAGGAGGGTAGTACTTCTTGACACGAGTGCCATTGAAGAAGCCTATTCCTCCACCGTTTAGGGTCTCAAGTTCGACATTGCCTATTTGGGTTGATCGCATGAACTTTGAAGGGTCCAAGACCTCTAAATTTCATCTTTTGCTTATGCCCTTTAACGGAGTAGAGGAGTACTAAGTCACCCTGTTCGAACTCGCGCTGCTTGATGTGCTGGTCAAACCAGCTCTTGCGTCGGGCTTTCTCATAGATCAGTGCATGGCTGGCTAGAAGACGAGTCTCTGAGAGGCGTTCGAGCTCAACTAGTCATTGCATCCATGCCTCCTTCCCTTCCCATCGCTCTTGAAGCGCTATTCTTAGGCTAGGAACGAAGAACTCTAATGGTAGAATCGCTTCTGTTCCATATGTCAGTCTAAAGGGGGTTTGACCGATAGCCGTTTTATAAGCGGTTCTGTAAGCCCACAGAGCTGCTATCAACTTGTTGTCCCAGTCACTGCATGAAGCAGAGACAACCTTGGTTAGGACATTGACAAGAATCTTATTCGTTCATTCGGCCTGGCCATTTGCCTGAGGGTAGTATGGCGAGGATTTGCGATGGACGATGAGGAAGGTGGACAGGAGATGCGCAATCACTTCATTGATGAAGTGCGAGCCTTGGTTACTGACCAGTTCGATGGGGCAGCTGAATCGTGAAATCACTTGCTTCCATAAGAACTTAGCCGTCGTTCTGGCATAATTTTTTTGTATCGCTTGCGCTTCTGTCCATTTAGTGAGGTAATCTGTGGCCACAATGATGTACTTGGCCTGCGAATACTGTGCCGCAGGACTGATGGGTCCAATGAAATCAATTCCCCATTTTGCGAAGGGTTGTCGAGAAATAACTGGGGTTAATTCCATTTGATCTTTGCGAATTGGGACCTTCGTTTGCTGGCACTCATCACAGTGCTTGACGAATCGTGCTGCGTCGTGGAAAAGCGTGGGCCACCACAGTTGAGACTGCAACACTTTTCGTGCTGTCATGTCTCCACTAAAGTGCCCTCTGGCAATGCCACCGTGCACTTCTGAGAGCACATCGTGCATCTCATATTTGCATATGCATATGCGCAATAGTTCGTCTTGCCCAAGCCTATAGAGTTGGCCTGCAATCAGCTGATAGGGCTAGATCTTAAGGATTAGTCGCCTGAGTCGGGCTTTTTCTATTGGTCGGTCAGGTAGCCCGTGCTCAAGCACTTGGAGTATGTCATCTGCCCAATACGGCGTTAAATCAGCCTTAAATAGATCTCTCTCGCTAGAAAGGTTAAACAGATAGGTATCAGGCAGTTCATCAATAACACCTTGTCCAGCAGCTTCTCCGGTGGGAATGCGCGACATGTGATCAACCATGTAATGCTGTTTTCCTTTCCGTACCACTACGAAGAAGTCAAACTCTAAAAGCAGAAGGAGCCATTGAGCTATGCGTCCTGTAGCACAAGGTTTGTTTACTAGATAGAGCAAGGCTTGATGGTCCACAAAGAAGGTGAAGGGCGTGGCCAAAAGGTAATGCCAGAATTTCTTCACTGCGAATACCATGGCTAATCCCTCTCTTTCCGTTGTCGAGTAATTCATTTTCGTCTCAGTGAGTTGTCTGCTAGCAAAGCTCACTGGATAGTCTAAATTGTGTTCGCTAGGTTGGCACAACACTGCCCCCACGGCAAACATAGAAGCATCGATATGCACGTGGAAGGTGATGGTCCAATCTGGGGCTCGTAGGATTGGTGCTGTGGTTAGAGCCTTCTTCAACTCTTTGTATGCCCATTGGCATGCTTCAGTCCATTCGAAGATAATAAGCAACTTGTACAATGGTCTGGCGATCAACGCATAATTGAGTACAAACCGCCGATAGTACCCAGTATGGCCTAGGAAGCATTGAACTCCCTTGTAGTTGGTTGGGGGTGGAAGGTCAACAATGACCCTGACCTTCCAGAAGTCAGTGGCAATGCCGTTCTTCGACACCACATGCCCTAGGATGCATCGATGCTTCACCCAAAACTAGCACTTTAAGGGGTTCAAGGAGAGATGGTATAAATGACACCGCTTGAAGACTGATTGAAGTTTGTCTAAGTGTTCGATCCAGGTCGAGTGGACATAGAGGTCGTCGACAAAAACTTCTAACTCCTTGTGAAGCATGTCCTTAAAGATGGTGCACATGAGGCATTGGAAATTGGCAGGGGCATTAGTCAACCCGAAGGGCATGACTATGTAAGCAAAGACGTCCCACTCAGTGGCGAAGGCTGTCTGCAGGATGCACTTGCACCTGGTTGTACCCTGAGAAGCCGTCCAGAAAACTGTAGGCTTCCTTGCCTACCACTCTCTCAAGCATATGGTCGGTGTACAGCAACGGATAGTTGTCCCTCTTAGTGGCAGCGCTTACCTTCTTGTAATTGACGCACACTCGGATTTTTCCATTCTTCTTCATCACGATGACTATGGACGATACCTAGTCTATGTGCTCAATTTCATAAATGAATCGTGCTCTCATCAGCTTATCAATCTCTTCCTTGACAGCATGAGCATGTTTTGGATTCATAGGGTGCTTGACCGGTATTGCGTCTGGCGTCATGGGTATGTTGTGAGTCACGACACTCGGATCTACCCCCTTAAGCTCTCCTAAGGACCAGGAAAATATGTCTATGTACTCTCGCAAGAGAGCGACAAGACTCGTTTCTTCTTCATTAGTCAAGTCATCAGTAATGAAGACTGGTCGGGGCGGTTCCCCTTCTTGGGCTAGGTCCACCTCCTTGAATTTCGTAAATCATTTAGGGAGGTCCTGCGGTTTTCATTGTTCTTCCATTCAAGTATCCCTGGGTTGTTTTGCCTTTTCATGTCTCAATCGTCTACGCCTCAGGTGGGCAGCTAGGTCCCCCTTGGTGCGTCTGGTTGTGGGAGGCCTAGGGATCTCTGGATTACTATCCGAACTAACCTCCGATTTAGAGTCGAATCCCCCGCCTTCGCTAGAAGAGGTGGTCTCCCCTGGTGGGCGCAATTCAGATGGTGATTCAGTTCTAAATACTGATGTCATTCTTGGCTGGGCTAGTCCTGCTTGCTCAAGGTCTATGGCTCCTAGGTGTTCCAACCAGGTGCGGTCACATTCCACACACATGACTCCTCGCTCCCTCCTAAAGATACTCTTTCTCTGCAGCTTGGATTTTGCTCGTATTTGCTCTATTTCTTGTCCTTTAGTGTCGTATTCCACGGTATCTACCTCACCCTCACTTTCATCACTGAAGGATTGGCAGTCTTCGTATTCATCGTTCGAATTCCCTTCATCAGACTGCTCGTCGTCTCCTAGGACTCGGTCTATCTGTGGTCGTTGGTCAGGCACTAGGGCCTAGTTATACATGAGGTTTAAGTCATGCACTCTAGTCCATTGCCACTTGGATTCATCTAAGAGATCCTGGAGTGGTTTGAGATTTGCAGGTGGATTGCTAGCTAGCTTGTCCGATAGATATTCCAGTACCTCCTGGAGTTCCCTTTTGTTGGCTGGGACGTGGGAGTTGATGGGCTTTGGTTTCCCATGAAGGCTTCCTGCAATCATGCAGACCCGTACGGAGGGTGTGCCATTAGCCTTGCTGATTGTTTTGATGGCTTGCTCATATGCCTCGTGATCAAGAACGGCAGGTCGATTGTAGCAAGGACATGCATCCAATCGCACTCGTCCTCTGGGCATGGGATATACTTGGTCAAGGGCCCATAGGACTTCTTGACCTGAGCATTACCCTTGACTATAGCAGAGATGGCATCCAAGTCGACTGGTGAGGTCTTCCAGGTGTCCATCTCTACTCTCACGACGTCCGTCCTATTGCCGAGGAAGATTAAGTCGTTACCCCAATCTTCGATGACTCTAGCGTTGCACATCCAAGGGCGACCTAATAGGATGTCGTAGTCCACTCCCTTCATGACTATAAAGTCAACGGAGAATTGGACACCTGCGATCTTCACTGGCCAATTCTTAAGCACTGCGAATGGCTTGACTCTCATACCGTTTGCTAGTGTGACATTAAACCTAGCAGTCTCAACAGGTGGGTTTCCCCAAGTCTGAAGCACTACATGGCTAAGGACACTAACCCCAGCCCCCGTGTCTACGATTCCCTTTCTCGTTGTATCGCCTAGGGCTAAGACCGGTAAGACTGCATGCATCTCGGAGCCTTCCCAAAAGGCATTGACGTGCAAGGATTTAGGCGTAGAGTGCAGCATCAAACTCGGTATTTGCGTTTCTGCCTCATGGTCATGAGGGTCTGTCGTGACTTGCTCTTGTGACCCTTCAACCCACTGCTTAAGATCTTGCCATAGGGTGGGGTGCTGCCTAAGCAGATCTCCCAGGCTAAGTGTTACAGGGGTAGACACCAACGTGGTTAGGAGATCATTGGGTGTTCGTCTCTCTCCTAACCTGGATTGTCCTGGCCAGTGGCCGTGACTGAACCGCGGCCCTGTAGCAGCGCTGAGGCTTGGCCTTAACGGCACCGCTTGTGGTGCAGTTGCTTCTCTTGACTTTGGTTGTGGGGGCGAGATTGGCGTACTTATGCTGGAGAGATCATCGATCCCCTCCTCTATGATGGGCTCATCGTCTTTTAGATATTCTTGGGCTTCCTTCACCCATTCTTTCACCTTTTCTATGGCCTCTAATTGTCGCTTCGGGTGCGGGTATTCCCCTACCTTAGCGCTTCCCTTTTCGGCCATCTTAGGGACTGATGTCTCTGGTTCTGCATCAGAGACCTTCTTTCCAGTGGGTAGAGTTGTAGCACTCTCCGTTTTTAGTGCGATTTTAGCTTTTGACTTCCTCCTCTGTAGTCTACGGCTCTTCTTCCCTATCGGGGCTGCATCGAGATTGCTAGGTCCTGGCAGATGCTGGCCTGCTTCGTTTGGGCACGGGTCATGACCCGCAATGGGATAGACGTGGCCTCCCCATCATGGTTCTCGACACCGAATAGCCCCAATGGGACAGATGGCTTGTTGGCTGAGCTAGATGATAGCCTTCGCCTTTGGCAATCGACAAAGAGATGGGTGATTCCGCACTCAACACACCTTTGATCAGCCTTGTCTCTGTTTTGTTGCTCCCTTTCATGTCAGTGTGATGAGACATGACTTGAGTGGCCATAGGTCCAACAGGTGATTGGATCCTACACCTGCCCTCCTAGGCCTTTACCTTGTCCTCTTCCTAACGCCATCACCGGTACGGGGCGATAATCCATGAGGACAACATTGCCCTCGTCATGCGAAACATAAGGGCATATGTAAGCTTCCTCCTCGTTTGGTTCTTCCACATAGTGGACAGGAGCGTCACTCGATGGGTGGGTTACGTAAGGACCAGGTGGCCTAGGAATGCCTGTAGGATTTATTTCCATCCTAGGAACGGCTAGCTTAATGTTGTTAGGCGCAGGGAGGGCCAATGGGGCTCCCCTTTTGAAAAATGGCTGCGATCTGTTCACTAGGTAAGGCTGGCTATATGGTTGTGAGTATGGAAGTCTCCTTGGCAGTCTACAGTGCGCAACGCCATGACCAAACCTACCGCAGTTAGCGCAAGGTCTTGACCTAGGGTCTTGACACTCAATTGGCAAGTGGTTTCCGCCACAGTACACGCATTGGATGTGTGGGTGCGTTGATCATCTCACCATATCTTGCAACTTGGCTAGTTCCATTCTAACATCAGCCAAGTCTTAGTTCGTTTTGGTGGTTTTCCCCTTATCCTAGGATGATGGGGCTGATCGCTCACTCGAAGTTGATGCTCTTTCTGAGCTTCGCGAGTTGGGGTCTTCTAGGTTTGTGCTTTTGGAGCTCCACTCCTTCAACTGATCGTCAACTTGAATGGCTTCCTCAAAGACCCTGGCTAGTGCGTCTCGCTGCGAGCTCGAGTTGCCTGCCAAAGCCTTGTATGGTTCCTCGTTCTGAATCCCGCTGATGAATACAATTGATACTGCTCTTTCAGTCGGTCGCTCTCCAGTAGGGATTCTCTTGAAGAGACTCCGCACATGGGTCACGTAATCGCGAATGTCCTCCTTCTCTTTCTACTTGATGTTCATCAAGCGCACTAGTAAATTATCGGAGTACTCGGGCTCGGCAAATCTCTTAATGAAGAGATCCTTGAGGCCATCGAAGTTGGCTCGCTCTGCGTTATCTAAGCTCGTATACCACATCCTACCCTTGTCGCCCAAGCAAAGCCCGATCGCTTAAGAGCATTGAGTTAGGTCGTTGAGGCCGTTGGCTTCGCAGACTTGCTCAAACTTCTCAACAAAGTTGTATGGATCATCGTGGGGTTGGTACTTATCGAGTTGCTTGGCAACAATAGGGATTTTAGCCTGGCTCTTTGAGCCTTGGTTTGCTCCTAATCCTGCGAGCAGCGATGTCGCTAGAGCCGTGGCATTTTGGTCTGCAGCCGTGTTATCGAGCAGTCGCTTCATGAGAAGCTCACTCAGCGTTAAGTCTCCTTCTAGTGCTCTCTCATAGTCCGTTCGATTCCTGCCAACAAAGTTCAGTACCCGCTGCACCTATTGCAACTCCATGCCTTGCCTTTGGCTCCTAGCTTGCTGATCCCTATTGTACTCAGCCATGCTTTGCAATGCTTTGTGGGCCAGCTTTCTCTCCTCTTCTAGATCTATGATGATAGCGTCTACTGTCCTACCGCGGTGCTCGTACCGAGCATGAGTGTCATAACTACTGACCAGCTTGAACAGCATCTGGAAAGGCTTCTAAGTCGAATTCCTCGTTAGATCTGTGGTTTGAACTTTCTTCTACCATTGTCGAGTTGTCGTGCTCCACCAAGCTATTGATAAGGTTTAGTAGACTCGTTAGATCCGCTTCGTCGGTGTCCCTTGCTTGGTCCTACTTCTGCGTGTTGATGGTTTGTCTATGTATTGGGTTCTCTCCTACTGGTGCGTTCCTTGAGTGGTTTATCTGGGTGAGTTCCTTCAGTTATTTAATACAGTCCTCAATTTATGGCCACTCAATGTGTCTTTCCTTGTGCACTTGTACTCAATCAGGCTTTTAGTTTCCTTAAGTGTACTTCAAGTGCGAAAATTCAGGGTGAGTGCAGCAACCAATTCCTAGATGTCCTACGTACTCTCGCGTTGTTTTGGGCAGAATAGGCTTGTTGGTCACTTTCCTAGACATCTTGTTAGGTTTTAGGGTTTCTCTCAGGTGTTGCCTCATTCCAATCAAGCCTTGCAACTCAACGGTTCACGTCTAAGCCTCCTGGTCTCGCAACTGCCGACTTCTAGCTGCTAAGTAGCAGCGCCCTATGATTTTGCCTATTTTGCGTGCCAGAATCAAGTTCTGAGCGCCCTACGGGCTTTCGACAGTTTGAGTTGCAAAGTTCTAGCCGAGTCCGGTCAAATTTCTGAAAATCTGCACTCGGCCCAATAGGTCCGAATTGCAGGGTTCGAGTGGGTTACTCGGACGGGCCGAGGCACATGGGCCGAGGGTCGAATTTGGAACTTGGACAGGGTGGACTCGGACGGAGTCACTCGGAGGGAGTCACTCGGACGGATTGGCTTGGATGGGCTGAGAGGTTGATTCGGACAAGGTTGCTCGGACGGGCCGAGGCAAGTGGGCCGAGGGTCGAATTTGACACGTGGCAGAGAGCTGAATTTGTCGAGGGTTCGAATGATAGACTCGGATGGGCCGATTAGGGTTTTGCTCGGATGGGCCAAATGGCGAGGGGCCGAGGGCCGATTCTGGGACTTGGCCCAGAAGTGGCCGTTCGGATGGGCCGAGCGCAGCACACGTAAACAACGCAAACTCGATTTTGATCGTTTCTTGTGCTTCACTCAATCATATCAGGCATAACCCTCTAGATCATACCTAAGGGGGTAAGAGAAGGGATTTATATACCTGGATGGAGTGGCGGGCTTGTCTTGGTGCGATCAAATCAAATCGGGTGGTAGCTCTCCCTCTCTCTCTCTCTCTCTCTCTTTCACACTGAAATGGTTGCAAATGAGTGTTTCCTTGGCCTCTTGGCTCTTATACCCCCTTCCCAGGTATGGTATTGATGCCCCCAATCACTCACTTGCCGATCTTAAGCATCGCAAGTGAGCTTTTTGCCATTTTTGCACAATTTTTTGCCCTGTTTTGCAACAGTAAATCCTACCCTTCTCCGGTGCAATTTCCTAATCCTATCCTACTCTAAATGCAACAAGAATCGAAAGAAAAATACTGAACTAATTTCTCCATGTTTCCTAATCATCAAACAAACAAAATAACCCAAAATACTTACTTTTTTTGAAGATCAAAAACACCCAAACTTCCTACCTATCTCAAGCTCTGGTTCGGGGATGAATCCCTTACTTTGATGCTCGATATGAGGCGCGCAAGTGCTCAAGCTTGAATCCGTTGGTCCCGAAAACGGAACCAAAATGTGGGAGCTTTTGCTCAACCGCCAAGACCCACAAACCGCTTATTGTTTCAAGCATTCCAAGCGAGCTCTAATGGCTATCTCTCACCTAGCCGACGCGTCGTCGATCCTACGAGTGTAGTGAGCTTACCTTAGTGCCGATATGAGTTGCCTCCTCTCTCCCACACACCGGTAGCTCCACGATCCTAGATGCTAGCTCAAGCATCCTCAAGCCTCCTCCACCTCCAAGCTCCATCCTCCATAGCCGCGTGCGCAAGAAGAGAGAAGGGAAGAGAAGAAGAGAAGAGGAGATGGTGAAGAGCTTCACCCTCTTGATCCCTCACTCTCACACACACTCACTCCCTCACACTCTCACACTCCCTCTCTCAAGAGCACACACAAGCAAGAAGGTGAGAAGGAGAGAAGAAGAAGAAGACTCCTTTTTCCACACACCAAAGAATGATCTCTTATTCACTTTTTGAACTTTATATATACAAACCCTAAAATCCCATGGGCACCCATCCCTTTTTTACATGACCGGCCATTGTGGCAAGGTCCTTTTTTCGTTTCCCTCTTCTAGCCTTGTGCCTCTAGCCTACACCCATCTAATATTTTACAATTGGCACACGAGGGAGTCTGGCGCTCTTTTACAAGAATTTTTCGAGTTTTTTGAGGCGCCTTTTCTTTTAAGGTTGTGCTTTTTGCCCCGGTTCATCTTTAGAGGCCGCCTACATGTCTTTGCTCTTTTCCCATCTTCCTTTTGCTTTTTCCTCCATTTTTCCGCCATCTCGACTTGGGGTTAACAATGTCATTTAACAATCCTATGCATCCATGAAAGGATAAAAAGATGGTCAATTGCTACCTAGCTCATCACCCATACCAACCACCATCGACGGCCATAGCAAGACATATGAGCAAAGGAAGCCCCACAATAGTCCTCGGATAATAAGATTGGGCAATTCTAATAACCGCCCAGGACCACAATTGATAAATGCATCCTCAAGAAAGGCATAATTTGCTAATGAATCTGCAAAGCAGTTTCACCACTGACAAGGAAGAAGCTAACAAGTCACTATCTCAAACATTTGCAGTAAATCCAAGGCTGCACAATGATATATTCACAGATAATGGGATCCCTCATAATATAAGTCCCATTCAATTGGTTGATCACTAAGTGCGAGTAACCTTTCACTAATATACGATGGATACCTCCACGTTAAGCTATAATGAACCCCATGATTAAGGCCTAATATTCTGCCATATTATTAATAAAAGGGGTGCCTAAATAAACTCCCATTTTCATAACAACTCTATATCTAGGGTATTTAATAACCATACCGATGCTTGCATGCTTAGCAAGCCCTCATAAAATTCTGCCATCAAAATACAAAGTATAGACCCATGCTTCATTGATAGGCCATGCCATATTGATCAATTTAGTCATACTTATGATAATCAAAATCGAGTCGAGAGAGAGAATGTATGGCAGGTACAATCCCTCATTCCTCACCAAAATCAATAGAGATGCTAATAACAACCCTATGTCAATGATGGCAGTAGACCTTAATATCCCAAGTAAAAGATCAATCTTGCCACTCAGTAATATGATAACCCTTACTCCGCCAAATCACTCAACCTTGGTGGTAACGATGCTCTAAATATGGATGTTCAAGATAATAAATGATTTTTCCTAGCCGATTGCCTTGGTACCTACTGCAAGTTTAAGCTGGATCCTACAAGACCTGCAAAGATACCAAGTTCGACATCAGTATATATGCATAATAGGGCTTTGACTTATTAAAGTTTAGTTTAGTTTTAAACTCTAACTCTTATAAATCTGCTATAAGGACTACAAAGACATTCTTTCCTATACAAAAAATCTTATAAGGACCATCCATTTTAGGTTTTAACTTGCCAATAAATAACTCGCAATGTGTTTTGGGGACCTAAAGTGGGTGTGTCACTAGCTATGAGCACTAGTCAGGCCTCTCTACACTCAAAAAACCACACCTCCTCGGTCTCACGACCAGGAGTGTCTAAGGGACACTGCCCTAACTGCTATCGTGAATCTTGTGTTTGTTCTGAATTGTAGTCCAACGATTAAACCCCACACTCCTCAGAGGGAGTTCCTACACATAGGTCACTATAGGATACCTTGTAATAACAAACATAAGAAGGCACCCCTCCGGCTGAATGTCGTGGTCCCATTGCAACTCTCCTACACTGAGGGGATTGGCCCCTCGCACCGCTAACACAAATAACACAAACGTAACAAACTCCACTCTTATTTTAGAACGATCCAGGAGATAGATATTTCCTCACTTGACAATTTCCCAAAGAACCCAACCGCCTAAACCTATAGCTTAGGCAAACAATTGCAATAAGTATAGGCAAACAATTGCAATACATCTAGGACAGAGTTACCATGTGATATGTGTAATGCAATTGTGGATGCCATAGTGCTCAAACAATTTATATATCAACATCATGCAATGCAACAAACATGTCTTTCCATGATTTCAGCCTACACATCATGTTTCGTTGCTCTAAGGGTAAGCCCCGAGCATCCTCATGCAACTTAATCCTTTATCAACTTTACTTATATCCATCCTATATGTTATGCACAAATAAATAGATCATAATTTTATATATTTTGAGCAACTAATCAACATCAAAACCCCTCTTCCCCCCTACCATTTAGGTTGTGCATCATTGATAGGTATAAAGAGCGGGTTTTCCATATATTTTTCTAGTAAAAAATGGTAAAAATGGACTTTAACATGAAGACATAGCTGAACTGAGGCTTAACCCTCATGCTACAACCATGTCATACACTCATGGACATAAATCTTATTTTTTCCTAATTTTCTAGCACAAAAATCTATTTTTCTTTATTTATTTAAATAACAATTTGGATATTACTGATTTATGAGTTGAGACTAATCACAATTAGTAAACATTGATTTTTTATTCATTTCTATCCCATATGAACCCCAAAATCACAACACCCCCAAAATTTATCATTTTCATGAAAACCACTTAATTGTGGATTTTACATGTTTTGTTTTAACTTGTTAAATGGCCCAATTTTTTGGTTTTCTTCAATATTTCTAATAAAGTTCAACATTTCCAATGTTCTTGCCTTGGCTAGTCATAGGAGATGGCCCATTTTTCAGTTGGATGTGAAGTCGGCCTTCTTAAACAGTGATTTGAAGGAAGAGATCTATGTAGAGTAGTCTCCTGGCTTTGGTTCCTCAGATGGGTAGGCTTACAAGTTGAAGAGGGCATTGTATGGCCTAAAGCAGGCTTTGCTTGATCGACTCGACATCTCCAACAGCTCGGAAACTATCTCTTTTCAATTCGTCGGTTGAAAAAATCACTAAAAATCTGCAACCACCGCAACAACTAAAGTTTTCCTTGGTCTCTAAAATTGTTGGATCTTCAGGTTCCACTTTCGTGTGGCTTTAAATTCCCGCCTACAATCCACACTAATCCACTTCTTTTTCGTGCTTCATCGAGCTTTAAAAACTACTCTGATTGGCAACCATGAGATAAGGTGACTCAGTCGGTCGAATCCCATGAACTGATCTGCACAAACAACCAAAGAAAGCATCAAGCTGGCACAAAAAATATACTCATCAAATCACAAGCGTAGCTCTCACCCTACCCCCTGACAAAATCAAGGCATGAGAATCCATAAGAAATAGGCCCAACATAATCTAACAGAAATCCAGAGCAAGTCACTAACCAACTGCTCCTCTAACACGGACTGGCTAAAAAGCCTAGCAAAGAGGTTATCCTAGTGGTGGTCTAAGCTACCTACCTAGCTTAGGACAACTGGACTAGACCTCCTACTAGGGCGAGGACTCCTATAGCCTAGTCATCATAGTTTTCTTTTAACACATTTCCTTCCAAGGTTTCCATACTCGAGCGTGTAAAAAGAAGGGAGCTGAGCGTAGAGTGACCCAAGGAGAACATGGCATCAACCTCAGGTCCTAACTCGGTACCCAATAACCTACCAAGCTCTCGTGAGGAAACACTTAATCCTTTTTTAACGCTGAATTTTATTTTCACTCCAATCTTTCTTATTTCTTTTTTCCTTGGCTAGCTGCTACCCCTAGGAAGACAAGACATCATCCCTGAGTCAATGTCCCCAAGAACCTACCAGGCTCTGTGAGGCAATAATCAATTGCTTGTAGGAATTTTCTTCCTTTTTCTTTTCCTTTTCTAATTGAGGGGTTAGAACCCATTTTTACACACCTCTGTAATGTTGAGATATTTGCAATCACACCTATTTCAGTCCCTTTGTAAGAAGCAGTGAGGGATCACGACCAAAATCCCATATGCACAGTAGGAGAAAGTACTACCACATCAATTCCTATAAAGCATTGTACTTGCACTCTTTTTTTAATGCAATGATATTACTCTTTTCTTTTCAGTAAAGTGTCATGTCACTGTTAATACACAAGATTGTGTTTATGAGTCCAAGTCTCAATCTTGGAACCTAATTCACTTGTGTAACAATTTGTCCTTGTCAGGGTCAATGTCTTCATGAGTTTCTTTTTCCTCTTTTCAACCTCCATAGCTTTCGCATTTGCCATGCTCTAGATCTCGTGTATTTTAACATGTAATTTGTATCTTGAGATATATTTAGTGCTTTCTTTTCTTTTCTTTAATGTTTTGGCAAGGCTTCTCTAACTGCCTCACACTAGCAAGGACTCCTAGGGCCTAGCAAGCAAGAAGGACATGGTCACAAGGACACCCTCTAGCCCAGGTCTTTAATGCCTGACACTGGAGATAGAAAACTACTCAAATATCCCCCAGATATACCTAACCAAACCCTAGGACTTCATGCCTTGATTGCATGTCCCCAACAAAGGAAAAGAAAGTAACCCCCACATACACATATAACACTATTAGCTTAAGGGAAAAGCTCGGAAAGGGAACAATACCACCTAGAATGACCACAAGAAGCTCTCCACATCAAAGGCTCCCTCCACACACTTTGTACAACCTATGCGATGCAATCACTAAAATAGAAAACTATTAAACGTACATGCACCAAACAGATGTATGGCCCTCTTGGCCTAACGATATATAACATTTCACAACCAACAGAAACGGCCCTCTTGGCTTTATGAAATAAAACATTTTACTACCATTCAACACAACATACTACTGAAGCAATCTCTTGGTCTAACATTACTCAACTAAAGCACAAAACCGACCAAGAATAAGGCCTCTTAGGCCCTACAATAAGTGTATCAGGTTTATTAGCTAACCCCCCTGCATAAATAGCAAGGGGTGTTTGATGAGCATGACGATACACAATCCTATGCATCCATGATAGTTAGGAAGGTGCTCACTTGCTACCTGACTCATAACCCAAACTAACCATCGACTACCGAAATATGACGTGTCAGCAAGAAGACCCTAAAGTAGTCCATGGCTAATGTTAGGAGGTAATTGTAAGGGCTCCCTTGGACCACAATTGAAAAAGGCATCTTTCACGAAAGCATAGTTAGCCAAGGAATCCGCAAAGTGATTCCATTGTCAAGGTACTAACTAACAAGTCACTGTCTCAAAGATATGCAACATATCCAAGGATGCATGACAATACATCCGTAAGATGGGATCCTACAAACTATAGGTCCCATTTAGCTAATTGATTACTAGTTGCAAGTCACCTCTAACCAATAATCGATGGATACCAGCACATCGGGTTACATTCAGCCCCATGATCAAGGCCTTGTATTCTACCATATTATTAGTAATATAGGGTCCTAGATAGACTCCCATCTTGATGACAACCCTATGTTGAGGATCTTTAATGACCACACTAATGCTCACGTGTTTAGCGAGACCTCTGGAAGCTCTGTCAAAATACAGAGTATAAACCTAGGCTTCATTGATAGGCCATGCCATAATAATCAGCTCACTCATACTTATGATAATCAAAATCAAGCCGAGAGAGAGGATGTATAACATGCACAATTCCTCCTTCCTTGCTGAATGCGATAGGAATGCTAGTCAGAATTCATTGACAATGGTGGCAATAGACCTTAATCTCCCACATAAAGGATCCATCTTGCCACTCAATAACCTAATACCCTTTGCTCCACCAGATCACTTGACCTTGGTGGTAACATTGCTCAAGGTACGGATGCTCCAAATAGGGAATGATGCATACCATCATCCACTCCGTCTTGGTACCTACTGCACCTTAAAGCTAAATCCTGAAGAACCTGCACAAACACCAAGCCCAACATCAGCCCTTACACATAGTAAGGCTTCAACTTATTAAGTCTTAAACTCTACCCCCTGCAAATCTTCTAGAAGGGCCGTAGAGCCATTCTTTCCTAAACATACAATCTTGTATGGTCCATCCCATTTGGGTTCTAATTTTCCTGGAAACAGCTCCCTTCGAGCATCATAATACAGCACTAATTGACCTTTCGCAAATTTGTACTTCTTAGCCCAAAGATCATGAAGGGCTTTCATTCTCCTCTTCCCTAGTTCTTGATGTAATAAAGCCTGCAACCTAATCTCATCAAGATGTGCCAGAGTAGTATACCATACCTATAATGTGAAAATCCTTATTTGCATTCTATCCAATCAATGAGATTGAAAATGAACTCATATTCAAGTTTGCAACAAATGGCACCCAATCTCCTGCTTGGTTTATTAGTGGTTTTGGGGTTGATTTGTAAGGTATTACAATAGCCTCCCTTGCCCTTCTAAGTACTTGCTTGGCCTCATTATGGCTAGTGGTTCTCGCAACAGTGCTATATTCAATATTGAGAAACTGAATTGAGACTAATTACAGCTATTGGAAGACCAAGATATGACAAATTTTAGTGAAAATTTTGCATGTTAGACTACTAAAAAATGGGGATGCCAAACCCGAAAACATTGCAGTCAAGGATTGGGATGAATTAGATGAGCTATGCAAGTCCACAATCATTTTATCACTCTCTAAGCAGGTTCACTATAATGTTGTAACTAGAAGTTAGACTGCATATGAGCATTTGACATGGATTAAGAATCTTTATGACAAGCAGAGTCGTCCTGCATCTCAAATGTATTGGCTGAAATAATTGGTAGACCTTCACATGAAGGTTCTCATGAAGGGACTTCTACGTTTGCACACTTGAATGAGTTTCATTCCATCATCACCCATTTAGCTTCGCAGGAGATTGTGTTCAAGAATAGTGTGCATCTTGTATTTTACTTGGCACTCTACAAAGTCGTGGTGGGGGGACACTTTTCGTATGGCTCTCTATGCTAAGGATAGACTGAAATTATAAGATGTTGACAGTGCCCTCTTGATAGAATAGGTGAACAAAAAGAATGTGGATGCTTCTCTTACATCCCATGCATTAATTATGAGAGGTCGGTAGCAGGATGGAAATTTCTATGATATAGACTCTAACAAGTCTCAGTCTAGGTCATGTGGACAGTCTCATAATAAGTTTTGTGGCCATAAGTCCAATCTTACTTGTCATTATTGTGTGAAAGTAGGCTTCTCTCCCAACGAATGATTGAGGGAAAAATGTACAGTGGGAAGCTCTATTTCTAATGGCACAATGCACTCCTCCTTATACACTAGCTTGAATGGGGTGTGGCCTGTGACTCTCTTAAATGTCATGTTATCCCACACTGTCACATATAATTTCTTATCCCACTCACGCTTGCTTTCTAATACTATATTAGATAAAGTTCTTGCCAGTTGTTAATTTGTACTCTCAAATTGACTGTTTTCTTAAGGATTATAGAGGGTAGTCTTGTTGTGCTTAATCTTCAAAGCTTGAGTCAAGGCCACTATAACCTTGTTCAAGAAGTGTGTCCCTCGGTTAGACACAATCTCCTTCGGTGGACCAAAACGGTAAACAATTTGCTCCATAATGAAACTGGCCATCTCCTTAGCATTGTCTCCTTCACTGTTGCTTGAGCTTCAAATCACTTTGTAAAGTAGTCCGTTGCTACAATAATATAATGCTTTTGCGTAGTTGATGAAGGGTATATTGGTCCCACAAAATCAATATCCCATTTTTCAAAGGGTAAGGTAACCAAAATGGGATTTAGAGGTCATCTACTATTTTCTCTCGCATCGTGTCTTTGATAGACATCGCAGCACTTAACATAACTAAAAGCATCTTGAAAAATCAATGGCCACCAATATTCAGCACAGAGAGCTTTCTGGGTGATAAGCCGGCCAGCAAAATATCCCTCACATAATGAATCATGGCACTCCTCAAGAATAAATGGTACCTCATTGGGTACTACACAAAGACAATAGAAATCATCTACTTCTCTCCGATACAAGACACCCGCTATAATCGAAAGTGTAATGCTTGTTGCTTGATCTTTTTCTTTTCAAACTTCAATAAAGCATCCCCAAATCCTCTTGTAGATAAATAATGTGTTATATCTGCATACCGGGAAGACATGGAAACCATATCGATTTTAAATAGACCTTCAATATCACTTCACTAAGCTAGAATTTCTTTTGGCTCCCCAAAATATACAAGACATTCTATAATACCCTGCAGCTTTGGTGGCTTGCTCATAATCTCATAATCGAACTCCTGCAAAGTGATTAATCACTTTGCTAAACGGACAAGCACCTGCAACTTGTTTAACAACAATCCGAGTCCTTCCGCCTTTGTAAAGAATATTACCTTCTCCTAGAGAATATAATGCCTAAATTTCTTCGTCCCAAATACAATTCCAAGGCACAATTTCTCCATGTATGTATAATCAATTTTAGATACCCCCCATGTCCTACTAGCAAAGGCAATTTGGTGATACCATTTCTCCTCCCAAATTTGAGCTAAACAGCAAAGCTGATATTATGCATTGTGGCTGCTAAAAATATACAGAAAACTTCACCTCTTCTAGGTGCTTTTAAGATTGGTTCTTTTGTTGATTCCTGTTTCACATCCTCAAAAGATACTTGACAGGATTCATTCCACTCAAACAGACAGTTAAAAGATAGGAGATTCGTCAATGGCAACGCTCTTTCCACCACTGCATTGATAAATCCCATTGATGATAGAAAGGTATGCACCCCTTTTGAAGCATGCGGGCTCATAGAGACTATAACCTTTATCTTTTTAAGGTCAATCATAATACTAGCTGTACTAATCACATGGTCGAGTAACAACCCATAGGGTACTCCAAATACACATTTTCTAGGGTTAAGAGCAATGCAGAACTGTCTACAACCCCTAAAACATTTCCTTAGAATAATCAGTTGTCACTCCCTTGTGGTGGCTGCCCCCAAATCATCAATAAAGACTTTTAACTCCTCTAGGGAGATATCACCAAATGTCTTATCAGCTGTTTGTTGCCAAGATCCAAGTGCATTGCATAAACCAAAGGCCATCACATGATACACAAATGTATCGAAGATAGCAATAAATGTCATTTTCAAATTTTCTTCCTTCGCAATAGCCATCTAGTTATATCCAGCAAAGCAATCCATAAACGAATAGATTTTCCTACCTACTAAGTGATCCAAAATCTGATCAATGAATGGCAACGGATAGTAAGCTTTAACCATCTATTTATTAAGCTCTCTAAAGTCTACGCAAGGCTGAATCTAATTGTTCTTCTTCTTCCTGATAACAACTGGTGAACACCATTCTGTGTGTTGAACCGAAAATATCATGCTAACCTTTTGTAGCTTTGTCAATTCTTTGAATAGCCCATTCCTTAATTCGAAAGGTATACGCCTTACTTTCTGTCACACAAGGTGGCTACCTTGCTTCAAAGGAATCATATGAACAGCCAGGCTAGGAGGAATGCCTCTCAGCTCATCATAACTCCAAGCAAAGATACCACGAAATTCTTAAATCAAGGAAACATAGTCCTTCCTTTCTTTTGAACTGAACATAGACTCTAATTTAATTGGTCATGAATCATTCATTGTACCAAGGTCAAGCTCAATTATATCTGCATCCCTTATCATCTCCTGAGCCTCTATTGGCTCATTCAAAGTCACTTGGTAGATATCCTCTGTAGTGGACCCCTCATTGGATTCGTCACTTAATGATGTCTCATTTGCGGATGGAGCATCTAGCATATCAAACTATGATGAAGATATAGAAACTCTCTCACTTTGAGGAGATTTAGGATAGGTATCTACTACTACACGTCTAGTATCTTAACCAAACATCAATCGACGAACGAGTATATCAACTTGACAATCTGCTTGTAAAATCCATGGCATGCCTAGCAATACTTGATAGCTAGGTCGCCCTGCAAACCTAATGACCCTAAAGTCCAAAATGCATTCTACATTGGCAATGCTTACATGGACTGTAGTAACTCAACCTTTGGGTTGTCCTAAACTGTCATCAACCATTCAGAGAATCGTGGAGGCATCTTTTTTAATTTATAATCTGAGCCTCTCCATCAATTCCGAACTCATAATGTTGATAGAGGATCTTGTGTCCACAATAGCATAGTCCACTAATATTCCATCAACATATGCTGCTATCTTAGGAGGACAATGCTTTTCAGCATGCTCAAACCAATCATATCCTACTCATGCTATTCCCAAAGGCTCGACAATATACCCAATATGTAGAATCTTCTTAAATTCCTTGTGCACTCCTGGAAACAACTTAATCAAATGTAGAAGATTTACGTCTAGCTTAACTTCACAAAGAGAACTTGCTAGATCAAATTCCTGATAACTAGCAAGAGCTCGCTTTTCTAACGAGACCATTCTCTCCTTTGGTCTTTGAACCGGCTTTGATGTTTCTTTTTTGGCTTTTGCCTTCTTCTTTGGTGACTTCTTATCCTTCTTGAGGCCAGCTTTACCATTTACGGCCTTGAGAGGTCCACCTTCCATATTGAGATTAAGGGCTTGCGTCCCATTTTCATCTTGCTTGGGGTTTCCCCTCGATAGGTTTTGCCTTGGCTTTGTTGACCCCTTTACCCTTTTGACCTCTCATAATAATCCATAGGTTAGAAGCTTGAGTGCTAGTGATGCAAACAGCTTCTATGAGGATAACTCCACTACCCCACTAGGTAGCTCCTCTACCATGGCTTTCCCTCTTTGTAATATTTGTTTCAGTCCTTCATCTTGCTAGAGATTATTCCCTTGTGCTAAATGATTAATGAGACTTGGCTGTTTACTTCCTTACTGGAGAGAGCTAATCTTATTCCAATAGGTACTGGCTAAATGGCCAGACTTCCCACATATGTCACATTTGACGTTTGGACAATTCCTGAAGAAATGTTGGCCACCACACCACTTACTGCTGAATCTTGATGGGCCATCCTCTTCAGGGCGTCAACTCCCTATCAAGTTCTGTTGCTTCTTAAGGAAATTAACATCAACGATTATTTTTCTATGTTGTTTGCCAATCATATCAGTATAGTGATTCATCATATCCTTAACTTTGCCAAGGACATTTGAGGCACTTGACTCATAACTGTAATCGTCTACCTGTCATTCCATTGGCCTAACCACTTGATTAGGGATTGGTTGTTGATTCCCTAGAACAATGGTAGGATTTATCGTTGAGCTTCCAACATTTGGTGGAGCCATTTGACTAGTCATAGGCATGGTTAGCTAGGAGGACTTGGCAACATGGGCACATTTGGAATTATGCATCCTCTCCCATTAGGACTCATGGGCATCCCTTGACCTCCTTTTGTTAGCACTAAAATATTTCCAAACCCTAAACTTGGATTCCAATTTGACCTAGAGGCATAAGCTTCTTGTAATTGCGATTCTACCTCTTCTACTCGTATAATGGTCATATCAATGTCGGCAAGAGCAACACTGCTCAACTGCACTTGAATGTTAAAGTCTAACCCATTCAAAAAATATTGCAACTGAGCACTAGCTAGAATAGGGATATAGGTTTGCAATTTCTGAAATCTCCTTCAGTTTCTTGGCATACCCACGGACATTCTCGTGGGGTTCTTGACATGTAGCATTAAGGACACGTAGCCAATACTGACCTCCCCTTTTAGGGGCAAACTCTCTTTGAAAGGCCACAAAGAATAAGTTGATTGTAGTTATGGTTCCAGCCTCTAGGCTATGATACCACACTGCAACTCGTCCTTTCAAAGTCATTTTGAAGAACATCATCAAGTGTCCCTCATCTTGAATCCGACAATTAAACATTAACATATGGAATTCATTGCTATGCAATTCCACGTCTTCCTCTAGTAACCCATTAAAAATGGGTAGAGGAAACCCTAAGGCTGGCAAATCCTCCATCCTAGCAGGAATTGCAATGGGTTGTTCCTCCATAGTAACAACCAGACTTGCTAAAGGGGTTCGAACAATTAGAACTATCACCCCACTTAAAGTGGACGGATTGATTGAAAGGGGGGAAGTATTAGAGCTTCCTCCCCCTAATGAACTATGAATCAAGTTGGGGTTACTAAGACCCCGCACTTGTAAGAATATCAGGCCACTCCTTTGCAAAGAATATATTCTATTTATTTCAGCCCACCGTCTAGCTCATTAAGCTCTTTCTTGCTTTTGAAGCTCGATTGGATGGTCTTGTGAGTCTAGCTCACTAATTTTTGGCATACACTAATGAATAGGTCCCAGTTGACCGAGATTCGGAAACTGCCACTTATTAGCGCTTCCTGGCAAACGCACCACCTTTTGGGACTAAAACAGGCCTTACATTGGCTATGAGTACTAGACGGGTCTCTCTACACTCAAAAAACCACAACCCCTCGGCCTCGCGGCCACCAGGAGTGCCTAACAGACACACTGCCCTAACTACTATTGTGAATCTTGCATTTGTTCTAAATTGTAGTCCAACGATTAAGCCCCACACTCCTTAGATGGAGTCCCTAAACATGGAGTGGTATAAGATACCTCATAATAACAAACATAAGGAGGCACCCCTCCGGCTGAATGCCATGGCCCCACTACAGCTCTCCTACACCAAGGGGATTAGCCCCTCGATGCACCGCTAACATAAATAACACAAACGTAACAAACTCCATTCTTATTTTAGAATGATCTAGGAGATAGATATTTTCTCACTTGACAATTTCCCAAAGAACCCAACTACCTAAACCTACATCATAGGTATCTCACAACTCAGCATGGGTCATAAGTATAGGCAACCAATTGCAATGCATCCAAGAGTTACCATGTGATATGCGTAATGCAATTGTGAATGCAATAGTGCTCAAACAATTTATAAATCAGCATCTTGCAGTGCAACAAACATGTCTTTCCATGATGTCAGTCTACACGTCATGTTTCGTTGCTAAGGGTAAGCCCCGAGCATCCTCGTGCGACTTAACCCTTTTTTAACTTAACTTATAACTGTCCTATATGTTATGCATAAGCAAATAGATTGTAATTTTATATATTTCCAGCAACTAATCAGCATCAAAACCCCTCTTCCCCCCTACCATTTAGGTTGTGCATTGTTGATAGGTGTAAAGAGCGGATTTTCCATATATTTTTCTTGTAAAAAGCGGTAAAAACGGATTATAACATGACAACACAGCTGAACTAAGACTTAACCCTCATGCTATAGCCATGCCATACACTCATGGACATATACCTTATTTTTTTCTAATTTTCTAGTATAAAAACCCAATTTTTTCTTTAAAAAATTATTTATTTAAATAAAAAAATGATATTACTGATTTAAGATTTGAGACTAATTACAATTATTGTACATTGATTTTTCATTCATTTCTACCCCATATGAACCCCAAAATCACAACAAAACCCCCAAAATTTATCATTTTCATAAAACTACTTAATTGTGGATTTTGCATGTTTTGTTTTAAATTTTTAATGACCCAATTTTTTGGTTTTCTTCAATATTTTTGATAAATTTCAGCATTTCTAATCAAATGAATCCATTTACAAAAAATTTCATCAAATATTTATTAAAATGAATAAAATGAGTGCTTACACATATAAACCCGATTTTGGAGGCATGTAATTAATGGTTGCGAGGCCGCTGACGCTTATTTTTTGCCATTGATACTCTCTCCAACTCTGATCTACGATCTCCTCCGCCGTGGACCATTATTCCATCAACCTCTTGCATTCGATTCCTCCCCTTTCTTGCATAAATCCATACGTGTAAACAGGCTTCAAGAGGAGAGAGAGACTAGATTTTTGGCAGCTTCACCATCAAGTAATCATTCTCTGATCAGAAACTAGTGATAAGGAACCAAAAATTGGTGGAATCCATTGCTAATCTCTATTAAGGGGGTTCTTCTCAGCTTGGCAATGCCTCTCCCACAAAAAACGTTGCCATATGGGGGGCGTCGATTTGTTGCAGCTCGCTGTTTGGAAAAATGCCCAAACAAAAAAACAATTTTTAATTGGGTCCTTTTGGTCCCCTCCAAAAGGCATGCCCAATTTCAAATCTTGTTGGCCCTTTTGGCCTCTAGACTGTCTGGCTTCCCATCTAGCTCATCCGATGTTCAAATCAAGTTCTTAAAATTTCAGCTTGACCGACTCGATATCCCAAATGGCCAAGAAGCTATCTCTTTTCAATCCCGCGGTCAAAAAATTTACTAAAAATCTATAACCATCGCAACTGTCAAAGTTTTTCATTTCTGTCTTCCTTGGTCTCTAAAATTGTCGAATCTTCAGGTTCCGCTTCCATTGGCTTTAAATTCCCGCCTATAATCTACACTAATCCACGTTTTTTGTGCTTCACTGGGCTTTAAAATTGCTCTCATGTGCATCACAATATAGAACCAACTAACCCTTCACAAATTTATGTCTTTTAGCACGAAGGTATGAAGCGCTTTCATCCTCTTCTTTCCTACCCCTTAATGTAACAAAGCTTATAATCGAATCTCATCAAGATATGCTAGGGATCAACCTCTCCTGCAATGATTCTTCTTAACCCAAAGCATGGTTCAACACAAACCTCACAATGGGTATTTCAATTTCCAAGGGCAAGACACATCCTTTCCTGTATACCAACTTAAATGGGGTGTGGCATGTTGCTCTCTTAAACATCATATTATAAGCCCAAACAGCCACATGTTATTGTCCCAATCACACTTACCCTCTAATATAGTTTTGGATAAAATCCCCACAAGAAGTGGCTTGTTGGTACTCTCTAGTTGTCCATTTGCTTGTGGATTATATAGAGTGGTTTTATTATGCTTAATTTTCAAAGCTTCAGTCAAGGCTTCAATGACCCTATTCAAAAAGTGTGTCCCACAATCGAATACTAGTTCCTTAGATGGACCGAAATGGCAGACAATTTGTTCCATAATGAAACTAGATGTTTCCTTGACATTGTCCTTCATCATAGCTTGAGCTTCAAACCATTTTGTAAAGTAGTCTGTCACTACAATGATATACTCCTGTGTAGTAGACGAAGGAGGCAGATGTCCAACAAAATCGATGCCCCACTTCTCCAATGGGAAAGTCACAAGAATAGGATTAAGTGGCTGCTTATGATTTTTCCTATAATCATGTCTCTGATAGATATCACAACTCTTAACATATGCAAAAGCATCCTAGAAAACTGTCAGCCACCAATAGCCAGTATGTAAATCTTTCTAGGCACTAAGTCATCCAGAAAAATGACCTCCACAAGTTGAATCATTACATTCCTCAAGAATAAAGGGTACTTCATTAGGTACCATACAATAATGATAAATCTCATCCACACATTTCCTATATAAAACACTCACTATTATTGAAAAGTGAAGTGCTTGTTGCTTAATCTTCATTTTCTCAAATTTAGAATGAGTTTCCATCGGGTTTCATGTTGATAGATAATGTGTGATGGACGCATATCATGATGGGATAGATGCTGCATCAATTTTACATAAATCTTCACAGTCACTAGTATCAACCCACTCTTCCTTAGGCTTGCCAAAATCTATTAGGCACTCTACAATAATGTAAAGAAGCTAATTCCCACAAAAAGCCATTAAACTAAAAATACAAAGAAATAGGCTATTTAACCAAGAAACTATAGCCAAGGTGGCTAGGCATGAAATGATATTACCATTGTTTCAAATGATGAGAGGCTACAGGATGATACACACCCCAAGCTATGGTGGCCAAGAGTATGCACCCTCTTAAATGGTGGGAGGTTGAGACCTCAAATATGTAATGTTGTAAAAGGGCAAAAAGATGCTAGGCTAGTTACAACTTAGCCTTTTATACTTAACCCTAGTAGGCTAAATGTTGGCTAAGGCATTTAGGCACTTTTACTCTATTACAAGTCATCCCGACCTAGAAGAGCTTTGTCCTCCAGCTGAATTTGGGACAAGATACAATGATGAGTACAAGAATAGCTTGAAATAGATGAAGTCATGCTAAACTAAGACTCCATGCTAAAATAAAAGTCTTCATGCCACAAAGAAGAGTCCTTCAAAATATGAAAGTAACTAAGAGAGGTTAGTGGATTGCTATAAATTTTAAAACATGGTAGCCAATAAAATTTGCCCATAACTCGTGATAGAAGAGTCCAAATGGCACAAATAAAGTCTTATTGGATAGAAAAGACAACATAAGTAACTTGTTCAACACATAGAATTCAATCATGTTGCCAAAAAGGGCCGTGTAATTCATGACAGAAAATTCACATAGCAAGCTATCCACCATTGTCCTGTAATTGCAATAATCCCATTATTTTGAAGGAATCATGAAACATGAGAGAGGATGACTGAATATGCTAAGGAATCAGTATTGCAAGAGTTATTTACAACCCACCAACAATTAAAGTCATTGAAGTACAATATGCCGTCAGGATCAAATGGATAACCATAAAAAAAGACATCATAACCATGCGTTCCTTTTGCAAAAAAATATATTCCATCATTTCCTCCCCCGATTCAAATGGAAACAAGGAAGCATCCTCACAATCCCCCAAATCAAATGGAAAGATAAGGTCATCAATTAAGAACATGTCATTTGAGTCCATAGATTGGTGTATGGATTCATGAAGCTCCTTTACATGTCCCTCTTCAATTACTGCATTCACTTGGTCTTTAGCATGATGTAGGTTAGAGAGATGATAGTAATCATGATCAACTTCAAAAATTTTGTAAGACTCTTCATCTTGGACAGTACAATCCACTTCCTCCTCAACCTCTTCAGCTTCCTCTTCATTATCTAGAAACTCTATAACCAGCATCACTTTAGCATTCCTTTTCTTGCATATATCTTTATGATTAGAAGATATTGGTTCAACACATCTATAACATAAGACTTGTGCATGTAGTCTTATAATATCATCATTGGTTAAGAGTTTTTCTCAAATACCATCATGCTAGCCACTATAACTATCATACTTCTCACTATAAAATGGTTTTCCATAGTCATGACCACATTCATTTCTACTAGCATAATGCTGATGTCCAAGAAATGGTTGATCATCATCATAATATTGACTATGGGATGGCCAATCATCTTAGAAGTACTAATCAACATGTTGCCCATGTTCACTAGCATAATGCTGCTCATATCCATGATCATGATCATATATATGTTGCTGCCCATTCATGTATGACTATCCATTTGTATACATACCAAAAGAGTTGAAACCATTCTCAAATCCTTGTGGCCTTCCCACATGATTCTCATTCATGGAAGAGTGTCCAAAATGACCGCAAGGGTATTCTTCCTTTTGGGGCTGACCATAAACATAATGATTGACATGTTGTTGTTGTCCAAAACTATTATGACCATCACTTGCATGTTACAACTCAATAGAGTTCTCATCATTGTCATATGCATGTTGTTGGTCATACCAATGCTCGTTGTACTCACAGTCATAATACAAGTGCGGATCATAGTCATACTATTGTCCATAATATCCATGATAAGAAGATTGTGACTCATAATGATGTTGATCATGAGATTGATGTCCATACCTTGCATATTCTTCATAGTCTTCATGATAAGCATGTTGTTTGTTTGCATAGTGTACTTGTTGTTCCTGCATAACTACTCCAAATGCATAGAAAAATGGTGGCTCAATGCTATTCATTTTCAATTTTGCAAGTAGCCGAAGCAAGGGAAATAAACTCTTCCCAATTCATCAACCAATTGTGATCTGCTCTAAATAGTGAGTGTGACCAGTGATCAGTCCTATATCTGTGACATTAAGTCCCAATTATCACATGTACAATGTCTGTAGGTCTACAGCCCTAGAGAGCTGATTGGATGATTTACTTGTAAAACAAGGCTGACTAAGTTTCATACTCAGAACCTTTATGATAATAGAGTTTCCTTGTGATACAACCCTCTCTACAGTTCATTCTAGAGATGGCTCCTTTCGTTGAGGTTTTTCAACTCTTATGAGCTTTCACAATACTACCTCTACGAAAGTAAGAAATAGTACACGTAGCAAGCGGATGATCCAGCTTTGTCTGAAGATTCCCCTTGAACTCTTGAATAAAGTAATAGCCTTAGGGTTTTGAGATTCATGCAACCCCTTTAGCACAGTCTAGCAACTTGGCTCTCTTTGTTTGGCACCAGATAACAAGACATAGAATGGCATCTTCTAGTTGCATCTCTCATGCTCACTGCATTAGACACACGTTTAGACAAGAGAGCAACATTATTCCTATATAGAGCCTAAATACACACTGAATACTATGGAAAATGTTGATAGATCTGCTCCTCCACCGATAGGATACACAATGTTCTGCATCTATTCAACACTATTGAAACAATGCCTTTCGATTATGTCTTTTGTGTTGAAACAAAGATCTTTCCCTGGAAGCAATTTATGAAAGTAGAAGCCATTAGGAGCTTTAGACAAGACTCAAGTATTTTTTATAGTTGTGTCATCCGAAGACAATTCTAGAACTTTTTATAATCCTGTTCTCCAAGCTTCGGGTGCTCCAACTCCCACAAAATGAGCTGAGAAGCCACTTGAGACTCTTGGCTATACAAATATTCCAAATACTCAAATTAGAAAAATCACTTCTCAGAGACTACTTCTATCTAAGCAGACAATTCTCTATTATTATCTGATTGTTAACACACGTGTAGATAATCTACTATCTTTGAGGAGTAAGCTAGACGATTAGTAGGACTTTAGGTGGAAGAGAATCTCGATTAATGATTTTGTGTTGAAAGCTGCAGCAATGGCACTAAATAAAGTATTCGAATGCAACAAGATAGATGAGTTCATCTAATAGTATCATAACATCAACATTAGTGTTGCTATACAAACTGACTATGGTTTGCTTATACCCATTATGCAGATTGTGCAGAACACTAACAAGAAAGGTCCATGGTGGCAACCATTGCAAAGGACGTTAAGACTTTGGCAGATAAAGCAAAAAAGTTCAAGTATAATAGCCTAGGCCATAGCATCTCACGTGTGAGGGTTTTCCTAAGTCCCAAGTGTCTCGACATGGCAGAAGCACATGTCGGAAAACTAAAAGCATGAAGAAGGGGAAGGGTTCCACAATGGAGGTTATGAGGTGAAAGATCACACTGCCATCAAAGGGCATTGTAATGTTGCTCAGGTCATGTACAAGGATGGAAAGGGGAATGACAGTGCAATTCCTATGAGCAAAGGCACCATTAGTGTAGTTCCTACGAGCAAAGGCACCATTCAACTTGTGGCTTGCAGTATTGCTCGAACTTTGAAGAGCGTCTATGCCAGCTTAATTGACAGCAGAAAGCTTTGAGGCTTAACCAGATTATCCACTCCCGTAGATTAGAGAAGGCCGATTGGGATTAGCTCTCTCATTTTGACTTCCAAGATCTTGCTCTTCATCATAGCCATGGATTAGGTTTCCCTAGCTTGGTTGATGATGGCTTCAATCTCATCACACAGCCCTTTGGGTGCATTTGCGTTCATTGGCTCCGTAGGCTTCACCATGTTCTTGAGCCTCTCATGGACTATTTGTTGCCTTCATAGTCAAAGCAGTACTCCATCTAATCCTTAGAATGCAAGGATTGATGCTATAGAGGTTTGGAGTGGAGATATTGCCATGGAAGAAAGATCCAAGGTAAGCATCTTCCATGGGAGAAGAGAATAGACCTAGAGAAGAAGAATGGATCCTTATTTGAGAAAAAGTAACTAAGCTTTTTGTCTTCACTAAAGTCTTGAGGACTCCATTTTTTCCATCTTGCCCAAATTTTTGGTTAAAAAATTGGTGACAACCTACAAAATAGCTGGAGCCCACCATTATCCAGTGGTTCATGCCAAGAACCTCCATCTTGGTCATAATTTGTGATAGATCTCCATCTCTAACCACAGTTATAAAAGAACTAACTCTTGTGACTAAGTTTTAACTACGGTTTTCACTCCCTAGTCGCTGCAACTAGATCTAATGCATGAAAATGACTTTTGACAAGATCTAAACCATTGCTCTGATACCAATGTAAAGAAGCTAATTCCCATAGGAAGCCATTAATTTGAAAATACAAAGAAATAGACTATTTAACAAAGAAACCATAGCCAAGGTGGCTAGGCATGAAATGATATTATCATTGTTGGTTGAGAATCAAATGATGAGAGGCTGCAACATGGTATGCACCCCAAGCTATGATTGCCAAGAGTATGCACCCTCTTAGATGGTGGGAGGTTGAGACCTCAAATACATAATGTTGTAAAATGGCAAAAAGATGCTAGGCTAGTTACAAGTTAGCCTTTTATACTTAACCATAGTAGGCTAAATGTTGGCTAAGACATTTAAGCACCAAAAATTTGGTCACAACCTACCAAAATAGTTGGAGCCTACCATTATCCATTGGTTCATGCCAAGAACCTCTATCTTGGTCATAGTTTGTGATAGATCTCCATGTCTAACCATAGTTATGGAAGAACGACTCCTATGACTAAATTTTAACTGTGTTTCCACTCCTTAGTCATTGCAACTAGATCTAATGCATGAAAATGACTTCTAACAATATTTAAACTATTGCTCTAATACCAATGTAAAGAAGCTAATTTCCACATGAAGCCATTAAACTGAAATACAAAGAAATAGACTATTTAACCAAGAAACCATAGCCAAGGTGGCTAGGCATCGAGAGTTGGAACAACGCCATAGGGAGATGGAAACCCTCCAAGATTAGCATCACTCCGAGATGATGGCCAAGATGGACTTTCTCATCGAGCACATGGGTGCTCTCATCCCCGCCATCGCACCCTCCTCGTCTCAGCCCAAGGAGCATGTTCCAACCGCCCTCCTCCCTTGGAGACCGGGCATAGCCCACAAGGTTTTGGTGGCACCCATGGCTCTCCCCATAGCACTTATGAGACGGGCGAGTCCTCCACTTGACATGATGAACCTATCTTTCCCTCCCCCATCATGAACCCTTCAAGCCCATCCTTGGGATAACAGCTCCCCCATAATGGAAGATATATGCATACTCAAACACCATATTGGAAAATATGGAAATTTTCCATAAGTTTGGGACACGTGATCAAATCTTTAGAATTGTCATAACTTGAATACTATAACTCCAAATTGAGCGCTCTATAGCTCAATAGATTCCATTTTTCAAGCGCTTTCCAAAGATAGGTCACATCACATGGTTTTGATAAACTTATGGGCATGTTATTCGGGTGCCACCTTTTTAGTATTCAAAAAATGGGAATTGGGAGATTCCCAAACTCACTAATATTGTGTTCTCATGGGAATGGCCAGCAAGGGCCTAATGCAAAATTTTGGGCAACATGGTATGCAAGGTATACATAGGCAGCAAGCATGCACATGGCAATGGGCAACATGCACATGGCAATTTTGAGCAGTAAGGCCCCAATGTTCAGCCCGGTTCACATTTAATGCATGGGCAGCATGGTCATTTTGGACAAAAGGTCCTAATGTGCAATTTGGTCCTCATCTAATGCATGGGTAGCATGGCCCACATGGAAATTTTGGATAGCCAGATTTTGGACAGCAAGGCATATATAGGCAACACAACATACATGGGCAACATGGCAAGAAATCCATTGGATGTAAGTGGGTTTATAAGGTCAAATGTAAGTCGGATGGTTCTCTTGAGAGGTATAAAGCAAGGCTGGTTGCAAAAGGATATGCCCAAACTTATAGTTTGGACTATGAAGAAACATTCAGTCCAGTAGCTAAAATGATGACAATGAGATCGGTAATTGCTTTGGCTTCTATCCATGGTTAGAAGCTTTATCAAATGGATGTGAAAAATGCATTTTTGAATGGCAACTTAGAAGAGGAAGTGTACATGGATCAACCAGAGGGCTATGAGGATCCAAAATACCCACATTATGTATGCAAGCTGAAGAAGGCTTCATATGGACTGAAGCAAGCACCAAGAGCATGGTGTGATAGAATCAGCAAATTCTTATGTAGTATGGGATTTCAGCAAAGCAAAGCTGATTATTCACTTTATGTGAGGCATACAGAAGATGGTATGGTTGTTGTTGTCATCTATGTTGATGATCTCATTATTACAGGTACACTTGAGAAGGAGATTACTGAAGTCAAGCATGGGTTACATAAAGAGTTTGATACAAAGGACCTTGGTTTGTTGAGATAATTCTTGGGTATTGAGGTTATTGAAACACCTCATGGTATATGGCTAATACAAAGGAAATATGCATTGGAGATGTTGGAAAACTATGGCATGACAGGATGCAAACCGGTTGATACACCATTGGATCAAAATGTTAAGTTGATGGATGATGGATCTTATGTTGAGGATGTCACTATGTTCAGAAAGATGGTTGGTAATCTTATCTACTTGACCATTACAAGACCAGACTTGAGTTATGTTGTTGGATTGATAAGTCAATTTATGCAGAAACCATGCAAATCACATTTGGATGTAGTGAGAAGAGTTCTTAGATATGTGAAGAAGACAACTGGATTTGGCTTGTTTTATGAAAAAGGAATCAAGCCTACATTGTTTGGATACTCAGATGCAGGCTAGGCAAGTATCTCTATGGATAGAAGATCTACTAGTGGCTATGCATTCTCATTTGGATTAGACATCGTAAGTTGGAGTAGTAAGAAGCAACCTACAGTTGCTCTATCAAGCACTGAAGCACAGTATAGAGGCATTGCATTGGCAGCATGTGAACAGACATGGCTGAGATTGATCTTATATGACATGGGGATAGAGATTGATGGTGGAGTCATTATGTATTGTGACAATGTTAGCAGCATTATGTTGGCAAAGAACCAAGTCTACCATGCAAGGATAAAACACATAGAAGTGCACTATCATTTCATTAGAGAAAAAGTCATTGATGGAGAGATTGACTTGGTCCATGTGAAAACAAATGACCAAGTTGCTGATATCTTTACCAAAGCATTAGGTAAAGATAAGTTTGAGTACTTCAGGAGTGCACTTGGAGTCTTATGTGTGCAAGCTCATTCTGAGTTTGAGGGGGAGTGTTCATAAATACGACATATCCTAATTCATATCCTATGGATGTATGTATCTAAAATAGAAGCATATGTAAAGTGTCCTTAAGTTTGGGGTATCTATCTTTTGAGGATACCACTTGTGGTAGTGGACTTTTGGAAAAATAGAGGAGAATAATGGAGGAGAAGAAAACATGGAGCTCTTGACCTCTCATCTGATTTATTTCACGGACTCCGTCCACTTCAGTTTTTATTAAAATTTTACATACAAGTGATAGGCTGTAGGTCTTTTGTACAAGTGCAAAAGGCATTTTCGTGTGTCCAAAAGAGAGGCATGTCACCTATTCAGGCACGGAATATATCTCTTCAATTTCATGTTTACGACAAATATACCTTTACTCATGATCAAGATGTAATCTTCTTAGTTCTGCTTGATGGATAGAACTTGCACTCAGAGTTCTTTTTCATTAGACTTCGTATGTCCTCTCGAGAACATTTCTTAGATACTTCTACCAGCTTCTATAAGCAAGAGCCTTACTTTCCCTTGCCCTTGTGTTGCTTTGGGACTCACATCTTGCAAAAATAGCTACACCCTTAGCTATCTGAGCCAAGACCTTTGAATGTCTTAACCTTACCATCCCTAGTAGAGCTTTAATCCTTCTCTCCACCTCTAACTTGCCTTGCACTTGATGACTTCTACCAAGATTGGCAATAACCCTTTTTTCTCTACTACAAGTCCTAGAACACTATGCTCAATGTAACATCCTTGTTTTCGCTCTTGCTAGATGGCTGGGCCGCCCTCCGAAGATAATAACTATGATCGTATTTGTATTGAATTAATATAAAAAGATGGTAATAGTGTATTAGATGTATACAATGTTAATATTGGAAAATTTGGGCAATTTTTAGCATGTTTCTATGTGTTGTCAAATATGCAACCTTTGCTTAAAAGTACATGTTTCTCTTTGTTAACATGAATAGATTCACCAAGCTAGCATTACAGGAAAACTGGAGACATATAACTAGCCTATGTTAATGGATATTTTGACATAAGACATAGTTATGCCTCTCAAGAAATTGATATATTGAACTTCTCCATGCTATTTTATAATTGCATGTAGACCAAAGTAAACTATAAAATATTTCTTAAAAGGACTAGGATTTATGAACTGGTTGTTCAATCTATACTAAAGTGAAGAAATTTGTGTTGCCTTAGACTAAGAAGTATCACTCCTCCACCAATGTACCAAACACTTATGGCTATGCATAGAGTACAATGGGAAAATTTAATGTAAAGAGTGCCTTTAAGTATAACATATAGTTTTGATTATACAAAATAAAGCCTAATATATTTTGAGAATCCATAGCTTGGTCACTCAGCCTAAGTGATATGAAGCCTAAGTCAATGGAAGGGCGTTTTACTATAGATGATAGATGATTTTTGATGTCAAGAAGTGGTTAAAAATAGCCAAAAAATCCGAATTTCAGGGGAAAAATAGACTTCGTCGAAGGTGATAGTTGCAATCATGTACAATTTTAAGTGGTAAAACCCCAAAAGAGCTTTAAAGACCCACCGAGTGACGGTTGGGGAATTTTTATAATTCCTCAGCATGTCAGATGAGACTCTAGGAGATGCTCGACATTGGGGGACTTTGAGACAGATGCATAGGAATTTTCGGAAGCTGATTCGGACATCAGACGTGGAAATGGGGGTGCCTAGGAGGCCAAGACCCAAAAAGGCCAAGTGTAAATGAGTTTTAGGGGCCTAAAGGGTGTGACCTTTGGGGGCCCCTAAAAAATATGATTTCATGGAGGGGACATTTTTTTCGGCGCATGAAATAAAATGCACGCCATGGCTTCCTGGGCGATGATTTGGAGAAGGGGGGCTATGGGAGCTTCAAAGCAACCCCCCCAATAGATTACATACATGATCTTCATCTTCTCTACGCTCCCTATTGCCACCTTCAGCCTTTGAAATGGCTACCCAGATGAGGAGGTGCAAAACCAATCTTTCTCTCTCCTCCCTCTCTCTCTCTCCCCTTAAGGGGTAGTTCATGCCCATGAAGAAGAATGAAGACCAATTGAAGGATGCTTGCTCGGCATGAACCAATTTGCACAAATTAAAAAAAAACCTATTTTTATGCACAAATAAATAGAGAAAAAAAGTTAAAAATGAAAAAAAAAATAAGATTTCAGAGTTATAAAAATCTAGAAAATTATGATTCGTGGTTGTGGCTATATAACAAAGCTAAGGAATGAAGTTTAGCTTCAATTCGACTTTGTTTATATGTTATAGTTCATGTTTTTTCCGTTTTATGTGAAAAATACATACAAAATAATACCCTTACACCTATGCAACTTAGCATAACCTAAATGTTAGAGGGAAAGGGTGAGGTTAAGAGATAAAGAGGGATGAGAGGGTTTAAATATTTGAAATATTTGATTGCACATTTCATTTAGATTTGCGATAATTGAGTCTAAGGGGCTAGTAGCACGAGAAATCGATGCTAGTCTCCATACATCAAAACATATGTTTAGTGAAAATCATGAAAGGGCTATTTTTCCCACATCACAAAATGCTGATTTGATAAATATTGTTTGTGCACTAGGATCATATGCACTATGCATGACGCATGACATGGCATCAGTCCTAGATTGCATAGCAATTGTCTTCCTAGGACATGACTTACACGCTTAGTGGAAAGGAGCCTTTGTTGTAGGTCAGTTGTACACTTTCCTTGGGATTTTTTTGGTGAGGATTTATATATTCATGGATTGTAAAAAACCAAGAAAAGAGTGGAGTTTGTGCGTTATGTCTTATATATTGGAGCGATACATCTTGGGGCCAATCCCTGAGGTGTAGGAGAGTTGCAGTGGAGCCGTGGCAATCATCTGAGGGGAGCTTCCTGATGTTTGTGTGACGAGGCACTATGCCTACATGTTATGAGATCTCCCTCTGAGGAGAAGGGAAGGTAAACGTTGGACTACATATCAGCTTCTACAAATGCATAATTAAGTCTATCTAGTGTTCATCGGTGTATTACAAACACTCCTAGCCCGCGAGGCCGTGTGGTGGGGTTGTCTATTTTGTGCATGAGGTCTAGCTAGTGCCCTAGCTAGTGCCGACCCATTTTAGGTCTCATCAGTGGTGCATTTGCCGGGAGCTGCCAACAAGTGGTGGTTCCAAATCTAGGGTTTCTAGGGGCCAAATAGTTGGTTTATGTTCTCTGATAAGAACCGTTAAGTCGAAATACAAAAAGCAAAACGTGCTGAGAGGGCTAGATGGTGGGGATTGTAAGGCATTATTCCCCTCAAAGAAGTAGCGCACTACGCATAAGCGACATTGGTTCTAAAACCTAAGTATCATAAGTAGCCCTTTGAGTGCAGGTGGAAGTCTTAGTACTTTCCCACTTCCAGTCAATCAACCCACTTCAAGTGGGAGTGTAGTTTTACCTACACAAACTCCTGTTGTCAATCCGGTTGTAGCCATGGCATAACCCATCGCAATTCCAGTAGGTACACTGGATTTACACGGTTTAGAGGTCGAAACCATAACTTGCACTGACCAATTCTTCACTGCCTTCTATAGAGAGTTTGCTCCTGAGAGAGGTGAACAGTATTGGTTGCGTGTCTTGAATGTAACACACTAAGAGCCAAATGAGAATATCCAGGCCTATGCCAAGAAGCTAAAGCAAGTTCTTCGCAAACTCAATACTTATATCTCCATTCCACCGGCTACACATCTGCAATATTTTCTACATGGATTGGATTTCAATATCCAGGTGCAGCTTAGTAGTGTTGCTTTGGCCGACATTGACACTACTATTACCCCAGTAGAAGGAGTGGAGTCGCGCTTGCAAGCAGCTTATGCAGCAAGGATAAATTGGAATGGTAATAATTTGGCCTTGACCAATGGGAGTCAAGGGAGCCCCATGTCAAATGTGAATGATAGAGGGAGTATCATGCCGAATTTGCCTATGTTACCAGCTCCTTTCAATAGCATGACTATGCCTATGGCTAGTCAGATAGACCCACTACATGGTGGAGGCCAAATAACGAATCCTAATTTTGTCCCAGTAGGTCGGCCGCCAATTCCTAATCAAGTGGTCAGGCCGATGGGATGACAAACAGACGATAGCGGCTATGAGTCGATTGCCTCTAATGTCCTTGGCAAAGTTAAGGACATGATGGAGCATTACACCGATATGATTTTTGAACAATATAGACAAATAGTTGTGGATGTCAATTTTCTTAAGAAGTAGCAGAATTTGATAGGGAGCCAATGCCCTGAAGAGGGTGCCCCCTCAAGATTCAGTTGTAAGTGGTGTGGTGGCCAACATTTCCCTAGGAATTGTCCGAATGTCAAATTTGATATTTGTGAAAAGTTTGGCCACTTAGCTACTACTTGTTGGAGTAAGATTAGTTCTCTCCAACAAGGGAGTAAATTTCCTGGTCCAGTTAACCATCGCGCACAAGGGAAAAATCTCTAGCAAGATGAGGGACCAAGACAAATACTGTAACGAGGAAAGGCTATTGTAGAGGAGTTGCCTCATGGTAGTGGAGTTAGCCTTATTGAGGATGTATGTGTCAATGACGCTGAAACTTCTAATCTGCGAGCCATAACAAGAGGTCAAAAATTAAAGAGGGTGACAAAGAAACTGTAAAACCTGTCGAGGGAAACCCTAAGTAAGAGGCTAGGGGAAAGCAAGTTCTGAATCCTGATATGGAAGGTGGACCTTTAAGGCCTATTGATAGTAAAATTGTTCTCGAGAAGGATAAGGGATTGCCGAGAAAGAAGGAAAAAGTTAAAAAAGAGGCACTAAAGCCGGTCCAAAAACCAAAGGAGTGAATGGTTTGGTGTGAGAAGAGAACTTTGGCTAACTACCACGACTTTGACCTAGTAAGTTCTCTTTGCGAAGTTAAACTAGATGTGAACCTCTTGCAACTGATTAAATTTTCTCCAGGAGTATGCAAGGAATTCGAGAAAATATTGTGCATTGGGTATATTGTAGAACCTTTGGGCATAGCTAGAGTGGGAGAAGATTGGTTTGATCATGCTGAAAAGCATTGCCCTAGGATTCCAGCATACGTGGATGGGATATTAGTAGAGCATGCTATCGTGGACACTAGATCCTCCATTAATATCATGAGTTCAAACTTGATGGAGAGGCTAGGTCTCGAAATTCAAAAAGAAAACTCTACGCTTCTTAGGATGGCAGATGATAATAAGAATAATGAAAAGTAAATGCAACTTACTCTTAAGCCCATTTTTTATGCTACTTTTACAAAAAAAAGCTTACCTTGTAGCCATTGGGCATCTTTTCAATGTAGCCTTCATTGGCTCATCTAAGAGTATCATGTAGCTTTGCATATCCTCATTGATCTTCTCATGGGTCAATAGGTAGTAGTCTCCATAGCACTATCAACAACCCATCTCTAGCGATGGATGGCATGATGCCCATCTAAAAAATTCCCCAAAAAAATTTATAATCAACTTAGCATTATAGTAAGAATGTATTCATATAGTGAGGTGAGATCAAGTAGTCATGATACACCTTAGTTTAACAATTCACAAAGTGTTGGGGGAAATGCAATTCCTAACCTTGGACAAGGAACACATCATGGGTAGCAATCAGTTAATGTTAGTTAGACCAAAATGTAGATCCTTTTTCACCTCTCCTGAGCCTGATGACCAACAATAGAAAGAGGAATTTTATGAGCACTTTAAGAGTTAGTTGAGGAAATAGAGCAATAATGTTTGTGTACTTGGAAAATGATCATCAATTTATGCACTTTTTTTTAAGCTCTAAAAAGGAGGGTAGCATAGACAAGAGGAGGAAATCATCTTCAAGAGCTTCAAGACAACAAGATGCACTCAAGGAAGAGTCAATGCAATACCATGATGTGCTGAATGTAGGTAAATAAGCATAAGAAAATGGTGTTAGTTGAGAAATAAACAAATATATAAGGCTTAAAAAAATGGAAATGCCAATCCAATGATTTTTGGATAGTAAGGCATGCATGCTAATGTGGGCCACCTAGGATACTTTGGTGGTGGTCTCATTTTCCAAGAAATTTTTCGACAATGCATTTGTATAGCCCACTATGACTCATGGTATAGATGTAGGTCATGCAGATGCTCTATATAGTGATGGTTATGGGAAAAACATACCTAGTAATGCTTTGAATATATGGTTGGATAAAGGTTCTTTTGTAGCTAATCTAAGCATCTTTGGACTTTTCTACTAGGATCATTTATTATGTGTAGATTAGCCAACATGGTTTGCTTTTAAATATGGCAGCTCGCTCTAGTTGTATTTTCTTTATGCTTCCATGAGAACTTCAATTCTTATAGATTGCAATGTCAATTCTTCCTATTCTTACTTTTAAACATGGTGCAATTTCCTATTCAAAAGAAATTTTTGACCTTGGATTGGATCTTTAATGCAATCATATACCTCTTAAATGAGCTCCTATATTTGGACTCTAGGACTAATGGTAATTTTGATATTTAGCTTGGTTGAGATGGAATTCACATTTGAACACTAATAAGCTCATACGAACTAACTACATAATGTGAATTTTGATTACAAAATATTGATTTATGGAGAAGACATGATGAATCACGATACCTTGTTTCATGATTGATTATGTAAGAAGCTGGGAAGAATAAGGATTTAGTGTATAAATAATATTGATATTATGCCATGTCGCACTGACATTGGTATAAAAGGAGAGGACATGTAATTTTTCTCATCTTTTTGACACATTAATACAATTATTGTCCTTCTCCTCTCACCTTGCTCACAACTTCTATGGCTTCTTTCTCTTTCTTGTCTTTCTCTCTCCAATTCTAGTGTTTCTCTCTCCTTATCACTCTCTTTCTCTCTCTTCTGCACTCTCTCTCTTTCCTCTTTCTCTCTCTCTAGTCCTCTTGATTGTAAGAAGTTGGGAAGAATAAGGATTTAGTGCATAAATAATATTGATATTATGCCATGTCACATTGACATTGGTATAGAAGGAGAGGACATGTAATTTTTCTCATCTTTTTGACACACTAATACAATTACTGTCCTCCTTTCACCTTGCTCACAGCTTCTATGGCTTCTTTCTCTTTCATATCTTTCTCTCTCCAATTCTAGTATTTCTCTCTCCTCGTCACTCTCTTTCTCTCTCTTCCAGCAGTCTTTCTCTCTCTTTTGCACTCTCTCTTTTTCCTCTTTCTCTCTCTCTAGTCCTCTTCTTGACAAGTGGTATCAGAGTATTGGTCTTTGATCCATTTTTCCTTCTATTTTCAATCCTATTTTTCTCCATCAAAATCAATTTCAGACAAGTACTGGACAAGGCAATGACTAGTGGAGGGTTGCAGACCATCTATAGTTAGTAAGAGATTACATCTGAAGATATTCAAGGTTGGATATGGTGGCAGGAGGCTAAAGTAGTAGGTCATTATCAAAATTTCATGCAATCTAGAGTTAACAAGGCAAAATGAGAGTTAACTGGGCTTAGTTTGGGGTTAAACTCTAGTTACTTTTCAAAAGGGAGTTCCTCTTCTCTCTCTTCCAAGCTTTTGGCTAAAGCTTCAATGGTGGCTGCCAAGAAATCCTTCAAGATTCCTCTGCTGATCATTCCTCACAGCTAAACCATGGGGCAAAGATCCTTCATCTCGTGTGCTTCAGATTGAGTACCCTGGTCAGGTGGTTGATGTAGTAGTTGGAGCAGTAAGTAGCCGAAATTTGTGCCAAAAAATGCATTGAATTCCCACTTGAAATTTCATGATTGATTGAAGTCATAACTACTTGAAGACATCAATCTTGTTTGTGATTTTCTAGATTAGTCCCAATTCAATTAAGTATTGGAATATATAAAAATTGAGGAGCCCTATACCTCCCCCAAGGAAAGGTGCTGAATCCCCATACCAAGAGGGGATGTTTTTACTGCTATGGAAGCATGGACTCCTATAGAAAAGAGACTGACTTGCATCTATCACCATAACGTAATTCATGAGAAGATTGAAGACATTGTAGAGATTTCAGCCTGTGGAGCATGTTGGAGCTCATATTGAAGGTTTATTTTGGGGCTTTTCTTCAAGAGGCTTAAATCTTTGGTATTCAAGTGTTCAAGCAAGCTCGGGGCATTGATTCTTCACGTACTTGATCATACTGGAGCTCATATGGACTGATTTCATAGATATTTCAAGCTTTGTGGTGGATTCATGGTGGATTATGGGAAACTCTTCCATTAATGGGATTGATTCAATCATAATCTCATCATAGGTCCCACCATAACCTTGATTTTTTTAGTTGAATTCTTTTTCCCAAGCTAAAAAATTGTAAAAGGGTAAGTACTAGCAATTAGTGAGTCACTAAATTACATTGGTAAGACCCTTCCCTTATCCAATTTTTCTAGATTCCATTCAATTGCATCTCATGAAAGGGGCTGAATGAATACTTCAAAAATGCACTTCATGCTAGTTGATTATAATAGAATGCCACTACCATGTTGATATACCCACCGAGGAAAAAGGTGGATGCCGAGGGAGATAGTGGAATAAAAGAGAGGTGACCCTCCCTCACTATTGAAGATCGCGAAGGGGTGCAACCAACCAACTCGGGGGGAACTTTGCCCACCACCCATGGTGATTCGGAGCCCATGTAGGGAGCTTGTCATGCCATTTTATCCCTCACATAGGTACAACAAGTGGAGAATTGAATATTGAAGAGTTTCCAAAGGCTCAAGTACCTTCAGAATCAAAACAGGGTAAAACATGGATTTTACAAGACATTGCAGGGCATTTACAGGTCCATACAGGTACAAACTTCATTAACTGAAGTATAGATGCAAGTACTACAGGGTACCCACAAGTCTTATTCAGCCTTCTACAGGGTTTGGTAGCCATTTGGGGTTACTATTTTACCTTACAAGGTGTAAACAGGGCATTCACTGGTTAAAATACACCCTGGACAGTTCAAACTCAAAGATTGAGTTGCAGAATTTTCTATCCTAAACCTATTATAGCATGTTATAGCTCATCTTGAAGAGGGAATTCTTAGCTTCAATTTGAACTAAAAAAATTTGGAATTTGAGTTTCCTAGCCCAAGTTATAGCCATTTTTTTGACAGGGGGTATTGCAGGACTGCACTATTATGGTAGGGCATAAAGGCAAAAAAGAGGTCCAGGATGATTATGCTCAGCAAATCAGAGATTCCATGTTGGATAATATACCCCAAGAGAGCCTCGAAGAGCCTCAAAAACAAGGGGAAATCAATGTACTCAATGATATCTTGTATGCACATGAACGAAGGCATAGAGAATGTCATGAGGCCCTATTATCAAGAATGGAGCAGATGGTTTTATCTACTGATCAAAGGAAGTCTTCCATTGAGAAGTTAATGGATTCAACAACTCAAAAAAGGCTTATATTGATAAGTTGGTGGAATCCAATGCTTAAATTATGACTCAATTCTCCCAATGGATGCAAATGCAAATGGGATCTAAAGAAGCAAAGGAGAAAGCTTATTCAAACAATGAGCCATCAGTTCCACTTCAGCCACCTAACCAAAATGGTCATGGTCACAGAATTATTGGACAAAGAGGCATCCCAAATAGCCAATATGAAGTAGGTGAGACTTCACAAAGGCACGATGACTATTTGGGCAATTTGAATGGAGCCAACTCTCAAGCTTTTGGGCTGAATACTCAACTTCCTAGGGGTCCTCTACCAATAGGAAGATTGCATAGTGGTTCTCAGCCACCTATTGGGAGATTTTCATCTCACTTTGGGGGTTCAATTCTTGGAAATCATGATCAGTCTATTTTGGGATAACAACAATTCCATGAAAGGGAAATGAAAGATAAGATCATTTTGGCCAAGTTCAATGGTCAGTCATCTTTACCATCTGATTTAGAGGAGTGGATCTCTAAAATGAAATCTTACTTTGACACATTTCCTCGAACTGATGACATGAAGATTCATTTTGCTTCCTTATACTTGGAGGGATTTGTGCATACTTGGTGGAGGTATATTACAAAAGAGAACATACTTGTAGAGAATTGGAAAGCTTTCAAGACACTCATGGCTAAAGTCTTTGTCTCCCCTCTTGAAAAAGAGAAATTAGCATGGAGATGGTATGGTTTGGAGCAAAGAGGCCTAAGTGTAAGAGAGTACACTAACCAATTTCTCAATCTAACCATGTATGTAGCGAGCATCAGTGATGAGGCTAAGATCCACAAGTATATGTATGATGTAGAGCCATCTTTATCTGTTGATGTCATGGCACAAAACCCTACTTCTCTCTTTAAGGCTATTGAGCTTGCAGAGTGCTATGGAAGGAAATATAGAAGATAATCTTCATTTCAGCCTGGTTTTGGATAGCCAATGACTATTTTTAAACAGGGACAATTTGGTAACATTTATGGCAGTACTCATGTGCTAAATGGGGGCTTAAGAGTGCCAACTTATCCACTGTTCAATGCTTCAAGACCTCAAAGTAATTTTAGGACAGCAAAAGCAGTCCTAGAGTTGACTTCAAACAAGGGGATAGCAAGCCTAAGTCCATTTCAGCCAAGATGAATCCTAAGTCTATTCCTATGGATCTTTACAAAGAAAGAAAGGAAAAAGGCTTATGTTTCAAGTGTGGGGAAAAGTATACACCTGATCATGTCACAAAGTGTGTATACAAAAATGTCAAACCCAAGCTTTAGATTATGCTAGTCTTTAAGGATCTTGAAGATGAGATTAATGAAGCTAATGCAATTGCACCTAATGTTGAAAATGAAGATCTTGAGGAAGGAGTTGTGCAAGAGTATTTTTATGATCTAGTTGACTCTTTTCCTTTTGATCTAGGTGGGAGTGTTCCTTTTAATCATGGTGGGACTTCTCATGAGCCATTTTCTGCCACTAGTTGTTCCATTTCCATGGATGACTGGACACATTCTAAAAGCCCTAATACACTCCATATGAAGGGTAACATTCATGGAAAGATAGAGTTCATTTTGATAGATAGTGGCAATACACATAGTTTTGTGAATAAGTCCATTATGGACAAGTTGAATTGTATTCCCACTGATTTACAGTAGCCCATTAGAGTTTAAGTGGCCAATGGTGTAGAAGAAATCAACATACAAATATGCCCACAAGTTTCTTTACAGCTGGATGAAAATTTTGAAGCAAAAGTAAACTTGATTACTTTGGAAATGGGGCCTATAGAATTTGTACTCAGTTGTGATTGGTTGATGACATTAGGCAAAATCACGATGGATTTCTCACAGTTGTATATGGAGTTTATCTTCAATGGATAGCTCATCCATTTACATGGATTTCCTAGTAGATGAGATTTTCAGCTTATCACCATTCAACAACTCAAAGGGGAGTATAAGAGGCGCTCAAAAATATTTGTTTTGCATTTGAATAAAGAGATGGACGATTAACCCAATAATTCAGCAAGTCATCCAACATTGACAGCTCTTCTTGAGGAGTATAGGGATTTGTTTGAGGTGCCTACTTCATTGCCTCCCAAGAGAGTAGTAGATCACCCTATTGATTTGGAACCCAACTCAAAGCCAATCAATAAGCCACCTTATAGATTATCCAAATGCGAGTGGGAGGAAGTGGCTAAGCAAATCAAGGAGCTTCTTGAGATGGGATTCATAGAACCAAGTTCTTCACCTTATGCATCTCCAGTTTTGTTAGTAAAAAAGAAAGATGGATCTTTCAGGATGTGCAGTGATTACAGGGTTCTTAATAAGATCACAGTGAAGAACAAATATCTGATACCCAAGATTGATGATTTGCTTGATGAGCTTAAGGGGGCTCGATTCTTTACGAAGTTTGATTTGAGGTCAGGGTATCATCAGATCCGCATGCGAGAGGGTGATGAAGTCAAGACTTCTTTCAGGACTGATCGTGGGCTCTATCATTTCTTAATGATGCCATTTGGGTTTACAAATGCTCCAACTACCTTCCAGAGCCTGATGAATAAGATTTTGCAACCTTTCCTCTTTCAGTTTGTCTTGGTGTTCTTTGATGACATTCTGATTTAGAGTAAGACTTTACAGGATCACCTAGCACATATGAGGAGGGTTTTTGATGTATTGAGGCATCGCATGCTTTTTGCTAATGAGAAGAAATTTTCTTTCATGCAGACTAAAGTGGAATACTTGGGATATATTGTCAGTGAAAAAGGAATATGGACTGATCCCAAGAAGGTGCAATGTATCAAAGATTGGCCAACGTCTACTACTACTACTTCTCTTAGAGGATTTCTTGGTCTATTTTCATTCTATCATCGATTCATCAAGCATTATGTGGCTATTGCAACTCCTTTTTTCTTTTGGGATGCTCTTGTAGATAGTAGCTTCAACCAGTTAAAGGGACTCCTCACTTCTGCTCCTATCTTAGTATGCCCAAACTTCTCCAAAGAATTTACCATCCAGTGTGATGCCAGTGGTTGTGGCATTGGGGCTATTTTGTTATAGGAGCATGGATGATTGCCTTTGCTTACAGATAAAGAAATGGCCATGAATGTTTATGACTGAGAGATGTTGGCTATCTTGCATGCAATAAAGAAATGGCACCATTATTTGTATGGCAGCCAATTCAAGGTCTAAAGTGATCATAGGGTTCTTAAGTATTTCCTTACCCAGTCCAATCTTACTTCTGAGCAGCATAGGTAGGTAGCTACACTACAAAATTATGACTTTGACATCACTCATACGAGGGGTAAAGACAATATAATACAATATTGGGGAATATAGGAATTTCCCATAAGTTTGGGATATGTGGTCAAATCTTTGGATTTGTCATAACTTGAACATTAGAACTCCAAATTGAGCGTTCTATAGCTCAATAGACTTTCTAATGATAGGTCACATCATATAGTTTTGAGAAACTTATGGGCATGTTATCCGGGTGGCACCTTTTTAGTATTCAAAAATGGGAATTGGGAGATTGCCAAAATCACTAATATTGTGTTATATAGTGGCTCATTCTCTTTCTCGCATGTGGGCTTGCAAAGTTTCAACAATGACTGAACTACATAGTGATTGGATTGAAGATCTACAAGAGGCTTATCTTTTGGATGAAGAGCTTAGCCATAATTTTCAGAAATTACAACAAGGTCTCATGGAAGAAAACTTGCATTATCACCTTAAAAATGGCCTTCTTTGGTTAAATGGAAAGATTGTCATTCCTTCTACCTCTTCTTTTACACGGAAAATTATAGAGAAACTACATTCTTTGCCTTTACTGATGGACATCTTGGAGTTTTCAAGACCTATGATAGGATCGACAAAAGTTTCTATTGGATAGGGATGTGGAAAGATATCAAGGACTTTGTCATGAAGTGTATGCCTTGTCAACAGAATAAGGACAACACCCATAAGCCAGGAGGTTTGTTGCAGGCATTACCCATTCCTACAGGAAAATGGATGCACATTACCATGGATTTCATTACTTGCTTGCCTACTACCACAAAGGGATGGAATAATATATATGTAGTGGTGGATAGACTCATGAAGGGCAGCCCATTTCATTCCAACCAAGACCCAATTTACTGCTTCACAAGTGGCCATTCAGTTCATGGAGAATATCTTTAGATTACATGGATTATTGCAGGTGATTGTTCATGATAGAGACTCAAAGTTCATGAGTAACTTTTGGCAGGCGGTATTCACATCTATGGGTACTAAATTGGCTTCTTCTACGGCCTATCATCCACAAATTGATGGATGGATAGAAAGGGTAAATAAATGGTTAGAGACTTATCTTCGCCATTCTGCTATGATGTCAAAAATTCATGGGATTCTTGGTTACACTTGGTTGAGTTTGCCTACAACAACTCTACTCATGCTAGCATTGGAATTTCACTCTTTGAGGCTATGTATGGCTATAAGGTGCCCTTGCCCATAGTCATCTTTAATGAAAGAATCAATTCTCATGGGAAAGAAGAGTTGGAAATAATATAAACCCTTCTTCAGCAATGTAAGATGAATTTGAAGAAAGCTTAAGACCAAATGAAGATGTATGTTGATGAGAAGAGGCGGCCTTTAGAGTTCCAAGAAGGAGAGTTGGTCTTATTAAAGGTATCCAAGTCTAGGTATTCCACTTTGAAAGATGGATCTAGTAACAAGCTTGCTCATAGATTTTATGGTCCCTATAGGATCCTTAAGCACATTGGAGACTTGGCATATAGGTTGGAGTTGCCCTCTTCTACAAAGATTCATAATGTCTTCCATGTTAGTCAGTTCAAGCCTTTCTATGGTAATCCAATTGATATAATTGATGAGCTGCCACCTATTGATGAAGAAGGTATGACTCAGTACATCCTAGAGACTGTCATAGGTCAGCATGAGAAGAAGCTTTGATCTCGTTCTATCATAGAATATTTGATCAAATGGAGAGGTTTATCACCTGAGGAAGATTCTGGGAGGTGCCTGATTCTATATTTGATGAGCTTCCTTTCCTAGGGGATACATTGGTGGCTGAAGCCTACTATTTATGGAGCTAGTTATGGTGCAAACAGGGTCAAGAAAACACGTTGTTTTAGAATAGTTTTTATTGTGCCTAATTTTTAGAATGAAACCACTTATAAAGTACTCTTCAAGAGCTACGTTTTGACATGTGGTACGCCTCATTTGGACACTTCTACTAGAAGTTATGGCAGATTTGGTCCAACGGGGTCTGTTTTCATAGCAAGTTGTCTACTTCATTTTGAATTCATTAGTTGAAGATTTTATGGTTCCATATACTTCTAAAGCATTCCTGATCATGTATATAGCGGAGGCTTACTCTTGTTCTTCCATTCTAGTCCATATGTTGGTCATTTTTCATTCATTTTCCCATTTGTAAAGCTGTAAAAAACAGAGTAGTACTCTATTCTATCCATCCTTTTCTAGTCTTTTAAGTTTGTTTTTAAGGGCAAAAACCTTTGGGATGGGATGGATTGTAAGAAGCTGGGAAGAATAAGGATTTAGTGTATAAATAATATTGATATTATGCCATGTCACATTGACATTGGTATAAAAGGAGAGGAATGTAATTTTTCTCATCTTTTTGACACACTAATACAATTACTGTCCTTCTCCTCTCACCTTGCTCATAGCTTCTATGGCTTCTTTCTCTTTCATGTCTTTATCTCTCCAGTTCTAGTATTTCTCTCTCCTCATTACTCTCTTTCTCTCTGTTCCTGCAGTATTTCTCGCTCTTCTGCACACCCTCTCTTTCCTCTTTCTCTCTCTCTAGTCCTCTTTTTAATAGATTCCGCATCCTTAATAACCATATTCTCTACCATCTAGTTGGAATGAAGACAATCATTCAGGAAGAAATCCTTGATTGGGATACTTAAAGAAAAATTTGAGGAAGCAATCCTTGATTGGGATATTCAATACCAACATATATTTGGATCTTTTTCAATGCTTGTCAAAATGAAGTTTAACTAGTGATACCCTATTGTGGGTCATCCTTGAAGGTGTAGGTAAAGCTCCAACTCATGTACACAAATCCATTGATCATGCAGACTGTCACACTCGATAGTCAATTGTATACTTTGAGTAACCAAAATTTTGGACTAGACTCGCAGCATGTAGTTAGCTCATGGGGAAGAGCTCTTTCTATGAAAAGAAGGATCATCTTTGATAGTGTAAAAGAAATTAGTTTGTTTATAAAATTACAAGGACATATATGAATGAAAATAACTCCTGCAACTCATTTTCATTCTTAGATTCTCCCTCCAATTTGGATCATGCAGCCACAATTGAGGTGGCCAATTTTTTTTTCTTACAAGCCTCATGATGACATCATCCATGTGAGAAGTTGGTAAGACATGTATTAGTGAGAGAATTATTAAAAATATTGTGTCACACTAACATAGGTATAAAAGTTATTAGACATGTATTTTTTGAGATATTTTTACCATAATACAATTATTGTCCCTCATCTCACCTACTTGTACTCAACTTTCATAGCTTCTCTCTCTTCTTTCCTATCTTTCTAGCCTTTCTCTCTCCTCATCACTCATTCTCTCTCTTATTTTCTCTCTCTTTTGCTCTTATTTCTCTCACCTCTCAACCCTCTCCTTGATAAGTGGTATTAGAGCATTGGTCTCTAATCCATTTGGTTCACTCTTTTCTTGGATTTCTTCCACAAGCTAGTTACCTTCTGGTTACTCAAGAACAAGGTGCCAACTTGGAAATGGACAGGTGCAATGACCAAGGAGACCAAGGATAGCCGAGTTGACGCTACCTAGGGTACTTGAAGATAAAGTCGGAGGCATCTTGAATAAAATAGCATGTTGTGCAACCATGACACATGCCATTTTGGAGATAAAATAATTAAAGGACGCAAGAATAGAGTTAGTTTTTGTTAAAAATCTAGTTACTTTTCAAGACATGCTTTATTTTTCCTCTCACTCCTCTAACCTTGGAGCAAAGAATATTGACCTTCTAGGCATCAGATAGAGCACAAAATTCTCAACAATGATTGAGTAATGGCTCTGGGATTAGGCCTGCAAATTTCACTACCCTTGCTACTTTGATTTCATGCTCCTACTACTCCCAATCTCTCCCATGCTTGTCAGGCAACCTTGACATACTGTGTGAGGAACTCTTATAGCATGCTTTTTCAAGATTTGAATCCTAATCTTCATTCTCTTGGATGGAAACCCAAAAACACAGCACAATAGTCATAGCCACAGATCTGGAAGCTTTAATTTCTTTAATATTTTTGTAACGTGCCTACCTATAGGCCATCCAAGTACATTTTTAGCGGTCCATCAAGAAACGAAACTAAGCGATGTTGCCGGCACTCCTATGGAATGTTACGGGGTTTGTCACCTAGGGTTTCTTGAGTCTGTCTCACAACGGAACATTTGTGGCCGAACCAATTGGGATCGACCTCACAACGAAGCATTCTAGCATTGGATCTTGGATGTCCCACTTTATGCAGAGATACCCAAGCTAAAGCAAATCCATACTGCACTTGGTTCAAAGAGAATGGGAAATGAGAGGGATGCGTTGATCAACCTCTCTACCTGTAGGGCATAGTCCCATTGTGGTCCTCTAAAATGACATCAATCGGGGTTCTAATCTAACAATTTCTAAGGGTTGAACGTTGGTAAAACCTTGTGAGAAGCTTCCCAGTTCTTTGGGACCACCTTATCATAAGGCGGACCCATCAGGGGTTTCACCCACGCGCTTCCCTCAATAGGTGTTCTTAAGTTATTTAATTAGGTCCTACCACAATTATGTGTGACATTTAAAGTCAACTTCCTTAATTAATCCATTTATGGAATAGGGTTCGTTCATGTAATTTATAGCAGAGACACAAAAGAGAGCAAGAACCCTTTGACAAACAGGTTCCTTAACTTATCTTCAAGTTAATCTTTGTCTCCTTCCCATACAAGAGAATTTATATGTATCCTTTGCCGTGTAGAATTAACTGGTCCAAATCACATAGCACCACAATTTCCATCCTTTATCTAGAATAGGATATTCCAACACCACAGACGTTGGGGCCATGAAGGTCTTCAACTCCATTCCGGACGGCAAGGGGTGTCCAGAGCTCCCCTAACCGGCAAGCTGCCTAGGAGTGAAATGTTATTCCCTTGGTTGACCTTTTCACCACCTGATCTTCGGCCCGTGAATCAAGTAGTGTCCTTTTTGGGTTGATCCACAGTGTGATCATGGAGGTGATCCACCTGTGCTTAATTAAATCATTTAATAATCAAGCACAGTCAAGGCAATTAGCCCTAATATCATCTTCCAAGAAAACATTCCTTTATCCCCATGACAATTCATCATCACAGACCCCTGCCATGAATTTACCATCAATCACAAGCGGTTGGAATAATCATCAAAATGACAATCCAACAATCAGTTGAATGTAAAAGCATTTAGGATGTTGTTTGATGAACCAACAAAACCAATTGTATTTTTTCCAAACAATGCAAGAATAGACGCGATAACATTTCCATCCACATATTCGCTCTCCCCCTTGGGATCTAAGAGCGATAATATGCAAAATTTTTCTTAACACTCCCTTTCTTTGGCTAAGGCATATGTTAAGTTCTCATACAACTAAACAAGATGTAAGTTCTATTGATCACTTACATTGATCGACAATCGAACCTTCTTTCCAACAAGTATAAAAGTATCAGTCTTTACTTTAACTTAGGGTTTCCTAATCCTTGAGCTCTCCACTTGCCTTTGAGGCCTAGAGTTTTTGTTTGTATCTAGCCTAAGCACGAATTGGATTGATGAAAATAGTAGTTATCAAATGGATCTCAAGGTATCTTAGTTTTAATCCTTATGGTCACATCATCAAGATCCCAATCTATTAAATATGAGCTATCAATTTGTGATATTAGCAAGAGCTTGGGCAAGGATCTAGAGTTTCCTAAGATGAATTTCTTTTAGACTAGGTTGTTTACCATGCAACCCACCAGGCATGCAAGCTGCAACATATACCTTCAATGTGGCAAAAACATAACTACTAAATTGCAAGAAGAGGGAGTCGACAATACTATGAAACCTTATATGTTGTTTATGCTATGCATGAATTTATCGCATAGCATCTAGATGCAGTTAACTTCATGAATTTTGAAAACTCAATCTTTCGAATATTTGAGACGAGACAAAGTTTATCCTTTTCAATGAACTATTCTCATGTAGTATAGTTTGGGATGACCTAACATATCTCATTCAGGAATTAAAGCAAGCATCTATCAATTTATGTTAGGTACTGTAGTTGGATTGACAATGCTGGTTGTGAGTTTGCCACCTGCACGCGACATTCTTTGCTTGGGGGCTATTCTCGATCTTCTCTTTTCTTTTTTGGGCAATCCCTGCAAGAACTTCAGCAGCCTCTTGCTCAAAAAGAGAGGCAATTGGGAGGAAAATAAGCTTGTGGGGTAGGAATAAGCTCGTAGAAAAGAGGAAATGGGAAAGTGCGTGTGGTCACCCTCTAAGAAGGGGAGAAAAGAAGAACCTTCTGGAATGTTCTCTCTCTCTCTCTCTTTCTCTCTGTCTCTCTCTCTCTCTCTCCCCCCTGTTAGTGTGCCAAGGCGTCCTCTCCATTGCCATGGGGGGGGCTTTTTTATAGTGGGGGGGAAGAAGGGGGAGGTAATATGGGGTGGTGGTGGTGGTGTCTCACCCCACCCACCACCTATTGGCGTGAGCATGGCGGCGGGGCTTCTCAGCCCTCCAGTAGTAGTAGCTGGTTGCATACTAGTGATATGGCCAAGGGGAGGGGGGTGGTAGGCCACGTGGCCTCCCCCTCATTATCATCGTCATCCACTCCTTCTTCGCCATCATCATCTACTTCTCCCCCCCCCCCCGGCACCTGTTTGGCATTGACAAAGGGGGGGAAGGAGATTAATTTTTTTTAACAATAATTTTAATGAAAATTTATAGGGGGGTTCCTATGGGATGCGGATTATTACAATTTTTTTCTTTCTAAACTCCAAGGCTTCTCTACTATCATTTGGAAGCAAGATTGGCTTCAAGATTGAATACATTTTAAATATTTCAACACATTGAGCCTCTTGAAGCTTATAATGGAGTTATATTTTGGGGATTTTGTTCAAAGAGCTTGAAATTTTGTCATTCAAGTGTTCAAATGGGCTCAAGGCATTGATCCTTCAAGGATTTATTCATCTTCAAGCATGCATGGGGGGCTGAAATCTATGGATTATTGGAGCTTTATGATGGATTATGAAAATCTCTTCAACCATTGGACTAAAGCTTGATTCCAAGTGAATCAATCATCTTCTTCAAGCATTAAGGTATTGTACTTTCTTAATCTCTAAAATCTCTCAACATCCACTTATTCAAAGCTTGTCTACTTATTGATGGGAGATTCTTGATCAATTAATTCTCTGAATTAATCAATGGATCATAGATTAGTGCTTCTTCTCATTCATCAAATTCTTTCAATTGAGATTCAACATTCATCTCTATCCTATTTCATCATGAATGCCATTTACACTATCTTGATTCATAACCTTGATTTGATTGTATGATACTCTTTGCCCAATAAAGAAATATTATAAAGGGTAAGTACTGGAATCAGTGAGTCTCTAAATTTTTATTGGTAAGACCCTCATCCAATATCTTTTTCTTGATTCTGATTTGCATAAATCAAATCTTGCATATCATGCAAAGCTAGATAAATTTTTTAAGTTATGCATCTCATCCCTATTTACTTAATTAGAATGCTCTTGCCATGTTGATATTCCCACTGAGGAAAAAGGTGGATGCTAGGGAAGATAGTGGGACAATAGAGAGGTGACCCTCCTCCTCTATTAAAGATCTTGAAGGGGTGCAACCAACCGACCCGAGGGAAACTTTGCTCACTTCTTGGTGATTCAGAGCCCCTATAGGGAGCCTATCATGTTGCTATATCCCTTGCCATATGTAGTACGAGTAGAGTCATTGAAGATCTAAAGATTTCAATTGGATATCATTGATATGGACTCCATTGATCAATTACAGGGATTATACAAGTTATCATTGGTTTAATACAATAAAATTTTAGTTGTTACACTCCTTATAGTAGGGGATAGGTGTATTTAGGTGTAAAAGGGAATTATACCTTGATTTGGGTTGATTTTCAATCATCTATAGGTATTACAAATTATTCCAAATTTATTATAAGTCTTATATAGAGTATTTCACTCAAATAGTGAATTGGAACCACTTTTGGTAAACTTTCTACTTGGTTATAAGTGTTTCAGAGTAGTTTAGAGCTTTTCTAGGGCCTCAAGGTATTGCATGTTGTATTCAGCTTCTACCAAGTCATATACAAGGCACCATAGGGTTGGGAGACGTTAAGTTGGACTTAAGAGAGTTGGATGCACTAAAGCAATGCTTTTATAGGATGGAGGACTATTCTATATATCAGTAAAAGAATATTTTCAAAATATTTTGTTTTGATTCTGAAATTGAGTGTTATAGCTCATCCTGAAGAGCTACTCAGTGGCTTTGTTTTTCATTAAAAAGTTCTTGATTCCAATATTGGAGCAAAAAGTTAGTCATTTTTGTATAAGGGTGTCTACTACTAGGACTCTACTATACCAGTGAGCAAAAATGGCTAGAAATAAGGGGAAAAAAAAGCCTAATGATGATTTTCAACAAAAAACAATTTAAGGAAGCACATAGGGCAATACCTAAGACACATCATGATGATGAAGACTCTCAAGAATATGGTGCATATATTACTCTTAACACCACTCTTTGTAACCATGATACTAGGCATTCCATCACACATATGGAATTAATTTCCAAATTGGATCAAGTGGTTTTATAGTTGGTTCTATCCAATATGCAAACCAAGGAAGCCATTGAGTAAATTGCTCAGTCTAATAAGGATTCCTTGGAGAAGTATGCTTCTTCCACTACAGATTTTATTGACAAACTTGGTGCTCAAATCTCTATGCTTGTGGCAGCACAAATGGCAAACATAGAGAGTAGAGATAACAATCCTTTCAGTCATAAAATAATAATCCTCAATCAAGTATCATTGGGAAGAAAGGGATACCACATAGTACTTATGAGATTGGGGAGATTTCTAGTTGTATTGATGAGCCTATTTTGAGCATTCATGGGTCAAATGCTTTTCAAACAACTAGAAGTCAGCCACCTATTCCTCCAAGTTGGTTTTCAAACCAACTATCATAGGAGTGCCTCTTGTTTTTCAAACCCTAATGACACTTACATGGATATGTAGCCCCAAGTAACTAATTGACAACAAGGATTTGTTGAGAGGGGACTTCGTGATAAGATTATATTATCCAAATATAGTTGCCATTCATCATCACCAACTTATTTAGAGGAGTGGACTTTATAGTTAGAGTTCTATTTTGACATTTTTCCTAGGTTAGATGCCCAAAAGATTCACTTTTCTACACTTCACCATGAGGGCCTTTCTCATACACGGTGGAGGTACATAAAGAGAGAAATTAGCATGTAAATAGTTAGGAGGAATCAAAGCTAAGATAGCTCAAGTATTTGTCTTTCCCATTGAGAAACAAAAGTTGGCTAGAAGATGATATCAGTTGGACCAAAGAAGCCTATCAATTAGAGATTATACAAATCAATTTTTAAATCTTACCATGTGTGTAGAGAGTGTGAGCGATAATGCAAAGTTGCTTATTTATATATATGGTTTGGAGCCTAATTTGTCAACTGATATTATGGCCCAAAAACCCACCACACTATTCCAAGCCATTGAGTTAGCAGAGAGGTATGCTCGTAAGTATAGAAAGGACATTCCTATGTATGCTTCTTTTTTGGACAGCAAAGAGCTATTGCTAAACATGGTAACTTTGGTGGCAATTATGGAGGATCTAATACTTCATTTAGTAGTCCCAAACTCCTAGATACTGTACTTTCAATTCTTCAAGATAGAAAAGTTCTTCAAAATCAGTAAATAAATCATAAAGTGGAGCCTAAGCAAGGTGATGATAAGAAATAATTTAGCAAACAATGGCAAGTTTATACATATAGATCTTTTTAAGGAATGAAAAGAAAAGGGTCTACATTTCAAATGTGGTGAAAAATGTATTGTTGATCCATGTATCCAAGTGCACTTACAAGAATTCCAAGGCCAAGAATTACAATATGGTAGTACTTGAGGATGTGGATGATGAGGTTATTGAATAACCAATAGTGAAAGCACAAGCTAAATTTGAAGAGCATGATGAGGATCTTGATCATGATTAGTCTTATGAGGTTGTGGATGGATTTTCATTTGATCCTAGTAGGCATGTTTCTTTTGATCTTGGTGGGACAGATTCAAAGACCCTTTGTTCTATTTTTCATGGATGCTTGGATAGGTTCAAAGAGCCCTAATACACATTTTAGCAAGGGTCATCATTCATGGAAAGGATGTGCTTATCCTGGTAAATAATGGCAGTGCACATAGTTTTGTGAATAAGTCAATTGTGGAAAAGTTACATTGTTTTTCCATTGATTTATAGCAACCATAACAGTATAAGTAGCTAAGGGTAAAGAGAAAATCATCACTTGAATGTGTCCATGGATTTTCATACAATTAGCTGAAAATTACAAGATACAAGTAAACCTGTTTATATTGAAAATGGGATCCATAGATATTGTGCTTGGGTGTGATTGGCTGATGACTTTAGGAAAAAGATATGAATCAGGAACAAAAATTTGTGCTATGTTAGAATCAATTGACTGTGGTACATTGCGTATATTCCATCTCAACCTATGGAAGTCCAAGAAACAATGTAGACTCCATGATGACATTGCATTCTTCAAGACTTATTGATTAAGTGCCCATACTCCATGTAGAAACTTGAATCTTCATAAAACTTCAAAGGTTTGACCATTCCCTACTATTGATTAAGCGAGGATTTTTCTCTATCATCACTGAAGTGATGCCCCATGGTAAAACAAAAAGCTGAATGTTTCTCTCATTTTTGACGATTCAAGTGAGGAGAGCGAGAGCGAGGGCAACCAACGAGATTCAACCACTGCCTACATAGGAGTGTAAGTTCTATTTCTCTCTCTCTCTCTCTCTCTCTCCCATTGTCCATCAAAGCTTTCTTTTGGTGTCACATCCTTTTTTACAGTGCTCATCATGACAATAGTGTCTATGTAAGGCTTCACCAAGTTCAAGAATGATGATAGGGTGTTGCTCATGCCAGGTTGATCCCATACATTCCCTAGTATCCTACAATCTATGGTGGTTGGTCTACAAGATTGTGGCTAGGAAAGCCTCTCCCACGTCCTCCTAAAGGAATTGTGGAGCCCATTGACATTAATCTTACTGTCACATTTGGTCATGTAGATGATTTGATGAGGTTTGAGAAACAAAGATTAGATGAAGATGGTCTTCTCCATCTCGATGAGACCATGAACGTAAATGCATATATGTATATGAGTGTAAATATTTATCTTTGAATGCAAAGCACAAGATTAGATGGAGAGCAATTCTCTTCTCTCTCTCTCTCTCTCTCTCTCTCTCTCTCTCTCTCTCTCTCTCTCTCTCTCTCTCTCTCTCTCTCTCTCTCTCTCTCTCTCTCTCTCTCTCTCTCTCTCTCTCTCTCTCTCTCATGTTGAAACAAAACATGGACATGACCAAGGTGCTAGAGTAAGATGTGAAGGAACCTAGCAAAAAGAGATACATAGCATTGTATTCCTATCATAAGATGGACTACTTCAAAGCAACTCACCAACATCATAGCATGCATACATTGGGTACCATAGACATAGCCTTCCATAGCTAGAACCTTGTCAAGAAGGATATCTCATAACTATGAGATCATTGCCTAGGGTTCATGAGAGGATGAGTGCTCTAGAGCTGGTTTTATAGATTGGCCATGTGGAGACCCTTATTCCCTTAGCTCCATAGTCCCATGCTATTGGCTCATGGTTGACTTTATATATGCTTTATACTATGATACTTATGACATGCCCAATCATTTACTTATAACATTTGGATATAACTAGTGGAACTACATCATTCCAATAAAAAAGGAGGTTGAAGGACTTTTCTACTACTGCTACCTTGCCAATCATGTGATTCCACATCACAACCTTTCCTTAGCTTACCTACAAAAGGATTTCCACATAGTCAAGCTCCTTATGTGTGTATAATGTGGCATAGATGAAGTAAAGAGATTTACATCCACATAGGATCTAGAATACTGTTGTCCTACAATATTTTGGAGGTTTTACAATTGCTAAACTCTAGGGATATCCTCTATGATATTTATTTCACACAAAGCTCAAGGACAGTTTTTTGATGATGTTTGTAATTCCCTTGGATTCAACTTGTTTTTGTGACTATATCTGCTAATATGATGTTTCACTCTAGATAAACTTACAGTTGGATGCCCCTAGATTCAAACCTATTTTTGCGATTATACTTGCTAATATGATACTGCATTCTAGTCAGACTTGTATTTGGATGCCTTTGGATTCAACCTATTTTTGTGAATATACTTGTTGATATGACAATTCATTCTAGATAAACCTTCACTTGGATCATACAATTACAGGAGATATGTTTCAAAATTTTCAAGAGATAAAACTACTTCTCCTTACTAGTATGTGTACCCTTGGATCTAGGCCTATATGTAACAATTGCTCACTTGCGTAAATATGATATTTTCCATTATGCTTTCTATGTTTCTATGGCCTACTGTTCTCACATTCTTTGGCCTAGACTTCAAAACTTGTCTTTCTAATAGGAAGTGATTGCAAAATGGTGGATTGGATGCATCTTGTATTATGTGACCATGTTGAAGAGATACCTAAATGGGATTGGGACTATTCCCTATTCTCTTTCCAAATTGCTAAAGGTGATGATCATGTGCGTATGTTAATTGTTAGAAGACCACAATGTGAGCTTGCATGCTATTACCAAGACATTGGATGGGCAAGCTTTCATGTAGCTCAAGATCTCCTTGAACCCTACAAGTATCAAGTTGTCTTCTTGCTTGAGCACCTATAACTTTGCTCCATATGACAACTTGCATGGGTGGGCAAGCATATTCTCATGTGGATGGGAGTGCCATTCAAATGAGCATGACAATAGATAGCTTGAAGTGAGTGTGAAGTTGTATGTGGCAAGGTATGAAGAGGATTAATAATCTCCAAGCATTAGAACCTCCACAACTCTGCAAGTGTTGCAGATTACAAGGAATTGTACTCCATTTCAAACTCAATTGGGCAGCTTACATGATCAATACTATCTTTGGTGAATGGACATGGGTTACATTTCAAAGCTTAGGTCAACCCCAAACATCCTTCTTGGATTTTCAAATCCCATGATCTGTATTTCAAACACATAGCAAGACCAACCTTTTGGCCTTATTTGATTTGAGCAGGTAGAGCAATGTGATACAACATGTACAAAACATAGATAGGGACACCATAGATCCAAAAGATGAGTATAAAGATGCTCTCTTCAAACTCAAAATTCAACATAAGTAGCTTTCTTAGTTCTAGTCCATCCTTTTAAGATTAACTAGAACATCATCTTCTAAGACATCATAAAACTTAGCAATCAAACTCTAGAAGAAAAATCTTAAAGATCCCTCTTATATCAAACTTCGAGGAAATCCTGATGGATTGCTTTATGGGCTCACATAAACAGAGAATTTAGTCAAACAAGGTAAGGATCTCACTTTGCATCTGGATGAGATTATGATACCATGTGAATCCAAGTATTTGACATGAGCTGCTTGGAAATGAAAGGAAAAAAAAATTCAAAAGGAATGACCATTCCACCATGAGAAAAGGTGCCTAGTAGAAACGTTGAAGAAAAAGAGAGGGAGATGTGGCGCCTTCCTAACTCTAGTCGATTTGCATAAGGCGAGTAGAAGAAGGCTCTAGAGAGCCAAGACAAAGCAATCTAGCAATGTCAGGCCTAGAAAAAATGCTAATCTTTCTTCTTCTGCTCCACCGCTCTCTCTTGGCCTTGATCACCAATATGCAGCTTCAACATACCCATGCAAATTGAAGTTGTAGGAGCCTGGTAGAATAATTTTCTAGCTTTCAATTGCCTGGCTTCGTGCATGATTCCATGCACAGATGACCAACATCTCCAATGAGTCTTCTTTCCCTTCATTTGTTGTTGTTTACATTTGAAGAAAAAGCCATGGTTATTAAGCTTTTAATTAAAGCTTAAGCTTTAAGCACATAAATGCTCATTCATATTGCAATAAGGCAATTGACAAGTGGGAGTCTCCGGAAAGGAGAAAGTGGAAAGCTTGTTGTTGGAGATGACTACTGGATGGAATTTGTTGGCTGGACTATGGGACATGTGCTTCTAAGGACGCGATTATGACATGCATATTACCAAGTAAGTGCTTCATTTCGTTTCACAAAAAATAAGTAGTATGATGTTACAATTTTCTCCATTTAAAATTTTTATGCAATGTCTCAAAGCTTGATTTTTCCACTTTAAAGATTTTCTCATATTTATTAATGCCTTATTTAATTTTTAAAAATTAAAAAAATGTTAAAAATACTTGAAACTTGCTCTAAAACTACATAAAAAAATATTATAAAACTTGTGAGAGAATCTATATTAAATGTGATATTTTTTATGAAGTTTCTACTATGAAAATGTTGTTGAATTTTTTTGAGAGTTTTCATAGATGGTTTAGCATGCTTTAAAATTCAAAAAGTAATTATTTTGAGTAAAAGTAAGAGGTTTTTATTGATAAAAAATATTTTTATTTATAAAAAATAATGATATTTCATGAAAAGTTAAAAATATCATTTTTCAATTTTTGGTGAGTTTATTCTAAAACTTTAAAGAAAGAAAAAATAATTTAATGATATTTTCTAAGGAAATACTTACATGAAACATTATGTTTCTGAATCTATACAAAACAAGAATATATGCACTACGTTGATTTGTGTCACATGGGGGAAAGGGAAGTGTATAAGTATCCTTGATCAACATTACTATATTGGTAAATTTGTTATGACATAAAAAATAATTAATAGAGAACAATTACTATCAAAATTTAAATATAAAAATTCTTAAACAACACTGAAATTCATAGTTGGTTAAACTCATGGCATGAGGAAAAGCCTCAACATCTATATTGGAATTTTACATGTTATTCATATAAACATTTCTTAGATGATTGAGAAAGTAAAGAGTGGAGGGTTACTAGATTAATTTATTAATTAAGGGGATACATTGGGTTTAAAATGAATTGTGTATGCAGATGCATAAGCGTGTGGAAAGAACTTGCTTTTATCATGATTGGTGTTTAGTTTAAAGAGAGGAGAGAATGGCATTTTTATCGAAAAATAAGAATGAAGTAATTATTTAAACATTAAAGAGCAATGAGGTATTGCACAATACAACGGAGAGGGTTTATGCTTTAAAAGGGGGATTTAAAGTTTATGGTTTATGGAATGCCAATTGATTTTCTCTGAATGTCTGTTGAATTGAATAAATAAAAGAAATTAACTGTATAAAAGGTGGAGAAGAAAACAAATAAAAGGAACTTAAATGGAGATGTACTGATAGATCCATTGGATCTATGTTTTGAAACCAATCTTCCTAAAGCTAAAAAAAATTCTTGGATAAATCACCACAAGTATGGTAGGAGAAAATTATGAGGAGCTGCCCTTGAAAGATGGGGGAAAACCATAGCTATCCTAGGCTTACCATTCTAGTACCCAATCCATGAAGTGATTATTGAAAAGGGAAATAAAAGAACTAAGTAGATTTGCTTAGTTCTTAGGCATTGAGTGATATTAGTTGGACTACTACAGCACAAATGTGTCATAAGTACCCAGAAGTCTAGATAGAGTCATTGAAATTAGTGACAATTATCACCTATCTACCAGTGCAACAACTCTTAGGAGTTGGCTTGGTAACCTGGTTAAAAGTGGCTTGGTCTTTGGCTGGTCAATATCACTATTCTAAAAATATTTTAATCATTCTTAAGACATGATCATAACTAGTTGCATTAATCCAAAGAATGAATGAGGCATTTATGTGGCTGTATCATGTCGTAGTTGATCATTCTTAGAATAATTGAGGCCTTCATGTGACTACGTCATGCCCTAATTGATCATTCTTTAGGTTAATGCGACTAAGAGAATGCGTTAGTAAGGATTCAAAGATTTTTGAAATATTGTTATGCACCCTTTGTTGAAAACAATGTATTAGTTTTTGTTAACAAGAATAGATTCACCAAGCTACCCTTAATATAACATGGAGATATATAACTAGCCTAAGTTAATGGAAAAATTGACATAAAACATAGCTATGACTCTCCAAGATATTGATATATCAAATTGCACCACAATATTTCATAATCTCATGCTAGCTTAACTAAGTTATAAAATATTTCTTGAAAGGAATACACAAAATACACTAGTCAATCTCATCATGTTAATACACGTGTGAATCTTGTGGTGTCAACATTCACATATGGTCCATGGATGTCAAAATCTCTCTCTTTCACTATCTTATGTTTTGTTAATGTACCCCTCAATGTATGCTACAATCAACTCCTTGATAAAGAAAGAATTTTAGGGCTAGAATCCTTTGTTTCCTTAAGGGGGTTAAGAGAATTAAACATTAAGAATGTTAGGGCAGACTCAAACATACATTTTTGAGGCATTGGTGACGAAGAGAAATATTCTTATTCAAATTACTTTTTTTATAAACCAACCTCATCCAATTTCCACAAAGTGGGCAAGCCTTATAGCCCATGATAGATAGACCTACTTTTAATTCACACATCATAGCTTGAATACAAATTTGAAGTCCATATAAACCAAATGAGATTCATGTATATGTGAGCAAGTAATAGATCCATTGTTGGTTATAAATCCTAATTTGGAACCTTTGCTAATAATGGATTCATTGTTAAATATAAGTTGAGAGGCATGCAATAATCCAACAAGAGAACAAGAAGACAATATTCCAAAAATGTGTAGAATGCATACAGATAGCAATTAGTAAAGCTTTTCAACTTAATGTTCTATAGCTACTTTCCCTTCTATGCTTTCATATATATTAGAAACTAAAACTAAGGTTCAATACAAATCGTCAAATACATGGGTTACTAGCATACATTGATAGCTTTTCTTTGAGACAAAACTCATGATCATAAATAAATCTTAATTGTCTGACAAGGTCAATGTAAGAGCAAGGTACTTCAGTTGAAATATCAAGACTCCAATAACTTAGCATTTCTTGAGAAAATAATATATCAAACTCAATATTCAAGACAAATGTTTAGATACACGATTATTGGCATATCTACATCATTTCCTGAGAGATGAAACTCATGACAAGCCCATAGGATGAGTGTAAATAAGATGCTTTAGTTGTCATATCAAGGATTTTCTCTCTTGTAAAATATACTCAAGGGGAACCCCCCTCCAATAACAAATTACTTGAGATAAGCAACCTTTATCAACATTATTTCCCAATCCTCATTTGAATGTGCTAATGAGTGGATGAATTGTCCTCCTTGCCTACCTTCTTCATGGCTTGAAAAAGAGAGTTAACGAAAAGTCTTCATGGCTAACCATGAAGATATAAGTAGGAAAAGCACTTAGTAGACCCATTATTAAAGCTTATGAGGCCCTTTTAAGTCAAGGAGATATTTTAGGCCAACAACTTTCCAAGTTTGAAAAGATTTTTATCTTCAACATGTCAAGTTGTCAAAGGCCTCATTTTGTTGAATCTCTTGACAATAGCTTGAATTCTTCTAAATGGATATACTCTAGCTCTAAAGAGCCCAAGAAATCACATGATTTTGAAAGGATAAAAGAAAAGAAAGATGGCTCATATGAGAAAGGACAAGAGTAGACCATGACCAACTATGACCATAATACCATTGTGATGAAAGGAAGAAGAAGAAGATAGCTATGTTCTACCATAATGGTCCTCCCTTTTTTTCCATTACAAAGATCAATGCTCATTTAGAGTGCTACTAGAGCTTTTCTTGTTAGTCAACTCAATGCTTATCCAAAATGTTCTTTCATCCTTATCATAAACCTCATTCGCATGCTACCCATTTGAAGCTTCAAAAGAATTATATCCCTATGATAAACTTCCTAGGACTTTGTTGTTGCTAACATTATTTATTACATGCAATAAATATCAATGTGACCCCCAAGTTACATGGCACATGTAGATCCTATGTGATAAATAGGCCATGCCTAGCATTTGGTATGATGGAAGAACTAATAAGATATTGAGCACCCCAAAATCTAAAGATGCCTTCATCTCTAGGAAGAGACCCCTCCCATCCTCCATATAGCATGTGATAATAAGTCTGCACTATAGATTGCAAATGATAGGCAAAGGGCGATCTCTCAATGTCTTATACTAAAGGTCGGTAGTAAATGGATGTCAATAAATCTCATAGCGTAAATAAAAATGGTGCTAAAAAATTCCATATATGAAGTAGATTTGCGTCAATGATAGTATCATCATCTGTCCAAGTAGGATAATATACCTACATTTCCTTGTATTATCAAACCTTCATGATATAATGGTAAAATTGTGAAACACAACCAATGTTTAAAGGCCTGAACCTTACCATGGAGTGATCTAACTATTATGAGGGAGATACAAGATGATGCAGCTGGATGACTCCTCATGAGTATAACATGTCACTCATAGACATCGATACACTCCTCAATAAAACAATTACACTAACATAGCACATGATTCTCATAATCATCATGTTCAGTCAAAGGGGCTAATATCAAGAATGATAATCCTTCATGTCCTATTGTAAAAATCCCTATAGAGGATGGAGGTGGAAGTGTGCGAGTGAGTGAATTTGACTCTATATATAAACCATAAAAATGATTGTAAGGTTCCAAATTGTGTTTTAATTAGCAAATTAAATTTTTTTCCTACACACACATACACACATAGAGAAGCATAACTATGAACAAACTTATTTCATAAGATTAGGAAACTCATTTCATACTTGGTAATTTTAGAAAAGTATGATACACCTATTTTACATTTACAAAGAAGCCACCTCCCACTTCCATTTGCTCGATCTCCTTAAACGCTTGGACGGGTTCCCACAACCCCAGTACCCTTCGCATTCAAGGCAGTATCAATGGAAAGCATGTGTTTATTCTTGTGGATAGTGGCATCACTCACAGTTTTGTCAATAAATCAGCCATTGATAAGTTGAAATGCACTCCTATGGCATTACACCACCCCTTGAAGGTCCAAGTAGCAAATGGAGAAGAAGAAATCAGCACACATGTATGCCCTACAGTTCCCTTATGCTTGGCTGAAAATTATGTGGCACTGGTTGACTTGATTGCCCTAGATATGGGTCCCATTGACATTGTGGGCTTTAATTGGTTGAAACAATTGGGGAAGATTATGATGGACTTCTCTCAGATTTACACGGAGTTTATGATGCATGGATAGCTTATCCACTTAGAGGGAGTTCAAGATTATGCTGATTTTCAACTCATTACAGCAAAGCAACTCAAACGGGAGTTTAAGAAATGCTTGCAGATCTTTTTTTTGCATTTAAATCAGGACAATTCTGATCAACCCTTTGCAATATCTCATGATTCAGCCTTGCAGGACTTACTTGAGGAATACAATGGCCTATTTCAGTGTAATGGAGGGGAACACTTAGTGTCAGGTTGACCTAAGTATAAAAGGTGTAAGGGACACTGCATAGGTACCAATTTATAGATATACATCTGTCCTTTCACCTTCTTCATCGTCTCTCCTGTCCTTCCATGGTGGCTGCCAGCCATTTCTCTCTCCTCTTTCTCTCTCTACCCCTAGTCTTTCTCTCTCCTCATCACCCTCTTTCTCTCCTTCTCTCCTCTCTACAATCTTTCTCTCTCTTCTTGCACCTCTTCTCTCTCTTCTGCAGTCCCCCTCTCTCTTCTCTCTCTCTCTCTTGTCCTCTCTCTTACAGTGGTATTAGAGCTCCCGTCTTTGATCCTCCTTCTCTCTCTCTCCTCCCTCGAGTTTTAGTTTATTTTTAGTTCAGGAACCCTAGTTACTCAGGTGCACAGGTACATCAGGACATGTATAGCATTGAAAAGCCACAGGAATCAAGGGGTACTAGAGATGGCAGCCTTCTTGGAGTTTGCATAGAAGCTTAGAAGCAAACCACCAAACTTACCCTTTCTCCGCTACCACTGCATGCTGTGGATAATGGAGGTCCATGGAGCCAGGATTGCCCTGTAAACGAGCTTGCCCCCACACTCATACTACTAGATAATTTCACACAAGTTCTTGAAGTCCCCCAGAAAAGAGGATATGGAACCTGAGAGCTGGTTGCTGTCCACATCGAGCTTCTGCAAGAAAGACCATTCTGTATTCGTAATGGGTGGAGAGGGAAAGCTCCCAGAGAGAGCATTGTGATCCAGATGATAAAACCAGAACACTTCCTGCTTGTGATGAATGAATCGTGGCTGTGAGGCAGGACGCGAGGTCAAAGAGGAGGTCACCTGGAGAGTCTCGACAAAGGCCCTTCTTCCCTTTCTGATGGCCATGGGCAGAAGAAGTGGCATAACTTCACCTGTTGCACTCTGAAGTTGTTGTTGCTCTTGCCTTGAGTCAGGCAGCACCACTGGCTTGGCTTTGTCTACATGGGAGCAAGGTTTATCTGTCATGGCATCTTTAACTTTCCTGACAGGGCCTAGGCCAAGGCGGAGGTCGGTTTCTTCGAGATTTAGGTTGCGTGCGGTCTCCACACATGCAGGAGAGGGATGGTGAAGTGCGGACGAGACCTTGGCAAGACCAAGCTAGTCGTGCTCTTTGAGAGTGGAGCCACTCTGGACGAAGCTCTCGGGGCCTTCGACAGGATGCATGGCGGGCTTGCAAATGGAACTGCGGCAAAGATTGTCACCGGGGGCTGAGAGAGAGCCTGTGAGAGAGTCTCCATGAGCCTGGCCACCATGGATTTGCAAGCTGAGAACTCCCTGCTTCAAAGAAGGAGGTGACAAACCTGGGTGTTGCAAGGGCTCGGTCAAGTTACCCGAGCTCAGATGGAAAAGACACAGGAAACTCGATTGTTTCTATCTGGCTCACAACAGAGAAAAGCACATGTGGTTTTGCAATTTCTAGACTGCATCCACTAGCTCTTCATGCTGTAAGCGAGCTTGATAGGAAGCAGATGACTTGGAGATGGAAAAATCAAAGCAAACATATGCTATGTAGGCAACAAAGAAAAGGAAAAATCATGTGACCAGCATCAACGGATCCACTAGCATGGCAATACTGTTGAATTTATAGTACTCCTCAAAGAACACATTGTGCTCCTGCACCATGTTCTTCTTTGTCAACACCAAGACTGTCCTTCCAATGATGTCCAGGTAGCTGTACTTCACCTCTTGTGACTCTTCTACAGTAAAAGGGACTTGAGCAGATGGAACTGTTGACCCTTCAGGTAGCACCACCTTTACAATCATCTTGTTGACAACAATATCGTGAAGGGGACACCCAAAAGGAAACTTCATGTATCTTTTACCATCCGAAGCCTGAAATACAAAATCCTAGAGGGGTACTATAAGAGCCTGATTTAGCCTCTCCAAAGTGAGAGTTTTCCTCCTCAAAAGCTTGAATGAATACATTACTGCCTCAGGAAATCTAGGCAGCTGGAATCACACTGATTAATACATGTCACATGACATGAGATTGTGACCAAAGCATGTGTGAGGAGGGCATCAAGAACAGGCCATGGAGAAGGGCTCAGCGCTTTGGATGTCAGAGACATTATCTCCTTAATGGTGCTTGCTTTGTCCAGCCTACGGTCTACCTCAGATATCCTAATTTAGCCAGATGGCAAGGTGTTCCAATTACTACTTCAGCAAGCAGCATATCTCAAAGCTCACAACTGAGGGGAAATATTAGTGATGTTTTTTGAGCATATTTGATTTACTTCACCCTCGGCAAGCCTCTGGTACCTCTCCCTTTTCCCCACGGCTTATAGGACATTCTGTGCTCACTTGCTGGTACCACTCATTCTCCTTCCTCGTCAAGAAAAAAGCCTCTAAAGTAAAAACCCTTTGATAATCCTCCTCGTCATAGATAAATTGTGGTGGTTCACTATCCCCAACTACGACTATGGTACTGCCACTTCCAGACATGAAAACTGCCTGATATCTACCCCTGCCAGTAGCCACCACCCTTTCTTTGAGTTTCTTCAGTGATGGTAACACTTCAAATGCAGGAGATTCAAGATAATTGATGCACATAGATTGAGAGATGCCACCTCCTGTTATTCCCTCCAGTAACTTCCGTGGATCCACAGAACTAGCTTGATCCAAATGGAAGTGCTTGTACACCTTTGCAGTTGAACTGCTCCTGTGCTGAGTGATATACAGACTCATCAGCCACACTAGGAAAGACCACCCACCCTGATGGATTGACAGGCACAAGACTACCAGATAGACAACAGTAGCATATTTGGCTTGTTGATCTTTTGATTTAGACTTTGGATCTCCTAGGGCGAGATAAGAAGAAATGAGAGTTTAACATGACTCCTGCTTTTGAATTTTCAGCATAGTGTATACTTTGTGAGAGTGGCATAGAGTGGGAAATTTCTAGTAGCAGCGAGCAACAACCAAACTAGAGCAGCAATAATAAAGTCTGATTCAGTAGCAAGTAATCAGTAATCATTACCCAACAGTATTGAGCAGCAGATTCTCTAACTCTAAAGCATTCAGTTCATCTACCTCACATTAGGACATCATGGATGTTGAAGAGCATTCACCAGATATGATAGGCCTCAACACCCTTAAACACACTCTATGTTTACATGAGAGGAGGCAGGCTGAACGACATGCAGATGTAATGGCCAATCACACAAAATGATGGGTGAAATGCTCCAACTGAGAGCCACTATGGACAACCTTGGTCTTCAAATCTCGCAATGGATGAAGTCTCAAGTGAATGGGCAAGTAGATCATGGGTAGCATGTTGAAGACCATGGAGATCATGTGACTCTTGCAGATCATGACTAGCATTACGGAGATCATGGGCAGCATATTGATCAGATTGAAGATCATGAGCAGATCGCTAATCAAGTGGACATTCCACTGTAGCTCCATGAGGAGACCCTTCAGTCCAAGGATGTTGTGTTTGTATGCCCGGTAATTGCCAAGAATGCTGGGATCATGGACATGCAACACATCTGGAATGATGCAGGAAAATTTTCAAAGTATGCAGTAGTGTATGTTTCCAACGGCATCCATGCACATGCCAAGTTTAATCATATGATGCTCATCGGTGACTTGATGCAAAAGTCAACAGTCATGATCATTCCAGCTTCACTCATGGATGATAATCCACTGCATGGAACGGATCACAACTTTCCTTTTAATCCCAGTGGCAGTGCAGAGACCCACGTTTGTATGGATGACCTGCACACTAGTGATGCTTACCATGCAGGTTATCCATTTGATCCCGGGGTTTGGAATTAGTAATCATCTTGTATTGAGACACCTTCCCTCATGCTCACACTACATACATGATTTTAGCCTTGCCCGCCCCCCCTCCCTCCCCCCCAAACTATCTTTTCCTACTTGTAACGCTGTACAGAGTAGTACTCTGTAGCCCACTACCTGGCCATACCAATAAGTCCAATCTTTGTTTTTTAGGACAAAAACTTTATTTTGAGTGGGGATGGATTGTAATGGAGGGGAATACTTAGTGTCAAGTTGACCTAAGTATAAAAGGTGTAAGGGACACTGCATAGGTACCAATTTATAAATATACATATGTCCTTTCACCTTCTTCACCTTCTCTCCTGTCCTTCCATGGTGGCTGCCAGCCATTTCTCTCTCCTCTTCCCTTCTTTCTCTCTCTACTCCTAATATTTCTCTCTCCTCGTCACCCTCTTTCTCTCTCCTTTTCTCCTCTCTACAGTCTTTCTCTTCCTGCACCTCTTCTCTCTCTTCTGCAGTCCCTCTCTCTTTTCTTTCTCTCTCTCCTGTCCTCTCTCTTACATTCAGATGCCTACATCCCTCCCTCCCAAGAGACAAGTGGACCACCCACTTGACCTAGAGCCCCATTCCAAGCTAGGGAATAAACCCCCCTATATACTCTCCAAGTGTGAGTGCAAAGAGGTTGCAAAGAAAATCAAGGAGACATGGGTTTCATTGAGCCTAGTTCTTCCCCCTATGCATCCCCCATCCTCTTAGTCAAAAAGAAAGATGGCTCCTTTTGCATGTGCATTAACTACAGAGATTTGAACAAAATTATAGTGAAGAACCGCTATCCCATCCCACGGATTGATGATTTGTTGGATGAGCTGAAAGGGGCATGCTTTTTCACTAAGATTGACTTGCATTCTAGCTACCATCAGATCCATATGCGGGCAGGAGATGAGGTCAAAACAGCCTTTAGGATTGATCGTGGACTCTATCATTTTCTAGTGGTGCCTTTTGGGTTGACTAATGCCCCCGCCACCTTTCAGAGCGTGATGAACAAAATCCCACAGCCCTTTCTGTTCAAGTTTGTGCTTGTTTTCTTTGACAACATCCTCATTTACAGCAAGTCATCCACGGAGCACTTGACACACATTCAGAGCGTGTTTGACATATTGAGAGAGCATAAACTCTTTGCTAAGGAGAGAAAATGCATATTCATGCAGACATCTGTGGAGTACTTGGGACACATTGTAAGGAAAAATAGTATACAGGTTGACTCGAAGAAGGTGCAATGTGTTAGAGATTGGCCCACTCCCTCCACCACCACTTCTTTGCATGGCTTCCTTGGTCTCTCTTCATTCTACAGACGCTTCATTAAGCACCACCACCACTTCTTTGTGTGGCTTCCTTGGTCTCTCTTCATTCTACAGACGCTTCATTAAGCACTATGCCACCATTGCAGAACCTTTGACTGATCGCTTGAAAAAGGGGCCATTCTTTTGGGATGCCACTGCGGATCATAGCTTCAAACAGTTAAAGGACGCACTTACTTCAGCCCCCATCCTTGTTTGCCCTGACTTCTCTAAGTTGTTTACCATTCATTGTGATGCCAATAGCCAGGGTATTGGTGCAATATTGTTATAAGAGCATGGTGTGATTGCATTTGAGAGCCGCAAGCTCAATGAGAAGGAAATGCAAATGAATGTATATGACCAAGAGATGTTGGCCATTCTCCATGCCATCAAGAAATGGCACCATTATTTGTATGGTAGCCGCTTCCAAGTAAAAAGCGACCACCGAGTCCTCCAGTACTTCTTGACCCAGTCTACTTTGACTCCTAAGCAATGATGATGGGTGGCAACCTTACTGAACTATGACTTTGATATTTCACACACCCAAGACAAGGATAATATTGTGGCTGATTCATTCTCTTGAATTTGGGCATGCAGGGTGTCCTCTATCTCAGAATTGCACAATGATTGGGTTGAAGAGCTTCAAGAGGCTTACTTCTTAGACGATCATTTCAACCACACATTTCAGAAATTACAGCATGGGGTCATGGCTCAAAAACTCCCAATATTAGCCTAAGCATGGCCTTCTTTGGTCCATGGCAAGATTGTCATCCCCCACACTTCCCCCTTCATGCAGAAGATCATGGAAGAGATGCATTCTTGCCCCAGTACTGGTCACTTGGGTGTTTTCAAAACATATGACAGGATTGCTAAAATTCTTCATTGGAAATGCTTATGGAGGGATGCCAAGGACTTTGTGAACAAATGTATTCCATGCCAACAGAACAAGGATAGTACACTCAGGCCTGCTGGCCTCTTGCAGCCCCTCCCTATCCTTGAAGGGAAATGGACTCACATCATGATGGACTTTATCACTGGCCTTCCTGCGACTAAGAAAGGGTGGAACAATATCTATGTGTTCATCATTGATCACCTCACCCAAGCTGCCCACTTTATCCCCACTAAGATCCAATACACTGCCTCCTAGGTGGCCACTTAGCTTATGGAAAATGTCTTCAAGTTGCATGGCTTGCCATAGGTCATAGTACATGATTGGGATACAAAGTTTATGAGTAAGTTCTGGAAAACAATTTTTACCTCCATGGGGACCAAGCTTGCTCCATCCACTGCATACCACGCTTAGGCTGATGGCCAGATTGAAAGAGTGAACAAATGACTTGAGACATATTTGAGGCACTTTTGCCATGATGTTCAGCACAGTTGGGATACGTGGCTTCACTTGGCTGAGTTCACCTATAATAACTCCACACACTCTAGCATTGGAGTTTTCCCTTTTGAGGCCTTATATGGATATAAGGCATGGGGGATTCACTAATAGTAATAGGGAGACGTCACCTACGTGTAAGAAATATATGAAAATACCCCTTATCTACCCCTTATTTATGGGACTTACCTTATAAAATGTACATTCCTTCCCTTAAATAACCCCCCTCCCTTACACTCACGTGGTACCATATGATAAACCCTAGTGGACCCCCCAGGGTATAAGGTTCCCCTTGTTGAGATATCGAGCTCTACTCGTGATATGCCAGGGTGACAGTTGTGCATTTATGTCACTGACTTGTCAGTTGCAAATGCGGTTGGTACACCACCCATGAATAATAGCTAGATGATAGCTATCCTTATCTACTCTAGTTCGTGGCTCAGTTAGTATGCCACCTTAGTTAGTTGAGTTTGGTTTGAGACCCATATATAGGGTTCTTCTATTTCTATGTACTAGAGTTCTTTTTGGCTTACACAACTAAGAAGAGGAAAACTATTTTCAGCCTCCACCTGTGTGTGTATTCCCCCATTGTGCAAGCAAGAAAGCTACAAGTGAGACTCCTTCCTTCTCTCCCATAATCTTGACATGGTATCAGAGCCTTGTTCGTGGTAAGGAGCTCAAGAAAGCAAGCCAAGTTCGCGGTGTTCTGGTAAGAGGACCAGTGTTGCTTTCATTTTTCTATTTTGGGAGCAAGTCTCTGCAGGTAGCACAGCCGGAAAGTGCAAGAGTGCATTGTCTCAGATTGAGACGCCCTTCGCGGTGTAGCAAGAGGGTAGTATATGCTGTGGGATAGGGCTTTAGCCCTTGGTTGCTTTGTTTTTTTGATTTGAGGCCATTTTGGGGCTTGTTTTGGAGGCGGAAGTTTTCTGCACGCACTCAGGAAAAGGCCCAGTTTTATACTGTGCGACCACTGTTCTACAGGTTGGTGAAAAGTTACTGTAGAAATTGCATCGTATGCCTGTGTGCAGAGACATTGGGAGTTACAGAATCATCCTTGTTGCCTGTTGATGCAAAATCGTCACTAGGAAGTGACTTGTGGTCAAATACCACTTTCGTCAGTTTTGCAGATTTGCCCTTGTGAGGCTGAAGCTGTGTTCCTTGCAGTGACATAATTTTTTGCAGTGTTCTGTAATGGCGTCTGATTCTCTTTCACAGATTGTCACTGAAAATCTTGACAAGAACAACTTCCAAGCATGGAAGTTTAGAATGACGAATTTCCTTATGGGAAAAGGATATTGGGAATTCGTTGTAGGAAATGAAGAAGAACCAGTTCTTCCTGATATTCCCAATCAGCAGCAAATGTAGGCATTTAAAGCATGGCATGAGAGAGCCAGGAAAGTTATGTACTGGCTGTCTATCAGCATTTCAGACTCTATGATTGTGCATATTCAAGATGCAAGTATGCCAAAGGAGGCATGGGATACTTTGTCAAAAATGTATAGCACAAATACGCAAGCCAGGAAAATGCAGCTCAAGCAAGAGTTGCACAATGTGCAAAGAGAAAATATGAGCATCAATGAGTACCACATGAAGGTGAAGAAGATTGCAGATGCACTTGCTTCCATTGGGTCGCCAGTGGAAGATGATGATTTAGTTTCTATGACCTTGAATGGTCTAGGAAAGGATTATGCACAATTCCAAACATCCATTTCCGTCCATGAAAGATTTCCTGATTTTGAGGAGTTGATTGCTCTTCTAATTTCCAAGGAGCAGAGAAATGGTGGTGCATCTTCTTCAGGAGGAACTCCAAAAGAAGCTGTCTTCTACTCAAATGCTGGAAGAGGTAGAGGCAGAGGTAGAGGAGGCCGATCTGGAGGCCGTGGTAGAAATCAGAATATGCAGCAAACTCAAGAAAACCAGTCCTATGGAGGAGAACATGGTAACTCTAGAGGCAGGGGGAGCCAAAGAGGTCGTGGTGGATGGCAAAGAGGCCAAAATGCAAACAGTAATGTTGAATGCTACTTCTGTGGTAAAATGGGTCATATGGCTAAAGACTGCTATAAAAAGCAGAATGACATCATGAATGGAAAATTGCAACAAGGGAATTATGTATCTTCTAGTAGACACGGTGATGACAGAAATGAGCATTTGTTTATGGTACAGCACATGAACAATTCTGTGACAAGTGTAGAAGAAAGCAATGATGTATGGTATGTTGACTCAGGTGCATCAAACCACATGACAAGTCATGCAGAATGGATGGAGGATGCAAGGAAAATGAAAAAACCAGGATTTGTGGAGACTGGTGATGATACTGCACATCCTATTGTGTAGATTGGAAAAATTCATTTGTCTATGCAGGATGGGAAAAATAAATACTTGTCCGATGTATTCCATGTCCCGAATATTACCAAGAAACTGGTTTCTGTTAGTCAAATGGTTGAGCAGGGCTTGCAGGTCAGATTTAATCCTCATGGATGCTTTATTGAGGATATGAAAAATAAAGGTCGCTTGATAGCAAAAGGAAAGAAAAAGGGCAGAATGTTTACGTTGGATGCAGACATGCCTGAATTGAGTGCAGCAATGTTTGCACATGGGACTGGTGTAGTTGCAGATATTGATATCTGGCATAAACACATTGGTCATGTTAATATACAGCGACTTAAATCAATGTAGGCCCAAAATATTGTTGTAGGATTGCCTAAATTCAAGGTTGCAGAAATGCATAAGGTATGTGAAGCCTGTCAATTTGGAAAACAGGCAAGGAAACCATTTCCTAGACATGTTCAAGAGAGTAAGAAGCCATTGGAATTAATCCACTCTGAAGTATGGACCACTAAAGCTGCATCTCTTGGAGGCTGTCATTATTTTATCACTTTTATTGATGACTATAGCAGAAAAGTTCGGGTGTATTTTATGAAAAAAAAAGGTAAAGTTTTTGGGCATTTCAAAACTCTTAAAGCTATGGTTGAAAAAGAAACAGGCCTGCAAATAAAATGCCTAAGGTCAGATGGAGGGGGAGAGTACCTCTCAAATGAGTTTGCAAGGTTCTTGCACGAGAATGGCATAAAGCAGCAATATTCATGCAGTCATAACCCACAACAAAATAGAATTGCAGAAAGAAAAAACATGCATATTGGAGAGGTATCTCGTGCCATGCTCAATGAAAAATACTTGCCAGATTTTTAATGGGCTGAAGTAGTTGCTACAGCAGTCTACATAATGAACAGGACTCCCACTGCAGCAATACATGGAATGACTCCAGAGAAGAGGTATATTGGTAGGAAAACAGATATTTCTCATTTAAAAGATTTTTGGTTGCATTGCATATGTTCATGTGCCAGATGAGTTGAGATCCAAGTTGGATCCAAAAGCTGAGAAGTGCATCTTTATTGGCTACTCTCTGCACAGTAGAAAGGGTATAGATACTATAACCCTTCTACTCGTAAGTTTACAGTGAGCAGAGATGTTGTTTTTGATGAGATGAGTAGCTGGTATAAACCAGTAAATGTGATTGATGATGTAGATGCACAAAATTGTAATGTTGCACAGAATTCACAGCAGCAGTCACAAAATATTAGTGGACTTGGAGCGTCCTCTAGCAGTGGTTCACATTCTTCGCCATGGACAGGCAGATTGAGATCAAGAGAATCTTCTCAAAGCAATGCAGATAGTGGTATTCAAGTATCATGAAAAGGAAAAGAGAAGGTAGATCAGCCCATGTTTGATGTGAATGTAGGTCACTCTTATGTGGATGGTGAATCCAGTGGCTCAGAACAGAGCATTGATGATGAGTTGGGTATTCCTTCTATTGTTACACCTGGAGTAAGAAAGACCAGGAATGTTTTGAGAGCACCTGGGAGTGAACCTACTTTGGGCAGGTCTACCAGAGCTAGGTATCCTGTGGATAGACTGAAATATAATGGATTTACAGCCATTCACTATGCCTATATGGTCAAAGTGACACATGAACCAGAACCCACTTCTTTTGAGCAAGCCATGGGAAACGAAAAATGGGAGAAAGCCATGGAAGAAGAAATGGATGCCTTGGAAGTAAATGCTACATGGGAATTGGTACCTTTGCCTAAAGGTAAGAATGCAATTGGCTGTAAGTGGGTTTATAAGGTGAAGCACAATGCAGATGGTTCTGTGAGTAGATACAAGGCAAGATTAGTAGTCAAGGGGTATGCACAAACATATGGCATTGATTATGAAGAAACATTTAGTCCGGTTTCAAGGATGGCAACCGTAAGAGCAGTCATTGCTATGGCTGCATCAAAGGAATGGTCTTTACATCAGATGGATGCAAAGAATGCCTTCTTGCATGGTGATTTGCAAGAAGAGGTATATATGGAGCAGCCACTAGGTTATGTGCATGCTATTCATCCCGAGTTTGTTTGCAGATTGAAGAAAGCCTTGTATGGCTTGAAGCAAGCACCTAGAGCATGGTCTGACAAGATAGGACAGTATCTTGTCACTATTGGCTTTCAGATTTCCAAGGCACATTTTTCACTTTATGTGAAAAAAACAGAGAAAGGTATTATGCTACTTGTCATTTATGTTGATGATTTGATTATGACAGGTGACAGTGATGAAGATATCCTTCATGTGAAAATGCTATTGAAGCAGAAGTTTGAGATGAAGGATTTGGGAGAGCTGCGTTATTTCTTGGGCATTGAGGTGATTAGATCACTAAGTGGGATACGGCTCTTGCAGAGGCAATATGGATTGGACATGCTGTCCAAATATGGGATAACAGGCTGTAAGCCTATTTTAGTTCCTTTGGAGCAGAATGTGAAGCTGAGCGCAGATGCAGGTGAGCTTCTGGAAGACCCTACTATGTACAGACGCATAGTAGAGAGTTTGATTTATATGACTATTACCAGGCCAGATTTGAGCTATGTTGTTGGATTGGTAAGTCAGTTTATGCAGGCTCCAAGGAAACCGCATTTGGATGCGGCTAGATGCATACTCAGGTATGTGAAGTCCACATTGCAGTATGGACTACTTTATGAGACTGGGATTCTGATACAGTTGTATGGATACACTGATGCTGATTGGGCTGGTAGTATTTCTGATAGACGATCTACCAGTGGATATGTGTTCTCTTTTGGGAGTGCTGCAGTCACTTGGAGCAACAAGAAACAGCCTACAGTTGCCTTGTCGAGCACAGAGGTTGAGTACAGGGGTGCAGCAATGGCTGCATGTGAGGTAGCTTGGTTGCATAAGCTACTTTATGATATGCATCAGCCTACAGATGGGCCAGTTGTCATTTATTGTGACAACATGAGTAGTATACACTTGGCAAATAACCCAGTCTATCATGCTAGAACAAAGCACATTGAGGTGCATTATCACTATGTGTGGGAGAGGGTTTTACTAGGTCTTATTGATCTAGTTTATGTCAGCACAGAGGATCAGGTAGCTGACATATTCACGAAGGCATTGGGCGCAGAGAAGCTGCGCAAGTTCAGAGACCTGCTTGGTGTGCATGAATTGGGATTGAGCTCGAGGGGGAGTGTTGAGATATCGAGCTCCACTCGTGATATGCTAGGGTGACCATTGTGCATTTATGTCACCGACTTGTCAGTGCAGATGCGGTTGGTACACCGCCCATGAATAATAGCTAGATGACAGCTATCCTTATTTACTCTAGTTCGTGGCTCAGTTAGTATGCCACCTTAGTTAGTTGAGTTTGGTGTGAGACCCATTTATAGGGTTCTTCTATTTCTATGTACTAGAGTTCTTTTTGGCTTACACAACTAAGAAGAGGAAAACTGTTTTCAACCTCCACCTGTGTGTGTATTCCCCCATTGTGCAAGTAAGAAAGCTACAAGTGAGACTCCTTCCTTCTCTCCCACAATCTTGACACCCCTTCCCACAGTCTTATTTAATGATAAGATCAATCCTCAGAGTCAGGATGAATTGGATCGCATGCAAGCTTTACTTCAACAATGCAAAATGAACCTTTAAAAGGCCCAAACACACATGAAACTCTATGCTGATGAAAAACAAAGACATTTGGAATTCCAAGAAGGGGAATTGGTCATTTTGAAAGCGCCTAAGTCCCGCTACTCAACTCTCAAAGAGGGCAGCAGTAACAAGCTGGCCCGCTGCTTCTATGGCCTATACTGGATCCTAAAGAGAGTTGGTGACTTGGCCTACCGCTTAGAACTTCCCCCTACCACCAAAATCCACGATGTGTTTCATGTCAGCCATCTGAAACCCTTTGTAGGCTCTTGAATGGACTATGTGGAAGAACTTCCCCCCATAGATGAAGAGGGTATCACTCAATATATCCCTGAAGCAATCATTGGACAGCGAGATAAGCACTTACGATCTCGATCCATCAAAGAATACCTCATCAAATGGCAAGGCCTACCCTTGGAAGAAGTCTCTTGGTGCTCAGCAATCATCCTCAATGAATTTCCATACCTCCATGAGGCCCAACGGCTGGAGGACTAGTTGGTCATGCCCCAAATGGACCACCTTTTACCCACAAACTGCACATTGTTTTAGAATAATTTTGTACTTACTCAAATCACATGCATGTGCATTCTACATAGGCTGAAATCACTCATCACAAGCTTAGTTTCGACATGTGGTACACCCTATTTGGAGCAGCCTATCAAAAGTTATGTCCGGTTTACTTCAGCAGGCCGGTCTCCGACTGCATGCTGTCTAATTTTCATTGTCAAAGGGCTCTGAGTAGTACTCTGCAACCCTCCCTTAGCCCACCCATCACTCCCCTCTATTTCTCCTTGTTTTTGAGGGCAAAAACTGGGGATGGATTGTAACAAACGGGATACACACCGACTAGGGTTTAGACATCCTTTCACACTGACCGAGGTATTTAAGGTGTAAGTGCCCTAGATTAAAAGATAAATGCCATCTTTTATTGTACTTGATCATTGTATTCTTTCTATTTAAAAATTTAAACATAAAATATGCGATGATCAAAGAGAATAAGAGGCTGTTAACCCTTTCTAAGGACTCATGAATCCACTTTTGATGGGGGGATGCATTTACATATGGGATTTTATCAACAAAAGGTATTATTGGTGTTTGTTTTTTTTAAAGAGTTTCTATTTCTTTTGGATAGCCTAATATTTGTTTTTGAAATGTAAAAATAAGTAGCATATGCCATGGGCCACACATCCTCTCCAAAATAGATGAAAATAAGAGAATTTATTACCACTTTTGTGAGTACATAAGCATGCATCAATATGTTTTACTTCATATGTACATGGTTTGGATAAATTACTCATTTGTCTATAATCAGATAAAAGACTACAGTCATCCACCCACTCCTACAAGAGATCATGACATACTATGGCTATCGAGCTTTACATGTGATGCTTCATGTGGCACATTATAAATACCTAAATATTTGTTTGACCCAATGTTATTTCTTAATAGTGCTTCATTATACCAATAGATATCTCATAATGTGCCTTCATATTTATGTTATATATTTCTAAATGAAAGATATAGTAAAGAAGATAAGGGTGATGTGATAGGCAATTCTATATGTAAACTTGACATGGGATGCGGTTGCCCCATCACTTTGCACACTTCTTCTCCATTCACTCTTACCTTCTCCTTCTCCTTCTCTTCTCTTCTCTTTATTTCTCTCTATTATCTATTCATCTCTCTATTCTCACTCACTCTCACTCACTCACTCTCTCTCTCTCTCTCTCTCTCTCTCTCTTCCCACCACTTGGTAGCTTCATGATTTGTAACAATCCCCTAGGGTTGAAATGGGGGTGCACCTTTTATATTGGAGGATGGAGTTTTGTACTCTATTAACAATATTAATGGGGAGGGAAAAAAGAAGCATCTGATGTGCATCCCATGTGCATGTGCCAAGAGTGGAAGGTATGGGATCATGCCCATGCTAATATGCTAATTTGATAGAGGGGGAGGAAAATTTCCATGAGGAAGGAGGATGGAAGGTAGGCGGTGGTCACGAACACCACAACATGGGGAATGATGGGGTTTGACATGGGGGGTTTTGACAGGGTGGCCCATTTTTAAGCTACCACCCCTCCTTTTCTCCTCCTTATTAACCCTTAGTTCCTAGTCTTTTTAATTTAAAGAAAAATACATAACTAACTCAACTAATTAAACTAACCTATATGACTAGCACTAACTCACTAAGCTAAATAACCAACTCACTATCTTACTAATTTACGTTAGTTAACTAAATTTAATAAACTTATTGTTAACCTCAGCACAAGAAAAAGCAAAAAAAGTGAAAAAGCACAATTTGGGAGCTAAAAGAGACCACCTAGAAGAAAATCAAATACAACTGAAGAAGCATGAAGGGAAACCACCGAAAAGCACAAGGGAAGTCTCAAAAGCTAGGTCAAAGGCAAAAACGCATTTGTAAATGCAAGGTGCCCTTGAAACTTTTGTGAAAGAGTGCCAAGCTCCCTCTTATGCAAATTGTAAGGGTAGATGGGTAGTAGAAAGAAATCTAAGAAGATAGGAGGACAATGGAAAAGAGGGCCTAAGCCATGGCTGGCCATGTAAAAAGGGGGATGACTATCCAAAAGGAATTAAGGTTTTTTATATAAACTCAAAAAGTGAATGAGAAGCTCATTCTTTAGTGTGTGGCAAAGTGGACTCATCTTCTTCTCTTCTTCTCTCCTCTTCTTTCTTGCTTGTGTGTGCTTGAGAGAGAAAATGTGAGAGTGTAAGGGAGTGAGTGTGTGAGGGTGAGGGACCTTGAAGGTGAAGCTCTCCATCATCTCCTCTCTTCTTCTCCTATTCTCTCTTCTCTTGTCTTGCACACAGCTATGGAAGATGGAGCTTGGAGGTGGAGGCTTGAAGATGCTTGAAATAGAAAGTATCTCAAATAATAAAACAGTAATCTAAAAATCATAATGTCTCTTTGATGTCTTTGTATATATTAGGATTCCTATACCTTTACCGGGATCATTGAGCTAGCTCATACCACAGGGTAGTGGTCATTTGACCCAGAGGTATATCCTTCACGATGACAACACATCAAGTGAAGTGTGTTTTTCAATAATTAAGAATTCATTATGTCTTATTTTCTATTGCATGAAGACATCATCGAGAGAGCAGCACAGAGCCTGATTGCTTGACAAGCAATGATGGAGCTCAGTAGTCTCAGCCCCACCGCCATCCATTGGTGGAGTACCGCTATGCCCCTGTACCGGCAGTCTAGGTGTTACCTATTATATTATGCCAGATGGTGCCATTGACTATTCAGGAGCAGGTATCACCTTTCGACGTCAAATAGGAGAGCTATGCTTCTCCTATATGCCACGCGTTCACATTCTATGAGATTGAGTATTAATTAACATAAAAATGAAAAATTGTGTTTGTTTTCAACTTCTACTCTCAAGCTTATAGTGAAATGTGCTAACTAGGGTCTTTGAAGAGGCCATTCGAGTGATGATCAGCTCAAAGAGAGGAGATCCAGGAGCTCAAACACACTAGCTCTAGAACCTGAGAAAGGGAAATCACATCTAGCAAACAATCAGTACCAAATAGCTAGGATAAGGGAAAGAGCACTTATCAGGACCAAGAGCTAGCGAAGATGAAGATGGAGACAACAAGGCTACAAGAAATGGTGAGGATACCAATGCTCCCACACGTCTAGTGTGTGTATTGTGGTGGAAACCACATGCCATAGTCGAGTGTCACGATCCTAGTTCCCGACTATGTGCCAATTGCCGTAGGTTTGGTCATGATGCCATGTATTGCAGACTACCAAGATGGCTACCATACTCTCAACCATATAGATAATCTTACCTAGTGAATAGGTCACAAAAATTCTTTGGAAGGGAAGCCCCATTGGCTCTCCCAGCACCCTATGATGCCAAACTGGCCATTCCTAGGATGGACATAAACCCCACATACATACCTAGACCACCTCAACACTATGTAACCCATCCACCGAGTGATGCTCTAGTCCACTATGTGGAGGAGCTGAATGACAAAGAGCCTACATGAACCCTTACGTCTCCCTTGACAAAGAGGGCAATGCAATCCTTATGGATTATTGACATATATTGGTCATGGTGCTAGGTAGAGGCATAGGCTTAGGGGGTAGACCTAAGAACCGATTTCTTGTTGGAATTGCAATCACCCAGGACATATCTCCTCATGCTGCCCCAAACGAGAGCATGCTAATCGAGAAAAGGTCGATCTTAGATGCCCAGAGTGTGGAATCACTCACTAGTTTGACGAATTCCCTAGACAAAAACCACCCTCTAGTGTGGCGAACGAGCCATCACTACCATTGGGGATGTTTGGAGTTGAGATATTTAATGGAGAGGACACACCTATCCCGTTACACATCATGACTCGGACACAGATGAAGCAGGCCAGCATATCACTGCCTAGACCCAACAATTTGGATGTAGCCTTGATAGAGAAAAAGAGGCATAAGTGAAGAAAAAAGAGGACAAAGGCCAAGGTCATGCTTAAAACAAAGGGTGCTACGACATTGCCCATAGGAAAGAAAGTCACTGATGCAGAGGCAGAGACATCCGCTCCAAGGACTATTGAGAAGTGGAGTGCTAGGGTGAGGGAGTGCCCCAACCCAAAACACTAGCTTAAAGCCATAGAGGAGGTCAAGGATTGGGTGAAAGAGGCCTAAGAGAACCTTAAGGGATGCTGAGCCCATCTTGGATGAGATCGATGATCTCTTAAGCATAAGCACACCATCTTCACCTCCATGTCTAAAGTCGAGGGACATAGTTGTACCACAAAGTGCCGCTTAAATAGAGCCTACACACTACAGGCTAGCAAATCAGTCAAGAAACACAGAGTTAGGAAAGGGGCAAGTAGCTAGCAATCTTCTTACAATGCTAGTGACCACCCTAGTGACTCTAGCTTACGAGATTTTCTTAGCAACTTCTGACACTATGGTAAGAATTGAAGTAGTGGTTGAAGGACCAATGGAGCAAGGGGCAGGTGACCTACATGATCATGATATGATAACTCAGATACCTAGTCTAATGCTGCACTCAGTGCCAAAGTCCTTACATGTTAATGCTTTTTGGGAGGGCACAGAGATGCATGCAGTCCTACTGGTCCTAGCATTAGGAGATGCCACATATAAAAAGGGATCATGGACATGGGGGTAGGAATCAGTGTGCTTAGCCATGCCGTACTCCAGGATGGGGTAACCCACCTATCAAGAATGCTAGGTTTAATGTTACACTGGCCAATGGAATTAAAGTCAGGCCATTTGGAGTGTTGAGGAATTGGCCATTGAAGATCGTAGGTGTCCAGTTTTCCATGAACTTCATTATAGTCATGAAGGGAGTGGATTATGACATTCTATTAGGCTGAATCTGGATGTGCAATGCATGAGTCATAGAAGATTGGGGCAACGGTATGATTTTCCTAGGCAACTGAATGGAAGCGGTAAGGGTAGAGATGGATAGTTGGAAGACTATGCCAATCAACTTAGATGCCATCTCAACCATGCTGAAGGGTGATTCACAAGTTAGAAAATTGTACGGGCCACTCACCAAGTATATCCCTTGTTCCGAGGATGAGTGATATTGGATGCATGTGCTAGACATAATCGATTTTCCATTCTCGAATAGTGAGGATTACGAGCAAGCAACTATAAGGAAATTGGTAAGCATAGTGATATGCCCCCAGTACCCATCTGCATGATCGTAAGGAGCCTGCATAGACAGCCCAACCCTATCAAGGTACGAATGGCTACCATCATAGAAATTGAAGATGAAGATGAGGAAGTAGTGGCACTTCCCTATCTACACATATCAATGACAGCTCGAAAGACACACGTCTTTGACGCACTCATTGATGAGGGAGCTGACTGTAACATTCTTACACATGGTCATTGGACCCTCATCGGTCAGCCCTAGTTGCAACCTACCACACTAAACGCAATCCATTTGGAGGACAGTCCTACTCACTACTAGGAAAGTGCAAAATAGTGGTCTTTATTGAGATTGAAAGCCTATCTATGATCTTCTATGTGATGCCTAACACTAAGACTAATAGTAATAATGAAGTGCTACTAGGAGGCGCATTTAAGAAACAAGCACACTACAATGTCAACTATGACTTGGAGCGCATTCACCTTGCTATTGGCAACGTTTGGATAGTGATGGCTTTTAGCAAGGGCAGCACAACTCCATCAAATCTTGCAATGCCACGAATGGAGGAACCTAATGCAAGGTCTAAGGAGGGGGGTTGTAACCCATCTCTTGGGAAGACAAGTTGGTTGTAGCCCTAAAGGAGACACATCCAAGACCATTGAGCAAGAGCTCAAATGGATGCCCAAATGACAACAGTAGCCGCCTAGAAGAGGCAACCCTCACAAACCCGTGACCATAGAATATCACGCCTTAGGCCTAAAAGGAAAAGCTAGCGCTACTGAAGTAGATGAACAGTCAAGCTGTGATGGGTACTCAAAGACCTATTGCATGCTCAGGGCTACTACAAAGGCAACAACTAGATTTGGTTGCCCAAGTCTAGGAACGGTACATGTACTCCTCAATCCAAGCCCTTTGGCCCATCTCCACAAAGTGGTGAGCCAACTATGGATGAGAAATCCATTGCCGCAAAAAGCACCAAATCCATAGAATCTCACGGAGTCTATCAACAAAAGCCGCAACCAGTCAGCCCTAGATCAAGGCCCTAGGTCAACTTAACCTAATGTTTCGAGTGTCCCAACTATTCCACAGGCCAAGAGCAGTACATAAATTGAGTCGCAGGACCAATCTATCATAGAAGTGGTTGAGAGACTCCCCATTGAATAGCCCAAAGACAGGCATTAGTAGTTGAGCTATCTAGATTAACCAAACCTCAACCTCCCGCCGCAGACCTCAAACCCTCCTAAAAGCGTAAATCTATCCTTATGCTAGCCATGGACCTAGTCGCAAACATGGGGGATGATTTAGTCAATTGCATCAGATGCTTGAATGCCACATTCACCACACTAGCCAGGAACTATGAACGACTGGACTTAGGCCTCCTTAATGAGACATTAGTAATGGAAGTGTGCTCCTTGCCATGCACTTGCGAGAACTATGAGTTCCTATTCGTCAAGATTCCCGAGGTAGCCAAGGAACTGATTGACAATGAGATCTCTCGAGAGTAAGATTGCACACAATGGCTGATCCCATCATATCCCAGGAGCAAAGTTGCTGCAACAGGCTAAGAGCTAGAAGAGTTGACAAAGCTCGCCAACTTTGACTCCTCTACCTTGAGAAAATGGTATGCTCTACGACTTCAATGGGAGCAAGAGGGCTACCAAATCATGACTAATGTTGAGCAACATCGTGCCATCAAAACCTTGGAGAATGACCCCACTTATGTAGCTCCAATCTCCTATATGGTATTAACCACCATTCATAACCAACCCCTGAAAGTGTTGAGATGACAAGCTCAACACATGTGGACATTGATGATGGACCGCCTGGTTAGATGGGTCCACACGTCTACACTTAGCACGTTGGTGGTCATTATGACTCTCACATGGCCACTGACTCATTACTTATTATATTCAGGTTGTTACACCTATTTATAGCTGGCATAGTTATAGCGCTAGTCGACTAGTGGAGTCGGTTATGCATTGTTTGACTTAGTAGGCAACTTTCCTTTATGTTGTATCTTATCTATACTTTGTGTACATTGTAAAGTGTATGGAAGAAGAAGAAGAAATCAGCAAGAAAAAGTTTTGGCCTCCATCTCTCTTCTTGTCTCTTGAGTGAGCTTCTCCTTGTGCATTCTGTGTGTGTTCGGCGCAGCATCTTGAGCAACTCCCCCCACCACGCGATTCTTGACATGGTATCAGAGGTGCGCCACTGAGAGAGGCTGATTTTGAAGGTTGAAGTGAAGGAGAAGAAGCAAGGTTCGAGCAAGTAAGCCACGGGTAAGAAGCTCTCCCATCCTTCCACTCTTTCTCTTGAATAGTGCTTGTGGAGGCACCGGAAGCAGGGCAGAGCAAAAATCTCAGATTGCAGTGAGATTTGGTGTGCGTGAAGAGCATTGTATATTCTGCAGATCGGCCCTTTAGGGCTATCCCGCAGTTATTTTGGGTGTTTGAGGCCATTTTAGGCCCCGTTTTAGAGCCGCAAGGTTGCGGACATCAGTTTTAGGGTACACTGTGACTTCGACTGTATTGACCGAAAGTGGGCGCGCAGGTTACAGATTTCAGATCTGTAAGTTCAAAGGTGTTTACCAGTGAGTAAACACAAGGTTTATCTGCAAACAGGTTGCAAATTGCATGTATTGTTAAACAGACAGTGAAAAAGGCTGTCTCGTGTATTGCTGTGCACTACAGGTCGAGAATTGCAGAAGATTTGCTTGCTGTTTGGTATTAGTTTTGTGATAATGGCAGAGAATAGTGGAAGCCCCGTCATTGAGAAGCTCGACAAGAACAACTACCCTTCATGGAAGTTCCGTGTCACGAATTTCCTTATTGGAAAGGGCCTCTACGAGTTTGTTTCAGGTGAAGAAAAGGAGCCGGAGGTGAGTGATCCTCCAACTGCAGAAGAGACAAAGGCACGGAAGGAATGGAATGCAAAAGATAAAAGGGTCATGTATTGGCTATCAACAGTAATTGACAATAATATGCTGGGACATATCAGAAATGCAGAGAATTCATATGCAGCTTGGACCATACTTGAAAGTATGTTTTCTGTAAATACAAAGGCATGAAAGATTCAACTCAAGCAAGAGTTGAATACATTGAAGAAAGGGAAGATGTCTATCAATGAGTATGCATTAAAGGTAAGGAGCATTGCAGATGCCTTGGTAGCTATTGATGCAATGCTCGATGATGATGATTTGGTGTCGTCTACCTTGGGTGGACTTAACAATGAAAAGGCTTGGAAGTCTTTTGTAACTTCCGTATATGTCAGAAAGCCATTTCCAGATTTCGATGAGTTGGTCTCCCTTATGATCATTGAAGAGATCAACATGTAGAGTGAGACATCTGAAAGAAGTGGTGAATAGGTCCAGGCTTTCTACTCTAGTTCAGGAAGGGGACGTGGCAAGTTCTCTTCAAGAGGCCGTGGTAGTGACAACTAGCAAAACAGATTGAATCAGCATTTTGGCGATATGCAGGTTTCAGGCAGTCGTGGTAACTTTAGAGGCAGGGGGAGCTTTAGAGGAAGAGGTGGATGGCAGAACAGAGGTTCTAACAATTCTGGTATTGTGTGTCACTACTACGGCAAAACAGGTCATATTACAGCCCAATGTTATGCTAAGAAAGATGATATTCACAGTGGTAAGTTGCAGCAAGGAAACTATGCATCGTCTTCACGACAGAATGAAGACAAAAATGAACGTTTGTTTGTTATGCAGCATATGCTGAATGTTGTTACAGGAAAGGGAACACATGAAGATATTTGGTATGTTGATTCAGGTGCATCCAATCATATGACCAGCAATGTAGAATGCTTTGGAGAGATGCAGGATTTGCAAAATGCAGGTTATGTGCAGACGGGTGATGATTCATGCCACCCAATTTCACACATTGAAAAAATTCCCTTGTCGTTGCATGATGGTAAGACAAAGAGTCTTTCAGATGTATTACATGTGCCATCTATTACAAAGAACTTGGTGTCAGTCGGTCAAATGGTAGAGCAAGGGTTGCAAGTCAGATTTAATGCAAAGGGCTGCTTTGTAGAAGACTTCAATGACAAGTGCAGGTTGGTAGCAAAGGGAAGTAGAGTTGGACGTATGTTTACTCTAGATGCTGGAATTCCTTCTGTGAATGCTGCTATGTATGCTAAAGGAAAAGGTGTTGTTGCATATATTGAAATTTGTCACAAATGCATTGGACATGCAAATGTACAAAGGCTGAAATTAATGCAGTCCAAAGGGTTGGTTACAGGGTTGCCTACATTTAGAGTTGCAGAATTTCATAAGGTATGCAAAGCATGTCAGTTTGGTAAGCAGGCAAGACAACCCTTTTCACATGACAGAGATGTAAGCAGAAATATCCTTGATGTTGTGCATACAGACATTTGGGGGCCTACACAAAATGTATCTCTTGGAGGCAGTTCATACTTTGTCACATTCATTGATGATTGTTCTAGAAAGATGTGGGTATATTTTATGAAGGAAAAGAGTGAAGCGTTTGAGCACTTTAGAACTTTCAAGGCTGCAGTTGAAAGAGAAACAGGCTTGAAAGTAAAGTGCTTGAGGTCAGATGGAGGGGGAGAGTACCTCTCAAATGAGTTCAGTGATTTTCTGAGGTCTCATGGGATAAAGAGACAGTTCACATGCAGGTATACCCCACAGCAAAATGGGGTTGTAGAAAGAAAAAACAAGCATATTGCAGAAGTTGCACGTGCCTTGATGGCTGAAAAGAATATGCCTAAGCATTTCTGGTCTGAGGTTGTTCATACTGCTATTTATATTATGAACAGAACCCCCACAACTGCAGTTCATGGTATGACTCCTGAAGAATGCTTTACTAGCAAGAAGCCTCATGTCTCACACTTGAAAGTGTTTGGCTGCATTGCATATGTTCATGTGCTAGATGAGTTGTGGAAGAAACTGGATCCAAAGGCTAAAAAGTGTGTCTTTATTGGATACTCTTTAGAGCAGAAAGGGTATCGTTGTTATAACCCTGTGACATGTAAGTTCAGAGTGAGCAGGGATGTCATCTTTGATGAAATGAGCAGTTGGTATGCATCTAGTGGTGATGCATTGGATGATGATGATGATCATGACACTCACGTGCAGGCTGAAAAGCAAGAATCACGGACTCTTAGTGGACCAGAGACATCATCTGGTAGTCCTTGGTCTGGGAGACTAAGGAGTACCTCTACATCTTCAGGTGCATCTAGTAGCACTATAGATAAAGACAAAGGAAAGAATAAAGTGTTAGAAGGCATTGATGCAGTTCTTGATGGAGACTCCAGTGGCTCAGAGAGCTTGGATGATGAGCTTGGCATTCCTTCAGTGAGGACTCCAGGTGTGCAGAGAACATGCGTTAATGCAAAGACTCCATTGAGTGATCCAGTGGCACGCAAGTCTAGCAAGGTGAGATACCCTGTTAAAAGATTTGGTTTTGAAGGTTATGCAGCTCACCATTATGCTTATATGGTGAAACTAGTTGAGGATGTTGAGCCCAATGTTTTAAGGAGGCTGTTGGTCATGCTCATTGGGATGCAGAAATGGATGAGGAGATGGCTAAATTAGAGGGCAATAAGACTTGGGATCTAGTATCATTACCGAAGGGCAAGAAAGCTATTGGATGTAAGTGGGTTTATAAGATTAAGCACAATGCAGATGGTTCTATTAGTAGGTACAAAGCTAGGTTGGTTGCAAAAGCCTATGCCCAGACATATGGCATAGATTATGATGAAACCTTCAGTCCAGCTGCTAGGATGGCAATTGTCAGATGTGTGATTGCTTTGGCAGCAGCCAAAGGTTGGAGGTTGCAGCAAATGGATGTGAAGAATGCTTTCTTGCATGGTGATTTGCAGGAAGAAGTGTATATGGATCAGCCAGCAGGTTATGAAGATTTAGAGCATCCCACGTATGTGTGCAGGTTGAAGAAGGCACTGTATGGGCTCAAGCAAGCACCTAGAGCATGGTCTGACAAGATTAGAGAGTATCTTGTCAATATTGGTTTTTATGTTTCTGATGTTGATCACTCACTTTATGTGAGAAAGGGAGATGCAAGTTTGGTCATCATAGCCATCTATGTGGATGACTTGATTATTACAGGTGATAGTGATAGTGGGATTGCTAAAGTCAAGGATTTTCTGAAGGAGAAGATTGAGATGAAGGATTTAGGTGAGCTAAGGTACTTCCTTGGCATTGAGGTGATCAGATGTGATGATGGTATATGGCTATCCCAAAGACAATATGGCTTGGATATGTTGTCCAAGTATGGTATGACAGCATGGAAACCACTTTCAGTCCCATTGGAGTAGAATGTAAAGTTGAGTGCTGATGTTGGGGATGAGATAGAAGACCCTACTATGTTCAGGAGGATAGTGGGGAGTTTGATCTACATGACCATTACAAGGCTAGACTTGAGCTACGTTGTTGGTCTTGTGAGTCAGTTTATGCAAGTACCTAGAAAGCCACACTTGGATGTAGTCAGACGCATATTGAGATATGTGAAGTCCACATTACATTATGGAATTTTCTATGAGGCAGGTACAGATGTACAAGTGTTTGGATACACAAATGCAGATTGGGCTGGTAGTATGTCTGATAGAAGATCTACCAGCGGATACATGTTCTCTCTTGGTAGTGCAGCAGTTACTTGGAGCAGCAAAAAGCAATCTACAGTTGCTTTGTCGAGTACAGAGGCTGAGTATAGAGGTGCTGCTGTTGCAGCATGTGAGGTAGTATGGCTACAAAAGTTATTGGTTGATTTAGATGTGCAGGTGGAAGGTCTAGTTGTCATTTATTGTGACAACATGAGCAGTATACAGTTGGCTAGGAACCCTGTGTTCCATGCGAGGATAAAACATACTGAGGTACACTACCACTTTGTGAGAGAGAAGGTACTAGCAGGTGAGATTGACTTGGTGTATGTCAGCACACACGATCAAATAGCTGATATCTTCACGAAGGCATTGGGTACATAGAAGCTTCAAAAGTTTCGAAGCTTACTTGGAGTTGCAGAGATGCAGTTGAGCTTGAGGGGGAGTGTTGAGATGACAAGCTCAACACATCTGGACATTGATGATGGACCACTTGGTTAGATGGGTCCAGACGTCTACACTTAGCACGTCGGTGGTCATTATGACTCTCACATGGCCACTGACTCATTACTTATTATATTCAGGTTGTTACACCTATTTATAGCTGGCATAGTTATAGCGCCAGTTGACTAGTGTAGTCGGTTATGCATTGTTTGACTTAATAGGCCACTTTCCTTTATGTTGTATCTTATCTATACTTTGTGTACATTGTAAAGTGTGTGGAAGAAGAAGAAGGAGAAATCAGCAAGAAAACGTTTTGGCCTCCATCTCTCTTCTTATCTCTTGAGTGAGCTTCTCCTTGTGCATTCTGTGTGTGTTCGGCGCAGCATCTTGAGCAACTCCCCCCACCACGCGATTCTTGACAGAAAGGGCACCTAACATCATATTGGGAAATATGAGAATTTCCCATAAGTTTGGGACACATGGTCAAATCTTAGGATATATCATAACCTGAACATTATAACTCCAAATTGAGTGCTCTATAGCTCAATAGATTCCATTTTTCAAGCACTTTCCAATGATAGGTCACATCATATAGTTTTGAGAAACTTATGGGTATTTTATTCAAAAAATGGGAATTGGGGGATTCCCAAACTCACTAATATTGTGTTACCTCCTGACCCACCCATATTTAGATAAAATTATCACTGAGGTGGAGTTACACATCCCCAATCAAATCAACTTCGGTGACTTCCTCACGGATGTTCTCACCTACACCACTCAAGTTGGCATCCATCCTTTCGACATGGACCGCTATACTAATCTAGAATACAATCCAAACTTCTATGATTGGCTCATGTGAAAGTAAACCGCTACAAGCACGCGCTGAATGCCCTTGATCTCTCAAACCTTAATCCTAGGAAGTATCTCTCTCAATTCCAAAGGGGAGAGGGTAAAGGTTATGCAAACATATAAGATGAATGCTCGAGGAAGTTACTATATGTATATCCTCTACATCACGTGTATTCAAGGCCTATTTATAAATATCCTTACAGGTGAATTTTTTTAAACTAAAACATAACCCTTTTCTATTCAATCTGTAAATAACCCATTTATATTGCACCTTTTTGTATATAAAAAATGTATACAATTAGTATTTTGAAAATACCTTAACCCACGTGATGCACACATATATTTATAAGTAACTTACTCAAGGATGAATGAAACCAAAAGTGGAAAAGAATGGATGAAAATCAACTTGTGATTGAAGAAAAGTAATAGAAATTTTGTGAAAAAACATGGACTATTTAAGATAAAACTTCTCTTTCTTTAATTGAGTATTTTAGATCCATAAGCATTTATTCCATCGCCTACATGTCTTTATGCAAAAATGATATGAAGAATACTAATGGTGAACTATGGTATGATGATAGGTACTTACAATGGCAAGTCAAGAGAAAAGTAGAAAGCTTCCATTCTCAAAGGAGAAGTAGGAAAAGTATGGCCTCTCAATGGAAACAAGGGCCTACAACCAATTCAAATTCAGGCACATCCCGAATTTGGAAGACATCGTAATGGAAGAGCCAACCATCAAGCGATTGGTGAAGTAGTGCAAGTTGCAGAAGTACGTGGAGAAGGTGGGCCAAGCTGTTGACTACAAGAAGTGTACATAATTCCTTTGAACCTTCAATAGGAGCTGGACCACCATCACGGTGCATTTATATATATATATATATATATATATATATATATATATATATATATATATATATATATATAAACAAAGTGTGCCAAGTAGAAATCAAATTGAGCCTTGAATTGGTATAGAAAGCACTGGGCCTACCGAAAAAAGTGGAAAGACGGCCAAAAAGGGATGTGTATGACATGTTGGGAATGGAAAAAGTGTTAGTCCACACCAATGACTGCATCAGCCTAGCTCACATCCCCGACCTCGAAGTCCAAATTCAGGCCAAAATGGTGCATGTCTTATTCTCCAGCCAAAGGTACAATGCATTAATGAACATAATCAATGTGCCAATGCTGGAGAGCATTGCTACCTAGTCCTTCAACAAGCTAAACCTAAATGGCTTCGTGAGGAAAACGATAGAAATGTCGGCAAAAGAATTGGCCACCGATGAAAGACCCGCAGGGGGGAGAGTCCCCAGCCTCCAAAGGCAGGAAATCATCATCATCAAAGGCCTCTACCATTGGCTTCAGAGGGGTCTTGATGGCCATCATAAGAGAGGCATTGGGGAAAGCACAAGAAGACAAGGCACTCAGTGAGACATCAAATAGGTCCCCTCCACACCAAGGACAGGGGCAGTCCAGTGAAAGGACTAGAAGTGAGAAAGAAGGAGAGCAAGAAGAGCAATCTGACTAATGAAGTGCCAAGAAATCAAAGAAAGAGACTCCGCAAAAGAAGGCCAAAAAAGAGAGTGGGAAGAAAGAGAAAGAAGACCTACATGGAGCCCAAAGTAAGTCCAAAAGCATAGAAGAACAAAGAAAGAGAAAAGAAAGGGACGAGGCAAAGAGAATAAAAGAGGAATCTAGGAAGGCTGAGGAGGAAAGAAAGAGAAGATCTGAGGAGGAAGACACAGAGCTCGAGAAGAAAGAGGAAGAAGACATAGCCCTGGCCATCCATCTCTTAGTGGAGCAACGTTCAAGGCAAGAAAAGCTGGCTGCCATGATACTACTGCCCACTACCCTAGTCACTGCACCCACCCAAGACTCCTCTACCATGGTGGATGCCAGCAATCTTGTGGTCTGGGTGCAGTTCCTGGTCAATAAAGAGGCAAATCAAGATGCAAGTGTAGGAACCCTTGTGATGGGAGCAAAAAGATAGGCAGCTGTGGATGTGGAATCCAAACGAGACCCCAAAAGGTAGAAGATAGAAGCATCTACAACCACTGGTTCTACTGCACTACCATTGTCCACAAACTACGATGACCACGTACATGAACTCCTATCACAACTCGAAAGGAAAATAAGAAAATAACCATACTTGAGCTCGAGGCTGAAAAGGAGACGATGGTAGCCTCTCAATTAGAGAGAATCCGTCAAATGGCCATGTATCAAAGAGAGATCAAGAAGCTAAAGGAGAAGCTCGAGGCCAAGGGAGGAAAGGAAGAGAGGTGGCAAGGAAAACTCATGATGGAAACACAATGCCTCATGAGCCTACAATGCAAATTTGATGAGGTGGTGGTACTGTACAAAGACCTACAAAAGAAAAATGAAAAGATCCCAGATGCCATGAAGCAGCTAGCAGTGATAGAAGAAGAGAGAGAAGCTGATGACACCAAAAGCACATAGAAAATCTAGAACAAAGGATAGCCTCAGAGCTTGGAGATCAATAGCATGCTTGGAAAGAGAAATCGAGGAACATGAGAGGAGGCTAAGAGTGTTAGCCTGCATGCATAATGAAAGACTGGAAGAAATGAAGAAAAAAGTAGATGAATGGGTGGATAGGAGCGAAGAAAAAGTGAGCGACTTAACACATTGGCTAGCCCTTGTAGAAGGTGATAAGGTGTTAGCAGAGAGCAAGGGAGAGGCCACACAGGTGACTTTGAAATCCAAACAACACACCTTTCTCCACACTCTCTTGGATGCCACGAAATCTAAAGACAAGGAGGTCGTTGAGTCCTTAAGGAAAAAGTTGGAGATCACCCATAGGGCTCTAAAGCATGGGCTACATATCCAATCGCAAATTGCAGGGCCCAAAGAAGCATAGCCACTAGAGTACATTGGAGAAGAGAGGAAAAGGCTAACTAAAGACGCAGGACCAAGTTTTGAAAAAGGGCAGCATGATGCGGTTCCTTAGTGGGAGGTTTTTAAGACAAGACCCTACTTCGCAAGACTGCCGCCCCCACCACTCTTTTTGACATGTGCAATGGCTAGATCAATGTGTGGCAAGAAAAAAAAACACATGTGGGTCACAATCATTGCACCTAGGGATCTTCAAGTTAGAAATGTCGAGTGGCTTTGATCGGACGGGCTCCATCCCTAATCCCCTAGCCCATTTTGATTCCCCACTTGACCCTTAGGGAATCTCAAGGGCAAGCCTTCCAGACCTGTCTCCCTAAGACACACACTGCACCTACAACGATGCATGAACTAGGTCCTCAAGTGTGGGACAATACCCAAGCTTGCTTGTGGTTCTGACCCAACTCCCAACTCCAGTAGCATGGGCACAATGCACCACATGGTAAGGTAGACACACCCCCAGATAGTACACATTCTTTTCTTTTCAGGTAAATACAAATGCTACAACCCACCAACTTCGGAGGCCCCATCATCCACTCAATTCACTCTCGCCCCCCACCACCTCAACCGGTTGATTAGTTTCTTCCTAAGACCAATCCCCATGAAACACCATCATCATCAATTTACACGACCATTTTTGCACAACATATCACATATTGCCAAAAAGAAGCAGAGGAAGACCAAGGAAGCCCAAGTCAAAAAGTGAATGAAGAAGCTTATTCTTCTCAAGAAGGAAAAGTGTAGGAGATGGAAAGCTTAGAAAAAACGTGGTGGAGCTACAAATATTTTGGTGAGGTTCTTTCAAGGATGAGTGAGGTCCTATCAAGGATGAAGGATGCTCTCTCACGGATGAAGGAAATCACCGAATATTCTAGCAAGTCTCTCTCAAGGATGAGGGAGAACCTCCTAGGGCTTTCACAAGGAAAGCACGAGGCACAATATAATTTATTTTATAAGAGTGCCAGGTTTCCTCCTGTGTAAGTGGTAAAGTCTAAACGGACGTAGGTGAAGGGATAAGGCAACTTAAAGGGAATAGGAAAAAGCCATGTTATGATCACGTTCTAGCAACCTCGGAGGGTGAGAGGAGGGATTCGTCCAATATCATTGTCAATTTCAAAGACAGATTACCCACCCACCATTCTCTAGGGGGGATCCATCCAACACCATCTTAAATTTCAAAAGATAGATACACCCACCCACCATTCTCCGGGGGGATCCGTCCAACACCATCTTAAATTTCAAAAGTCAGATCCACCTACCCGACATTCTCTAAGAGTGATCCGTCAAATACCATCTGCAATTGCAAAGGACCGATCCACCATTTTAGAGAGGGAATTGCCCCAACTTTATCTTTAATTTCAAGGGTAGATCCATCCAACACCATCCTTAGCAAGGGCTTGTATACAAACTCAAAAAGCCATATGGCTACACCCATCCCACCTTCCAACTATTACCCATCAGTGCCATGGGACAAGCACTTGACTAGAAGGGGGTAATGTTAACCTCAACATAAGAAAAAGAGAAAAAAGTAAAAAAGTGCAAGTCAAGAGCTGAAAGAGGCGGCCTAGAAGGAAATCAGACACAATGGAAGAAGTGGGAAGGAAAAGGGCCGAAAGTGCAAGGGCGGCCTCAAAAGCTAAGTCAAAGGCAAAAGCACATTTGTAAATGTAAGGCACCCCTGAAACTTTTGTAAAAGAGCGACAGGATCCCTCCTATGAAAATTGTAGGGTAGACGGGCGGTAGAAAGGAAGCTAAGAAGACAGGAGGACAATGGGAAAGAGGGCCTAGGCCATGATCGACTGTGTAAAAAAGGGGATGACTGCCCAAAATGAAATAGGGTTTTGTATATAACCTCAAAAAGTGATTGAGAAGCTCATTCTTTGGTGTGTGGCAAAGTGGACTCATCTTCTTCTCTCCTCTTCTTGCTTGCTTGTGTGTGCTTGAGAGAGGGAGTGTGAGAGTGTGAGGGAGTGAGTGTGTGAGGGTGAGGGATCTTGAAGGTGAAGCTCTCCATAATCTCCTCTCTTCTTCTCTTCTCTTATTTTGCGTGTGGCTATGGAGGATGGAGCTTCGAGGTGGAGGCTTGAGGATACTTGAGCTCACATCTCAAATCGGAGAGCTATCATTGTGTGCTTGAGGGAGGAGGCAACTTATTTGGGCATCAAGGTAAGCTCACTATAGGATCAAAGGTGTCTGCTAGGTGAGAGACAACCATAGGTGTTTGCTTGAAAGGCTTGAACAATAAGCGGTCCATGGTTCTTGGTAGTTGAGGGTAAGCTCGCCTCCACACTTACTTCACTTAATTACTTAGCATTAACCTATTTAGTGTAGTTAATCACTAATTTTACTAACATATGACTAGTCAATTTAATTAATTAATACATTATTTTTCCTTCTTAGATAAAATTTAATGCATTTGCATGTCTAGGGGATCTTCATGTGAAATGGATTTAGTCAAGCCTCTAGACATTCTTTGCATGATAAATCAATGTAAAGGCTTGGCATATTGCATTCTCTTCCCCTTAGAAAAATCAAGCTATCCTCATCTTGAGGAAAACTAGGGTATTGTGATTTTGGTCCTCTCAATTTTCTTAGTACTAGTGAATGTGTCAATAGTATTGCTATGATACCATGTGTGACATACCTTTGCCCCTAGCCACAAGCCAAGGGAGAGGACATTTGATAGTTTCTTGGAGGCCTTTCCTGATAGAGTAGCACGATGTGAACCCTGTAGATTTATGGATTTAGTAAGTGAGGTGCCTTTTAAGTCTAAATCGCTACAGTGTCACAATCTTGACCCATTAGGATCGATCTAAGGGATTTCTTTGCAATCAATCAAGACTAAGAGAAGACTATCCTTGCACTTCATTCAAAGAGAGTGAGAGACAAATGGAAGCTTAGCTCAACCCCTTTTCCTCAAGATAATCTCTCTCTTGCTCCCTAAAACAATACTAGTTTGGTTATACAACATGACCTTAGGCAGCCAATAGCTCTATTCCTATGAATTTTCATTAGGAAAGCACCCAACTAATGGGGTTCATCCATCCATGGGGGGATAGCATTGTCATGATGATTCTCCACCTGCTTTTCATCCAAGACACATGGAATCCTTGATTTTTTAATTGGGCTCCTATCATGTGGTGAGTATACAAAAAAGTAGCTTCATTAACTACCTTGATATAAAAGGTCCATTGAGTAGTTTTAACTGTAATAATAGAAAAGTACTTGAAAATAAAAAATTTCAAAGTTCAATACTTAAAAATTAACCAATCTCAAATTTGAGATAGAAGGGATACTTCAATCCATCTTGGTTTCCAATCTCAATCCACATGTTGATATCTCAATATTGGAAATTTCAATCCTATTCTTGATCTATCTCACCCTTACCCCTCTCTTCTTATCAAAGTCTCTCCAATTTCCATCTCCATGCATCATACCATTGAAGATTTCTCCTTACATCATAGGAATATATAGGATCAACATGAATAGGACCACAACTCCCATTTGGCCTCACAATGCCATAGAAGGGAATTCTTTTCACATGTTTGACCTCATCATCTAGGTGGACATCTCATAACTCAAGATAATAATATGTAGTTGTGGGTGCTAGGCTGTCCATTGCAAGAGTTAGGGGGAAGAGTACAACTTAAGTCTCAATTTGAGAATAACCTTGTCACATCCATAGTAGCTACGATAGTTCTCTTCAATCACATCCATAAACAACCATATCTAGATGCAATTATTTGTACTAAATAGCAAGAACACCTTGAACAATCCGTTTACATTTACAATCATTTCAAGTAGATGCCATTGAATGGTCATTAAATTAGGTACATCAAGTCCATACAAGCACAATGTACAATTCAAGAAAACATTACATCAATGCAAGTTCCCTATTTAGATACCATTGTATGATCCCTATATTAGGTACATCACATCCATACAAGTGCATGGTATAATTCAAATATATCATTGCAATTTCCTTGTTTAGATAAAACTCCTAGAATAACAAGATTTAATTCAAGAAAGCCTTTGGATTTTTTTGTCTCCACTAGGCTCAATGATATTATTATATGATTCCTATATTGATTATCAATGTTGTCACATAGTCACAAGTATGGTTATATCCTCCTATTGCAATTATCCCATTGATACCATTTTGTAACCCTTGTCATTGCTCATAATTCCACCAAGTCAATGCTAGGAATTAAGCAAGAACTCTATCCCTAATATTGGAAGGATCTCTCACTGCAATGACTTACTAATTTATCAAGAATTCCTAAGTCCGATTCTAAAAAATTCTCAAGATTTTTCCCCTATGGTGACATCAAAGAAAATTATCTGGCTACTAGGGTAACTCAAATTATTCCTAGGTGTAAACCTATTTGTCTTCACATCTCATGATAACATTATTATCATGATCCTTAATTTTGTATATTAGCCCTCCTTATCATTTTGCTTAGATTTTCATAAGTTCCTCTTTCTAATTTGTATCTTTATTTTATATTTTTGTTTTCATCTTGGATAGCCCTACTATTTCAAATTTAAATTGCATCTCTAACAACTTATATTTCTTATGCATGATGTTACCTAAATCTAGCCCTTAAATATTGCCTTAATTTTTAAACTCATTCTCTTTGTACAATGATATTCTTATCAATTTTCTCAACAAAATTTTTAATGATATCGAATGGTAAAAAAGAGAGCGTTTGTGTTCTTGGATTCGTTGATTGTATCGAAGATGATTCAATGTTATCCTTGCGTCTCCATAGTATCATAATAGCATGTAAAGGAAAGATAGAGAAAAAAAGATAAGGATGAGGTGCTAATAGTTTCTATGTGTGAACCTAGCTTTGAATAATGTGGTCTCCCCCATTGCATGGAAATCTTTTGCTTCACTATTATCTTATCCCTTTCTTTTCTTCTCTATCTCTATTTCTTTCCTCTCTCTAGCTCCCTCTTTGTCTCTTTATTCATTCTCTCTCTCTCTCTCTCTCTCTCTCTCTCTCTCTCTCTCTCTCTCTCTCTCTCTCTCTCTCTCTCTCTCTCTCTCTCTCTCTCTCTCTCTCTCTCTCTCTCTCTCTCGTTGGCAAAATGATAGCCTGTTAGAGTCCCCCCATATGAGAAGTGGGGATCCTTTTAATACTAGAGGAGGGAGTTTGATAGTCTTCTTATATTATTAATGGAGAGAGAAGCATTTGATGTGCACATGCCAAGAGGGGGAGGTGTGCTCATTCCTATGTGTCAAGTAGAGAGAAGAGGGGGAGGATGGAGGCCATGGTGGAGGGGGATGGAATGTGGAGGAGGGGGGCTCAATAGGGTGTCTGATTTGTCACTACCCCTCCTTTTCCTTCTCTCCTATTAACCCTTAGCTACTAACCCTTTTTACCATTTAAAAAAGGCTAGTGATGATGGTTGAGTATATCTAGTGGGTTTTCATTCCAAAAAGTTCTTAGCAGCTAAGACAAATGATGAAATTCATGATAAGGAGATTTTGGCTATTGTTTGTTCATGAGTTCTCCATCCTTGAATCAATGGCAAGTAAGATGGAGCATCTTCCTTTTTAGATTTGATTTTGTCATATTATATCTATTTGGAAACTAGTAAGTCAACTACATACATTATCTCTTGATGATCCTATCTTGCACCTAAGAAAGGAGATGTGTTTCACAACCAATATGATTTTTTCTCTTAAAATATAACAACTCCAACTTTATGCAATAATAAGCAAAGCTCTAGAAGATCCAACCTTCCCTCTATAAGTGAAGAAAGAACTTTCCAAGAATCAATTTGCCCATAATATTAAGCAAAGAAAAATTTTGGACAAACAAGAATATTAAATGAGGTCTTGGAATAATATCTCCTATCTAAAATTAACTATCATCAAGGTAATTGGGTGGATTCACTTTTCTTGGTTGATTTCACCTGCAGTAATGCTAATCATACCTCTACTAGGAAAATCCATTCTTTACACACTATGCATTGAAGACACCCTCAAATGAACATTTATATGAGTCAATCCAACAACTATGAATCTAGCTAAACACTTGTCAAATATCCCTAAAGAGTTGAGCTCATGTATTCAGCCCAAGAAAGATATAATGTCAACTGATGATGGATATAACATTCAACTTATAACATTAGAGATAGCGTTTATATTTGGATTTTATGGCAAGATATTCACTCTTCTCACCCTTCCTAGAAGTTGGATTATCAAAGAATTGGGCCATTCAAGATCATTGGCCAAGTGAATCTAGTCACTTATTATCTCTGATTACCGCAATGCATGAGAATTCACCTAGTATTCTATCTCTTAGTTTGGGGCCTTGTCATATATCCTCAATAAGGGGGAGGAATCTACAACCACCACCACCTATTCAGATCAAAGTACACCCACATTATGAACATGAAACTATCCTTCATTCCAAAATCTCTCATAGAAGGCTTGAATACCTTGTTCATTGGAAGGGTTGCGGTGCTAGTGAGAAAATATGGAGCCAACCTCTAGCATTCATTTGAGTATTGGCTAAATTAAAGGAGTTTCATGGAAGACCTCAGTTGAAGTGAAGAGTATTACTAAGAGACCCCACCACTCTTGGTGGGACTCATCACTAAAGGAAGGGGTAATGTCATGGATACCAAAGAAGTCTAGTATCTTCTAGAAACTTCTAAAAGGTTCTAAGAAGGTTCTAGAAGATTCATTTGAGGAATCTCTAAAATCACTTGCATCAATGCTTACATCAGCATTGCTTATGTTAGTACTTATACAAAGTACTTATGTCATTGAGGATGTCATCATGCTTATATAAGAACTTATTCATCCCATATCTAGAAGATTTTCATTAACCTCATTATGTCTATTATAAATAAGGGTATTGAACTACAAGCCCTTCAACCTTGTTAATTCTAGTTTTGAAACTCTAGGTTGCAAGGTAACTACTCTCTAAACCTTGTATCTTGAGTTATTATGTTGTCTTATATTCAGTCGAGTCTTGTATCAAGATCTTGTCTTACCTTGTGTTATGAACAAAGACATATTATAAACAACATTATATCAAATCTCGAATCAAATCTTGTATCAAGAAATATATTATTTAACTCAGTCTTCTTACAATAAAGAATCAAGTTTTACTTTTTATTCATATTCAAGTTAATCCCTTGTAAGTTATGAGGTGACAATATTTGTCCTTGCCAAGTTCTTATCACCCTCATAACACTAACCTTACATGAATCTAGGTTTAAAATACTCCTATACAAATCTCCACTCTTTTTAACCACTATTCTTGCTAAACCCTGAATCTTTCCTCCGTTCACAAGTAACATTAAAGGATTTTACATATCTCTCTTTATGTCATGCACATAGTAGTGTATTCAATAACTAAGGCATTAGGGCACACGCACACGCACATGCACACACACACACACACACACACACACACACACACTCTCTCTCTCTCTCTCTCTCTCTCTCTCTCTCTCTCTCTCTCTCTCTCTCTCTCTCTCTCTCTCTCTCTCTCTCTCTCTCTCTCTCTCTCTCTCTCTCTCTCTCTCTCTCTCTCTCTCTCTCTGTCTACCTTATAGATTCCTCCCATTAATGATAGGTAGAAAAATGGAGGGATGAGGGGACTATTAATATCATTTAAGGTTAGAAGAGATGTATAATCTCTCTCTCTTTGTGTGTGTGTGTGTGTGTGTGTGTGTGCATGCAAGCTTACTAAGTAGTTGGCCTCTTGAAGGGGAGGGGGAGCATATTTATATTGGGAAGAGGGGGGTGTGATGACAAATTTGGAGGGAGGATGGCCTTGAGACTATCTACCATGAGCTCATAATACAAATATAAGTTGAAATCAATGGTTGGAAGTGCAGTTGAGTACAATTAACAAAGAGTAATTGATTACAATGAAAAAGTAAATCCATCCCACATTTTTAAACCCTACCCAAAATTTTAAACCTAAGCCATTGGAAAAAGGTGGGATGACTATTGATTGTGAGCCACTTACATTGAGAGAGTATGTGAAGTTAGGTGACTCAAATAGCCTTAATTATCAATAAATGTGAATTATTCCACCATTTTGACTACCAGCATTATGTGACAAATTTAAAAGCTTGGAGGATGGATTCACATTGCTTTTCTCTATCTTTGATGTTCACTTTGCTTTTCCCTTTCTTTACCTCCTCCATATCACCTAATTTTTTGCGTGGAAGATGATTGGGTTGTTTGCTCCATCTCTACATGACCTCCTCCATCTCACTCTACTCAACCATTGACTCCAACTAGTTTGTGGGATTGGCTTCACTCTAAATCTGCCTTGCTAACACATGACCACTGCTCTAGCACTCATGTCAAAGATCCAACAGTCACTTATATCTGTGACTTATTTGTTGAATTAAAACTAAAGTTCTCTCCCCCACCATCTACTTCATAGCAAGTATTCTTGGATTTATATCAAGGGCCAAGTCACCTTTACATAATATACATCATATTCAAACTAACTATTACTCCTCTATAGCTTGCCTCATCCTTGCCCTATCTCCAATCTAGGCCAAACTTGTATGCATTCTCTACTCGCCCATCAAGAAGAGTTATCTAATCAAATCAATGGACACTCACCTCAGATTCTTGAGGTCATATGGAAGCTAATGACCACCATTATGCATAATTTTGAAGCCACATGGATTGTTGCATAGTCACGATTTGCATTGATTTCATGGCACGATTGAGCTCTACACATTTGCTAGTTCCTTCCCATTTGAAGAGGAAAATGGTTAATATCTTCATACATGGCTATGACAAGTTTCTTATAGCCATAATGAAGGTTTTTCTACCATTCAAGCATTAGTGAATCTCTTTTACTAAAATAACCAATGTAGCCACAGTTTACTTCAGATTTTGTCAAGGACTTGAGCTCTAAGCTCATATTGTCAAGAGTTGTGGTACATTTGGAGGCATCTTTCCTATATGTGGAGGCTAAGTTCGGTGATCTCTCTGAGTATGCAGCAACATTTTTTCATCATAACTATAAAAAAATTGAGATGGAAGCTTTCAGCTACAACATTCTATAGGTTGCTACTTGCAAGCCTTTGAGTCTGAATGAGGGTGGCATGGTTTTGAGAAAAGGATGGCAAAACAATAAGAAAATGAGTGGAAGTGTGTTTGATTCTAGGTTTGCATGCCGACATGGGAAAGGAGTAGCAAATGTTTCCCCTCATCTTATGTTTCTTGAAGAATGTTATACGATAGTTGTAGTGAGATATTGGGTTCTCTTAGAGGCAAGCACTAAGCCACAAACTTATACTAGTGCTCCTTACTTCCATGGATTGGTTTGTGAGAGAGGATTCTTCTTTATTACCACTCACAATACAAATTTGTTTGGTTCCCCCACTGAGGAGCGGCGACAATGGTTTGATGCTAGTTTTTGGTAGTGTGATTGAAGGAATGGCAACTTTCCATGGGAGATTGAAGGAAGATGTTAATGCTTGGGTTGAGTATGTTGAGCAGTGTATGCATATGTTTTATATTGTGGATGATGAAGATATGGTGGACTTTTTTGTGCAAGGATTTGAAGACTATGCCTTGGAAGTTATCAGTTATGTCCCGGAAAATATTATTAGTAGTTAGGAAAGCCTCTCATTGTTTATGCAGAGTTTTTTCTTTGTTTGTCCTCCAAGTTCTAGCATGAGTGATGAGACATATAGGAAGTTTCACGGATTGTACCAACTTTGACTCAATGACATTAGAGAGATTGGATGGAATTATGAGTATTACGTGGATATATTGGATTCGATTCGGCAAAAAGTACAAGGTTTGGCATATGGGAGTATATTAGCAAAGCATTGATCGATATGTTGAAGAGAAGGCATGCATATATACAGAGGAGAGGGAAATATGTACATAAGTGGATTATTCTTTTGTTTTGGAAAAAGCTCCTTTTTTTGCAAGTATGGTAGTCTTTGGCAATGATAGAGAAGAGGGGGAATGCTTCTATGAATCCCTCACATCTTGTGATGATAAAGGAGATGCTATGTCTACCAACTTTGGCTTAAACTCCTTACTATGCAAGGAGGATCTTGATGTTCTTCTAGATTTGGCGATGTGTTGAGTGATGTTGAGAGTCATCACGCTGAAGTGATCCATGATGATTGTGGTGATGTTTCTCGAATTGTTGATGGTGATGAGTTGGTTGTTGAAGGAAGTAGACTAGAGCACCTATCCTGTATGCTAGAGGATCAGGGAAATCTTGACGAGTACTCCTTGGAGTTGGATGATGCTTCTAGTATTGAGATGTTTTTGGATAATTTGGGAAGTGATGATGATGATGAGCTTGATGTGTGTCAAGATATGATGCGAAATGATGTGCATGGAGCAGAATTTCCACTTGTTGTCTTGTCCTCTACGTTTGATGAAGATATGTTTTATAACTTGTACTTGTAGGGTATGTTTTCCATTGATGGTAGTTCTAGAAAAGAACTTGATATGGATGTTTCTTGTGGAGGATCTCATTAGAGATGTTGGTACTATGATCATGTTGGAAAAGACAGCACAAAATGTATCTATCAAAGAGAACCAAGGTATACTGATAGAGAAGAATATTCCTAGTATTTGGCAAAGTATTTGTTGGATGTATATAGCAATGTCTGGTGTCCAGGGTATCAAGGAGGACCACATGGTGAATTAGCCACTGAAATTACTTCTTGATGAGGAAGATGTATGGAATTTTATGTGTGATCATATCTATTGCTTTGAGAAGATTAGGCCAAAGGAAGCGATTGTGATGAGTGGTATATATGTGTTTGCAAGGATGCAAAAGCTTGTTCAGAAGTTCTTGAATTTCTTATTTGGATGCATCATCAGATGTTTGCAAAGCTTGCGGGTCTCGAGAAAGTGGATATTATGAGTATTTACAAGCATATGAGTTATATGGTTTTTCTATTTTGTATTTGGGTCTCTAGAGAAGTTTCTTGTGTGGAATGGTGAGGATATTATCTATGTGTTCGATCTAGGACATCAAAATGTGTACTTTACAAGGAAGTTTGATGAGAGAGGAATTATTTTGGTTTTCATTCCAGGTACCAGAAAAAATCTCCTGAAGCGATTGTGGTGAGTGGTATATATGTGTCTACAAGGATGCAAAAGCTTGTTCAGAACTTCTTGAATTTCTTATTTGGATGCATCATCAGATGTTTGCAAAGCTTGCAGGTCTTGAGAAAGTGGATATGAGTATTTATATGCATATGAGTTATATGGTTTTTCTATTTTATCTTTGGGTCTAGAGAAGTTTCTTGCATGGAATGGTGAGGATATTATCTATGTGTTCGATCTAGGAGATCAAAATGTATACTTTACAAGGAAGTTTGATGAGAGAGGAATTATTTTGGTTTTCAATCCAGGTGCAGAAAAATTCTCATTGTTGGTCATCACAATGAGAGTGGAGCCATTTACATTTTTGGTCCAAGTGGACCACTGCACATAAATTTTTGCATACTAGGGGGAGGGCTAAAAATGTTATGTGTTTTTTACACAAACTCTATCCACCTTAAACAAGTCAGAAAATTTCTTCTAGTGAATGATGTCAGTGTGCTTTGACATGGCCTCAAAGCCCTAGTGAGCACTAGGTGGAATTTCATATTATGGTGGACACTACACAAACCATAGTGAATATTGGATATTTTGACTGGTCTCGGAACGTAGTGAATAGGATGGCAATCATTGTAGGCCAGCACTCTCAAGAAGATGGAGAAGCATGTTGTGAGATGTACATGGTGGCCTCCTGAGAAGCCATCGATGGATTTGTTCTTCATTTTTTCTTTTTTTCATCTTTCTAACTATATGTTGAGGCTAAGGCCAAAGATCTCTCTAAGTCTGTAGTAACATTATGTTATTGTCACTATTGACAAATTGGGATTGGAGCTTTCAACTCAACAATCTATTATAGGCTGCCGCTACATATGCTGTTTCTTGAAGAATGCTATACGATACTTGCAGCAAGAAATTGGGTTTTCTTAGAGGTAAGCATCAAGCCACAAACTTATACTGGCACTCCTTTGCTTTCATATCTTGGGTTGTGAGAGAGGATTCTTCTCGATCGCCACTCGCAATACAACGTGTATGCCTCTTTTAGTGCCATGATTGGAACAATACATAAAATTGTGGATGGGATAGAAGGCCCTATTATGTGTAGATGAATAGTAGGGAGTTTGATTTATATGACTCTCACAAGACTAAACTTGAGTTATGTTGTTGTGCTTGGGAGTTAGTTTATGCAAGTACTCAGGAAATCTTATTTGGATATAGTTAGGGGTGTATATAATGTAGATGTGTTCAGGTACATAGATGCAAATTAGGCTAGTAGCATGCCTTGTAGAAGATCTATCGATGGATTCATGTTTTCTCTTAACACTGTAGCAATTACTTAGAGCTAATAAAAAGAAAATTGTTGTTGATTTATCAAGTACAAAGGTATTGAGTACAAAGATATAGCCTTGGCAACATATGAGGTAGCATGGCTACAAAAGTTATTGGATGATTTGGATGAGTAAGGAGATAATCAAATTGTTATTCATTGTGATAACATGAGTGGCATGTAGTTTGGCTAGGGACCCTACATTCCATGCTATGATAACATATATTAAGGTGCTGTATTTTATGAGAAAGAAGATACTTGCAGGTGAGATCAACTTGGTCTATATAAGCACATAGGATTAGCTAGTTGACATTTTCATGAAGGCATTGGATGCAAATAAGCTTCAAACATTTTGTAGCTTACTTGGAGTTGTAGAGATACAATCGAGCTTGAGGGAGAGCGTTGAGATGGAAAGCTCAATATACATAGACATTGATGATTGATCATTGATCACTTAGCTCGATGGGTTTGCAAATCTATACTTAGCACATCAATGGTCATTATGATTCTTACATGGACACTTACTCATCACTCATTATATTTGGTTGGTTATATCTTCTTGTAGTTAGCATGGTTATAGTGACAACATCAACTACTATAGCTAGCTATGCACTATTTGACTTAGTAGGCCACTTTCTTTGTGTTGTTTATTGTCTATACTTTTTGTACATTATATAGTGTATAGAAGAAAAAGAAAAACTAGCAAGAAAATGTTTTGGCTTCCATCTCTATTTTAGTTTATTGAATGAGCTTCTCCTTCCATGTATTATGTGTGTTCAACATAATAGTTCAACAAAGCTCCTCCAACATGCAATTCATGACACTAATGTCAAGATTGTGGGAGAGAAGGAAGGAGTCTCACTTGTAGCTTTCTTGCTTGCACAATGGGGGAATACACACAGAGGTGGAGGCTGAAAACAGTTTTCCTCTTCTTAGTTGTGTAAGCCAAAAGAACTCTGGTACAAAGAAATAGAAGAACCCTATATATGGGTCTCAAACCAAACTCAACTAACTAAGGTGGCATACAAACTGAGCCATGAACTAGAGTAGATAAGGATAGCTGTCATGTAGCTATTATTCATGGGCGGTGTACCAACCACATCTGCACAACTGACACGTCGGTGACATAAATGCACAACGGTTACCCTGGCATATCACGAGTGGAGCTCGATATCTCAACACTCCCCCTCGATCTCAATCCCAATTCCTGCACACCAAGCAGGTCTCTGAACTTGCACAGCTTCTGTGCGCCCAATGCCTTCGTGAATATGTCAGCTACCTAATCCTCTGTGCTGACATAAACTAGATCAATAAGACCTAGTAAAACCCTCTCCCGCACATAGTGATAATGCACCTCAATGAGCTTTGTTCTAGCATTATAGACTGGGTTATTTGCCAAGTGTATACTACTCATGTTGTCACAATAAATGACAACTGGCCCATCTGTAGGCTGATGCATATCATAAAGTAGCTTATGCAACCAAGCTACCTCACATGCAGCCATTGTTGCACCCCTGTACTCAGCCTCTGTGCTCAACAAGGCAACTGTAGGCTGTTTCTTGCTGCTCCAAGTGACTGCAGCACTCCCAAAAGAGAACACATATCCACTGGTAGATCGTTTATTAGAAATACTACCAGCCCAATTAGCATCAGTGTATCCATACAACTGTATCTGAATCCTAGTCTCATAAAATAGTCCATACTGCAATGTGGACTTCACATACTTGAGTATGAGTCTAGCCACATCCAAATGTGGTTTCCTTGGAGCCTGCATAAACTGACTTACCAATCCAACAGCATAGCTCAAGTCTGGCCTGGTAATAGTCATATAAATCAAGCTTCCTACTATGCATCTGTACATAGTAAGGTCTTCGAGAAGCTCACCTGCATCTGCGCTCAGCTTCACATTCTGCTCCAAAGGAACTGAAATAGGCTTACAGCCTGTCATCCCATATTTGGACAGCATGTCCAATCCATACTGCCTTTGCAAGAGCTGTATCCCACTTGGTGATCTAATCACCTCAATGCCCAAGAAATAACATAGCTCTCCCAAATCCTTCATCTCAAACTTCTGCTTCAATAGCATTTTCACATGAAGGATATCTTCATCACTATCACCTGTCATAATCAAATCATCAACATAAATGACAAGTAGCATGATACCTTTCTCTGTATTTCTCACATAAAGTGAGAAATTTGCCTTGGAAATTTGAAAGCCAATAGTGACAAGATACTGTCCTATCTTGTCAGACCATGCTCTAGGTGCTTGCTTCAAGCCATACAAGGCTTTCTTCAACCTGCAAACAAACTCATGATGAACAGCATGCACATAACTTGGTGGTTGCTCCATATAGACCTCTTCTTGCAAATCACCATGCAAGAAGGCATTCTTTACATCTATCTGATGTAAAGAACATCCCTTTGATGTAGCCATAGCAATGACTGCTCTTATGGTTTCCATCCTTGTAACCGGACTGAATGTTTCTTCATAGTCAATGCCATATGTTTGTGCATACCCCTTGACTACTAATCTTGCCTTGTATCTGTTGACAAAACCATCTGCATTGTGCTTCACCTTATAAAGCCACTTACAGTCAATTCCATTCTTACCTTTAGGCAAAGGTACTAATTCCCATGTAGCACTTGCTTCCAAGGCATCCATTTCTTCATCCATGGCTTTCTCCCATTTTTCTTTTCCCATGGCTTGCTCAAAAGAAGTGGGTTCTGGTTCATGTATCACTTTGACCATATATGCATAGTGAATGTCTGTAAATCCATCATATTTCAGCCTATCCACAGGATACCTAGCTCTCGTAGACCTGCGCAAAATAGGTTCACTCCCAAGTGCTCTCAAAACATCCCTGGTCTTCCTTACTTCAGGTGTAACAATAGAAGGAATACCCAACTCATCATCAATGCTCTGTTCTGAGCCACTGGATTCACCATCCACATAAGAGTGACCTGCATTCACATCAAACATAGGCTGATCAACCTTCTCTTTTCCTTTTCGTGATACCTGCATACTACTATCTGCATTGCTTTGAGAAGATTCTCCTGATCTCAATCTGCCTGTCCATGGCAAAGAATGTGAACCACTGCTAGAGGACGCTCCAGGTCCACTAATATTTTGTGACTGCTGCTGTGAATTCTGTGCAGCATTACCATTTTGTGCATCTACATCATCAATCACATTTACTGGTTTATACCAGCTACTCATCTCATCAAAAATAACATCTCTGCTCACTGTAAACTTACGAGTAGAAGGGTTATAGCATCTATACCCTTTTTGCTGCAGAGAGTAACCAATAAAGATGCACTTCTCAGCTTTTGGATCCAACTTGGATCTCAACTCATCTGGCACATGTACATAGGCAATGCAACCAAAAATTTTCAAATGAGAAATATCTGGTTTCCTACCAGTATACCTCTCCTCTGGAGTCATCCCATGTATTGCTGCAGTGGGAGTTCTGTTCATTATATAGACTGCTGTAGCAACTGCTTCAGCCCAGTAAAAATCTGGCAAGTCTTTTTCGTTGAGCATGGCACGAGATACCTCTCCAATATGCCTGTTTTTCCTTTCTGCAATTCCATTTTGTTGTGGGGTATGACTGCATGAATATTGCTACTTTATGCCATGCTCCTGTAGGAACCTTGCAAACTCATTTAAGAGGTACTCTCCCCCTCCATCTAACCTTAGGCATTTTATTTGCAGGCCTGTTTCTTTTTCAACCATAGCTTTAAGAGTTTTGAAATGCCCAAAAACTTCACTTTTCTTTTTCATAAAATACACCCAAACTTTTTTGCTATAGTCATCAATAAAAGTGACAAAATAATGACAGCCTCCAAGAGATGCAACTTTAGTAGTCCACACATCAGAGTGTATTAATTCCAATGGCTTCTTACTCTCTTGAACATGTCTAGGAAATGGTTTCCTTGCCTATTTTCCAAACTGATAGGCTTCACATACCTTATGCATTTCTGCAACCTTGAATTTTGGTAATCCTGCAATAATATTTTGGGCCTGCATTGATTTAAATTGCTGTACATTAACATGACCAATGCGTTTATGCCAGATATCAATATCTGCAACTACACCGGTCCCATGTGCAAACATTGCTGCACTCAATTCAGACATGTCTGCATCCAACGTAAACATTCTGCCCTTCTTCTTTCCTTTTGCTATCAAACGACCTTTATTTTTCATATCCTCAACAAAGCATCCATGAGGATTAAATCTGACCTGCAAGCCCTGCTCAACCATTTGACCAACAGAAACCAGATTCTTGGTGATATTCGGGACATGAAATACATCGGACAGGTATTTCTTTTTCCCATCCTGCATAGACAGGAATTTTTCCAATCTGCACAATAGGATGTGCAGTATCATCACCAGTCTCCACAAATCCTGGTTTTTCCATTTTTCTTGCATCCTCCATCCATTCTGCATGACCTGTCATGTGGTTTGATGCACCTGAGTCAACATACCATACATCGTTGCTTTCTTCTACACTTGTCACAGAATTGTTCATGTGCTGCACCATAAACAAATGCTCATTTCTGTCATCACCCTGTCTACTAGAAGATGCATAATTCCCTTGTTGCAATTTTTCATTCATGATGTCATTCTGCTTTTTATAGCAGTCTTTAGCCATATGACCCATTTTACCACAGTAGTAGCATTCAACATTGCTGTTTGCGTTTTGCCCTCTTTGCCATCCATCACGATCTCTTTGGCTCCCCTTGCCTCTAGAGTTACCACATCCTCCTCCATAGGACTGGTTTTCTTGAGTTTGCTCCATATTCTGATTTCTACCACGGCCTCCAAATCGGCCTCCTCTACCTCTGCCTCTACCTCTTCCAGCATTTGAGTAGAAGACAACTTCTTTTGAAGTTCCTCCTGAAGAAGATGCACCACCATTTCTCTGCTCCTCAGAAATTAGAAGAGCAATCAACTCCTCAAAATCAGGAAATCTTTCACGGATGGAAATGGATGTTCGGAATTGTGCATAATCCTTTCCTAGACCATTCAAGGTCACTGAGACTAAATAATCATCTTCCACTGGCAACCCAATGGAAGCAAGTGCATCTGCAATCTTCTTCACCTTCATGTGGTAGTCATTGATGCTCATACTTTCTCTTTGCACATTGTACAACTCTTGCTTGAGTTGCATTTTCCTGGCTTGCGTATTTATGCTATACATTTTTGACAAAGTATCCCATGCCTCCTTTGGCGTACTTGCATCCTGAATATGCACAATCATAGAGTCTGAAATGCTGATAGACAGCCAATACATAACTTTCCTGGCTCTCTCATGCCATGCTTTAAATGCCTACATTTGCTGTTGATTGGGAACATCAGGAAGAACTGGTTCTTCTTCATTTCGTGCAACAAATTCCCAATATCCTTTTCCCATAAGGAAATTCGTCATTCTAAACTTCCATGCTTGGAAGTTGTTCTTGTCAAGCTTTTCAGTTACAATCTGTGAAAGAGAATCAGACGCCATAACAGAATACTGCAAAAAATTATGTCACTGCAGAGAACACAGCTTCAGCCTCACAAGGGCAAATCTGCAAGACTGATGAAAGTGGTATTTAACCACATAGTCACTTCCTAGTGACGATTTTGCATCAACGAGCAACAAGGATGATTCTGTAACTCCCAATGTCTCTGTGCACAGGCATATGATGCAATTTCTACAGTAACTTTTCACCGACCTGTAGAACAGTGGTCGCATAGCATAAAACTGGGCCTTTTCCTGAGTGCGTACAGAAAACTTCCGCCTCCAAAACAGGCCCCGAAATGGCCTCAAATAAAAAAAACAGGGTCACCAAGGGCTAAAGCCCTTTCCTGTAGCATATATTGCCCTCTTGCTTCACCGCGAAGGGCGTCTCACTTGTAGCTTTCTTGCTTGCACAATGGGGGAATACACACAGAGGTGGAGGCTGAAAACAGTTTTCCTCTTCTTAGTTGTGTAAGCCAAAAGAACTCTAGTACAAAGAAATAGAAGAACCCTATATATGGGTCTCAAACCAAACTCAACAAACTAAGGTGGCATACAAACTGAGCCACGAACTAGAGTAGGTAAGGATAGCTGTCATGTAGCTATTATTCATGGGCGGTGTACCAACCGCATCTCCACAACTGGCACGTCGGTGACATAAATGCACAACGGTCACCCTGGCATATTACAAGTGGAGCTCGACATCTCAACAACTAATAGGGTTTTGATACTAAAATTTCACTAACTTTCTGGGACATATTAAGCTTACAAGCTAATGCTTGAAGTGGCTCACTTCAAGCTTTGAAATAGATATTGTAGTCATTATAGGCCCCCCAATCGCTGTGCTGACATGCTTCATTCTACATCCCAAGGCATTTTTCCAACATATGTCACCCCCTTTCAATCAACAACCAATTAGTTTAATCACACAAAGTTAAGCTTCCCCTGTGAATAGGCAAGTACTCTATGCTATGAGCTTCACCAACAACATCAAGTTCCTCCAAGTTACTCACAACCACAATAGTAGCTTACACACATTCCTAATCATTATCACAAATACAATTGGCATTGCCCCTATTGTAACTAATTAATCCAACTAATCTACCCCTAAAATAATAGAGAAAAGATAAAGAAATGCACAAGCATGACCATTACTTACAAGGTAGCCATGAATGCTTAGTACAAGAAGGTACAAGAAATGATTCTTGAAACATAGCCCATGCTAGTGCTAGTTCTAGGAGATCAATATTTGTCAAATGAATAAAATACTACATCCTTTCCTCTACAAAACAGTCATTGTGTTTCTTGATGACATTTTGATCTATAATAAGAGCAAAGAAGATCATTTGCAGCACTTTAAGAAAATGTTTGAACTCTTGAGGTAGCACAAGTTTTTTGCAAAGGAGTACAAGTGTACTTTTATGGCAAAATAGGTGGAGTACCTAGGCCACATAGTAAGTGAGAAGGGAATTGCAGTGGATCCAATCCAGGTTCAATGCGAGAAAGATTGGCCTACTTGAACAAACACAACTTCTTTGAGAGAATTCCTTGGGATCTCATCTTTTTACCATAGTTAATTTATTAAAAATTATGTGCATCTAGCGGCACCTCTTACCGACTAGCTAAAGGAAGGGGTATTCTTTTGGGATGCAATAATGGAGAAGAGCTTTAATGAGTTGAAAACACTTATTATTTAGCATTTATATTAGTTTTCCTATATTTCACTAAAGAGTTCACAATTTTCATAGATGCAACTGATCTTGGAATAGGGGTTGTTTTGGTGCAAGATCATGGAGTGGTTGCATATGAAAGTAGAAAACTTGATGAGAAAGGAAGGAGTCTTCATGTTTAAAAAGAAGAAATAATTGCAATCCCCTTCACGTTTATAAAGAAGAAATACTTGTAATCCTCCATGTTGTTAAGGAATGGCACCATTACCTTTATGGCAGCCACTTCAAATTTAAGAGTAATCACTGAGTTTTGAATACTTTCCCTCATTGTCCATCCTTTCTCCAAAGTAATGAAGATGTTTAGCTACACTACAAAAGAATGACTTCGAAATTGTATGGAGCGAAAAGATTATGTTGTGGCTAATGCACTTTCATGTATGTGTGCATGTTTAGTATGAATGGTCTCTACTGTATATAAGAATTGGATTAATGACATGCAAGAGGAGCACTTATGGGATTAGCATGCCATTATGAGTATGCAAAAATTATAGCAAGATGATGATGGTGAATCTCCAAATTTCAAGTGGCACAATGGTCTCTTGTGGTTGAAAGGTCAAGTCTACTTGATGTCTTTATCAAATTTCAAACAAAAAAACTTACAAGAGATGCATTCCACTACTCTGATGGCAGGGTATTTAAGGCCTTTTCAAGACATTTGGCAAGGTTCATAAAATCTTTTATTGGAAAGCTTTATGGAAGGATGTGAGGATTTTGTGTCCCAATCTTTATCGTGCCAACAAAATAAGGATCCTTCTCTTCTACTAGGTAGATTATTGCAGTCATTTGCTGCTATGGATTTTATCATGGGTCTTCCAAATACCAAGCATAGTTGAAATGTAATCTTTGTTATTTTGATCAATTAAATCATTTTTTTTTCTTTCTACTAAGGCCCAACATTCAACCAAATGGATTAGTTTATGGAAGGATTTTTTAAATTGCATGACATGCCTATGAAGATTGTCTCTGATTAGGATTCAAAATTGTGGGTAGCTTTTGGAAGAGTTTATTTCATTCTATGGTCACTATCTTAACTCCTAACACTAGCTACCATCCTCAAATGGATGGCCAAACAAAGAGAGTAAATAGATGGTTAGAGGAATATTTGAGACATTATTTCCATGATACGCAATCATGTTGGGATCATTGGCTTTACCTTGGTGAATTTTGTTATGACAATACTTATCACATGAGCATCATAATGTCTCCCTTTGATGTTCTCTGTGGATATAAGGTCCACTTTCTACCTTATTTCATGATGATGTCAATCCTCAAGACATAGAAGGACTTGAGCATATAGAAGCAGTCATGGGACAATGTAAGAGAAACATTTGTAAGGTGCAAGAGATCATGAATTCTTATGTGGATGAAAGGAGAAGACATGTGGAGTTTAAAGTGGGAGATTAGGTATTTTTAAAGGTCTGAAAATATTGCTTGCGTCTCTCAAAGGAGGCTACAACAAACTAGCACATTGGTTCTAAGGACCTTATCAAGTGATCCAACGAGTTAGAGATCTTGCCTATAGAATCAAATTACTTTATACCATGCATATCCATGATGTATTCCATGTTTCTCAATTGAAGCAATATGTGGGACCTGAAATTCAAGTGCTTGAGGAGCTATACCCATTGATGAGCATGGATTGATCATTTATAGTTTTGCCACAATTGTGATGCTTTCCTCTTATGGGGGACACTTCACTCCCACATGTAGTATTCAATAACCTTCCTCCATGATCAAGTTCTTTATGAGATCTATTCTTTTGTATCTTTGCCATTCTCAAGCTTTAAGGACAAAGCTTCTTGAGATAGGGATGGTCTATAATGAAGGATAAATTTCCCTATGAGCCTCTCTAATAACTTGGGGAAGAATCGTTAGTTGGGACTTTTAGGGTTTATTATAAAAGGGATACAAGTCACCAATGTAAGAACTTTTGGTTCATTTGACAAACAATCAATTCTTAGCTTAGCATTAGCTTGTAAGCTACTAAGTCAGATCTTCCTTCTATTTTTCTTGCAACAGCCATGGTTTCCTTGTGCCGTGGATTGAATGGAAGGATTATCCTTGGCATGGTCATGGTTTAGCATTTGTTCTTGCGATTTCCTGCATTTTATGATTTAGAATTTCTTCATGCAAATTCTTGCCTTTTAGTGTTAGATTGTTAGTTTAATCTAGCTAGAGCAAGCCTCTTTTACATGAATTCTCAGTTTTCTTAAATTAATGGTAAGTAAGCATAAAACTAAGTTGGTAATTTTGAGTTGTAAGAACCACGTGTCAATGGCTATTGGAGTAGGGATGTAAGCTTATTCCACCAAGTCACATATTTTGCTATGTTGATTGTTGGCTTTGAGTCAAAATTTCTCTTAATCAATGCATTGATTAGTTGCATCATAAGATAATCTCTAAATTGTAAAACTAGTCCAACTTTATTTATGGCTTTATTGTAATATTACTTGCTACCAAATCATTTCTCTCTTGTTATATCTTATATGTTGGTGCTATTTTCCCCTTTACACAATCATGATGGAATAAAATTGAGCATTTGATTTGGTGGATTCTCTAGCTCTATGGCTCTATTAGACAATACATGTAATACCATGGGATCAAGTGACATTCTAAAAAGAGGCATGTAGTTTGGGTTTGAAACCTTGCATAACAAAGTTATAAGCCTTAATTTTAGTTCTTTAAAGATGCTTTGTGATTGTCAACCATGGGAAAATATAAAGATTTTCTAGTTGCAATTTACACCTCTATTGGGTTGTAAGTTGAGGCCATTAAGGTCAATAAGGCCAATAAGGTCTCCATGTAAGTTGTTTCTTAAACCAATCAAGATCAAAATTGTAGCTTTATGTGTTACCAAGAGCCTTTGAACAGCTAGATGTCGAGTCTATTTGAATTATGCTAAGACCACCTCTCTCTCTCTCTCTCTCTCTCTCTCTCTCTCTCTCTCTCTCTCTCTCTCTCTCTCTCTCTCTCTCTCTCTCTCTCTCTCTCTCTCATGGTTTGGCACACTAGGGATGCCTTTGAAGATGGTAGAGTTCCATTGGTAGAGAACCCCAACTCATCTCTATCTTGTTCTCATCCCATTGGAAGAAAAGTGTCGAATGATAAAGTGACTTGTGGGATGCAACAATGTCTATATTGAATTATTTATTTATTCAATGACGATTTTAGGGAATTTAATCTTGGATCAATGAGACTGCTTTGTAATCATCTATCCTTTTCCTCGAGGAAGTGACTATATGTAAATCCTCTACATCATGTGCATTCAAGACCTATTTATAAATATCATTATCTATGAATTTTTCTTGAATAAAACATAACCCTTTTCTATACAATTTGTAGATAACCCCTTTTTATTACTCTCTTCTGTATGTAAAAAATGTATAAAAATTGTATTTTAAAATAACCTTATTTTGAACCCACGTGATGCACACATATATTCATAAGTAACTTACCTGAGTCCTTTTCCATGAAGTGAATTTAAAAACTAGTCAAGCTAAAAGTTGAAAGTTATTTCTTGAAGAGATTCAATATTGAGGAGGCACACCTATAGAAAATCATCCATATCACATGCATTCAAGTTGTATTAAAAATAATCATTTGCCTAATTTTTATTAGGAAAATGATCCATTTTCCTTAAGAAACCTACAAGCATTATATTAGAGAATTTGGGAATCTCCCAAGTCCCACTTTCAAATAAGGGGCAAAGATTTGGCCATGTGGCTAAATCTTAACCCATGCTTCAAAGTGAGACTTGGAAAGATAACCTATATAGTAATTAGGATATACTCAAATTTCAAGTACGGGGACAAGATTTAATCATGTGGCCAACTATTATCTATATTGGGGATTCCCAAACTATATGAGAATTCCTAAATTCCCTAATATAGAGTTTACATTTTTTGTTTTCAAATTGTAATAAAAGATCCCCTTTTGTAAAATTTCTCCCATAAATTATTTAAATAGAATGACATTTCTATTGATTGTACATGGTATACTTACCTTTTCTCATGTACACCTAGGTCCAATATGTATTCTTAAGTTGGCATAATATTCAACAAGGTTATTTCCTTTCAGACACTCTAGATTCCTAGAAGATGAGGATTGGTTAAATTTGGAAGTCTACACCTTTCCAAATGCCAAATATATTTTTATGGAGGATTTTGATGAATAAGTTACCAATAAAATAAGAAATTAAGAACAATCCTAGACAAACTTGGTTTATTCAACTCTTTTATAATGAGGTATGTTTTCTTCAGTGACCATGGAAAGTTCAATGAAGAAGAGATGAAGGTCTAGAATGTGATCAAAGTTTTCCTATTGTGATGCATTTGGAAATGAATAAATGATATCCCTTTTGGGAGAGTTAGCAACAACTTTGGTCTCCTCTCAAGGTGTTTAGATTAAGTTATCTTCCCCTTACAAAGCCTTATGTTTGTGTAGCTTGTAAGATAGTAGTCTTTGTTGACAAAGAAAGACTTGTAATACTCTTTTGATAGTGTATTGAGATCTTTCTTTGTAGAGTTATCATTGTCCTTTTGTTTACACGTGCATGTGCACACACGCACGCACGCGCATGTGCACACACACATTAAAATATATTTGCATTCAAAGAAAAATATTTAAAAAAAGTAAACGTGTGGTTTATTAATCATGACAACGAATATTTTGTTCTCCACTTTTCTTGCAATGCATGCTCTAGAAAATCAATGACATACATCTCACTTGCCTTCTTTTTCAAAAATTTATCCCCTTCACTTTTTTGAAGTTTTTTCCTTTCATACTCTACCATGTCTTTATCTTGCATCTTCTTATATATGACTTTTCTTTTTTTATTTCCTTTTGTCTCATGACTACCATGCTACCCAATTGTCTTTATTTGTGGAAGCAACCTTCATTAGAGATGATACCTTCCTAACAAGATTAAGTATAGTATGGTTTTGTCACCAACCATAATTTTAAGGTTACACACATATAGTCTACATCTATGTGTGAGTGTGCGCATGTGCATGTGTTGAGCCATCTTTTCTATTTATTTTTTGAAAGTTTGTTAGGATAACTCTCGAACCAAGGTGAAAACCCTTGAGCCTATATGGCACAAGGAGGAGAGATTTGGTATTCAAGAAGTAAAGAGGGGTTTTTTTTTAAGGGTGATATAATAATGGAAAGGGAAAATGTGAGTTTTTGAAAAGTTATACATGGCTCTCTCTCTCTCTCTCTCTCTCTCTCTCTCTCTCTAGTAAGAGAAAGGTTAGGTATACAAGAAATGAGAGAGGGGTTCTCTTTTGAAGGGTGATATGATTATGAAAAGAGAAAATGTGAGCCTTTGAAAAGGTATTCTCTCTCTCTCTCTCTCTCTCTCTCTCTCTCTCTCTCTCTCTCTCTCTCTCTCTCTCTCTCTCTCTCTCTCTCTCTCTCTCTCTCTCTCAACGGGATGAGTTTCTTTTTTGATTGAAGATATGAGATACAATGATATTTCAATGATTGAACATGTGCATGCAATGTGTACATACTCTTAAAACACCCACGAATGCACACACACACACACACACACACACACACACTCTCTCTCTCTCTCTCTCTCTCTCTCTCTCTCTCTCTCTCTCTCTCTCTCTCTCTCTCTCTCTCTCTCTCTCTCTCTCTCTCTCTCTCTCTCTCTCTCAACGGGATGAGTTTCTTTTTTGATTGAAGATATGAGATACAATGATATTTCAATGATTGAACATGTGCATGCAATGTGTACATACTCTTAAAACACCCACGAATGCACACACACACACACACTCTCTCTCTCTCTCTCTCTCTCTCTCTCTCTCTCTCTCTCTCTCTCTCTCTCTCTCTCTCTCTCTCTCTCTCTCTCTCAACGGGACGAGTTTCTTTTTTGATTGAAGATATGAGATACAATGATATTTCAATGATTGAACATGTGCATGCAATGTGTACATACTCTTAAAACACCCACGAATGCACACACACACACACACACTCTCTCTCTCTCTCTCTCTCTCTCTCTCTCTCTCTCTCTCTCTCTCTCTCTCTCTCTCTCTCTCTCTCTCTCTCTCTCTCTCTCTCTCTCTCTCTCTCTCTCTCTCTCTCTCTCTCAACGGGACGAGTTTCTTTTTTGATTGAAGATATGAGATACAATGATATTTCAATGATTGAACATGTGCATGCAATGTGTACATACTCTTAAAACACCCACGAATGCACACACACACACACACACACACACTCTCTCTCTCTCTCTCTCTCTCTCTCTCTCTCTCTCTCTCTCTCTCTCTCTCTCTCTCTCTCTCTCTCTCTCTCTCTCTCTCTCTCTCTCTCTCTCTCTCTCTCTCTCTCTGGAGTAAGAGAAAGGTTAGGTATACAAGAAATGAGAGAGGGGTTCTCTTTTGAAGGGTGATATGATTATGAAAAGAGAAAATGTGAGCCTTTGAAAAGGTATTCTCCTCTCTCTCTCTCTCTCTCTCTCTCTCTCTCTCTCTCTCTCTTTCTCTCTCTCTCAATGGGACGAGTTTCTTTTTTGATTGAAGATATGAGATACAATGATATTTCAATGATTGAACATGTGCATGCAATGTGTACATACTCTTAAAACACCCATGAATGCACATACACTGTAAAAAGAGAGATGAATTTTCTTGATGAAATGTTATTTTAATGGTTGAAAATATACTATATAAAGACACAAAAAATATCTATACACAAGTATATGTACCATGCATCCATATGTGCAAATAGATACTTTTGTATGCACATATGCACACATGCACGTACCCACATAAACATATAAGTGAGAGAAAAAATTATGAGAGGGGAGCAATGAAATATTGGAAACTTTGATAAGAAAGAGAGAGAACTATGAAAGAGAGAAGTTATGAAATAAAGGAGAGAAAAAAACTATGAAAGAGAGAATATATAAAATAAAGGAGAGGAGAGGGAATCGAGAAAAATATACAAAACGTGAATATACATACATGTAAACATGCACATCCACACATAAAGATATACCTCCATACATATACATATGCATATATATGAAGTGAAAAAAGATAAGAGACAAGGAACTCAAAGAAAAAAAGAGATATGAGAGAAAAATTATAAGAGGGAGAGAGAGGACACACACTTATAAGACCACATAGATTAAGACACACATATACATATATTTGTGCACATATATGCATTCATACATACATGTGTATACACATGCATACAGAATATGCATAGATATGAGGTGAAAAATATGAGAGAGAGAGAGAGAGAGAGAGAGAGAGAGAGAGAGGGATTCAAGAAAAAAAGGAAAGAAGACCATAGAAAAATGATGAGAGACAGAGAGAGAGAAGACATGCTTATGAAACCACATAAATTAAAATGTATGTATTAAGCACACATGTACATATACATGCATGCACATACACCCATGTGTACACTATACACACATATGAGGTGAAAAAATATGAGAGACTAGGGAGGCAGAAAAAAAAGGAAAGAAAATGATAGAAAACTGATGAGGGGGAGAGAGATGACACAACACTTATGAACTTAGTATGAAAATGGGGGCATACATATTAAACATACATGTAAAGATATACACATGTGCATACATATATACACATATATGTGCACACACATAGAGCCTAGAGAGAAAAGGGAAAAAAATGTGAGTGTGTGAAGAAGAAGAAGAAGAAGAAGGGAGGGAGGGACGGATAGGAGAGCAAAAATAGAAGGAGATATAGGGGAAAGGAAAAAAGAAAGGGAAAATAAAAATGATGTCTCGATGAGACTAGAAAAAAAGGCATATGCATGCAAATCACACATGTAAATGCATAGACAGGTTGGCTTCTTTGTGACTAACCACCCATGAATCTTCTTGCTACATGAAATATGCATTACGATGTGAAGCCACTTGATTGTTATTGACACCAATCCTTTGAACCAAGGTGTGAAGCACCAAAAGGACATCAACACAAAGCATTTGGAAAAATTTCATGTGAAAAATCTAATTTTACACACATACACACACACATGTGCATATATATACATATATCACACACACACACACACACAGAGCTCAATGATTTTGTGATGAATTCATTCTTTTTTTAACAAGAAATTTTCATTACTATTCTCTAGCTTCAACCATGTGATGAGGTTACAATCCACTTGTATCTTTAGGACTAAATGCTACTAGTACCTTGGTTCATACATCCAATCAATACTTTCATGAAACAACTCTATAGTTAAAGGTGCATACAATCAAATGGATGAGTTGATGGGAATGATGGTTAGGATAACAAGAAGTCAAAGGTCATGACAATGAAATCTTTGATGGCATAATAGTGAAGGTTAGACAAGCTTGTCAAAGGAGGACTCTACATGCATAATAAAAGAGGGGATAAGATATGTACATCACAACAAAGACCTAATAACAACTACTTATGAATAATAACATTTTTTATAGGTAATGGAAAAATAATAGTAATAGCATTTTCTAACATCCTCTTCACACCGTGTGAATAGTACTCGGTTGTTATCCCCTTCACACCATGTGAATAGTACTTGGTTTGAAGCAAAAGAAGACATAGTTGTTGTGGTATACAAAAGTTTCTTTTTTGTCTCTTAAGATGATTTGATCCAATTGTCTTTTAAAAATTCCATGTAGTATGAAAGTTGCCATATCATCTCAGAAAGCTTCTATAAAGTTGTTAAAATTTCCATACAATTGGTGGATTTTATCATGTTTATTGGGTAGAATAAGTCATGGATCAAAGTATTTTATAGATTAGCTAATAGGATAACTCTCTTAGAGAATATATATGTGAGTATAGAGTTTTTAGAGAATAGGAGTAGCTTAGGCTTATGGATTAGTTAGTGCAATAATAGGTGTGCGATTATGAGATTATATATATAGGAAAATTACCAAGAAAGCATATGTTAAAGGGTAATGGATTATAAATTCATAAGTCAAAGCTATTATTTTTGGGTAGATTGTTGAGATATATATTGTACATGAATAAGCTAAGACAATGGAGTAGATTATTAATTAGGACATGTATGCTCTAGTAATCTATATGTGTTTTTACTATGAACATATAATGCATGTATGTGTCTGTGTTTGTGCTCACATGTTAGTACGTATATAATTGTGAAAAATCTAAACAAATGTGAGTGCATGTGCATGTGTTCATTAAAAATGAGGGTTAGCTAACTAGATTAAGCAGACATAAAGCATAAGTGGGTGTTTAGAGGATATGGGGGGTTCAAAAGAGTAAGAGTAATTATATGATTGAAGCTAGAAGGAGGGGTTAAACAAGAGAAGTAGCTTCGATGTCATCTTAGTATTGTATTATTTTGGTTGTAGGCTTGGAAAGCCCTGAACCTTCAGAGGGCTTTTTGAACCTACCCCCTTTTTCAAACCTCCCTTGTTTAGTTAAAACCCCCTCCCTTCCCCTCTCTTTCACATGTAATCTCTCCTTTTCTCTTCCCCTTCCCCTTCACCTCCTCTCTCTCTCTCTCTCTCTCTCTCTCTCTCTCTCTCTCTCTCTCTCTCTCTCTCTCTCTCTCTCTCTAATTAAAACCCCCTCCCCTCTCTCTCGTGTATTATCTCTCTCTTTCTTTTCCCCTCCCCTTTTTAATTAAATTCCTCCCCCCTCCCCCCTCTCTCTCTCATGTGTAGGGCCTAGGTTCTCTCTCTCTCTCTCTCTCTCTCTCTCTCTCTCTCTCTCTCTCTCTCTCTCTCTCTCTCCTTTAATTAAATCAAACTTCTTATTAAATCAAAAATTTCTCTCTCTCTGTCTCTGTCTCTCTCTTAGTTAGATTAAAACTTTCAATTTAAACTTTTCTTTTAATTAAATATTTTTAAAAGTTTTTAAATTTAAAATTTTTTTGACATAGTTTTTTACACACTTTCAGAGGGAAGAAGAAGAAGAAGAAGAAGAAGAAAAAAGAAGAAGAAATAAAAAAAGATGGAGGGGGGGAAGAGGAAAGAGAATAGTCTTTTTTAAATTAAACATTTTTCTTCCCTCTCCCCTTCTCTCTCTCATGTGTAGGGCCTCGGTTCTCTCTCTCTCTCTCTCTCTCTCTCTCTCTCTCTCTCTCTCTCTGTTAGATTAAAATTTTTAATTTAATTTTTTCTTTTAATCAAACATTTTTATTAAAAATTTGATTTAAAGTTTTTTGGACAAATTTTCATACACTTTGAGAGGGAGATAGAAGAAGAAGAAGAAGGAGAAGGAGTAAGAGAAGGATTTTTTTTTTAAAAGAGAAGAAAGAAAAAAAGACAGAGAGAGAGGGGAAAGAGAAAAGATAATATTATTTTTAAATTAAATATTTTTATATAGCTTTTGACTTGGAGAGAGAGATAGAGAGGAAATATATAATTTGAAAGAGAGAGAAAATAGGGGGAGAGAAATGGAAAGAGAGAAAATAGAAAAATAGAGAGAGGAAAATATATATAGAGAAAAAAGAGAGCAAGAGAAAAAACTTGAAAGAGAAAGAGAGAGAAAAAGAAATATAATCAGAGAGAGAGAGAGAGAGAGATACAAAGAGAGCAAAACAGAGAGAAGAGGAGTGAGAGAGAGAGAGGGGGGGAACTGAGAAAAAGAGAATTATAGAGAGGAGAGAGGGGAGAGAAGAAAAGGGGGGAGAGAGACAAAGAAGAAAAGCGGGGATAGAAGAAAAGGAGAAAGAGAAATGAAGAAGAAGAGAGAATTTAAACACAGAGAAGAGAGAGAGTTATAGAGAGAAAATATAAAATTTAAAAGAAAGAGAAAAGAAAAAAATTTAAACAGAGAATGAAGAGAGAAGAAGAAAAAAAAGGAAAAAAGAGAATAGGGAGAGAGAAGGAAAAGAGAGGAGAGAGGGGGAAGAGAGAGAAAAAAAGCAAGGAGAGAGAGAGAAAAAAGAAGAAGAAGAAGAAAGAGGAAAAGAGGAAGAGAGATGGGTAAAAGATGAAAGAGAAAAGTCTTTTTTAAATTTAAGTATTTTTTGAAAGAGGGGAGAAATGAGAGAGAAGAGGAGAGGGGGAAGAGTGAGAGAGAGAAAGACAGAGAAGATAAAATTTAAAAGAGAGAGGGAGAGAAGAAAAAAAGGAAAAATAGGAGAAAGAGGAGAAAGAGGAGAAAAGAAAAGAGGGCGAAGAGAGAGAGAGAGAGAGAGAGAGAGAGAGAGAGAGAATAAAAGGAGAGAGAGGAGAAGAACAGAGAGAATATGAACATAAAGAGAGAGAATTATATATAGGGAAAATATAAAACTTACATACTTTAAGAGAGAGTGAGGGGGGAAAGAAAGTGAAAGAAGAAGGAGAGAGAGAGAGAGAGAGAGAGAGAAGAATAATAAGAATAAGAAAATGAAGAGAGAATATAAACAGAGAGAGAGAATAATAGAAATAGGAAATATAAAATTTAAAAGAGAGAGAGAGAGAGAGAGAGAGAGAGAGAAGAAGAAGAAGAATAAGAATAAGAAGAAGAAGAAGAAAGGCAAAAAGAGGAGAGAGAGAGAGAGAGAGAGAGAGAGAGAACTAGGAGAGGAGAAAAAATAAACTAAAATAGAAGGTAGAGAGAGAGAGAGAAAATTAGACATAGGGAATTTGGGGGAGAGAGAGAGAGGGTGAAGATAAAAATTAGAAATAGAAAGGGAAAAGAGGAGAGAGAAAGATGAGAAATGGATTGTTGAGCAAGCCGCTTCACGAAACAATCTAGCATTCCATGCACGGGAGGTGCACATGGAACGCTAGTTACCTTTATGTGAAGAAGAATAGTGAGCATGCTAGAATAGGACTTTGCCTCTTCTTCTATAGGAGGTTGGAGATGAGAAATGTAATGTATCGTGGAGAGAAGAGAGAAAGTGATGAGGCTTAGTGTGAGGACATTAAGCCTTTATATAGCTAAGAGGGGAACCTTAATCTTAAATGTACCATTTCGGGTTTCATCTTGTCATAGTCATGCTACCATGAATCCTTCTTGTCAAGAATCTAGTAATTGAAATCGGTTTCACGACACTCGCATTGGTTGGATTCTGGCGAGAATAATGCTTGGCATGGAGTTTGTGATGCACGATGAATCACACAGGTTACACACCAAATGGCGGATACCCACTTTGCAAGTATTAACCAATCAAATATACTTCTTTAGGGGTTGGGCATCTGCTGTCCTTCACACATTGGAGAGGACATGACTTGTTTACCTATTAAGCATGTGGACTCTCCACCCACTTTTGGACAAGGAGTCTCCCCTGCCCAACTTGTAAACTGATGGACAAGGGTATACTTTTTATCTTTGCAACCAATCAAAAAATCATAAATATAATAATTTTTTACTTTTTTGTAAAATGTGTCATTTTGGTGCGTAAAGGCTTTGTGCCCATGTTTGTGCCTAATCTCAAAAATTGCATGCCCACACTCTAGGGCAGGGGTTGGGTGTCCACAATTTTGTGTGTAACCAACCTTAGTGATCAATCGAGTGGTAGCTAGAACAACACGACAATGGTATTTTTATGTGATGCCATCACTACTCACATTTTCAAGAGTAAAATGAATAATTAAATTAAACATTTCCATTACTTTCTTTCCACTAGTGTGTATGTGTGTGAAGTACACATGTGCACAATTGTTTGAGAGAGAGAGAGAGAGAGAGAGAGAGAGAGAGAGAGAGAGAGAGAGAGAGAGAGAGAGAGAGAGAGAGAGAGAGAGAGAGTGTGTGTGTGTGTGTGTGTGTGTGTGTGTGTACAAGGAAGTGTACATGGAGTATGAGGGTGAGTGCGTGCGAATGAGGGCTAATCCATGAGTAGTAGTGCACATGTGTGGTCAAGTGTGGTGCATGAGGGTGGGTGCATGTGAATGTGGACTAATCCATGAGTAATGCATATGTGTAGTCAAGTGTGGTTATGAGTGAGTATGTGTGAAAATGGGTACGAACATATGGAAGTTAAGGTAGATGAGTGTGCTAAAGTGATGGGTGGTGCATATGAAAGAGGTGTGTGCACAAGTGGGTGAATATGGAAGCACATATATGTGCAGAGTGGATGTGTAAGCCTAATTATATACCTATGTTTTCATAAATATGTTTGAATATTATTAGAGAGTGCATGAGTGAATTAGTGAGAGTAGTAGTGAGTATGTGCATGTGGGTGCATAGGAGTGAGCTCGAGTATGTGGGGGTGAATTTAGTATGTGCCGTGTGGGAGTGCATACATACATGTGTGTGTGTGTGTGTGTGTGTGTGTGTGTGTGTGTGTGTGTGTGTGTGTGTGTGTGTGTGTGTGTGTGTGTGTGTGTGTGTGTGTGTGTGTGTGTGTGTGTGTGTGTGTGTGTGTGTGTGTGTGTGTGTGTGTGTGTGTGTGTGTGTGTGTGTGTGTGTGTGTGTGTGTGTGTGTGTGTGTGTGTGTGTGTGTGTGTGTGTGTGTGTGTGTGTGTGTGAATAACTTATTGAGTACTTACCTTTACATAGAATGGCTATATACATGAACAACCCATATTCAAGAGTGAATACTAGAGTCAATGTGAGTGCAAGAGTGTTTATGGAAAAATTAGTGTGTATGCAAGAGTGCTTACATATATGTTGTTGTGCATGCCTACCGTTGTATGTGCAAGTAGTACCTCGTAGATTGATCCTTCTTATGTTAGTGCATTCTAATTGTGACATAGAAAAGTGGATGAGTCTATCTCAATGTGTGTATAGAGTGCCCTATACTAAGGTGAGTGCATAAGAGAAGAGTTGTGCTTGTGTGTGTGCACAAACCTACACATGCAAGTGAGCTACAAGTGGTCGAGTGTGATAGTGGTAGAGCACGTAAGGTGTAGTCTAATAAAAAACTCAAGCTTACCTAGAGTGATTGAATATTCAAATGTGGGTCAAGAAGTCATCAAGTGTCTATATACTAGTTGATTGCCTAATGTGCACTAAGTAGTGAAGTGATGTATCCTACCAATAGTTAAGAGGGTTAGAGTGTATGTGATTAAGGGATTAAGAACTCATGTATGCTATGTGATTGAGCGCTCAAGTGCACTATATGGTAGAGTAATCAAGGTGATCGAGTGTGTGGTCAATTCACTAGGATGGTTACTGCTTCACTGAACTCTGAAATGTGCCCGTTAGGCTCTATGGTAAGTGAAGTTCACATGAGATAACACTTTCTATAGGGAGGTTATGTCACATCACACTAAGTAGGAATTATGTTAGGCGGGAAAGAGGGATTGTGAGATTACAAATCTCAAGGGTATCGGAAAATTAGTGCTTAAAGGACTTGTACATAAGAGACATAGAACTAGACTCATGTGTAATCTAGAAGAAAGGTTTCCGCATTATAAGGGCATTCAATTCTATTTTGTAGGAAGAATTTTTTGCTAAGATAGATAGGAAAAGGATACAAAACTTCTTGGACATATATAAAGAAACCATCAATGGAGACTTTTGAAGCATTGAATATTAAATGGTCATATCTTCAAATGTGTGGGGGGCTTCATATCAAGCATATATAAAGTCATACATATGTATAAAAAATCAAATTATAAAGGAGAATATGATTAACAAAGTAGTTAAAGATTCTCATAATATGTATTAAGGGTTTTGTGATATACTCATTATGGCATTGGATCTAAGGATCATCTTTTTTCTTGTTCTTTCTCCATAGACCTACAATTGATATGGAATCAATTTATAAATTGAAAGAAAGAGAAAAATGGGCATAAAAGTACATACTATAATCCACAACTTGAAGAAGCATAAGAGTGGGTAGGTGCCTACATAATAGTTGATTGCCAAATGTGCACTAAGTGGTGAACTGATGTGCCCTAATAATGGTTAAGCGGGTAAGAGTGTATCTGAGATAAGGGATCAAGAATGTGTATATGCTATGTGATTGAGCACACATGTACACTATGTGGTAGAGTGGCCGAGGTGATCTAGTGTGTGGTCGATTTGCTAGGATGGTTAGTGCTTGAAATGTGCCCATTAGGAGTGGAGTTAGGCTCTATGGTAAGTGAAGTTCGCATGAGACAACATTCTCTATAGCAAGGTTGTGTCACATCACATATTGTAGGCAATGTGTTAGGAGGGGAAGAGGATTGTGAGATTAAAAATCTCAAAGGTATTGGGAAATTTGAGCTGAAGGGACTTGTACCTAGGTGATATAGAACTAGACTCATGGTGAGCTCATATCTTTAGCTGCAACCAAGCCCAAAATGGTTCTTAGAGTAGTCATCTTGACTACGAGAGAGAATATCTCATCAAAGTCAATTCCATGTTTCTACTTATACCCCTTTGCAACCAACCATGCTTTGTACTTTAGTGAAGAACCAAAAGTGATCTTCATTTTGTAAATCCACTTGCATGGAAGAAATTAGGAACGATTCGTCCTTCCCGAACGCAGCGTACAACTCCCTGTCGTACTGCGCTCTCCAAGTGTGCCTGGAGTCTCCCCTCCCTCTTCCCTCGTTAGTAACAAGTTCTGTAGGAAATTGCACCAAGTCCCAAATACCATTCTTATCAAGTGTTTCCATTACTGATAGCATGGCCTTAAACCACTTCTTGCTATTCGGTCTAGTCATTGCTTCCTTGAAGCATGATGGCTCACCATAATCAGTATCCATGACATAATCTACAGCACATTGTGCACCAGGAACAAACCTGTCAAGTGGCCTTGATGGTCGGGTCGGCCTATGGAGTGAGGGCTCAGCATTTGCAAGTTGTGGAACTTACGACCTGCATTTTTAACTTGTTGTCCTGAAATTTCAGCATGTTGTCCAATCCCTGATGGTTGTCCTAATTGTATATTTTCTTGCTGTAATTGTGGATCATCCTAGGCAATACCTTGTTGGTCATTTCCAACACCATTTCCTACATTTTCAAGAGTATTTAGAGTAGGTTATGCTGTTGTTCACTAGGCACAAATGACTATCTAAATGATACATCCTCCCTAAAAACAACCCTCCTAACTTCCTCAGTCTTCTCGAGCTGCTTATGCATGCGATCTTCATGGAAGATGACATCATTGCTGCGTACTATCTTTCTTTTCTTGGGATCCCAAAGTCTATAGCCCATCTCACCCTCATCACCGTATCCTAGGAATATGCATTTGCATGACTTTGGTTCCAGTTTGCTATGTTTTTCTTTCCATATGTGCACAAAAGCCTCGTAGCCAAACACTCACAAATGAGCATAAGAAGGTGGCTTGCCCGATTACTCTTCCTAAGGGACACTCCCTCCCAAAGACCTGTTCAGTGAGCTGTTAATTAAATGAATGGCTGTCATAATAGCATTTGCCTAAAAGCCATGGGGTAATGCAACATGAGAGAGTATCGTATGGACCTTAACCTATATAATCCGATTCATGCACTCTACAACTCCATTTTGGGGTGGATTGTGAGGGGCAGTGAGCTTCCTCTTTATCCCCTTGATGTCACAAAATTCCTAAAAGGATTTGGTCCCCACTGTTGTTAGAGCGAAGACACTTAAGTGTCTTATAACTCTGATTCTCTACCAATGCCAATAATTTTTGAAACATATCAAGCACTTTGTCCTTACTACGAATAGGGTAAACCCATACCTTTCGTGTAGTATCATCACCAATTGTGACAAAGTATTTCTTTCCTCCTAGAGATAACCCTGGCATTTAACATACATCGGGATGTACTAACTCTATAGGCAAATATTTCAGTGAAAGAGACTTTTTATGAGATGTTTGCGCATGCTTACCATAAACACAATGATCACAGTGCTCAAAATCAGCATAATGAAGACAAGGCAAATAAACCAAATGAGAAAGTACTTCCATTCCTGTTTGACTCATGTGTCCCAACCAGCCATGCCACAAGGAAACACTTGGCTACTCGGTCACGAAAACAACATGGTCACGCACACTAGATACATGGAGTTGATACAAAGTATCACTCTTGCGACCTCTGGAAATAACCATGGATCCCTTACAGATGTTCCATTTCCCATCACCAAAGGTGGTATGAAAACCATCAACATCTAGCTTACCAGTACTAATCAAACTCTTCTTGAGCCGTAATACATGCCTTACATTCTGAAGAGTGAAGACAAATGAAACTGCAGTTGCACATTGCCAAAGCCTACAATGTCACATGCATAATTGTCCCCAAGATGGACAACACCATGTCAACCTCCTGTATAGTTTGTAAACCATTCATGGTGAGGGGTGACATGAAAAGAGGCACCTGAATCTAAAATCCAAGTATGCATGTCATCATCCATATCTGCAATCAAGGCATCTGCACTAAAACAAGAAGAGGCGAAGAATACATCGTTCCCACTATCACTCTCATGGGGCTAACTACATTCACCTCTTCAATCTTTACACTGTTCTTCTTAGCAGACTGACTCTCTTTCTTTGGTTCCTTGCTGTCATCCATCTTCTTATCCTTCCTTGGAAACAATCTTGAATGTATAGCAATAGTCTTGTAGGTAAAGCTGTCAATCGAGTTAATGTTATTGGTTGTCGATCTAAACCAGAAAAACATATTCTTATTGAGCCCGTTTTTACCTTTGCATATGACGTTATTTCTTATGCCAAAAAATGAGCTTTAATCACTGCTCAAATGCATTTCGGAATCAAATCCAAGCATGTAATATCAACCATAAGCATGAATACATGGTTTAGAATGCCCAAGACCAAGTCTAGAAGCAAGACATAATGCATATGCAGTCAAAATGTCATTCAGTCATGTTATTCCAGCAGCCAAATCTCTATTGAAACTAAGCAAAATGGTGACTCTAATCACCCCAAAATGATCTCTAATCATGGACATAACATATCCAAGTCATATAGCACCAAATGGACATCATATAGTCATCACATAATTGAATCATAAGCATTATTTACTCGAGAAATAGTTACTGCCCTATTTCTAGCCACAAATATGTCAACAAAATGAGCCAAATCCTTGCCAAGATTAGCTCAAAATGGCCTAAAGTGAATGCCACATGGTTCCCAAAGCATCTAGCATCAAGATACATCCAAATAGCTATCATATGAGCATTAATCTCAAGAAAGAAGGTGCTGGTCTATTTATTACAAATCTAAATACTGTGTATTTCAGACATGAAGATGAATGTATATCAGAGTCCCAAGTATAATACTACACTTCAATGCTCAATGCTAAGCATTAGATACAAAGCCTAGAGCACAACCATGATGCCAAATAAAGAGGAGCAGTTGTTGTAGGTCTTGAGCATGTTGAAAACCAGATCTGCATACCCACATTGATGGTGCCTTTAACTCTAAAGAGATTGGAATGTTGGTCCAAGTGTTGGAGATGATGGGAAGGGTCCCCAAATAGCCAATGATGGTTTCCAACAAGCTCAAATGAAGAGGGAAGCTTCAAGCTTTAAGAAGAATCTTCAAACCTTGCTGCCCTGCCTGCAGACTCTTCACAGTGAACTCTTCTTCAACTTCAAGCTCCTGCACACCTGAAGAAATGCCAAGCTCCTGATTGCTTGAACCAAGCTCTAATACCACTTTGTTGAGTTAGCTGCAATGGAGCTTCTATGTAGAGATACAGGTTGAGAGAGAGAAGAGACAGAGACACAAGATTTTGTGGTACTAAAGAGTACCTCAATAATGTTTTAGATGGGTATATGTACTATGTACAACCTGGCCCTTGTGGGCGGACACAGACACTGCACTTTATCCCAACAGTATATATTTACAATGTTAGAATAAGTTTTTGTGCTCAAAATATATTGAAAGCATTCTTTTTAAGTTATTGCTTTTCCTCACCTTCTTGAGTGACTTGCTTTTATGCAAATAAATCAAATTCACCCTATTCTAAGTAGCTTTATGACCAATAATACATCAAAATAAAACTATTGCACATATATGCACACAAAGTCCTTGCGGTAATAGGTATATACAATATATAATATTTCGGGTAATATTTTACCATGCTCTAAAGTGTATAAATTCCACACATTATAATGCACACTCTTAGATTTTTTTTTTTGCTTAACTCTGTCTAATTATCCCCTCAATATCCTTCTATCTATCTACCAAGCATAATGTGACTAGTACCATACATGTGCATTCGCACGATAAGTCACAGATTATGTAACAAATAGAAAAAATCTACTATAAAAATAAGTCAATAAGTACAATTTTATAATATGTTTGAGGGGTTAAAAAGAAATCGTCCCTAGTTGATAGCTCAAAGAGAAATGCAAGGGTGGCTAGCCACATGCAAGTGTTACCTATTATAGCGAATCTGTACCATATACTAGTGCTACATATTGTGGCCAATCTGCACTTTAAAATTTCATGTATTTTACACAAAACATTGCCTACTGGGATGAATCTATGCCTATGGGATATTTAGTATGATTATCAGGTGCATGCATTGATTAGATTTTCATATTGTGGAGTTTGTGTTGATTCCTAAATCCATTATGATTCTTCCACATAATGATTTATGTACTTTACTAAATACCTATAGTATTGATTTTCTGTTTGAGTAGTAGTATGGTCATGGTAAAGGATTAATTCAAAAACTAAAATTTCAATATTAGGCTCTAATAAATGTAGATCATCAACTATAAGAGTAAGTAGAGGCGTTCCCTTGAATGATTTCAACAAACCGAAATGAAAAGAATTATGTATTTTCTAGTGTGGAGGAACACTTAATATTTGAACACAAATTTTAAAGCTAAATTGAACTTTGGATGCCTCTCAATATTTTAGTTTCCTCTTTCAACATAAAGTTCTAGTAAATCATCTAAAACTTGTGGATGATTCTTTGACTTTAATAATGATATTCTAAACGTGGGCTAAGAGACAAAAATGGTTTTTATTCAATGAGGGTGTCTAGAATAGGAAGTTTTATTGGGACTATTGGTTAATCAATTAGAAAACTCTAGAGTGACAATGGTTGGGCAACAATAGTAAGCATGTGAATAGGTTTTCTTTTTTATGATCTTTTATAAAAGGTGTTTTGCTTAGTATGTAAGTAGATATATAAAGGCAACTAAATACCTAGTTACTCAGATATCTATACACTTAAAAATGCAAACACTTTAACAAAACTAAGGTCTATCATCTTACTAGCAAACAATCATAGCTTACAAACTCAATTCTCTAACTTAAGGCAACTTGTGCCTTCTTCTAGAAATGTTGGAGTGTTGGACCATAAGGATAATGTGCTAGCAAACACCTTGTAGAGATGAGGCAGAGATATGACTAATGTACTCTTGAATAGTATTATAGTAGATGTGGGATTTGAAGTGCTTACACAACTTCTCAAATCTTTTACTTTCTCTACATTTACATGGCTCTGCAACTCAATCTCCTTGATCTTGGTTGAGTTGATGCGTTAGGTTGAGGATGGCAATCAAACCGATAGGCAAGGCTCTTATACTCCCATGCAGAGATAGACTCATGGGATATGGAACAAGGCATATGTGATGAAGGGGGATTATATAATGGCTCGTGGGGTATTTGATTGATAACTCACAGGGAAGAACAAGGTATATCCTCCCCTTCCTTAAAATCGAGTGTCTAGAAGGTAAGATTTAAGAAAATTAAAGCTTTATATTTGTAAAGCTTTGAAAATTAAGTTGAATAAGCTTAAATTCCTTGCTCGGAACGATGCAGCGTAGTGAAGATAACAACCATTTGACAGATCTGATGGCATCAACGGTGGCGATTTCATTCTAAAACGGGGGGTTTGCGCTAGACGGCTGGGCAATGCAGTTCAATCGATGATGGTTGATTTGAGTAGCTCCTCTGATTCAGCAAAACCACTTTTTGCCTTGTTACAAACCACTATATGGGTGGTTTTGAGCAATCAATTGTGGTATTGTGAATTGAAGTCTCAAACAGTGAGAAGCTTTTAACTTATCAGGTTGAAGAAAGGGGCATTATTAAATATCCCCAACTAGTCCCCAACTAGTTGGGGATATTGAAGAAAGGGGCATAGTCCCCAACTAGTGAATAATCTAGTGTGCCCTGACGATGGTGATAACGATACAAGATGGATGTAACATGCCAATGACTACTCACCTTGGTGCGATACCAATGTTCGAGAACTTAACCATAGAACAACCAATTGTTAGCCAAATTGAGAGAAACACAAATTGAATAAGATAGAAATTAGGGAGACCAGATAATAGAAATTATAAAGTATACACGACACAAGATTGGGTACAATCTCCTGCCATGCATGGGTGAGCACATCCCCCATGCATGTATTTATAATATTAGAATGAGCTTTTGTGCTCAAAATACATTGAAAGTATCCTTTTTGAGTTCTTGCTTTTTCTCACCTTGAGACTACTTGCTTTTGGGCAAATAAATCAAACACCCTAATTTAAATAACTTTACAACCAATAACACTTAAAATAAATCTATTGTGCATGTGTGTATGCAAAGTCCTTGTGTTAATAAAAGTGCATACAAAATATAATTCATTCAATAATACTTTTCTACGCTATAAAGTGTATAAATTCTACACAATAAAATTTGTACTTCCAAAATAATGATGCTGGTTAACTCTGTCTAATTATTTGCTCATCACAACACAACATTTTAGTATCCTTCTATCTATCAAGCATAATATGACTTGCCCCAAAGCGGCAAGCAAAGTTGCTGTCGCTCAATAATCCATTTCTCATCTTTCTCTCTCCTCTTTTTCCTCTTTGTTTCTAATTTTTTCTTTACCCCCCCTCTCTCTCTCTCTCTCTCTTTCTTTGTCTTTTATTTTAGTTTATTTTTTCTCCTCTCCTGGTGCTCTGTCTCTCTCCTTTTTTTCTCTCCTTGCTTTTCTTCTTCTTCTTCTTCTCTCTCTCTCTCCCATTTTATTCTCCCCCTCTCTCCTCTCTTTTCCTTCTCTCTCCCTCTCCTCTTTTTTCCTTTTTTTTTCTTCTTCTCTCTCTTTATTCTCTTTTTAAAGTTTTTCTTCTCTCTCTCTCTCCCTTCTTACTCTCTTTCCTCTATTTTTTATTCTCTCTCTCTCTCTCTTTCTTCTTCTTCTTTTTCTTTCTTTCCCCCCTGCAGTCTCTCTCATTAAAGTATGCAAATTTTATATTTTTCCTACACATAATTATCTCTCTTTATGTTTATATTCTCCCTCTCTCTCTCTCTCTCTCTCTCTCTCTCTCTCTCTCTCCATCCCCTTTTCTACTAAATTTCTTTTTTTTCTTCTCTTTCTCTCTTTTAAATTTTATCTTTCCTCTCTCTATAATTCTCTCTCCATGTTTCCTCTCTCTCTCTCTCTCTCTCTCTCTCTCTCTCTCTCTCTTCTTCTTCTTCTTCTTTCACTTTCTTTCCCCCTTGAGTCTCTCTTAAAGTATGTAAATTTTCTCTCTTTGTGTTCATATTCTCTCTCCTCCTTTTCTCTCTCTCTCTCTCTCTCTCTCCTTTTATTCTCTCTCTCTCTCTCTTCTTTTCTTCTCCTCCCCTTTCTCCTAATTTTTATTTTTTCATCTCTCTCTCTCTCTCATCCCCCCTCCTCTGTCCTTCCTCCCTCTCTCAAAAAATATTTAAATTTAAAAAAGACTTTTCTCTTTTCTCTTTTTCCCCATCTCTCTTCCTCTTTTCCTCTTTCTTTTTCTTCTTCTTCTTCTTCTTCTTCTTGTTCTTTTCTCTCTCTCTCCTCACTTTTCTTCTCTCTCTCTCTCTTCCCTCTCCTCTCTTTTCCGTCTCTCTTCTATTTTGTCATTTTTTCTCCTTCTCTCTCTTTAAATTTTTTTCTTTTCTCTTAAATTTTATCTTTCCTCTCTCCATAATTCTGTGTGTGTGTGTGTCCAAATTCTCTCTCTTCTTCTTTTCATCTCTCTGCCTCTCTCCCCCCTCTCCTCTCCTTTCCATTTTTCTTTTCCTCTCTCTCTTTCTCTCTCTCTGTGTGTTCAATTTTATATTTTCTCTCTCTATAATTCTCTTTCTCTATGTTCCCCCTCTCTCTCCCTCTCTCTCCTCTTCTTTCTTTTTGTCTCTTTGTATCTCTCTCTCTCTTCCTATTTTTCTTTTCCTCTCTCTTTTTCTTTCAAGTTTTTTTTACTCATTCTCTTTTCTCTCTATATATTTTTTCTTCTCTCTCTATTTTTCTATTTTTTCTATTTTTATTTCTCTCCCCTTATTTTCTCTCTCTTTCAAATTATATGTTTCCTCTCTATCTCTCTCTCTCTAAGTCAAAAGCTATATTAAAAAAAGTTTAATTTAAGAAGGACTATTCTCTTTTCTTTTTCCCTCCTCTCTCCGTCTTTTTCTCTTTCTTTTTCTTTTTCTTTTTATCATTTTCCTTCTTCTTCTTCTTATATCTCCCTCTCAAGGTATGTGAAAAACTATGTTACAAAAACTTTAAAGTAAAAAAATCTTTTAAAAATATTAAATTAAAAAATAAATTTAAAAAATTTAATCTAACAGAGAGAGAGAGAGAGAACCTAGGCCCTACATATGAGAGACAGAGGGGGGAGGGGGAGAAGAAAAATGTTTAATTTAAAAAAGACTATTCTCTTTCCTCTTTTATCCCCTCTTTGTCTTTGTCTTTTTCTTCTTCTTCTTCTTCTTTTAATCATTTTTCTTCTTCTTCTTCTTCTCTCTCTCTCTCAATGTGTATGAAAACTATGCTTAAAAAAACTTTAAATTTAATTTTATTAAAAATATTTAAATTAAAAATTCAATCTAATAGACACAAGGAGGGAGGGAGAGAGAGAGAGAGAGAGAGAGGAGGAATTTAATTAAAAAAGGGAGAGAGAAAGGAAAGAGAGATAATAAGTGAGAGAGGGGAGGGGGTTTTAATTTTAAAAAAGGAGGTGAGAGAGAGAGGGGAGGAGGGACTTTTAATTAAAAAAGGGAGAGAGAAGAGAAAATGAGAGATTACACACGTGAGAAAGAGGGGAGGGGGGAGGGTTTTAATTGAAAAAGGGAGGTTTGGAAAAGGGGGTAGATTCAGGAAGCCCTCCCTCTATAATTCTCTCTCTCTGTGTTCAAATTCTCTCTCATTCTTCTTTTCTTCTCTCTTTCTCTCTTTCTCTCTTCCCACCTTTCCTCTCTTTTCCTTTTTTCTTTCTCTCTCTCTCTCTCTTAAATTTTATATTTCCTCTCTTTGTAATTCCCTTTCTCTTTGTTCTCCCCTTTCTCTCTCACTCCCTCTTCTCTTCTTTCTTTTTTGCTCTTTGTATATTTCTCTCGGTTTCTCTCTCTCTCTCTCTCTCTCTCTCTCTCTCTCTCTCTCTTCTTATTTTTATTTTCCTCTCTCTTTCTCTTTCAAATTTTTTTCTCTCGGTCTTTTTTCTCTCTATATATTGTTCTTCTCTCTGTATCAAAGTGTGTGAAAACTATGTCAAAAAAATAAAAAAATTAAAAAATCTTTTAAATATGTTTAATTAAAAAGAAAGTTTACATTAAAAAGTTTAATCTAACAAAGAGAGAGAGAGAGAGAGAGAGAGAGAAAATCTAGGCCTTACGCAAGAGAGAGAGGGGTGAGAGGGAGAAGAAAAATATTTTATTTAAAAAAGACTATTCTCTTTCCTCTTTCTCCCCTCTCCTTCTTTTTCTCTTTCGTCTTCTTCTTATTCACACACACACACACACACACACACACACACACACACTCTCTCTCTCTCTCTCTCTCTCTCTCTCTCTCTCTCTCTCTCTCTCTCTCTCTCTCTCTCTCTCTTATTCTTCTCTCTCCCTCTCAAAGTGTGTGAAAAACTATGCTTGAAAAACTTTAAATTAAAAAGAAGCTTTTTAAAATATTTAATCAAAAGAAAATTTTAAATTAAAAAGTTAATTTAACATAGCGAGAGAGAGAGAGAGAGAGAGAGAGAGAGAGAGAGAGAGAGAAAGAGAGAGAGAGAACCTAGACCCTACACATGAGAGAGAGAGAGGGGGAGGCGAGAGGAATTTCATTAAAAAGGGGAGGGGAAAAAAAAGAGATGAGATATTATCACATGAGAGAGAGAGAGGGGGGATGAATTTAATTAAAAAGAGGAGGAATAAAAAAAAGAGAAAGATTATAAGTGAAAGAGAGGGGAGGGGGTTTTAATTTTAAAAAAGGAGGTGAGAGAGAAAGGGGGGAGGGGCTTTTAATTAAAGAGGGGAGGGGGAAGAGAAAAGGAGAGATTACACGTGAGAAAGAGTGGAGGGGAGGGGAAGGGGTTTTGATTGAAAAAGGGAGGTTTGGAAAAGGGGGTAGGTTCAGGAGGCCCTCTAGAGGTTTGGGGCTTTCCAAACCTACAACAAAAATAATATAGTAGTAGTAAGACTAGTGCCATACAAATATGTTTGCACGATAAGTCATAGATTATACAATAAATTGACAAAATTCACAATAAAAATATATCAATAAATATGATTCCATAACCAAGACTTTAAAGAGTATTTGTGCTATATGTGATCTCTAAATTTGCAACCATCTTCCATAGTGTAGGATGTTTATGTTAGGTTCATTTGCCATCTCATTTCCATCTGAAGAGGGTGGACAAGCTTATTAATTTTGTATCACTTCAACCTCAAAAATTTGTCCCTCTCCTCTCTTTTACTTCTCTTTTCTATTTTGTCATTTTTTCTCCTTCTCTCTCTTTAAATTGTTTTCTTTTATCTTTCTTTTAAATTTTATCTTTCCTCTCTCCATAATTCTCTCTCTCTCTCTGTGTTCAAATTCTCTCTCTTCTTCTTTTCATCTCTCTGCCTCTCTCTCCCTCTCTCCTCTCCTTTTCATTTTTCTTTTCCTCTCTCTCTTTCTCTCTCTCTCTCTCGCTATTAAATTTTATATTTTCTCTCTCTATAATTATCTTTCTCTATGTTCCCCCTCTCTCTTCCTTCCTCTCCTCTTCTTTCTTTTTTCTATTTGTATCTTTCTCTCTCTCTCTCTTTCTCTCTCTCTCTCTCTCTTCCTATTTTTCTTTTCCTCTCTCTTTTTCTTTCAAGTTTTTTTCACTCGTTCTCTTTTCTCTATATATATTTTTTCTTCTCTCTCTATTTTTCTATTTTTTTTACTCTTTTCATTTCTCTCCCCTTATTTTCTCTCTCTTTCAAATTATATGTTTCCTTTCTATCTCTCTCTAAGTCAAAAGCTATATTAAAAAAAGTTTAATGTAAGAAAGTCTTTTCTCTTTTCTTTTTTCCTCCCCTCTCCATCTTTTTCTTCTTTTTATTATTCTCCTTCTTCTTCTTCTTATACCTCCCTCTCAAAGTGTGTGAAAAACTATGTTACAAAAACTTTAAAGTAAAAAAATATTTTTAAAATATTTAATTAAAAATTAATCTAACACATAGAGAGAGAGAGAGAGAGAGAGAGAAAGAGAGAGAGAGAGAGAGAACCAGCTAGGCCCTACACATGAGAGATAGAGGGGGGAGGGGGAGAAGAAAAATGTTTAATTTAAAAAAGACTATTCTCTTTCCTCTTTCATCCCTTTCCGTCTTTTTCACATGAGAGAGAGAGGGGGGAGGGGGAATGAATTTAATTAAAAAGAGGAAGAAGAAAAAAAAGAGAGAGATTATAAGTGAAAGAGAGGGGAGGGGGTTTTAATTTTAAAAACGGAGGTGAGAGAGAGAGGGGGGAGGGGGAAGAGAAAAGGAGAGATTACATGTGAGAAAGAGGGAAGGGGAGGGGGTTTTGATTGAAAAAGGGAGGTTTGGAAAAGGGTGTAGGTTCAGGAAGCCCTCTAGAGGTTCGGGGCTTTCCAAACCTACAACAAAAATAATATAGTAGTAGTAAGACTAGTGCCATACAAATATGTTTGCACGACAAGTCATAGATTATACAATAACTGGACAAAATTCACAATAAAAATATATCAATAAATATGATTCCATAACCAGGACTTTAAAGAGTATTTGTGCTATATATGATCTCTAAATTTGTAACCATCTTCCATAGTGTAGGATGTTTATGTTAGGTTCATTTGCCATCTCATCCCCATCTGAAGAGGGTGGACAAGCTTATTAATTTTGTATCACTTCAACCTCAAAATTTTGTTACTTGTTGAAATTGGAATTTATATTCATGTGTACCTTAAATTTAAACTTCTTGCCACCAATAGCAAGAAGTTTTATGAGTTGCATTGCTAAAAATAACGAGACGTGCATCAACTCTAATGAACACGTCTATGTGTAAACACACTTGGCTTGGTAAAGATGGTCTATGTCTCGTGAAAAGAGAAAGGTTCTACACCCCAAACATGATGACGGTTTACTTTTAGAATTTCACACGTAGTTGACTTTATTAGCAACACATATAAGTTACCTCTTGAGATTTAACTCTTGCATGCCATAAGAAGGCAATGGACTTCCATATCCAGCATTTTGGATTTTGTCTATATTATGGGAGTTGTATATTCTTATTTACCTTCTTATTCCTTCTACAGGATTTCAAATTTGTCCTACTTTTAGTTGATATGTTTACATATTACTTCATGCTTCTAAACCTTAAAAGGAACATGAGATCCTTAACTCTTTACTAGCTTTGCCAACAAGGTAGCATGTAAGCCCAACCTCCCAATTATTGAGCCAATGTACTCATAAAGGCTATGAGAGACGTGTATCGAAATCTTCGTATAAGAACGTAGGGTTACTGTTGTTACTATTTATAAAGTATTTAAATCGAATCCTTAAAATTTACATAAAAGTGTATAAACATACCTCTTACATCTAAGTAAGGCTTGCAATGGAGGGCTATTACACGTAGAAACATGCATGTGCATCTTTTTATACAGTTTTTTTCATTCAATGGTTTTTACTGTTTTTCTCCTTTTATCATGTCACTTACATATTATTGTCTACTACATTTACATTAATTTGAGAGGAAGCGAGTGCACAATAAGTTTTGTATCTCTTTCTTTTCTATAATTCCTAAACAATGCAATAGTGACCTTGGCTCTAATTCTTTCCGCCCTCTTTCCATGCACCTCACGAGGGCGATGTCATATGTACTACTTTCTCTGCTCTCTAGATGTATAGCAAGTAAAAAAGTAGGTTGCATGTGGCACCTTTTTAGGCATTATACTTGCTAATAAATGGTCTTATTTAACTTTCTTGACATTAAAAAAATTGAGTTGTGACTTGCATGTGGCATAGCCTTCCAAATACTAATGTTTATTACAATCCGTGATCCGCATGCGACACATTTCTCATCGGTTTATTACAATTCATGACTTGAGTTGACATAAGCCTCAAATGTTTTTATTACATTACAATTATATATGATTTGTATTATTAGACCACTTTTGACTCTGTAAGTTGGTGGTACTCTTTTTCCTTGTTGTGGAGAGAGACAGACAGAGGGGTTAGTACCACGAGGTGACAAAGGTAGAGTGGCACGTTTTACTCGTCTGAAATAGATTCTCTCTCAAATACTTCCCTTTAAAATCTAAATAATGCTTCTTGTTTGATTTAAGCAGGCTAGATTGTTGGATTTCACTACATACATGTCAATGACTCATGACTCACGAGCCCATCATCATATCTTAACTATTCAGGTGTGATGTTACCTTACATAAAGCCTTCAGATTCAGAATATCGCAGACTCGCTTCTGAGAGAGCCTCGCCCTTTGTACTCGGTAGAGCGCGCTTGGCAACATTAGTTACATCCATCATGGCTGCCATTGCCCACTCACCAGTTCCCCCCACCGGCCCCATCGCCATTGCAGCTCCAGGCAGGCCGTGGGGTGTCGAGCCTGTGGAGCTGCTGGTGAAGAACGGGGTCCAGGTGGTGCCGGAGAAGTACAAGAGAGAGTTCTCTGCCTCAGACCTAGTCACGCCTGATATCAGTAGCTGTACTGATCATGACATAATTGACGGGGAGAAGCTGAGTATCCCTGTGATAGACCTGAGAGGGTGGGATGAGTCCCACATGGAGGAGGTAGTTGCAGAAATGAAGAGAGCCTGCGAGACCTGGGGGTTCTTCCGGATTGTGAACCACGGCGTGCCTCCTCTGCTCATGGACGGGATGATGGAGGTGGCCCGGGAGTTCATGGCCTTGCCCGTGGAGGAGAAGGCTGGCTATGCTGCTGAGCCCGGGGGCATAACTCAAGGCTATGGGAGCAAATACATACTGGAAGAAGATAAGGTGCGGGACTGGCGAGATTACTTGTACCTTCTCCTGCAGCCGCCTTCTATCAGAAACTACAGTCACTGGCCGGCCAGCCCTCCCTCCTTCAGGTACTGGGCTTAATATTAGCTAGCTAATGCCATGCCATGCCATCAGCCATGAAATTACCAAGGATAAGTTTATAATTACATGCATTATTCGGATATCTATCGATCTTCACCTGCCTGCCTGCCTGCCTGCAGGGAGACGATGGAGGAATACAGCAGGGAGGTGAGGCAGCTGGCGGGGAGGCTGCTGCGGGTGATGTCGCGGAGCCTGGGGATGGACGACGGGTTCATCGAGAAGGCTCTGCGGGGGCCGGAGCCTGATTTGGTGCAGAAAATGCTCATCAACTACTACCCGGCGTGCCCTCAGCCGGACCTCACGGCGGGCTTCCACAAGCACTCGGACATCGGCGCCCTGACGGTGCTCCTGCAGGAGGAGGGGGTGGTGGGGCTGCACGTGAGGCACTATCAGTCCGGCCGCTGGATCCCCGTCGAGACCCTCAAGCACTCCTTCGTCTGCAACGTCGCCGACCAGATCGAGGTCTCAACTCTCTCTCTCTCTCTCTCTCTCTCTCTCTCTCTCTCGACCCCCATCGCTTCACTGCTCTTTCTTATCTTCTGACATAGACAAAGAGAGCACGATGAGTTTTTCACATTTTCCCATGTGGGCAAGGGGGCTCTTTAGGAGTCTTTACCCTTGTGAAATTTCCCCTATTATCTATAATGTTCATCACGACTCACGAGCTCATAATGTGTAAGTTATGGTAGGAATTTCTTGTGATATGTGATATATATAAACACCAGCATAGAGTAGCACTCGTTCTAGATAGTGATAACCTATAATTTTTTGAATGCTAATACTACAAAGAGAAGGATAAAGCCCCTTTTGAAGGCTAATGCAACTTTCATATTTGAGGCCTATAGAAGCAAATACTTGCATGTGTATGTTAAGTATGTCTACCTAGAGCCTGTAGCAGTAATATCTTTGTCTTGTCCCTTGTAGATACAACAAGCACACACACACACGCACACACACACGCATGCATAGAGAATATGTACAAAGGCACCCATGACAATGAAATATCACAACTAGTAATATAAAAATGAGGGCCCTATAAAATAGCATTCTGACTCTAAATAATACAAGTTCATTTGGATATTAATTAAATGAGGAGCATTTTGATAGTAAGAATGACAAATCTTATTCTTTTTTAGTGTTAATCATCAAATATGTACACTATTATAAGCAAACTATTAATAAAGCTTTTAAGCTTTAGCAGCAGAGCCTTTTTGTATTGATATCCCAAAATGGTTTGTATTAACTTTGATGTAGTGATTTCACAAGGTTCCTTTGTTAAACACTTGACAAGTCACCTATCTCTTGCAGATCTTGACTAATGGAATGTACAAAAGTGTAGAACATCGTGCTATCGTCAATAAAGATATGTCACGAATCTCCATTGCACTCTTCCATGATGCAGCTCCTACTGCAATAATTGGCCCATCGCAAGAGCTCAAACAAGGGCCACTATACAAGGAGGTCATGTTCTCTGACCATGAATATGCCTTCTATGCACATGGAGCAAGAAGCAAGAGCATTGTTCAGTCATACATTATAGGGAAGTAGTGTGCCTCAAATGTTTCATCCTATGCAATATATATATGTTGAAGAATCAAGATTCTTCACTATAGAATAAGGATGCACTGAAACATTCTCTAGTTGTGACTTTTAAATGCCCATCCAAATATCTATTATAAAGAAGGACATGCATACTTCCAATCATGTCAAAACACCTTACATGCATATGTCTCCTTCTAACCTACTAGAGTTATTCTAGGCATTCCTAAGACTTCGGACATGTAGTATACACATCTTTCATTAGCTTGTAACGAATTTGTGGCTTTCTGCTAGTCTTTTAGATTCAATAATTTCATTTTAGCATGGTTTATTACAAGTATGATCCCTTGCAATGCAAAGGCCACCAGTTTCTACATGTACAAGTATTTGTGGTAAAAGCATAGAGAAAAAAACAACCATGTGAATTAATAAATAGATGAGGACGTAGTGGTAATAGATACCTTTTATATTATTAACTCCATAAAAAGGTAAAAACACAGGGTATATTGAGACGGCCTACTATGCCTATTGAGACCGTTACTATCCAAAGAGTCTCTTACATACTAAATTATTTTCGATCTTAGAAATAAAAATGATCCTCAATGTAAATTTTACAATGAAAAGTAAACCTCTAAGAGTTATAGAAAGGGTCCTAGAAGAAATATGTCCATGTTACAAAGTCAAAAGGAAATAATTAACAATGTAGTGAGTTGGAGCTACATTCCAATCAAAACCTTCAACCCTTGTGCAAGGTTATTCAACTCGCATAGTTTGATCTCACTAAAATTGTAAAACAATAGAAGTCATTAGTTTAGAATACTTATTTGCTAGTTTGATAGTATGTTTTCAATTAAAAGTTGTATGAAAAATACTAGTACATTCACTTATTTGAACACAACATTATGATGACCTTGGTTTGGCTCAAGTTTAGTTGCTTTCATCTTGCAAGGACACTCACCCTACGTGCGCATTGATATTAAAAGGTGCCATGTTGTGACTAATTGGAAAGTATAACAAGTTTATGACAACATAGAGTACTAAAATGATGCAAAAACTAGAATTATTGGGAATTGATGTAAGATTACTTCAGAGAAACATAGTTTCCTATTCTTTTTTAGGGGGTGAGATTTTGTTATAATGTGAACACATATATGATATCATGGGTACTTGGATTTTTTGAGGCAATAGTTTCAAGCCTTAGATCAAATAGTGTTGCTATTTATTATTGAAAAAATCTATAAGCATAAAAATGAATGTTCTTTTAAGATAGGAAAAATCTTTAGGTGAGTACACTAGGCAACTGATCATAGATTTTATGCAGACAATTATACTTGGAAATTTTGGTAAACATTCATTTCTCAGTGCTGCGCCAAATGACAATTATTGGGATTTTGGATGGACTCCTATTCCTTTAGAAGTTGCAACTTGATTTGGCCACAATCTCTCACCTTGTCTTCTAGAGACTTCACTTTAACTAATACGTATACTTCTCTCTATTCCCAAAAGCCGAGAATATATAACTAGCTTCCATGTATAGTAAACTCACCAACTTAACTTTCCATGTTTTAGTCTGAAAGCTTGAAGACTCAGAGTTGATTCCATAATTCAAGCAACATGATCCAATGTTGTTTCTTCTTTGCCTCGAGTACCAAGTATTCCAATGATGAGAGAAGAAGATGAGGAAGAAGAATGAGAGAAGCGAGATGGAGAAGAGCCTCTTATGCCTAGTTGTTTTCTCTCTTGTAATCTCGACTGTAGACTAAAACCTCTTACCATGAATGGGAAGAAGAATAAGAAAAGAAAAAAGAAGATATAGAGCTTCTCGATCCCAAGTTCCTCACTCTTCAACACAACTCTCACTCATTCACTCACATAGACACACACATTCTATATGTGTGTCTCTCTATAATTGACAATGGAGATAGAATGATACAATAAAAGAAGTGAATGGTTGCTTATAAAGTTACACTAATAGAGCTTCTATAGCATGGACACATAAATAAAATGATTACAGCCAAGACCTTCCTCCCTTATAAAGGCCAAAATATTTTAGGGTTTCCACGACCCTAGATTAGGATTAGTATTCTCTCTTGGATATCCTATCCACTTTGTGTGCTCTAAGCCAATCCTTCATAGATTTTATGCATACAATCATTCTTAGAAATCTTGGTAAAGATTCATTTCTTAGTCTTGAATGACAATAATTGGGACTTCGGATGAACTTCTATTCTTTTAGAAGTTGCAACTCGCTTTGGCGATAATTTCTCACCTTATCTTCTAGAGAATTCACTCTAACTAATTGTGTGTCCTTCTCTCTATTCCCAAAAGCCAAGAACATGAAAAAATTTAGCATCTCATGCCCAAGACTACTCCTTATATCTTTGTCGATTCCAAATGGCATTTCATGGGGATTGAAGGGGTGTACCAGAAAATGTACTCCCCTCTCATGAAGTTTTTGTGGGTTTTTAACCCCCTTAAGCTTAATTACTCAAAAATTGATTCAACCCTCACACGTGTGCACTATCGTTAAGTGGTTCACCTAAAATCAAAGGCACAAATAAACTCAGATTCGAAATTTGAAAACACAACCTTCTTCTCGGCATCATTTTCTATTGACTTGGCCTCTTGGATGCTATTTTTGATTCAATAATCCAAGCAACATGATCCAATGTTGGTGCTCATTTTCCTTGAGCACCAAGTATTCCAATGATGAGAGAAAAATATGAAGAAGAAGAATGAGAGAAGAGAGATGGAGAAGAGCATCTTATGCCTACTTGTTTTCTCTCTTGTAATCTCAACTCTAGACTAAAACCTCTTATTTGTTGGGGTAAAAGGCATCTGGGCTTACCCATGTACACTGTGACTACCATTCTTTATTCATATATAATATGATAGTGCAATAAGGGTGTCAGTTTAGTTGGACAACACCTACATTGTGTGTGCTCTTCTCTTCCACATCTTCCTCTTCTCCTTCTCCAATGCCATTGCATCCTCTTCAACTGGTATCAGAGCTTGATCATGGAGCTTGACGTGGCATTACTTTAGCTTAGATTGAAGACCTAGAGCTTGGAGCTTCAATGCTAGCCATGGCTTCTTCCCCTCGAGGTAAGATTTCATCTCCCATCTCTCCCCAGCCCTCATGGGCTCTTTGTAGGTGTTCATTGGGCTCATTGGGCACCTTGTATGCCCCCATTTTCCCCCTTATTCTCAGCATAACTAGTAGACCCCACAGGAGCAGCTCATGGCTTCTTTTTTTTTGCGTCTGTTTCAAAATCTGGCTCAAAATTCCCATTTTTTCTCATATACTGGGCATTTGGAACCCAATTTAGGCAAGGTAAGAGTCTAACTTGGGATTTTGGCACACTCCAAACGCAATGGTAATGCCAGATCTACCAAATTCTGATCATAGAATTTTTTGTAACAAATCTAAGTTGATTTACAGTAAGAAAATGTCATGATCTTAGCTTATGTGATGTTCTCGAGGCTTGGTATTTGATACCCAAATGCTTTGGGGATGTTTGCCCAATGTTTTGAGATGCTTTGGGACTTGGTTTGAGCTTCCATAGCTCAATTTATGTAGGGATTTACTGCTATACATTGTTTAGGCAGCAAAGTTTTATCAGGGACGGCTTATGCATAATGCTCTTTGTTGACATTCAGGTGTCTTGTTGAATGTATTGATGCTTGGTCATCATGGTTTATGCCCGAATATGCTATTTGAGAGCTATTGAGCCTTGATTTGGATGCGAACACTTCATTGTTGGTTGGGATTTATGCTACCTTGGTTGAGAAGTTATTTTACCTCGAGTTTGGTTATGCCTATGGTCTAGGGGTGCTCCCGACTACTCGGGATGATATGTTGATGTATTTGGATGATGCCACTTTGATGTTTATGCTTCTGAATGCTTCTTGAGCAAAGAGTACAACTCAATTCTTGGTTCACTGTCATTTTCTTTGCAGCTAGCATTTCACTTGACAAGGTTTATGCCCCGTGCTATCCATTATGGGACTAATATATGATGTGGATGCTTTTGGATTCGGCTGTAGTATGACATATGTTTGGGCTTGAATCGACTTGCATTTGAGACTTTTGTGGAGAAGTTTGCATTTGGTTGGCTTATCACTTATGCAGCTTGGATGCTATTTGGCCCTTAATACCCCAATTATGGATCTTGGATTTACTTGGATGTAGATACATGTTTGAGCAGTGCTTGCTCCATTGTCTTGGCAATTGGTTATTGAGATTTCATTGCTCATTGATGCTTGGTTCTTTGCGGGTTAATCCTTGATCAGTGGACTTCTTGATAGTGCTTGGGTTTAGCAGTTATGGCTTTGTTGCTTCTGTGTTGCCTAGCTTCTATGCTAGTTGGGTTGCTTTTGCCCATACATGTTAGAGAGCAGTTGCTCTTGATGCTTACCTGGCTAAGCACTTTGTCTACTATCATGTACTTTACAGAGCCACTTATTTGGATGTTTTTGTACAGATACTTGGGCTTCTCCTAGAACTTGAACATTGCAGGTTCTTATGCCACTTACCGGTTTTGCATTGACTTGGATGCTACTATGTGATCTAATGTACTGCAGAGTCATGTTTGCCATTATGGTTATGGGATGATTTCATGGCTGAATACCATATGATCTTATGACATATGTCTTATGATTTACCGTACTGTGGTTGGTTATGTCATGTAGTTGGCTATGACTCTTCTTCATGTGGAAGCTTTTGCATCCTTGGTTGATGCCTTTATGTCCTCTCGTCTGTTGAGGTTTCATGAGCCTTTGCAACATGCTTCCACTGATGTACTGCAGATGATTGTCTTTATGAGCAGGTTTTGTCTGTTGGGATAGCCCTTGATTGCTTGAGCTCCGTGGATGCTATGGATAGCCCTATTAATGATGACTTGGATTCCTTGTTGTCTTCTACAGGTTCTTCTACTTCAGATGTTGTTTTCTTCCATTGTGGGAAGCTTGGGCATGTTCAAAGAAAATGCTTTAGATGGATTAGAGAGCAGTAGTGACAGAGACGGACTTGACATGAGCAGAGAGTTAGAGATACAATAGATTTAGCAGGTTTTACCACTCTTACTAGTGGTGAGGTACATGCAGTTACCCATGATGATGCAGTTGAGCATGTACTCCTGTCATCTTGTTTCCCTACAACTTACTTGTTTAGTGATCATGCCTATGTATTTGATTGGCTTTTGGACTCTATGGCATCTTGTCATGTTACCTCTCATAGAGCGTGGTTCTCTTCTTACATGGAGGTTGACAGATGTATTGATTTGGGCCTTGAGCAGTCTTATGCTATTGTTGGTACAGGGGATATACACCTAGCTTTGCCTAATGGAACTTCTCTTATACTCAAGGATGTTTTACATGTTCCCATGCTCAGTAAGAGCTTGATTTTTGTCAGTCAATTGCATAATGCATGATATACTATTTCTCTTCAGGATAGATCAGGGAAGATTTGTCGTGGTTGCTTGGTTTTGGCCAGAGATTCTAGAGTTGGTTCTCATTACCCAGTTCATGTCTCTCATGTGGGAGATTCTATGGTTGCAGTTATCCAGATACCACATGCATTGTTATGGCATTATCGCATGGGCCATATGCACCACAGAGAGATGGAGATCTTGTCTCGTTTAGACTCATTGTTGCCTCCTATGTCGCTTACAGATCTTGACGCTTGCCCTGATTGTACTCTTGGTCCTTGTAGAGCCCCCTTGGCTTATGGCAATCGTAGGCATGCTCCTCTAGATCTTGTCCATTGTGTAGTATACGGACCTATGCCTTCCTAGTCACTTGGTGGAGCGTCATATTTTGTGACCTTTGTTGATCATGCTACCCACTGTATTTGGGCTTTCCCTTGGTGCAGATTGAGGATGCTACAGTTATGCTTGATAGGTTTATGGATTCTGCTAGTAGTAGGCTAGGTGCTTGCAAATGGATTATGAGAGTCATGCTCTCTCTCCTAGCTTTTTGACTTCTTGTCAGTAGTATGGCATTGATTTCTTGTGCCCATGGTATTATGGGATTGCTCATGGCATGTGCCTGACCTTACAAGCAAAGATTGCTTCTATGCTTACCATAGCTAGGTTGTCTTATGGCCTTTGGGCTAAGGCCCTTATGACGGTAGTCTATTTGGTTAACAGGACGCCCTGCTTGACCTTGGGTGGTATCACACCCCATGAGGCATGGAGTGGCATGCAGCCCTCCTATGATTACTTGAGGATATTTGGTTACCAGGCATCTGTACGTATGCCACATGAGCCTATGTCACATAGATGTATCCTTCTTGGTTATGGAGATGGTGACTTTAAGACCTACATATTATGGGATTTGGATGCCCAACATGTCATACACAGCCGTCATGCTATCTTCTATGAGACATAGACACCTCTCAAGCCTCTTGATGAGTGTTCAGTACGCTTTATGGCTGATTTTACAGTAGCTATAGTGCCATTACAACAAGCTGTTTATTCTAAAAATGAGGCACTTATTGGCCCAGATGACATAGCTATGCATATTAATCAGGGTTAGCATGTTGGTGGTCAGTTGCTAGACCCCTTGCAGGCTCATGAGAGCTGTTTTCTTGTAGTTTTGCAGGCTAGATAGCGAGCCATATGCTAGTACTCCACTTTGATGAGGCCACATGTAGCCTTGAGACCCTGTTGGACGAGTGTCCGGGATGTTGGCTCTCTTTCAGTGATTAACTCTGGAGAGTTTGACTGCTCTCCGCTGTCTTGTATACGCTACGGTGATGGTATACACGACTCTAATGCTTTATAACTATGCATTGATGAGTTGTGCTTGCTTCATGAGAAGCATTCTTGGATTGCTCCATTGTATGGAGCTGCGGGATTGCTTATCTCTTGGATGTCATGAACTTGGGGATGCTTGACTCTTCTTCTGCAGAGGTTCCTGACACTTCTTGCACAACTCGCTTTCCGATTGGGCGTTGGGTGAGATGTCATGATTCCTCACCTTGTCTTTTTTTTTTATTTTCTTTATTCTCACTCCCCAACCACATTGGCCTTTTAACGGGAGGTTATTGGGGTAAAAGGCCTCTGGGCTTGCTCGTGTACACTGTGACCGCCCATTCTTTATTCATATATAATATGATAGTGCAATAAGACTATCAATTCAGTTGGACAACACCTACATTGTGTGTGCTCTTCTCTCCTGTATCTTCCTCTTCTCCTTCTCCACTACCATTGCATCCCCTTCATTATCATGAATGGGAATAAGAAGAAAAAAAGTAAAATGAAGATGTAGAGCTTCTCTGTCCCAAGTTCCTCCCTCTCCAACACAACTCACTCATTCACTCACACAAAAACACACACACACACACACACACACACACTCTCTCTCTCTCTCTCTCTCTCTCTCTCTCTCTCTCTCTTTCTCTCTCTCTCTCTCTCTCTCTCTCTAATTGACAGTGGATATAGAATGATACAATAGAGAAGTAAAAGATTTCTCATAAAGTTACACTAATAGAGCTTCTATAGCATTGACACATCAATAAAATGATTACCATCAAGACCTCCCTCCCTTATAAAGGCCATAATCAGGACTAGGATTTGTACTCCTTTTATGTTTTAGGATTTCCACAACTATAAATTAGGGTTAGTACTCTCTCTTGGGTATCCTATCCACTTTGCATGCTCTTAGCCAATTCTTCCTTATTGAATGCTTATACCTTAAGCTTATTAGACTAGCATATCCTATTCTAATTATATTCTCATGGCTATTACCCATACAACAATTATGGGTTTTCTAAATATAATTGCGAGAAATGGTACAACATGTAAGGATATGAGCTTGGCTCTCATAAATATGTGTCCATATAGAAGTATAACTATCCAAAAGTAGTACAATAAACCTCCAAAAATAAATCTGATACTTGTTCTTTGACTTAAATTTCACTTTAATTTTCACATTTATTTTTAACGTTATTAAGGGTTAAAGGCTATCTATACCTAGCTACTAGTATTTACCTTGTACTTAGTGTCTACACACTTGTATATTGCAGGTGGCAGTGGCCCATCACTATCATCTTTATCTTGTATTCCCTATTCGAGGAACTTCCTTCATTCTACTTCATCTCGAGAAAGAGAGCTTCAACCCCAGCTTCCATGGTAGCCATATTTTCAATCCTAAGCTTGTTTCCTAGTTCCCAATGGACATTTTATCAGTGCCAAGTAACCTAAGAGAGTTACAAGTAGAAGGCAAATCCCTTAAGAAGTAGCCGACTCTTTAAAAGATTTACGTCCCTATATGTATGACTAGAAATACAATATGTTTTCACTATGAAAGTTCAAGATAAGAAAATAGAGAGGTAGAAATATTGGGGATAAAAGTGAATGTGCCTACATCGCTGTGTATTTACTTCATACACAATGACCACACACTTGTATACTGCATGTGGCAGACACCCATCATTCTCACTTTATTCTTTATTATTTTAGTGATTATTGAACAAGGGAAGGTCAATCACATATTGTGAATGTTGGAGTTCCCAGATATGGTATTTGTCTCTCTTGCTCTCTTGCTCCATCTGCCATAGTCCTATCAAATTTGGGCATTCTATAGCTAGAAACGAAGAGTGCAACAAGAGGTATAGATCTAAGTGCTTATAGAGTTAATTATTACAATATTTAGTTCTTTGTTTCACACAAAACAAAATAATTCTAGTTTAAATAGCAAATTATAATAAATTCTATAAAGCATGTTTGATGTTTAAGGGATGCTATTTTAGTGCCTAGATGATATGGTTATACTTTAGGATGATACTTGGATTATTAGAACTTGATTAACTCAAATTTACAAAGGTTTATTACTGTCATAAGAGTTTTGACAACAAGCATACAATAATGAGTTTCATATTTTGAATGTCTATTGTGTCTACATGGTATTTCTGGTGTGGTACATGTCTATGGTAATATCAACCATTGGTATTTGAGCCCAAATATGGTTATAACATGATTTGTCAATTGGATTTGAGCTACATTTGATATATTTGGGCTTTGGTTAGTTGATTTGAGGTTCCATGCTTAATCACTTATGAGTATTGAAGCTTCATTGGACACTTATGCTCCCAGATGTATTTGTGATGTGCTTGGGCTTCCTAGATGATTTGATGTATATGTCTTGAGCTTTGCTTGGTCACTTTACATTTTGGATTTACTTCTAGTGGGAGATGCTTGTACTTACTTGGTAGAGCTTGGTTCTTTAAAATAGTGGAACTCTTGATTCATGTACATACTCTCTTCTATGCTATTGGATGTAGTTGTCTTTACTTTAATGGGCTGATTTGATTTCGTGTACTTTTAACACTGACACTTGCCTTTGTCAATAGTTTGTTAGTAGTATAATGTACACGCTCACAAATACGATACCTAGCACAATATTATGATTTCCATTAGCTAACTTGCAAACTACACTTCATAAGAGGTCCTTGTCTTGCATGCATCAAAAGAAATTCAAAGCTTCATTGCAAGGTAGAGCCAGAGTGAAAGAACACAAGTGAAGGTAAGAGCAAAGCAAGAGCTATGGAAAATGGAGCAAGAGAGAAATAGAGAGAGACACTGTATGTACTCCAAGATTCACAATGTGTGATTGGACTTCCCTTATTCAATAGTTATTGAAAGAATAAAAGATAAAGTGATAGTGATGGGTGCTTCCACTTCTAGTGTACAAGTGTGCAATCATAGTATGTGAAGTAAATATAGGGTGGCATATCCACATGTGCTTTTATCACTAGCAACCTTCCACTTGAAGGAAAATGTGCCTCTAGCAGGTAGAGGATATGAAAAAATGATAAAGTATTAATGTATATAAAGTACAATAGAAGTTGCAACTCACTTTGGTGATAATTAATCTTCTAGAGAATTCATTCTAACCAAATATGTGTCCTTCTCTCTATTCTGAAAGCCAAGAACATAAGACTAGCTTTCATGTGTAGTAAACTAACCAACTTACCTTCCTATATTATAGTCTAATGAAGACTCTGAGTTGATTCCATAATCCAAGCAACATGATCCAATGTTGGTGCTCATTTGCCTTGAGCACGAAGTATTCCAATGATGAGAGAAAAAGATGAAGAAGAAGAACGAGAGAAGAGAGACGGAGAAGAGCTTCTTATGCCTACTTGTTTTCTCTCTTCTAATCTCAATTAAAACCTCTTATCATGAATGAGAATAAGAAGAAAAAAAATAAAATGAAGATGTAGAGCTTCTCTGTCCCAAGTTCCTCCCTCTTCAAAACAACTCTCACTCATTCACTTTCAAACAAACACACACACACACACACACACACACACACACACACACACACACACACACACACACACACATTGACAGTGCACATAGAATGATACGATCGAAGAAGTAAATTGTTTCTCATAAAGTTACACTAATAGAGCTTCTATAGCATTGACACATCAATAAAATGATTATACAAGGTGTTGAGAGACCCGATTAGGGCATCAGTTTATCAATAATCAAGTCTCTCTTTTATCCTTCCTTCTAGCTTTCATGGCTTCCCTCCACTTTCTCTCTCTTTTCCTATCTTTCTCTATCTTCTACTAGTCTTTCTCTCTCTTCTTCTCTCATCTTCTTCCTCTTTCTCTCTCCTCTCTACAATCTCTCCCTTCTCTCCTTCTCACTCCTAGGTCTCCTTCATTATAGTTGGTATTAGAGCTTAGTTTTTAGATCCTTCCTTTCTCTCTCCTTTTAGATTTAGTTCTCTCTTCAATCTTAGGAAACCCTAATTTTCTCAGGTACACCAGGACAAGTACAACATTGAAGACAACAGGAGTCAGGGAGTACTATAGAGATGGTAGCCTTCTTGGGAGTTTGAAAGATGTCTTCTCTTTCTTCCTTATAAGCTCCCTTTTGGAGCTTCCATGGAGTACCAAGCCAAGATCTGTGGAGCTCACTGCACAGCTCAAGGCTTCCTTGAATGTGGAGGAGTGTTTCATTCATGCTGCTGTAGAGTCTTTTTTCCAACCGAGAAGATGAGAAAAAGGTTAGTCCATCTCCAATGCTCATAAACAGCAGGGTTTTGGACGACGCCTTGGAAATGAAGCCTTTAGATACTCTAGATTCTGCTATAGTTGAGCCACTACATAGTTTATAGCGTGTAGAAGACAGTCTGTTAGAGCCAAAGCAGGTCCAGTTTACTGAGGAGGGTGAAAATGGGCCTACAGATAAGCCCTTGGACTTGGCAAATGCATATTTGTTCACAGAAGATGTTGTATCTACAGAGAAGAAGACGACGAGGGGAGAATCAACATCCTTCCCTTCTACGTCGGGCCTTGCAGCTTGGGCTTTTGAGCTTCCTCATTATCTGACTTGAAACTTTGCACATTTTCAACACTCCCAAATTTAATACAAAAGAGCTCCTCTTTCAACTCCCCGTCTGCAAAATCTGATGCATGCCAGATCCATGTTTTATCATTGCCTTGATGCTCCTGAAGTTTCACATTTGGGAGCATGATGAGACAAATCTTGTCTATTTCCTTGTGCTTTAAAAGGTGCACCTGTGATTCAGGGATGAAGAAAATCCCAATCATTAACAAAGTGCATGGAATCGCACCAGCAAGTACAAGCATCTGCCATTCAATGGCCTCATGTGATTCAGGCAAGAGAAAATCCTGTTTGATTGGCACTGAGCCATCCTGCTTTCTTGGCCTCATGCGATTCAGACAAGAGAAAATCCCACTTGATTGGCAATGAGCCATCCTGCTTTCTTGGCCTCATGTGATTTAGACGAGAGAAACGCCTGCTTGATTGGCACAGATTGATTGGTAGTGAGTCATCCATAGAACTAATGTGTTGATGTCGCATCCTTTGCTACTGATCCAAATTCATTCCAGGTGCCCCCTACTGTGTTTGAGCCTGCAAACACATCATCAATTGACACACTTCGCACATGGTGGAATTGTGTGGGAGGCAACGATTAGGCATTTGATGGAGACTAGGAGCTAGGCAATGCCGCAGATGTTGTAGAATGTGAATTGAGCTTGTCCACATCGATGTACACAGAAAACAAGTCGTCACTTGCTTCATCTGAGAGGTTGGAGTTTCCAACATGCCAGATTCACGATCAAAGATTATATCATCAGGCAATCGTAAGGGGATTTCAGATTGAGCCCTCCGGTGCCCTCTGTGAGAAGGCATGTCTGGTGTGAGATTCACATTGTACTGTAGGCCTGCATTTGCCCTGACATAGGAGAAGAGCCATTGCTTTCCCTCAGAAGGCTAAGGTTATCTTGAAGCACCTCAAGGAAACTTGGCCAAGTAATTAGAATTTGGCCAAGTCTAGAGACATAAATGACAAACTTCGAGGACGTTCCTGAAAGAAATTTTCATGTGCGCGATTATTTGGAGCTGAATCTTTCTGCATGCATGGATTGTTACCGTCCCCATCAGACTATATCAAGACCACTGCACACAAAAGGTACAAATTGCCTCCAGTTATCATTGTGAAACACATCTTCGCTCATTCTCAGAAATGTGAATACACACATAGGCTCAAATGTTGCGTCATGAGGATCATCTTTTAGAGTCAGGAGAGTGTTCTTCAAAACATGTCTATGAGCTCCACTGTCAAATCGAGGAAGGGCATTCTCCCTTGTGATTGGAATAGATGCTTTCATGGCTGCAAGGACATCTGCCCGTGCCTGTGTTCATTCTGCTTTCACCCGACTTACCCTCTTATTCTCACAGTTTTCATAATTTTTGTAGTCCATGCATTTGCAGTTATCAGAACAAAGAATGTTTACCTGAAAGCATTCAGAGACTGCTTGCAATTTTGGCCAATAAGCATTGGGGTTTCATTCTAGAGTAGCTTCAATCACTTCTTTTCAAACAGACTCATTCTCCACATTATTACAGTAATTCACAAGCTGCTAAAGCTTTTAATCTGGGCTAAACCAAAGGATGAAGAAGCTCCTCAAATGATTGGCTCTGATACTAATTGAAAGGTAGATCTTGAGTGGAAGCACATAAGTAGAAGCAAGAGCAAAGCAAGGGCTATGGCAGATGGAGTAAGAGAGCAAGAGAGATAGACACCATATGTGGAACTCCAATAGTCACAATATGTGATCGACCTTCCCTTGTTCAATAATCATTGAAAGAATAAAGAATAAAGTGACAATGATGGGTGTCTGCCACCACTTGCAGTATACAAGTGTGCGGTCATTATGTATGAAGTAAATATAGGGCGATGTAGGCACGTGCACTTTTATCCCTAATATTTCTACCTCTCTATTTTCTTGTCTTGAACCTTCATAGTGAGAACATATCATCTTTCTAGTCATGCATATAGGGATGTAAATCTTTTAAAGAGTGGGCTACTTCTTAAGGGATTTGTCTTCTACTTGTAACTCTCTTGGGTTACTTGGCATTGATAAAATGTCCATTGAGAGCTAGAAAATATGGCTACCATGGAAGTTGGGGTTGAAGCTCTCTTTCCTAGGATGAAGTAGAATGAAGGAAGTTCCTTGAATAGGGAATATGAGATAAAGATGATAGTGATGGGCCATTGCTACTTGCAATATACAAGTGTTTAGACACTAAGTACAAGGTAAATACTAGTGGCTAGGTATAGATAGCCTTTAACCCTTAATAACATTGAAAATAAATGTGAAAAGCAAAGTGAAATTGAAGTCAAAGCACAAGTATCAGATTTATTTTTGGAGTTTTAATATACTATTTTTGGATAGTTATGCTACTATATGGACACATATTTATGAGAGCCAAGCTCACATTCTTACATGTTGTACCATTTCTCACAATTATAATTAGAAAACCCATAATTGTTGTATGGGTAATAGCCATGAGAATATAATTAGAATAGGATAGGTGTAATGAAGGAGACCTAGGAGAGAGAAGGAGAGAAGGGAGAGACTGCAGAGAGGAGAGAGAAAGACTAGCAAAAGAGAGAGAAAGACAATAAAAGAGAGAGAAAGAGGGGGGAAGCCATGAAAGCTAGAAGGAAGGATAAAAGAGAGACTTGATTATTGATAACTGATGCCCTAATTGGGTCTCTCAACACATTATATACCCTGTCAGTATAATTGGGTATTCCCATTATATACCCTAATTGGGTCTCTCAACACATTATATACCCTGTTAGTATAACTGGGTATTCCCATGGTAATCCGTGTCCTACCCGTCTATCCCCACTCTTTTACATTCCATCTCGACCCCGAAGGTTTTTTCCCTTTAAAAAAAAAAGAGAACCTATGGCTCACAACGAAAAAGGGGGGGTTGCAGAGTACTACTCTACTCAGCATTACAAAGGAGAATATGGGTATGGTGAAGTACAATCTCATGTGGAATTGGGGCATAGAATTGTGTATATAATGTATGTGACATGTGCAAGTTGATAGCATATGAGTTTCGCCTCCAATTCTTGACAATTAGGGGTTGACAAACAGTGGACAACATGTTGTCCAAAACAGGCCCATTAGAGAAAACTTGTCATAACTTCCTATGGGCAGCTCTGATTGAGGCGGGTGACATGTCAAAATGAAGCTCATGAAGCGTACTTTCAAGCCATATAGGTGACACTTGATTGTCATTAATGCAGGGTAAAAATTGTTCTGAAATAGTATGCTATCTATAAGTTGTCTGCATTTCAGACTGGGGCAAATTTAGCTACTGCTCAATCAAAATTGCATCCTTGAAGTGCACTGGTGAAATGCTGATCAGCATATGGCTTTTCCAAGACCATTCCATTCCCCGGAATCAAATGGATAACCTGCATAATAAGCATCAAGAGCACAAGGGTTATCCATAGAAGCATGGGTCACCATACTACCACCGAGGTCAAAAGGATAATTGTGATTCAATGCATCCGCTGTATCATAGAAATAATTCATGGTGTCATTGTGAAGCATTGATGGTGGCACAAGATCCTTACCGACCCATACGGTAGCATGCATTGACTTGTCCATAAACTCATTGAGAACCACTAGGTCAAATCAGACTGGAGCATATGAGGCTGCAATCAATACAACATTCAATGTATCAATCCCTAGGCATTTCATGTCCATGAGTTTCACATGTGTGGCTATTACTGGGAATTCAAAGTTAAAAACCTTGGGCTAATGGGGCATTTGCTCATGAGCCTGTGGTAGTGAGATGCTCTCATCATGGCATCGTTCTTGAGAAGTATCATGTGGCTCATAAGGATGTGCATGTTGCTTATAGTAATAATCAAGTGGCTGATGATATCGAGCACTCCATTGCTGATAATGATGTTGCTCCCCATGTACATACTCATATACATTTGCATGATGTTGTCCATGTATGTGACCAAAATGCAGTTCATAAGAACATATATAGTCATCAGAAGCATGCTGCTCAAAATATTCACACTCATCATATGCATGTTGACCATAAGTAGGCGCATGCACTTGCCTTTGCACATCGAACCCATGCCAATGGTCATGGTACTCATAATGTCCATGAGAATGCCCATACATGCCTTGCTGACCAAAATGTCCATGGGTGCCATGCTGCCCATGCATTATATGTGGACCAAACTGATTATTAGGGCCTTGTTGTTCAAAATTCCCATGCTACCCATGTGCACATGCATTAGGGCCTTGCTGCCCAAAATTCCCATGCTACCCATGTGCACCTGCATTAGGGCCTTACTGCCCAAAATTTCCATGCTGCCCATGCAATACATGCAAACCAAACTGAACATTGGATCCTTACTGCCCAAAAATGCCATGTGCATGCTGCCCATGTGCACTTTGCATACTATGTTGCCCAAAATTTGCATTTTTCCCTTGCATATAGCTTCCACTACGGGGGAGCTATTTTCCCAAGGATGGGCTAGAAGGGTTCATCATGGGTGATGGGTGAATGGGTTCATCATGGGTGATGGGTGAATGGGTTCATCATGTCGCATAGGGGGCCCACCTAGCTCATAGGTGCTATGGGGAAGGCTATGGGTGCCACCAAAACCTTGTGGGTTACACCCGGTCTCCAAGATAGGAGGGGAGTTGGCCTCATGGGGAGGGACATGCTCCTTGTGGGTTACACCCGGTCTCCAAGATAGGAGGGGAGTTGGCCTCACGGGGAGGGACATGCTCCTTGGGCTGAGCCGAGGAGGGTGCGATGGAGGGGATGAGGGCGCCCATGTGCTCGATGAGTAAGTCCAACTTGGCCATCATCTCGGAATGACACTGATCTTGGCAGGTTTCCATCTCCATATGGCATTATTCTAACTCTCGATGTCGGTCGGCATGACGAGTCTCATGTTGGCATAGAGTATGGTTGAGCATAGAGAAGCATTCCATCTTGGGGTAACCCTCTTTAAACATGTCTTCACGATCCTCTTGGGTTGAGCTAGGATCATTCATTGAGGTACGGGAGTCCCTTATTTCACGCTGGAAGTCCTCTTGGGCCTTTGCTTTACCCTTGTGGCCTGCCATACTAGGTGCAGTCCACCGGACCCCCTGTCACAAAAACTGCAATATCTCGAGCTAGGGAGCTTTGATCGGGGAACTTTCTAGTTCACAACGGAGGGGAGAGTGCCTCTACGAGCCAATGCAAAAAATTTTATGACAGAAAATATTCAAAATTGACTGTGAACAATTTTCTATGGTTGTACTGAAGGGGACTGCAACCTGCCCCGCAGGATCACTGCGTACAAAAGTGGTTGTAACTCTCCAATGGGGGCTCCGATTGGGGAGCTTTCAAGCTCTCCTTGAAGGTATTGATCCCCTCTACGCAAAGAGCATAGGTATGTAATAACATGTCTTATACAGAAAATTCTGTAATAAGAAATGCATGGCTGAACTATGTAGTCTAGCACCCTGTTTTTAACTTTGAGAGGATTGTTTTGAACAGTCGATACCCTGTAGGGTCTAACCAACTTATCAAATTGAATGAGGACCTTTGGGAGACCTATGAGTTGGAAGTTGTCCTGTAAATCATTGTAGGTTGAAAGTCGTTGCTAATATGATCCAAACCATTGCCACATTGGCCAAATGCATTTCCAATAAGAGCATAACCTTGTCAAACATGATCATCTCATGACCACATAAGCATCACTACCAAATAGGGGCACATAATTGCCAACATAGACAAGTTCATAGACATCTCAATGTCAGCATGAGCATATGAGTGCCACCATAAGTGTCATTGTCAAAAAAAGTCAATGTGTCAATATCCTTTGCAATTATGATATAATCTTTGAGGCATAAGTATACCACATCCATAGATCAATTAGCATCAAAACACCTATCATGCACTTCCATGTCTAACACTATCACTGTCAGCATGTCAACTGAGCTAGTTTGAGGTTCCAGTTTGCAGTTTGTGTTCTCTATCTTTAAGGATCCTCTACTGATGATCAAATATGTTGCTCACCTTAAGAATCCTCAATGTTGTAGGAGAGAAGATGATGGGATGTTGGCCTATTTTATTTAGCAAGAGAGACTCAATGTGGCTTCAATAGAAGAAGAATAGTCTTCAATTTTTAGTATATAAGTTTCAATGTATTATCACTCTTAATAGGATGAATGTAGAACTCAAGTCCTTGACAAAATCTGAAGTAGACTGTGGCTGCCACCCTGGTTATTTCAGCAAATAGATTCGTTGATGCTCCAATGGTAGAAAAAGAACCTTCAATATGGCTATAAGGATCTTTGCATAGCCTTGTTTAAGGCTATTGATCATTGACTCTTTAGATCAGAAGCAACCAGTAGAAAGGACACTAACATCAATCTCTTGTTGAGTACATGGTAAAGACATGAGAGATGTTGCTACAACAGAATGCTCCAAACCATCCAGACTATTACACATGCACCATTTCTAGTAGAGACACTATCAAAGCTAGTTGGTGTTCCTGCATCTGTCTCAGTTTGGCTTCCCCCACATGTCACAAGACATTGTTCTCTAGTTGAGATTTCAGAGAGCAACATTATCTTCACTAACCATTCCTTTGAGCTTTCAGCAGTGCCAATGGAAGCTTCTTTTGTAGGATTTTGGAACCTTCTTATCTTTCGTATAAGATATAGTGGCACCACAGCGGGTTCAGTAAATCCACCACCACCATCGACAACATGTGCTTGCTTGCAATTTCAAACAATGCCAATTCATCAAGAGGAACATCTTGGAAGAAAACTAGTATGACAGTTGGACTTTACTTCCATCTATGATGGTGCATCTGTAGATACTTTAATCCACCATAGCCATTATTTCTTCCTCCCGAGGTATGCATTGAGCCTTCCCTTCTCTCGACTTGTTTCACCTTGCTCACAGCTTATTTAGGAGCTTTTCATGGCTTAGCTAAGTCTTCTTGAGTGCTTATTGAGCTGAGGAGCTATCATTTTATTCATTTTGAGTGGATACAAAGTATGCTTCAAAAGTTGTGTGGAAAACTATGGTAGCTTGATAGCACTTCGTATTTTGGCCATAACTTTTGTATAAGGTATCAAATCTAGGCCTTCTATAGCTAAAAACAAAGGGTGCAACAAGAGGTATAGATCTAAGTACTTATAGAGTTAATTATTACAATATTTAGTTCTCTGTTTCACACAAAACAAAATAATTCTAGTTTTAATAGCAAATAATAAATTCTATAAAGCATGGTTGATGCTTAAGGGATGCTATTTTAGTGCCTAGATGATATGGTTATACTTTAGGATGCTACTTGAATTACTAGAGTTTGATTAGCTCAAATTTACAAAGGTTTATTGTTGTCATAATATTTTGGACAACAAGCATACAATAATGAGCTTTATATTTTGAATGTTATAGTGTCTACATGGTATTTCGGGTATGGTACATGTCTATGGTGATATGGAGCATTGATATTTGAGTCCAAATATGGTTATGATATGATTTGTCACTTGGATTTGAGCTACATTTGATGCATTTGGGCTTTGGCTAGTTGCTTTGAGGTTCCATGCTTACTCACTTATGAGTATTGAAGATTCATTGGACACTTATGCTCCCAAATGTATTTATGATGTGCTTGGGCTTCCTAGATGATTTGATGTATATGTCTTGAACTTTGCTTGGTCACTTTATATTTTGGATTTACTTCTAGTGGGAGACACTTGTATTTACTTGGTAGAGCTTAGTTCTTTAAGATAGTGGAACTCTTGGTTCATGTATATACTCTCTTGTATGCTATTAGATGTAGTTGCCTCTACTTTAATGGAATGATTTGATTCCATGTACTTTTAACACTACCACTTTCCTTTGTCAATAGTTTGTTAATAGAATAATGTACATGCTCACAAATACAATGCCTAGCACAATATTATGATTTCCATTAGCTAGCCCACAAACTACACTTTGTAAGAGGTTCCTTGTCTTGCATGCATCAAAAGAAATTCAAAGCTTCATTGAAAGGTAGAGCCTGAGTCAAAGAACACAAGCTAAAGTAAGAGCAAAGCAAGAGCTATGGCAAATGGAGCGAGAGAGCAAGAGAGAGAGACACCGTATGTGAAAACTCCAACAGTCACAATGTGTTACTATCCCTCCCTTATTTAATAGTTATTGAAAGAATTAAAAATAAAGTGATAGTGATGGGTGCCCTCCACTTGTAGTGTACAAGTGTGCAATCATAGTATGTGAAGTAAATATAGCGTGGCATAGCTACATGTGCTTTTATCACTAACAACCTTCCACTTGAAGGATAATGTGCCTCTAGCAGGTAAAGGATATGAAAAAACAATAAAGTATAAATGTATATAAAGTACAATAGGATGAAGAATAGATGTTGTAAAGCGTTTTTTTGAAAATTGAAAACCCATAGTCAAATTGTAGTTAGGTTTGATTTCTGTTAGCTTAGTTTTTTGCATGATTGATTGTTTTATTATTTTGTAGTTGTATTTTTTAGTGTGGAAACTTGATAGCCTTACTCAAGTTTGGTATTTTTTTGGACACACTAGAGTTGGAGCTTGTTGATAGCTATTGAACATTGTGGAACAGGTTTGTTTTCTTGTCGAGACTCTAGCACATCACGGGGGTAATGGGTTCACGAGCACTTCATGATGGACTTGTTTGATGCACTATACTTAGGGGTCATCTCCTATTCTCAACAAATATTTCATTGCCATGGATTCACATTTTGCACCATCGTTGAGTACTAGCACATCATGAGGCGGCCCGTTGTAGCTATATGTAGTAACTCTTAGTTGCATGAGCATATGAGAGAGCACTTGTCATTGAGCACACACTGTTTTTTGCACGTACGAGTGTAGAGACTTGACATACTAATCATGAAGGTGGAACTTGGATGCTATAGAGTCAAAGTGTTGGCTCAAGTTTATTTCAAGGTATGATAATTTTGTGCAATTGGTTTTGTGTTCAAAGTTTGTGTTTTCAACCACTGTTTGGTGTGTGTGATGCTCTACCCAATTTGAGTTTTTCCATTGTAATTTTGAGCTATACGAGGCATTGTTTATTGTTTGGTTTCATGTGTGGCTTGTGGTGTTTATCAAATATTTAAATTTTTTGTGTTGTAGTATTCATACAACAAAGTTAATATATCTCACATGCACTCTTTAATGTCTCGTTATCGAGTTGTGAGTGAGGCTTGCTCTGGATCACTACTCGCATAACATCTCTTTTTTGGTGCCCTTTGTTGAGGAGTGCCAAAAAAGTTGACTTTGTATGATTTTGTGGATTTGGTTTCTTGTTTGAATTGTTTTCTGATGGCCAATTCTCTTCTTGAATTTTAAGGAAAGAAGGAAGAGGATCCTCGACAATTCCTTGAAAAATTAGAGCTTGGATGTATTATCGAGTGAATAAGTGACTCAACCCTGAAACTTCAAATTTTAAAATTTCAATTATTGGATGAAGGTCATTATTGGTTTGAAGATTATGAAAAGACCCTTAAATTAAGAAATCCTCTTGTTCCTATGCAATATGAAGCAATCAAAGAAGTGTTTCTTGACCATTTTAAGGAATTTGAAACTTCTTAAGACCTTTGGAGAAAAAAGAAACTTGTCAAAAAAAAAGAAAACTAGACCATTGAATTTTTTGCTTTAGAGTACACTAGACTTTGGGATAGTTGAAATGTAACTGTAAGCCCTAGAGAGAGAGCTCCGAAAAGGTTGAAATTAAACATTTTATAGAAAAATTACAGGGAGAGGTGAGGAAAAAATTGGAAATTAAGGAACTGAGCACATTCGATGACGCTATAATGATTACCATAGAAAAAGAGAGAAAATTTGAGAAAATTAAAAAAAGAGAGTCATTTTGAACACGTGTTGACAATAGAGATCAAAATTGGCAAAGGGTTGAACAGAATTATCAAATCTTAGCAAGACAAAATGCTCAATTAGCATCAGAGGTTGAAGATAAATTATTAGGTCAAATGCAAAACATGAGGTTAGGAGCTTTAAAAGGTTGACCCTTAGGAAAAGGTAACGAGGGAATGATGGGACAATCTAATCAAGAAAATATGAGAGGTGGAAGAGGAGGAAATGGAGAGGATATTTTCAAAGAATAATGGTAACTTGTTATTCATGTGGGAAGATAGGTCATATAAGTACAAATTGTCTGTATCCACCTAGAGCAAGAGGGGATACATATCCTTTGCCTCAAATTTTGCCTAATAGACAAAACGGTTATGGTATAGAAATAAAAGACCAAAATTATTTTCAAACACAAAAAACAAGGGAAGATGGAAAAGGAAAGACCCCAATAAATTGTATTCTTGTAGAAAAAAAAGATGAGGAAAAGAAAATTGTAGATGCAATGCCAACAATGAAAAGAAGGAGAAATGTGGAAAGAGATAAATATGAGACCAGTAAAGCTAGAGAGAAAAGAGGGAGGAAGCTCAAAAAGGAGAAAAAAATGAAGGAGTGAAAAAAAGAAAACCTAGAAAACATTATAATACTTTAGATATTCCTTCAAGGGAAAGGGAAAGTGACTATGAATTGAAAAAAGATTTGATGGGTAGAAAAACAGATATAATGTTTGCCCAACTAATGGAGTTATGTCCTAGGATGAGAGGACAATGGAAGAAATTAGTAGATCTGTAATGGAGGGAAATACCTAGTGTCACACTACCCTAGGTATAAAAGGTGTGAAGGGCATTGACATGGTACCAATTTATGAATATACATCTATCCTTTCACCTTCTTCCCTGTCCTTCCATGGCTACCAGCCATTTCTCTCTTCTTTTCTTATCTTCTCTCTCTACTCCTAGTATTTCTCTCTCCTCGTCACTTTCTCTCTCTCTCTCTCTCTTCTCTCTATAGTTCTTCTCTCTCTTCTTGCACCTCTTCTCTCTCTTAGACAGTCCCTCTCTCTCTTCTTTCTCTCTCTACTGTCCTCTCTCTTACAAGTGGTGTCAGAGCCTAGGTTTCTTGATCCCAGTTTGGTTACATTTCAACTAATTTTTCCTATTTATTTAATCAGGTCATCTATGGTGGCAGACAAGTACCAGGATTACAGACTTACACGCAACAGTGCATTAACCAGTGGACATTCCCAAGGAGAAGACACACTGCATTGAAGGCATTTTCAGAAGTTGGAGGTAAAAATGGGGATCATGTGAGCAAACCTGCAGCAAGAGCAGTAATAAGACCTGTTGCATAGCCTACGAGAGCATACCATACATAATTCTGGCCTTTCCAGAAAGTATTCAACTCATTATTGCAATTCATGCTTTTCCATTGTGACTTACTGTGTCTCCAGACTCCATAGCCCTAATAGTCTTCGCCCTATCTTCATCTACCTTGGCTTTACTAGTGTGGCTGCTGGGATCTCCGGGCTCCAGAGCCTCAATAGTTTTCACCCTGCCTTTATTCTCTACTGCCCATTGTTCAATATTGACTGAGTTTAAGCACAAATTTTCCTCCAAGAGCTTCAAATTCTCCATCCATTTTTCTTTTCTGGACTTGAGATCAGCAAGCTCAAAAAATCAGGATCTTTTGAGATCATGATCTTTTCTTGCAAACACAGTATTAAGCATCAACTTCTTGTTACTGTCCTTCCTTTGCAGATGAATGGTGGGGTTCCGCCGAAGTCGCTTGCCTTGTCCAAACTTGAAGCAGGATTCTCTACTTTGATTCATTGCAACGACAGATGATGCAGTTGCCATATGGAGGGTAAACGAATTGAAAAGAGCAGCTTCCAATTCTTGTGCTTCAAGGCCCTCGATGATCTCTGACATGGTCACCACGTTGTCATCATCTTCCCCTGCATGCGCAGTTCCGTCAGGATTCTCTAAGGTGCCTGCTTCACCCTGCCCTCGCTGACAAGCTAATTGCAGAATGGGGCTGCATTTTCCGGACATGCACTTGAGACATGTTCATTGATGGAGTGCGAAATTGTCCATGCTCTGGCACTACGCTGACAACACCACCACATCAATCCCGTACTTCCCAACTGTTAAACTTACGTGATGTTATGAGATGATTTAAATGGTATAGTACATTTACACAGGTTTCTTCTATACACACCTAGGACGAGTGTCAAAGAAGAGGGCAGAAGTAGCCTTTATGGCGTCTACCAAAAATTTAGACATCCGACCTAAAAACAAAGAGCTGATTGCAACTCAAAGGGAGGAGATGGTGTTAAGAAACACCATTGCTTGATGGACCATGCACGCCGGCTCAGAAATGAGATCCGAATTCTCCTACCATTCGATCACTTGGCTACCTTCTTAGCTTTTTTGGCAGGTGGCTTGCTGGCTGGAGCCTTGGGCTTGGGAGCAACCTTCACAGATTTGGCCTTCTTCAGAGCAGCCTTCTTAGGCGCTGCAAGCTTTTTTAGGTGCAGATGCAGTAGGCTTCTTGGCCTTGGTCTCCGCAGAGAAGATTTTTGATGGAGACTTCTAAAATCTGAATTGCACAGCTGTAGATGGTACTTTCTGTTTTCCAATCTTGAACTGTATGCAGGGATTGCTTTTGTCTTTGCCAGTAGTACAACCAAAGATCTACTCTCTATAACACTGTTCAGACTGCTGCGATTGCCTAGCTTGTATCCAGTCCTGACTAAGAGGTGTCTGTACACGATATTCAGACCTTTCTGGTGCCACTTCTACACCTTAGCTTTGATCAACAGATGTGTGTCTTTGTCATCAGAATGGTCTAGTATTTGGACAAGTAATCTATCTCTAGGCCAGTCTAATTGGCAACAGCTCCAATCGATTGTTGATATACCGCCCTTTTGTTGCACATAGGCATCTGAATGAGCACCTTCGGATAGCCAGCATTGGGTTGCTCCAGATCATCAGACTGAAATGACTGTACCTTTGGTATAGGTTTGATCTTCTTCAGCTGATCCACACCACACCCAGACATTGTGTCAATCTATCCACCGACGACTAAATCAGGAACAACATGATACAGCCATTTACCAGTGATTGCAAAGAAGGTACAGATACTTCCCAGTTGCTTCAAGCCAAGGTGCAGACTTCACTTCAATGTATTGTAAAGTCTAGATTGGAATAAAGAGTTGATTTCAGACCCCTTTTGGTAGGAAGCATTTATAGAAACATTCTGTGAGACTGGTCTAGAAGGTTGCGGTTGGATGATTGTATTGAGACAAATGCCTTGCTCTCAACTGAATTCAGGGCCTGATCATAACAATATTGTTCCAGAGTGTGAGAACTGATTTCAGGCTCCTTTCTAGGACTTACTGGGCTGTGAACTGCAGTTCCTTCTTTATTTGCTTGATCTGCCATAGTATCTTCCAAAGGAGACACTTGTGGTACTGTTTACAAACATTGGGAAGCTCATTAGCTTGGCAGATTTTAGGTTCTTTGCCAAGTTATGGCTTACCTATTATACAAGGGAAACAACAACAGCACAAGTGGCAGAGAATGCAGTGGAATGCAAGTGGTAGTAGTGGAATACTCTAGATTTCAGTCTTGGTTCCATCAACACTAGCTGCAGACATACTAGCAGTAGTAGCAAATTCAGCAGAGCAGCAGTTCTGAGGCTTGAAGCAGTAGTGGGCAACAATTGCTTACATGGTCTAAAGTTTAAAGCAACAGTGAGCAGCATTAGTAGGCAGCATGTATGCACATTGCAATGTAACTACCTGTGTTGAGATATACTGTGAAGACATATTGGGGTGGAAAAATGGCAATGCCAAATTTGCCACACTTTTTGACAAATTTAATCAATTACTTGCAAATGAAGAAGTAGAACTAGAGAAGAGAGCAAGATTTACATCAGTGGAAGAAAATGCATATACTCAACCACATTGTCCCTATGGACAACAACATGGTTCCTATGAGCAGCGTGCTTATGTATGTGAGCAGCAAACATCAGTGGAAGCAAATGCATATGCTCAACCACATTGTCCCTATGGACAACAACATGGTTCCTATGAGCAGCATGCTTATGTATGTGAGCAGCATGAGCATCATTGGGGACAGCATGATGTTACTCGAGGAAAGCTTCTCACCCATGTTGATATAAGACAATTGCATGCTCAAGGTCTATGCTACCGATGTGCTAAGCCTATGTTCTCCAATCACAAGGATATATGTAGGAAAAGGAATGCTAAACTAGCAATTATTTTAGAGTTTTTGGATGATGAGAACAATGAAGAGGAGACGAACAAGCGTATGACATAGTGGATCATGAAGATCATGAGCAGATCGCTGATCAAGTGGACATTCCATTGCAGCCCCATGAGAAGACCCTTCAGTCCAAGGATGTTGTGTTTGTATGCCCGGTAATTGCCAAGAATGCTGGGATCATGGACATGCAGCACATCGGGAATGATGTAGGAAAATTTGCAAAGTATGCAGTACTGTATGTTTTCAATAGCACCCATGCACATGCCAAGTCTAATCATATAATGCTCATCAGAGACTTGATGCAAAAGTCAACATTCATGATCATTCCAGCTTCACTCATGAATGATAATCCATTGCATGGAAGGGATCACCACTTTCCTTTTGATCCCGGTGGCAGTGCAGAGATCCACGTTTGTATGGATGATTTGTACACTAGTGATGCTTACCATGCAGGTTATCCATTTGATCCTGGGGGTTGAAAGAAAGCTCTATCTACATCAGCACTCCCCGGTGTAGTCCCCTCACCTTGAGGCAACAACCTTGGCTGAAGATGACTCAATTTGGGCATGTTTTGCAATAGACAGCCATCTACTTTCGAGCAGTTTTGGGCCTGCATTAAGTGTACCCTTGCATGACCTACCTAGGCTGAAAATACCCTCAACAAGCTTCGTTTTGACATCTCACACGCCTCAATCAGAGATGCCCATAGGAAGTTATGACCAGTTTTCTCCAGCAAACCTGTTCTGGACAGCATGCTGTTCACTGTTTGTCATTGTCAAGAATTGGAGGCCAAACTCATATGCTATCAACTTGCACATGTCATATACATCATATCCACAATTCTATGCCCCAATTCCACATGAGATTGTACTCCACCATACCCATATTTTCCTTTGTAATGCTGAGTAGAGTAGTGCTCTACAACCCCCCCCCCCCCCCCCCCCCAACTATCTTTCCCACTTGTAACGCTGTACAGAGTAGTACTTTGTAGCCCACTACCTAGCCATACTACTTGGCCATACCAATAAGTCCAATCTTTGTTTTTGAGAACAAAACTTTATTTTGAGTGGGGATGGATTGTAATGGAGGGAAATACCTAGTGTCACACTACCCTAGGTATAAAAGGTGTAAAGGACATTGGCATGGTACCAATTTATGAATATACATCTGTCCTTTCACCTTCTTCCCCATTCTTCCATGGCTGCCAACCATTTCTCTTTCCTTTTCTTATCTTTCTCTCTTTACTCCTAGTCTTTCTCTCTCCTCGTCACTTTCTTTCTCTCTCTTTCTCTTCTCTCTATAGTTATTCTCTCTCTTCCTGCACCTCTTCTCTCTCTTCTATAGTCCCTCTGTCTCTTCTTTCTCTCTCTCCTGTCCTCTCTTACAAAATCCAAAAGAGAGAGAGAGAGAGAGAGAGAGAGAGAGAGAGAGAGAGAGAGAGAGAGAGAGAGAGAGAGAGAGAGAGAGAGAGAGAGAGAGAGAGAGAGAGAGAGAGAGAGAGAAAGGAATTGTAAGAGTTTTGAGTGTAGATGAGTTACTGATATTTGTCATGTAGTTGATGCTTGGTATAAAAACCAAAATATAAGAGAGGCTTACATAGATGGAGGAGCACAAGTCACTGTGATTACCCAAGCATGTGTAGAACAATTTGGATTTCGAATAGTTGTAGGATTGGGATTTTGAATTAGGCTTACAAATCATGCTAAAGTGAAATGTATAGGAATTATACAAAATCTCGAAGTCAAGGTGCATGAAGTTGCAATGAAAATCACTTGTCATGTTATGCCAACAGGATTAGGAGTATTTCCACTTATCCTGGGTAGGACTTGGCTTAGAAAGGCAGGAACAATACAAGATTAGGGAAAAGGAATCGTAACAATTTATGACCGTAGAGGAGTAGCAAAGAAGTTTGATATGGCCTTGAGAAAGGAATTAGTAAATGAGGATGACAATGAAGAAGAAGAAGAAGAGGAAAGTGATAGTGCTAAAGATGAAGATGAAAGTTTAGATAGTGATTCAGATCCAAAAGTTTCATCAATAATAATTGAGCAAAACAAGGAAAAGAAGGAAACTCCTTAGATAACAGAGTGAAGCCAATAACTCATATCGGACCATCAATAGTTTCAAGAATATCAAGAAACATTGAAAAATCTAAATTTAATCTTTCTTCTCAAGAAAAAGGACGTTTCTTTTAATTAAAGGATGAAGAATTATCTTCAGAAGAAGAATTTTCATAAGAAATGTCAAATAAATTCCAAATTATAAATGTTAAAACTAAGGGAAATTAAAAAAATGGATCAATTGGAGATGATGAGGAAGGGAAACTAGATGAATTAGAAAATTTGATGGAATGACCTTAAGTTTCCACAGAAAAAAGTGAGTTTCTAGAAAAAATTATGAGTCGAGTTTAACCAAAGGAGAAAGAAAACAATATCATACAATCATCAATAAATATCCAAATATTTTTGCAACTTCATACACAGAAATAAGAGAAATGAAAGGGGAAGGGCTAAAAATAGAACTTAAAGAATATGCCAAGCTAGTATGTAAAAAATTAAAACCCCTAACTTCAAAACAAATGTTAGTCTTTGAAAGAAGAAGTAGATAAATTGTTGCAAGCATGATTTATTTATCCTGTAGAACATTCAGAATGGGTAAGCACAATAGTTATAGCATCAAAGAAAATTGGAGGTTGGAGAATTTGTGTAAATCATAAACCTCTAAATGCTATAAAAAAGAGAGAACATTATCTGCTTCCTTTCATAGATGAAATTTTAGATTCAGCAGCATGTTTCGAAAGGTATAGTGTTTGTGATGGATATTCTGGATATTTTCAATTACCCATTGCTCTTGAAGATCAGATAAAAATAACTTTTATAATACCATGGGGTTATTTTTGCTATAGAGTTTTACATTTTAACACCATATTAGAGATTTTGGAAATTTCCCAAGTCCCACTTTGAATGAATGTCTTACTTTTGTGAATGAAAGAGAGCACTATGTTTATGTTTATCTTTAAAGGACACTTTGTATGTTACAAATATGAGATCACACATCTTGAGAGCTTAAATGATGAATGTAAGCTATGTGGCTGTTATAAGATTTGGATTTCGCCTCCATCTTTTCTAGAATACTAACAAAATATAATGTTGTATGGTGGTGGAAACATCAAGGAGGCTTAACTAGTATATATCTAGGAAATTTCCAAGATTAATATAAGAATACAAAGGTTTGATGGAGTGAAGAGAGAATTTAGAATACAAGAGCCTTAAACATTGTATGAAAATATGTTATCATGGCCAAAAATTATAATGTTATGGATTTGAAGATATTATAATATAAGTTTTTTCTTTTAGATATAGCATCATTTAAAGTGACATGTATAAGTTTCATGAACTGGGACCTTAAAAGAGTCACCACTAACTAGGTGTGGTTTAATAACTTGATCTAATACCATATCGTAATAAGTTCGGATAACCTATGATGTGATGGTTCTTTTTTCGTGTAAACCAATAGACACAAGTATGTCAAATAATTGCTCACTCCATTTACATTTTTTGTATGTATATGCATGATATATAAATATATTTTATTCAAAATTTCTATCTATCTTGACAATATATGGACAAGATGGATATTGGCTTTGGCCAAAATCAACTAGCTTCACACTTTGACTAGTTAAATAAATTTTCATATAATAAAATGAAGGTTTATATACCAAGCTAGAAGTTTATGATTTTTCTAAGACTAAAGATTTAACCTTTGACCAATGGTTTGTGTTTTCAAAGAAATAGACATAAATTTTATTATCAATTAAGACTTATTTGTTAGCTAAGACATAAAGTACAAAATTGGACTTAAACCGCTTTATAAGAATTTCAACACAATTAACTAATGTTATTGAAAGAATAAAAAGCATTAAGTAGATTCTCTCATTGATATTGATGGCGTTTAAAAACACCAAGGTAACTACACAAAACACTTTAAATATTTAACAAGCATATATTTCATAGCCATGCAAAAGCCCTTAATGTAAGGGATATATTTACTATGAAAGTCAAAATTAGTCCATATAGAGTCACAATTTTGTTGCATCATGTATATTGGAAAAATACAACTTTTGTAGATAGCTGCACTACCATTTATGAAATGTTTGTGATATCCTAACTCATGAGCAAGTTGCATTGCTTTCATATCTTTCAAAGTAGAGACTAAAGGAGTCTGCTTCAACATGGATAATTGTGAGTTGTTCAATGTAAGTGATAGACAATGTGAGGCATTTGTTGAGTATGCTTGCATAGTAGATGGTTATAAAGTACAAAATAGGATTTAAACCACTTTATAAGAAATTTCAACACAATTAACTAATGTTATTGAAACAATAAAAACATTAAGTAGATTCTCTCATTGATATTGGTGGTGTTTAGAAACACCAAGGTAATTACATAAAACACTTTAAATTTCTAACAAGCATATATTTCATAGCCATGCGCAAAAGCCTTTAATGTAAGGGATATATTTATTATGAAAGTCAAAATTAGTCCATATAGAGTTAGCGTCTTCTTGTTACATCATGTATATTGGAAAAATACAAATTTTGTAGATTTTGTATAAAACGTTTAACTGCACTACCATTTATGAAATGTTTATGATATCCTAACTCATGAGCAAGTTGCATTGTTTCCATATCTTTCAAAGTAGAGACTAAAGGAGTCTGCTCTGCTTCAACATGGATAATTGTGAGCTATTCAATGTAAGAGACGGATGACATGAGGCATTTGTTGAGGATGTTTGTATAATAGATGGTCTCTTGAAGCAAGAAGCAATTGAAGGTTGAACATATATACCATCTTTATCAATCATGGTCTCGTGCAGTGCTGATGATGAAGATGAAATACAATCATTCTTTGCTCTAGTCCATTCATCAATGACAACCTTGAATTGAGCATACAATTCATGTCATATTGAACTGGATCCTGTCCATATCGATCAAACTTGATGACTTCACGTGCATCATGGTATTTTCTTAAGTGAGTCAAGTATGGTAGAAGTACTTTGATCAAGATAGAGTCTTCACGATCAATATCAAATGTTTTTGGATAAATGCAATTCTCAACAGGATTTGGACAACCTTTGTAAGGACTATCATCTATGAGAATAGTCTTGGTATGCTGACAAACATCTCCATATTGATCCCATACATACTTTAGAGGCTTGAACATTGCTCCTACTCCCATCTTATCTGGCCTATATATGATTTTGAGTCGATGTCTATGACATTGTTCTTGGCCCCAAATCATGAAGAAATGATACTTTCTTTTTGCATGGATCTCCAAGCACTTAATAACTGCCATGATATTCTTATGTAAAGCTGTTGACCAAACTCCCACTTGGAATCTTGCAAATAAGGCTTTAAGAAACTCCATACATCCTGGTCGAAGAACAAGCCATTGCTTTCCCATTTGAAAGCTTTGAAACCTTTTAGACTTAGCAAAGCATTGTTGTAAAAGAAGACCATTGAGATCAAGTATTACACATAATTATGTTGCATTTCTTATCAAGGAAACATCAATCACATCATCGTGCTCTACTGTTGTTGAATCTGTTAGATATCCAACCATAGATGTCTTAGTTGAAGTTACAAAGAAGAAAAAGAAGCACATTAGATTCATCTACTTCCTCATCATTCTACCTAATGTTTGAGCTATAAATTGACATAGAACACTAAAGTAATTTAACTTCACATTGATAAATACATAAATACGTACTACTTAATAAATGATGTCTTAAGAAAAGAGACATTTGACCATGTGGTCAAATCTAATCAAGAGTAATATCATGAGGTGAAAAAAATATATATGATGATTTTTTTGAAGTAAAATCTATTCTAATAAAGCCATTTTTCCATACCTACTTTTAATCGCTAATTATAAGTATACTTGAGATACTAACAATAGATTCTTGTAATTAGTTGCACAAATTATATTATCATTATAATATTTAACATACTCAATTTTTAAAAAGACCTTCAAAATGGCATGTACAAAGAAGGTGTTTATTACTCCTAATTATTAAAAGAAAATTTAAACATGATACTTTTGACCATGTGACCAAAACTATGTCACACATGACACATGACAATTTAATTGAGATAAGTTATACTCTATTTGAATAAGTTTTCATAGTTTCTTCGTAAGGACTAACCATTCTATTTTTGAACTAGTTATATACCATAGATATTTAGACTCACGAATTGTAACAAGGATTTCACCTTAATATTCCATATGCACATCCCAAAAGATAAATTGGAGAGAAATCTTTGTTGCAATATTTATTACTGAGGTAAAATTCCTTTCGGAGGTGCAATGAATCTTTTTTGGGATGTGCAATATATTGTTGGCTTTCTTATCCTAAGGTACATGCATAGACATACACTAGTGATGTAGTAAAAGAGGCTATAAGAGATAAGAGATTTGACCATGTGGACAAATCTAACCAAAACTAACATGACAAGATCATAACACAACACATATAAGAGTTTTATTGAAATAAGATCTAAAATAGACTTAAGTAAATTTTGCATAGCTAGCTCAAACTTTTCATTATGATAAGTATTCTTACACACTAGATTACAATTAAATAGTTATCCTTACAAAGGATGATAAATTTTAATGAGCTCTTTAATACTGATTTGGTAAAATATTTACTTAAATAGATTTTTTAAACCAAACATGCTTGGTACCTTTTATATAAATTAAAAAACTAAAGACATAGTTTCTTTAATTAATATCATCAAAGAAAGAAAATATTGCAAATGCTAATGGAAGTAACTTCTCAAGAAAAAAATCAAAATTACATCAATGTGTCTTCCTTGATGAAAGGAGAAGAAACGGAGTTTAAACACCTAAAGTAGCCCTTAATTTCTCTTTCATAATTAGACTTGCTATATCTTGGCTTGATTCTTCTATGTCCTCAGGTGGTACTTCAAGAACTTGAACTTCAGTAGGAGGAACCTCTTGGGAGTTTGAATTATGTTTGGCACTCTCATGGACCCTCCACAATTGTGCTTCAACCTCTCTTTGCTCTTAAGTGTTGCAAACCACTGCAATAGTCTTCATACGATTTACCAATGCCACCTTAGATGCAAGTCCACTTGCATATACATCAAATACAATCTCATGAGCATCATTGAATGCTTTAATTGTAGTTTCCATAACTTTCATTTTCTTTCTCAAAGTGGCCTTTGAAATCCTTTGTTCTTCTTCAAGATCTTCATCATTACACTCCTTGTCCAAGCCTTTAAAGCCCAAAATTGAAGGCTTGTTGACATTGTTTATATATCGCTCAAAATTGATGAAGCTTTTCTCCATGGCCACTAATGTCAAAACCACAAAAGAATCTATAGACCCAAAAGCAAAATCCAAAAGCAAACGTTCTATCCATTGGTAGGAAGTCAACACTACCAACTAGCATGTGATACTTGTAAGAAATGCTTTCAAGAGCATTTTTCAAAGCTGCCATTTACTTTCGATCAAGAAATGATAACAACATGAATTGTTTAGGTTCACATGTCATTTGTAGTAGAGTGGATACAACCTTTCCAAAATTTATAGAGTCCCATTTCATTCCCTCAACCCCATGTGCTGCATCTAGAACAACAACCCCAATGGTAATTAGATCTCTGTAAACATTATGTATAAGATCAAAGGTTTCTAGATTGCATCCAACAACTTATACATGCCAAGGCGAAGTAGTGGAGGATTTTGCTTTTTTCCAATTAGGAAGTTCACAATATCTTTTGCTCCATTTGGTAGGGACCCTGCATCAGCTCCACGTGTGAGCTTCTTTGATACCCAATCATTGCAAATGCCTAAAACATTTGTGTAGACTTCATCATTGATATCATAATCATCAACAAGCTCTTCCCAAGTCTTCATCATAGTGGTACTTTTTGGAATTGAAGCATTGATGAAAAGAGTGACTAATTCCTCTTTGAGAACCCTATCTTGCTTGATTTGCTTAGCCCTTGTTTCCATGTCAATCATATCTTCCTTATCCCATTTATTTCTAAGAAAAAGAATATGACCTTCATTGATCTCCTCTTGTAATGTAAGGATGTCTCCATCCTTTAAACCCATAAGGCAATGAAATGCAGCAAGAGAAGGTTGCCTTCCATTTTTTCTCGAACTCTCCTCTTGGGATATAAGTTCACCTCTAGAGTTTCTCTTCATGATTTTGATTCAACTATCAAATATTTCTTGGGAGCTAACAATCATATGGAAATCTCTAGATGCACAATTTTCTCCAATGTATGCCACAAATCTCTGCAAAAAAAAGATCAAAATAGTGAGCATAGAACAAAAGAAAGAGCATCACACTAATCTTCACAAAAAAAGAAGGTAAGCTTATATGTGATTACCTGCCATGGTACTCTTTGAGAGCTTGTCTTAGAAAGCCCTTGTTGGGGTTTTGGTGGAGAACCAAATGCTAGCCACTGATCTCTTAATTGTTGAAGTTGCTCAACATAAGGGGCATTCTTCATAACATTGTGTGATTCCATATTTGTCACTCGTGAAAGCTCAAAGCACATTTTCGCAGGACAATCAACTAATATTCGTGTATAAATGCTTGGTTGCTAGACAATGTGCAGTATTACTCTGAATATATATCTTTGCTGCATGAATTGAGTGAAGCCCTGATATAATCCAATAACTATAAGTGTCCAAATTATTAGCATCCACCTCATCATGATGCATGGGTCTCCTCTCATTATTGTCTTGTCCAAAAGTCATAAGATATGCTGCTGTTGCTCGGTTTATGGGATTCTTTATGAAGGACGTGATTAGCTTCTCTACATAATCCCAACATAGTGACCTATAAGCATACAAAGGAGGTGCCTCATAACACCTATCAACGAAAATAGGAAATTGTGTTGTTGGACCAAATGGAAAAAACTTTTCAAACATGTGAAATCCTAATTCTTCCTTCTTTTCCTTCTTCTTAACTATTTCAGGAAAATCGAATGTTTTTTCTACTCCCTTGACCTCAAGAGAAATTATTGGCTTTGCAAGTGTAACTTCTAACATGGAAGGTAAAGTGGCATCATTCTTAGTAGTGTTAGTAGCCATACTAACAACAAGAGCTTGTGACAAGGAACTTTGTTGAGGTGATTTTGACTTTGAGCTTGTGGGATTCCATGAATTATTTTCTTCTTGAGGAGAAGGTGAAGATCTTAAGTCTATTTGTTTATCTTGGAGCTTCATTCTTTTGTTGGGGCGATCACTTTTTCTTGATAGGGAAAGTAGCTCACCATTTTGAACAGCTTGGAATGCTAATTTAATGTCTTTTGTGCCCTTTACCTCCTCAAATAAGGTCCATCCCATTGTTTTCAAAGAGTATTCTTCATCCTCTTTAATACGGGCAAAGTGAAATGACAAAGGATCAAGTTTGTATACTACATTTTTTCCCTTGATCTTAACAAGATTACATGGTATTCCCTCTTTCCCAGCACATCCATATGTTATCTTCTCTACGACACCATCTTGTTGAAAAAATGCACTATCACTCTTTAAAGTGAATAAGAGAACATTGTCAGCCCTTTTTCCTTGACTATCATAAACATCCACATACCATGGACACACAAAATCACCACTAACTCCATCAACGGTTTGGGTCTCTTTTTTGGATGTGCTATCTTTCTTTGCCATTGAATAGTTCTACAAAGAGAAAAAGTTGTTAGATAAAAGTGAATTTAAAAATATTCAAAATTCACAAAACCCAAATAAATGTATAAGATTTCTAAGTTGAAAATTGAAAACACAACAACACAAAATTTTACGAAATACAAGACAAATGTACTCCAAAGGGACTCTTCCATAAAATGAAATATTGAAATTTGAGATTAAGTGTGGTATGAGATCCAACCATAAATATGTGTGCTTATGTATCAAATCTCATGGATTATCTTGGCCCTAAGTTAGCATTCATCACGTTTCTCTTGCAAGAATCATATAGTAAAAACTTTGCCATGGACTTCGGTGAGAAGATCAAATTCTATTAATAGTGAGACTTGACCATGGGCTTAACCAAATGGTCAAGTGATATTGAAATGTTGAGTGTGAATGTGGTATGAGGTATAGTGAAAAATCATTGTGGTTATGTAGAAAATGTCATGGATGATTTTGTCCCTAAGTTAATATCGGATTTCTTCTCCATGTATGTTTCCTATGCAAGGATCATACTCTAGGAACTTTGTTAAGATTTTTGGCCATGTGGTCAAATCCTATTTAATCATTGAATGAGATTTAATCCAATATGAGATCCATCTATATATCAATGTGGTTATGTAGCAATCTCATGATTCCATTTGGCCCAAAGTTAACATTTTAATTAGTGCACATGTAATTTTCCCTTGAAAGGAGCTATATTGTAGAAACATTGTCATTGGTTTTAGCCATGTGGTCAAATCCAATTTAGTCATAAGGCTTATCTATAAGATTATAAACTTTGCTATGGTTTTTTACCATAGGGTTTTTAAAGGCTAGTTAAAGAGGGGATGCTGTTTATTGTGATATGAGATTCACATATAAACAAATATAGGTATGTAGAAAATCCCATAGATATCAATATAAGATAAAGTGAAAAATACTTGAAAGGTTGAGATTTGACCTCATGGCGAAACCTACAAGATAAGACGATTTCTATAAACTAGTTTTAACCATATGGCCAAATCTAGTTTCATAACCATATGAAGAAAGTGATTCATTTGTTACAACATGCTGTGAAATTGGATTTGACTATATTGCCAAATATTGTTTTATAGTGGAATGAAAAAGTGGTCTCATGGTTTGCAAGATTTATGAGATTAGATTTGATCATATGGCTAAACAAAACAAGAATGGGGGATTCTTGGATGCTAGGATTGATAACAAAATGAAAGATTTGACCATATGGCCAATTTTTATTTTGTAGTGAAATGGCAAAAGTGACTAATTTGTGGCAAAATGATATGATATTTATATATGAACATATAGATAGGAAGTTATGAAAAATTGAAATGAAAGAAATCGTTTATGGAAACAAAGTGGGTTGTTTGTTGCACAACAAGTTTTGACCACATGGCGAAACTTCCTATAAGTATCGTAGGTAATCAAGGAGTTCCAAGTAGAACATGGTCTTCCTTTTTGGAGATAATATTGAAGATGTTTTTCTTAGAACATTTTTCCATACAACCAAATCTAGCATACCCAAAATTTGTGTGATTGAACCTACCATAGAGTTAGTCTTAATTTTTAAGGATCAAATTCCAAAAAAGTGGTTTGTTTGTTGCAAGACAAGATTTGACCACATGGACAAATTATAGAAAGTAAGGAATTCTAAGTAGAAACTAGCATTTCCTTTTGGAAGTAAGCAAGGGTTGATAATATAAGAAAACATTTGATCAAATGGCAAAATGTCATTCTTGTAGTAAAATGAATAAAGTGCTTGATTGGTTGCAAGATATTATGATACTACAAGAGTCCTTATTTTGGCCAAGAGATAGCTTAAGGAGAAGATTTGGCCACATGGAAAAATCTCACAGTATATTAGAAAAAATAACATAAATTACTTCTTATATTATAAGAAAAGATTTGACATCATGGCCAAATCTCAGATTGTATTGAATAAAATAATAAAAAGTACTTCTTATATTGTAAGACATTTTTTGACTATATGGTCTAATCTATAAATTGATGAAAGATCATGATATGTGTTGTTAGAAGATCAAATTACATCCTATGGAAAAATCATATTGAGTATTTGTAAGTATTGTATAGCCATATGCTTATTGTAAAAGTATAAAGAGTGTAACCATAAAATCTGATGGTAATGCTTTTACTATGAAAATACAATATAATGGAAAGTTCTGTATAGTAAAGTATAATACGATGTATAAGAACTTGATAAAATACTTTAATATTATGGAATGATACAAGAAATAAGAGGCTAGGTTTAGCCTTGAGGCAAAATCTTAAGGTATATAGCATCACAGAATAGAAAGAAAGGCTAATATTTTGAAAGCACTCATTGATAAAAGCATTGCACAAACCATTTATTACATATTCACATCTAAGAGACTGCCAGAGAGAGAACCAGGGAGAGAGAAAGAGGAGAGAGAAAGACTACAGAGGAGAGAGAAAGACTGTAGGGAGAGAGAGAATAAGAGTGATGAGGAGAGAGAAATACTAGAATTGGAGAGATAAAGACAGGAAAGATGAAGAAGCCATGGAAACTGTGAGCAAGGAGGGAGAGAAAGATTGTAAATGTATTGATTTGTCAAAAGATGTGAAAAATTACAACTTCTCTCCTTATATACTAATGTCTATGTGACATGGCATATTATTAACATTCTAACTATTCCCAGCTTCTTACAATCCATCCCTTCCCAAAAGTTTTTGTCCTAAAAAACAAACCTAGAAAGAACTAAAGAAGAGATGGATAGAACAGAGTACTACTCTGTTTTACAGCTTTACAAATGCGAAATGAATGAAGAATTATCATTACAAGGGCTGAATTTGAAGAACGGAAAGAGGATCCAACTATATACATCATTTGAAGAACTTCAGAAGCAAATGGAGCCATAGAATCTTCAACAAATAGTTTCATAAGAAAGTAGATTGCTTGCTGAATAAACAGTCCCTGCTGGACTAAATCTGCCATAACTTTTGATAGAAGTGTCCAAATGAGATATACCACATATCAAAACGAAGCTCTTGAAGAGTACTTTAAGCTCATGTAGATAGCTCAATTCTGAAAATGAAGTACGACAAAAACTGTTCTAAAACAACATGCTGTCCTGAACCAGTCTGCACCAATACTAGCTCCATAAACAATAGACTTCAGCCACCAATGTATCCCTCAAGTATGGATACTCATCCAATATTGAATCGGGTCTCCAAGAAGCCTCTTCAGAGGGTAAACCTCTCCATTTAATCAAATATTCCACAATAGAACATGATCGAAGCTTCTTTTCACGCTGACCTATAACAGCCTCTGGGATGTACTGAACAAGACCATCTTCATCAATAGGTGGCAGCTCATCAACTAAATCCACTAGATCACCATAATAGGGCTTGAGCTGACTAACATGGAAGACGTTATGAATCTTTGTAGAAGAGGGAAGCTCTAGCCTGGATGCCAAATCTCCAATCCGCTTAAGGATCCTATAAGAGCCATAAAATCTGTGGGCAAGCTTATTACTGGATCCATCTTTCAATGTAGAGTACTTAGATTTGGGCACCTTCAACAAAACCAGCTCTCCTTCCTGGAACTCTAAAGGCCTCCTCTTCTCATCAGCATACATCTTCATCTGATCTTGAGCCTTCCTTAGATTCACCTTGCATTGCTGAAGAAGGGTCTGCATTCTTTCCAACTCTTCCTTCCCATGAGGGTTGATCTTTTCATTAAAAATGACTGTGGGTAAGGGCACCTTGTAACCATACAAAGCCTCAAAGGGTGAAACTCCTATGCTCGCATGAGTGGAATTGTTATAAGCAAACTCAGCCAGGTGTAACCAAGAATCCCATGAGGTTTGGACATCATAGCAAAAATGGCGAAGATAAGTCTCCAACCATTTATTAACTCTCTCTGTCTGTCCATCAGTTTGGGGATGATAAGCCGCAGATGGAGCCAACTTAGTACCCATAGATGTAAATACCGCTTGCCAAAAATTACTCATAAACTTTGAGTCCCTATCATGGACAATCACCTGCGGTAATCCATGTAATCTGAAAATATGCTCCATAAACTGGTTGGCCACTTGAGAAGTAGTAAACTGAATTTTTGTTGGGATAAAATAAGCTGCTTTGGTGAGTCTGTCAACCACCACATAAATACTATTCCACCCCTTCTTGGTAGTAGGTAAGCCAGTGATAAAGTCCATAGTAATATGAGTCCATTTACCCGTAGGAATAGGCAATGGCTGCAACAAACCTCCTGGCTTATGGGTGCTATCCTTATTTTGCTGACAAGGCATACACTTCATAACGAAGTCCTTGACATCTTTCCATAGTCCTTTCCAATAAAAGCTCTTGCTGATCCTGTCATAAGTCTTGAAAACTCCCAAATGTCCAGCTAAAGGCGAAGAATGCAACTCTTCCATAATTTTTCGCTTAAAAGAAGAAGTAGAGGGAATAACAATCTTACCCTTCCACCAAATAAGACCATTTTTAAGCTGGTAATGCGAGTTTTCTTCCATAAGACCTTGCTGTAATTTCTGAAAGATTTGGCTGAATTCCTCATCTAAGAGATATGCCTCTTGTAGCTCTTCAATCCAATCACTATGTAGTTCTATCATGGCTGACACTTTGCAGGCCCACATACGAGAAAGAGAATCAGCCACTATGTTATCTTTGCCCCTTGTATGAGTGATATCAAAGTCATAATTTTGTAATGTTGCTACCCATCGTCGTTGCTTTGGAGTGAGATTTGACTGAGTAAGGAAATACTTGAGTACCCGATGATCACTATGTACTCTGAATCGGCTGCCATATAAGTAATGGTGCCATTTCTTGATTGCATGCAGAATAGCCAACATTTCCTGGTCATAAACATTCATGGCCATCTCCTTATCAGTAAGCTTACGGCTTTCAAATGCAATTACTCCATACTCCTAAAGCAAAACAGCCCCAATGCCACGGCCACTAGCATCACACTGTATAGTAAACTCTTTAGAGAAATCCGGGCATACAAGAATAGGAGCAGAGGTAAGTAATTCCTTTAACTGGTTAAAGCTGCTATCTGTAAGAGCATCCCAAAAGAAAGCCTCTTTCTTCAACCTGTCAGTTAAAGGGGCTGCAATTGCCGCATAGTGCTTAATAAATCTGCGATAGAATGAAGATAGACCAAGAAATCCTCTAAGAGAGGTAGTAGTAGTAGGCGTTGGCCAATCTTTTATGCATTGCACCTTCTTGGGATCAGCATGTATTCCTTTTTCACCGACTATATGTCCCAAGTATTCTACTTCAGTCTGCATGAAAGAACACTTCTTCTCCTTAGCAAAAAGCCTATGATGCCTCAACACATCAAAAACCTTCCTCATATGCGACAAATGATCCTGTAAAGTCTTGCTGTAGATCAAAATGTCGTCAAAGAACACCAAGACAAACTGAAAGAGGAAAGGCTGCAGAATCTTATTCATCAGGCTTTGAAAGGTAGCTGGAGCATTTGTAAGGCCGAATGGCATCACCAAGAAATGGTAGAGTCCACGATCAGTCCTAAAAGCAGTCTTGACTTCATCACTCTCTCTCATGCGAATCTGATGATACCCTGATCTCAAATCAATCTTCGTGAAGAATCGAGCCCCCTTAAGCTCATCAAGCAAATCATCTATCTTGGGTATAGGATACATGTTCTTCACTGTTATCTTATTGAGATCCCTGTAGTCAATGCACATTCTGAAAGATCCATCTTTCTTTTTGACTAACAGGACTGGGGATGCATAAGGTGAAGAACTTGGTTCAATGAATCCCATTTCAAGAAGCTCTTTGATTTGCTTGGCTACTTCCTCTCGTTCACCTTTTGATAGTCTGTAAGGTGGCTTATTGATTGTCTTTGAGTTGGGTTCTAAATCAATGGGGTGATCCACCGCTCTCTTAGGAGGCAATGAAGTAGGTACTTCAAATAAACCCCTCTTTTCAAAGTAACCACAGTTTGTTCTCAAACTAAGCCCGGTTAACCATCCTTTACCTTAGTTACCTTCAATTTTGCATAAAATTTGGTGACATCCAACCATTTAAGCCCTTATCCGCCATATCTGACCTTGGATATCTCCAGATGTAGTCATTTGCTAACTGTAGTTGTCCTGCAGCACTCCACTAGTTACTGTCTTGTACCATTTTTGTCTGAAATTGGTTTTGAAATAGGAAAATAGGAGTGAAAATGGAAGAAAATAATGGATCAAAGACTGAAGCTCTGATACCACTTGTCAAAGAGAGAACCAGGGAGAGAGAAAGAGGAGAGAGAAAGATTGCAGAGGAGAGAGAAAGACTACAGGGAGAGAGAGAATAAGAGTGACGAGGAGAGAGAAAGACTAGAATTGGAGAGAGAAAGACAAGAAAGATGAAGAAGTCATGGAAACTGTGAGCAAGAAGGGAGAGAAAGATTGTAAATGTATTGATTTGTCAAAAGATGTGAAAATTTACAACTTCTCTCCTTATATACCAATGTCTATGTGACATGGCATATTATTAACATTCTAACTATTCCCAGCTTCTTACAGAGACTTTTTTCAACATTACACAAATTATATATTTCATATTCACAACAAAAAGAGTATTTTCAACAATGCAAGAAGTCATGTTTTCAATATTCATGTAGAGTGAAGCTATCATTTGCAAGGTAGTGGTTGGACAACAAAAAAGACAAGCACTCCAGGAGATCAATCAAGCAATCGAGAAGAAGAAGAAGACATTAAATTCTCAAGAGTGAGTGCCTAATCTCATTGCTACAGAAATACATATACAAAAATAAATATTGCATTTAGTTTTCATACATGATTCTTATTTAGAAAATGCTTTTGGTGTTTGATCTTAATATTATTCAATACTAGTCATACAAAAGAGTAGTAGTGTGATTTGTAGTAATTGTATGGATTGAAATGATCATAATCAATGTAGTTTAACTCAAAATAAAAAATGAAGTAGGGAAAAGTTGAAAACCTGTTGTAATTAGTAGGTCAGTAATGTGTGCCAACGTAATAAAAATCACCCGTGAAGTAGAGGAGACACGGTGTGGACTGGCGATCATTCATTGTCTTGTTGAATTGCTGAAGCCTTGGAGCAATATTTCTAATTTGAAGATGCATGTAGTTTTGGTCGTAATACCCTGATTCGAACTAGAAATAGTTTTGGTCGTAATACCCTGATTTGAACCAAAAATCGCACTGCACAATCTATTTCAATTTGAGAAAATGAAATAGTGGAGAGTAGTCAAAGAAGAGGAGGGGGATAGAACCGCCAAAGATTAGGGCTGCAACACTTGCAGTAAGAGAGGGGCGACAGGAGTAGAGATAAAAACATAGAGGATCAAAGTTGCGAAACTTGCAACTGTAAAAACGCAATAGAGAAAACACTCAGGTTAGAGAGTTGTGTGGAAGAGAGAGAGAGGGGAAGAGAAACTCATTTTGAAAAACGTCATGATTAGTTGTAAAGACCGACTCATGAAATGGATCATTTAATGTATCACGCTATTCAAATAACCATAACTTGTTACGGAATACGAGTAGATTTAGATCCGATTTTTGTGTCTATTTTTTAATTTTATTAAAGATTTCAAGTCGCAATTTTTTCAAAAATCATGTAACGGCTATACCGTTGCTCGCCGGGGTCTACCGGCAGCCCTCGGGCCCTGCCGTTGGGAGCATTGCCCCCAAACCCCCACCGGGGCCGCTGCCCCTGAACCCCCGTTGGGGGCATTGCCCCCAGTCCCCCACAAGGGGGTGCTGCCCCTTGGACCCCTCGTTGGGGGCGATGCCCCCAAACCTCCACTAGGGGTGCTGCCCTCGAACCCCTACTGGGGGTGTTGCCCCTAGACCCCCACAAGGGGGCGCTGCCCCTCGAACCCCTCATTGGGGGTGTTGCTCCCAAACCCCCACCGGGGGCACTACCCTCGAATCCGTGCTAGGGGACCCCTATTAGGGACATTACCCCCAACCCCCTACTAGGGGTGTTTCCTGCATATCCCCACCAAGGGTCCTACTGCTGAAAACCCCCATTGGGAGATTTGCCCCCAAATCCCTACAACGGGCGCTATCCCGAAACCCTGACTGGGGGCATTGCTTTCAAACCTCCACCGAGAAAGATATTGCCCTCAAACTCTCACCAGGGGCATTTCTCCTCAACCAACTCCTTCCCTCTCGCCCCTCCTTAAGAACCCACCATTGGGATATTACCCCCTATTTCCAAAGCTAGAGATTTTGCCTACATACTCTCTATTCTACCCTACTAGAGATTCTATTCTCGAACTATCACTAAGGTGGGTTCAAAATCCTCAATGATATTACACATTATATATTAGATACATTAAATATACATAATCTTACAAAATATAATTTAATATATTTAAATTATATTTATTAATTATTAATAAATTATGTATATATATAGATAATATATTCCATAATATACACATAGTACGATATACCAATAGACTAAAATAGTATAACTTAAAAATAAAATGTAATATGATACATTTTACTATTATCAACAAGTAGGTAGTATAAGATTTATAAATATTTAACCATGATAAAAATTATATTTCCTTCTCAAATAGCTTCTAATTGATGCTAAAATTTCCTCAATCTTTATAACTTTGTATCGTAGGGAATGAAATCTCCTATTCTTTAGAGGTCATTGTGGTTTCAATATTTAAGCACAAGGTCAAAGTTTCTTAAAAATATATTTATCCTTGTTGTCATGTCGAATACTTGAAATAAAGGTTTTGATCATTTGATCAAATATTTTCCAATGGAGATCATAGAAATTATTTATTCTTGTTAACATACAATAAAGGTTTTGAACATTTGGCTAAATCTTGTTCTACGAACATCACAAACAATTATTATTCTTGCTATCATCTAGGTTAAATACATATTTTGACCATATGGCTAAATCTTTTCTTGTGAATATCACAAAGAATTTTAATCCCAAGTCTTGTGTAAAATAGTTGCAATAGAAGTTTTGACCATCTAGCTAAATCTTTTTCCATAAAGATCACAATGAACTTTTATCCTTGTTGTATGTATTTGGCTTGAGTTTTGACCATTTGGCTAAATATTTTTCTATGGAGGCCACAATGAACTTTTATCATTTTTTTCATGTGAAATACATACAACAAAGGTTTCAATCATTTGACCATGTTTTTTCCTATGGGGATCATAACTAATTTTTATATTTGCTATGGTATGAAATACATACAATAGATTTTTGACTAGGTGGCTAAATATTTTTCTATACACATTATAAATAATTTTAATCATTGTTCTCGTGTTGAATAGATATAGTTCAAGTTTTGAACATCTACTATATTTTTTCCCAATGAGAACACACAAGGAAGTTTTTGCTTACTCAAATTGTAGCTAATAAAATAAAGTAAAATCAAGGCAACTAAAAATAATAGAAGAAACTTTTCTTATTTACTTTAGGGTGGCACAGTTCATGAGAAAGTTTGTTTTTGGCCATATGGTCAAATTTATCCCCTTCTTTTTGTACGATGTTTCCATTAATACTTTCTATTATGGAAGTTGGACTCATTCTTCTAATGTTTAAGTACTTTTTTTGTTTCAATGAAATTTGATACTTCATTGTATTTAGCAATTTCATCACTATTTTTTTCTTTTTGAGAGGTGACAACATGCAAATGATAAAATCTCCATTTTCTCACTTGTACAGGTATCATGAATAACGAATTTTATTTTGGAAAAACTGTGAATTTGCTAGTTGATCATGAGATTGTTGCACTTGGTAGAGTGCATGCAATACATCCAAATGAGACATGCTATGGAGAAACACTTGAAGATGGATATATTTCAGTGGCTATTGATAAATGTTTAAATGTAGTAGCATATTTGCCATTCCCAACAATTGATGCAATGAAGGTTCATGAAGCTGTAGGTAGTTTTGCAAAATGGGAAAAGAAAGATGTGGCGGTTGTTTCAAACTCAATAACAATTCATGACGGAGGAGATGATTACGAATCAGACCATGTCCTACCTTTTGAGGATATTAATGTGCTTAGTATTTATGAAAGTTGGAGAGAACGTAGAGTGATGCTATGGACAGAAGGCAACACTGTGTGTGTTGGGACAGGGGTTATATTATTGGCTTTTCCATATGATGTGATAAACTTTGAATTGCTAGGAGAAGAGGATGTTGGTGTGGTGGTAGATAAAGCCCTTGATCAAATCACAGGAACATACATAGATGAAAACCTCCACTGTGTCACTTTGGAAAGATGGCCTATTAAACAAGTCATGTTTGATGATGGAACATCACTGCTACAACGACAATTATACATGCAATTTGTCTCTACAAATGCTTGTGCCAAAAACATGGAAGATACCAATGAAGATTATGTTTCTGTAAAAAAATCAATTTTTTTTCAGAAGAGATCATATTGTATGGTCAATAGAAAGCCTCGAATTATTGACCCTAAAGGTGCAAACTTGAGGACTTCTTTGGACTCCATTTCACAGGTTTCCATGATTGATTGTTGCAAGAAAAGTGTTGTTAGTTTGCTGATAGAGAAACAATGCAACAATTACATAAATACTTTTGGGGATTGCAATTTGAAGACTGCACAAACTATGTTTATGACAAGTTTGAATCATCATGCAGGATTGATTACTTGGGAACAAGGAAGTACAACTTTATCTTCAATGGACAAGTGGTATGTGGAAGGGCATGGTATGAGATTCATGGAATCCTAAAGACATCTTTTTACAGGTACACAACACAATTCGAGCATGGCATGAGGAGGGCAATGCATGGAAACAAGGGGGTAATAAGAGCAGCTTGGGATCACACAAAGATGGAAAGAGCCATCCTTAGAGACTTTGTTAAGAAGAATGTAGAGCAAATGCCACACAAGAGTAGAACAATGCAAGATGGATCAAGGGAGACACAATTGGTTATCCCAGATGTTTATAAGTAGGTAGATATATGGGCAGAAGTAAATACAACATTGAGTGGTATTGGATGTAAGAAAATGTCCTTGTCCACCTTCAATCGTATTTGGAACACAAAGTTGAAGCATGTAACCTTAGCAAAGACAAGTGAGTTCTCCAAATGTAGTATTTGCTCAAAGATCAAAGAGCAACTTGCAGCAACAAAGTGTCTTCAAGAGTGAAATGTGCTTCTAAAGAAGCGTCAATGTCACATGCTACAGCAACAAAGTTATTGGAACATATACTACAGTTGGCACTTGGCCTTAGCATTAGATCCTGATAAAAACTTGTGCATCATACATTATAAAATGGACTAGCAAAAGACAACTATCCCCAAGTTAAGGCTTCGATCAAAAGAGACTGAAAGATCTACTCAACTACCAGTTTCTTTAACAGGCATGATTACACATGGACATGGAGAAGGTAGATATGGACATTTCTCACTCGATCTATGGCCTCATGATCCTAACTTCACAATTGCCTCATTGTCATTGTGCTTTAAGAACTTGGAGCAACTACACAAGCATGCAAATGGTGATCTACAAGCAGATGGAATGCCAAGATCAACCTCTATGCTACTAAATGCCCTCAACTCGAAAAAAGCACTAGACCACCATCAAGCTGTTGCACAAAATAAATCATGCATGGAATATAATACACCACAGGATGACCATCATCATTTCAAATGATTACTAGAGAACTTACTAGTTCAACTTGATAACTATGGATCAGAAAACAAAAATCACTATCCCTTTTCATATCTATCATTTCTTGTTGCATGAGGAACATTCAAGATGATCCAGCTTGGGTTTCTCATGGTGGGTCATACATATGAAGACATCGATGCAATGTTCAACAAATTTTCAGAGAAGCTAAGGACGAGCATGACCTTCACTTTTCCTCATCTTATGCAACATTTTCAATCATGCCAGATGACAAGTCCTACACCTTTCTTATTAACACATGTGCCTAACTTTAAGAGATACATTGAGGGATACTTGTGTGATTCAAAAGATACACTTGTTGTTTTCTTAAAACCTCTTCAATTTCGGTTTTATATGCAAGGAGATACACCTGTCATGCAATACAAGATGCATCCAAAATCCCCAGACTAGTTACCAAGAGAAGGTGGCATTGAATTATGGAAGAGAGACCTTGCAGGAAAGCCTACTCTTCCAAAGGGTGTTCCAATGTTGTTGCCCATGTTTGAGTACATTAAGGATCATCAAGAAGTAGTAAGTGGAGTTAAAGATTATTTGAAGTATTGGGAAAGATGGTCAAATGTACAAGGACCTGAAGCAGAGTTCACAAAGTTTATAACACCAGTGATTGATTATTGGAAACATATGATCTAAGCTCTTCAAACTCCAAATATCCAAGAAGATTTATTTTTCATAGATTTTTGGCCAAGAACACAAAGTGATGTAACCAATATAGATGTAGATAATGCACATGACTTCATTGGATTAGAAGAGTTGAATTATCACTATTGTGATCCTCTGAGCAAACAACCCAAACATGCATTTGAACCAATTCTTGATGTTAAGAAAGATGATTTTGTGCTTGTTAGACCTTCAGATTCAATATATCCAATATGGCTTGGTATTGCACAAAATGAGGTCGATACAAATAGACATTCCAAAAACTTCAACAAGGTACGTATACAATATTGGGCACCAGTTTGTAGTCGTCAAAATGCTACAGATGTAGATGTGTATTTTAATTGTTGGGATAAATATTGGATGTGCAACAAAAAAGATCCTGAACGATGGGAAATAATAGATAGCATTGTCTTCTCTTGGATGAAGAAAGGTACAAAATATCCCAAAAAATTTAAAATTTCCCCAAAGGTTGTATTGAAGGCTAAAGAAAGTCTACAAGAATCCATCGATTGAAGATTTTCCTTGAATATTTCAAGGATATTAAAACTAAGGTGTTTATTAACACCACCTTTTTGAGTTTTTTTCAATCTCTTGGAAACAACCATAAGCAGTAATATGTTTTATTGAACCAAGTTCCAAATTAATGAAATTCCCAAAATTCATGAAATCCATTTTGATTTGGTTTTCCCATATTGATAGGAAATTCCCAAAATCTTGAATATGGAGTTTTTTGGACTCAATAATGGACTGGCTTGGTATTAAGGGAGGGTACATACATAAAAAATGAGTTTTCTATTTCTAGTTTCACTTCTTCTTTATCTCCAACGTTTCCTTTTAACAAGAAAGAGGATCCTTTGTAGGTTAAAAGTTCTACTATTGTAGCCCTAATTGAGTCCTCAACCTGAAACTTACACTAAAATTCTTCAAGTTCAACAATCCATTTCATAATTCTCCTTGAAAGATTTCTGTTATTCACCAACTGTGGTAATAGTGTATAGCTTGTCAAAATTGTAAAGGGTTTTGATAGTAAATACCTCCTAAAATTTCTACAAGTAAATATCACACTTATCATTACCAATTCAATTTCTATATATGTTTTTTTGATTTGCAACTTCACTCAACTTGGAAAATAGATAGACCTCATATATCTAGAATTCCTTCCTTGTTGCATCAAAATTGCTCCAATAGCATCTTCTCTAAATGAAGAATTCACAAAAAATTCCCTTTCCCAATCAGGTGCTTGAACTGATGATACATGACCTACAGTTTTCTTGACTTGTTGGAAAACTTCTTTAGCCTCTTTAGTCCAATCTAAAGGACCCTTCTTGGCTACCATCTGCAATGGATAGAGTAACTGAGATGCCAAAGAGATGAATCTTGATAGATATCTTATTTTATGAATGAAAGTCATAAGTTATTTTGTATCTATAAGTGATACTAAGGTTTCCAAGGCTTTCACTTTTTCAAGATCAAGCTCTATTCCATTTTCCAAAACTACATGACCAAGAAGTTTCACTTTTGGTTGGGCTATATTGCATTTTTTTGGATTTAATTGATAGCACTATCCAATCTTTCAAACACTTTGTCAAGTTTTTCACAATGTTCTAGTCTTGTACTATGAACACAAATATGATAAATGAAATCTCTAACAAACTTCCCTAGGAAATGAGCTAATCCATTATTGAGTCCAAAAAACTCTTAATTCATTATTGAGTCCAAAAAAACTCCATATTCGGGATTTTGGGAATTTCCTAGGAGTGAAGTTGCAAATCAAAAAAGAATATATAGAAATTGAATTGGTAATGATAAGTGTGATATTTACTTGTAGAAATTTTAGGAGGTATTTACTATCAAAACCCTTTACTATTTTGACAAGCTATACACTATTACCACAGTTGGTGAATAACAGAAATCTTTCAAGGAGAGTTATGAAATGCATTGTTGAACTTGAAGAATTTTAGTGTAAGTTTCAGGTTGAGGACTCAACTAGGGCTACAATAGTAGAACTTTTAACCTACAAATGATCCTCTTTCTTGTTAAAAGGAAACATTGGAGATAAAGAAGAAGTGAAACTAGAAATAGAAAACTCATTTTTGATGTATTTTGATGGATCATATCGTAGGGCGCACAATCAGGAAGCTCACAATGCAGCCCAATTAGCAAATTTTCAAGTATTCGTAATGAAAGTAGGTTTTCCATTTACAGAGGAAGAGAATTTTTGGAACTGGAAGAAGAATTTCTCTTAACTGGAAAAGTACCATCTAGTATTCCCAAATACAAAAAATATGGGTTTCTGAAAAGAGCTAGGAGATATGAAATAGTGAATGCTGTTCTTTACGCTAAAAGAGTGGATTTAATCTTGTGAAGAGTGCCTTGGAAGGAAGAAATATATCATATTCTAGAAACAAATCACGAGGGGGCATGTGGGGGACATTATTCTTACAAAATAACTTTACAAAAAATTCTAAGTGAAGGATATATGTGGCCAAGTGTTCATAAAGATGTCAAACACTGGTGTAAATCTTGCCATGAATGTTAAAGAATGAGTAAGAAAATATTAAAACCAAAAATAAGAAAAATAGTTCTTACTTTTGATATCTTTGAAAAATGGGAAATAGATGCAATTGGTCCATTACCGCATACTTCAAGAGGAAATATATATATTTTGACAACAGTCGCTTATCTTTCTCAATGGACAGAAGCTAAAGCTCTAAAAAACATCAGAGCCATAGATGTGGGAAAATTAATCTATGAATTTGGAACACCTCTATGGATTTTGTCAGATAGAGGACCAAGTTTTAAGGGATAATTAATTGATTATCTTTGTGAGAAAATGAAAATAACAAAAAGGTTTTCCTCACCATATTATCCTCAATGTAATGGTCTCAATGAGCGGTTCAATGGAGAGTTAATAAGAATGCTGTCTAAAATTACAAAGGATTGTCCTCAAACATGTGACATTGAGTTTTCAAGTGCTTTGTGGGGTTATCATTTAGCAAAGAAAGAAAGTACATGTTTTTCTCCTTTTAAAATGGTTTATGGAAGGAAAGCCTTACTACCTATAGAGGTTGAAATACTAGCCTTGAGGATGTTTGAAAAATTGAGTGAAGATGAGGGAAAAAATTATTTCGCAGAAAGGTTGATGCAATTACAAGAAGCACAATTAAATGGATAGGAAGTGTGTGATCAATATGAAAGAAGTCAAGGAAGAAATCTACAATAAATTAATAATAAAATTTCAAAAAATGAGATTTAATTTTGAGATACAATAGTAAATTGAATCATACTTTTCAAAAGAAATTCCAAATAAAATGGAAAGGACCATTCACGTATTCTGAAGTTTTTAAAAATGGGACTTATGTATTAGAAAATTTGGATGGAAAGGCACATAAACAAATAATAAATGGATATAGATTATAGAAATACATATCAAGATTAATGACAATTCAAATAGAGGAGTGGTCAGAACAACAATTTCAACAAAAGAATGAGGAAACTGAATGTATGATAGATGTAGCTTCACTCTATGAAAGGAACTACTGCACATGAATGTTTGCAGACTAGGGAGAGGGCTAAATATGTCAAGCATTTTTAAAAATTTTGAAAACCTTTAGTCAAACTATAGTTAGGTTTGATTTCTACTAGCTTAGTTGTTTACGTGACTAATTGTTTTGTTGTTTTGTAGTTGGATTTTCTATGTTTGTTTAGCTTAGGATTTGTTTTTGTCATTTTTTTGGATTTTTTAGTGTGGAAACTTGATAGCCTTGGTCGAGTTTGGTATTTTTTTGGACATGATGGAGCTCGAGGGGGTCACTATGTATAAATCCTATATATGAAGTGCGTTCATGGCATGTTTTATATATCTCTATGTAACCTTTTTTGAGATTTTTTTAACCCTTCTATAACTTCTTACCATAATTTATAAATCCCTTACTCTAAATTTATTCTTTTAAGAAAAGAATTTAGCAAATCCTTATGTAATAAATACAAAACACTATTTTTAGCACATAATTGATCACAACTAGCTCTTAAGGGTTCATAAAAGAGTTTAGCTCTTTAGTGATGATGAAGCTTTGCAAAATATCTTCATGATATATAACATCCAATGGTAAAATTTAGAATTTTATGAATAAATATAGGGTTTTGAAAAAAGTTCCAAATAGAGACACTAGATGTACAATGTACACATACTAGTAAGCAAAAAGCTCAACTCTATCGTAGAGTAAGTCTTGTGGTCTTTAATCACAAAAATTGAAATAGAAATGGCAAAATACACATATTGACCATCCTAGTACTATCTTAGGGCTCTCTTAATTGCAATATTTATCTTGGTGCTATCCTATTGTGATAGCAATGGGCTATCATTACATCTTTTGCATATAATTCGACATAAATTATTTTCTCCACCATTCTTACAAAGCATATCATGTGTGTAATACATACACACATACACACAAATTTTAGAGATAACAAGAAACAAATACTCCAAAATTTCCACCTAGTTGAAATATTATTAAGCCATAAAATAAGACAATGAATATGAGTTTGATTTGTAGTTAGAGAAGGTAGCTATATTAAATGAAAAAACATATTGCCTCACTACAAGGATATGAGCCTATAGCAATGGGAATTAGTGACGATAAATAGCGGCGTCACTATTTGCGTCGCTATTAGCATCACAAATGCAACGCAAATAGCGACGGTACCTAGAGCAAAAAAACGTGGGTCGAAACCCGAGTGCGTCATTTTTCGCGCATTCACGAAACAGAGAGTGAGAGGGAGAGCGACCATCTTGTTGAGAGGGAGAGAAAGAGAGAAAGAAAGCTTCTCACTGCCGTCGCCGCCATTCGCGAAGAAGAGGAGGAGGTGTACGGAGGGCGAAGAGGAGCCGCCATCACGAAGAGGAGTCGCCAAACCCTTCTTCCAAGTCTTTACGGTGAGTGCATTGTCCATTCTTGCTTTGCTTTTGTGTTTTCTCTCTCTCTCTTACTTGTTTTTTGTATAATTTTTGTATATTGAGAGAGAGAAAGGAAATGAGAGAGAAAGAGAGGGAGAGGGAGAGGGAGGGAGAGGAAATGAGAGAGGGAGAGGGAGAGGGAGGAAATGGGAGAGGGAGGGAGAGGGAGAGAGAAAGAGAGGGAGAGGGAGAGGGGGAAGGAGAGGGAGAGAAAATGAGAGAGGGAGAGGGAGTTTTCTCTCTCTCTTTTACTTGTTTTTGGTATAAAATATGTGTATTGAGAGAGGTAGAGGAAATGAGAGAGAAAGAGAGGGAGAGGGAGAGGGAGGGAGAGGAAATGAGAGAGGGAGAGAGAGAGAAAGAGAGGGAGAGGGAGAGGGGGAGAAAGAGAGGGAGAGGGAGAGGGAGAGGGAGAGAAAATGAGAGAGGGAGAGGGAGTTTTCTCTCTCTCTTTTACTTGTTTTTTGTATATAAATCTATGTGTATTGAGAGAGGGAGAGGAAATGAGAGAGAAAGAGAGGGAGAGGGAGAGGGAGGGAGAGGAAATGAGAGAGGGAGGAAATGGGAGAGGGAGAGGGAGGGAGAGAGAAAAAGAGGGGGAGGGAGAGGGAGACATTAAACATAATAGGGAAATGAGAGAGGGAGAGGGAGAGGGAGAGAGAAAAATAAATAAGAGAGGTAGAGGAGAGAGAAAAAGAGAGAAAAAACATTAAACATAATAGGGGAAGAGAAAAAGAGAGAGAGAGGGTGAGGGAGGGAGAAAAAATGAGAGAGGGAGAGGAAGAGAGAAAAAGGAAATAAGAGAGGGAGAGGAGAGAGAGAGAAAAAGAGAGAAAAATCATTAAACCTAATAGGGAAAGAGAGAAAGAGAGGGTGAGGGTGAGGGAGGGAGAGGAAATGAGAGAGGGAGAGGAAGAGAGAAAAGGAAATGAGAGAGGGAGAGAGAGAGAGAAAAAGAGAGAAAAATCATTAAATCTAATAGGAAAGACAGAAAGAGAGGGTGAGGGTGAGGGAGGGAGAGGAAATGAGAGAGGGAGAGAAAGAGAGAAAAGGAAATGAGAGAGGGAGAGGAGAGAGAAAAAATGAGAGAGGGAGAGGAGAGAGAAAAAGAGAGAAAAATCGTTGAACCTAATAGGGAAAGAGAGAAAGAGAGGGTGAGAGTGAGGGAGGGAGAGGGAGAGGAAACAAGAGAGGGAGAGAAAGAGAGAAAATGAAATACGACCTTACAATAAGCTCATCCTAGACTCATAGGGGTTAGGTTGATCCTCAACAAACCTAAGGGATATATGGGTAGAGAACCCTAGCACACTTGTGCCTCCTAGCATAATGTTCTTCCTACAAAGAGACCTCTCATACATGGGGCTTGTCCTAGCCTCCACCACGCTCAAACTCTCCCCTTGGTGAAGGGATCTAGCCACTAACCTTGGGGGAGGTTTAGTGTGTAACCAAATATCCACCTATGAGGGCACAAGAACTTTTGTAGAAGTATACAACGAAGCCAATCAGCCTGTATTGAGACTCAAGCTCATTAGTCTTCTGTCAGTTGTTTACCTTAGTGAATAAGGTTAAGTCACACTGACTTAACCATGATTAGATCTAGGTCAATTGATCTTAGTATCACTACAAGGATTTGAGCTAGTAGCAACGCCGATTAGCGACGGCAGATAGCAGCGTCGCTATTGGCATCGCAACTGGCGTCGCTATTGGCGTCGCTATTTGCGTCGCAAATAGCGACGCCGTAGGGAAAAAAACGCGGCCGAAACCAGAGCGCCGTTTTCATTTTCTTTTCTTCGCCTTTTGAGAGCGAGAGCGAGGGAGAGAGCGAAGGCTTTGTGAGAGAAGAAGAGGAAGAGACTTGCCGCCGCCACCGCCATTGTTCGCGAAGGAGAGGAGGAGCCCTTGTTGCAAAGAGAAGCCGCCCATGCTCGCCATATCTCATTGGTGAGTCTCCCTCTCTCTTTCTTTTGTTTGTTGAAGGTTTAAATCGTTCTCTTTTGCTTGTTTAGGAGAGGAAATGAAAGAGAAGGAGAGGGAGAGGGAGAGAGAGGGAGAGAAAGAGAGGGAGAGGGAGAGGGAGAGGGAGAGGGAGAGAAAGAGAGGGAGAGTGCATTCTCTCTCTCTCTCTCCCTTTTGCTTGTTTAATGTTTAAATTACTTTCTTTTTTGCTTATTGAAGAGAGGAAACGAGAGAGTAAGAGAGAAAGAGAGGGAGAGGGAGAGGGAAAGAAAGAGAAAGAGAAAGAGAAAGAGAAAGAGAAATAGAGGGAGAGGGAGAGGGAGAGGGAGAGGAAGGAAATAAGAGAGGGAGAGAAAGAGAAAGAGAGGGAGAAGGAGGGGGAGAGTGCATTCTCTCTCTCCCTCTCCCTTTTGCTTGTTTAATGTTTGAATCACTTTATTTTTTTCTTGTTTAGGAGAGGAAATGAGAGAGAAAGAGAGCGAGAGGGAGAGGAAGGGGAAGGAAATGAGAGAGGGATAGAAAGAGAAAGAGAGGGAGAGTGCATTGTATCTCTCCCTCTCCCTTTTGCTTGGAGGATGTTTAAATCACTTTATTTTTTGCTTGTTTAGGAAATGAGAGAGAAAGAGAGATAGAGAGGGAGAGGGAGAAAAAGAGAAAGAGAGGGAGAGGGAGAGGGAGGGGAAGGAAATGAGAGAGGGAGAGAAAGAGAACGAGAGGGAGAGAAAGAGAACGAGAGGGAGAGGGAGAGGGTGAGAGAAAGAGAGAAAGAGAGGGAGAGGGAGAGGGAGAGGGAGAGAACGAGAGGGAGAGGGAGAGGGTGAGAGAAAGAAAGAAAGAGAGGGAGAGAGAGAGGGAGAGGGAGGGGAAGGAAAAGAGAGATAGAGAGGGAGAGGGAGAAAAAGAGAAAGAGAGGGAGAGGGAGAGGGAGAGGGAGGGGAAGGAAATGAGAGAGGGAGAGAAAGAGAATGAGAGGGAGAGGGTGAGAGAAAGAGAGAAAGAGAGGGAGAGGGAGGGGAAGGAAATGAGAGAGGGAGAGAAAAAGAACGAGAGGGAGAGGGAGAGGGTGAGAGAAAGAGAGAAAGAGAGGGAGAGGGAGAGAAAGAGAGGGAGAGGGAGGGGAAGGAAATTTAAGATAATAGACTTATTGATAATGGTATGCAATGTGCTTTGCCATGGGCCACGTACTTCATCAAAATGAACCCAAAATTATTGTTATAGAAGAAGAAACCTTTAAATTGAGTATAGGATAATTTCTCTCAAGTCTTATGACTATGAGTAGAATTGATTGAAATAAATTTTATTACTATAGTTATAAAATTTCATAGATGGCGCGCATTAATTTTAAAATGGATTACTTATACTCAAAGCCGAGATATAACAAATAATTATCTACTGGGACAAACAAATCGTTGAGCATGATACAAGGCCGAGATATAACATCGGAAAATCTCTCGACTACTATATACAATGCAAGGTTTATGGTCAACTTGCAACTTGACGTACATCTCCTACATCTCCATAAAGCTATCCATTTAAGCCTCGTTTGTTGTAATGTAGATAAGATGGCAAACGAAGAAGGTCTTATTGTTCAAGACCGCGAGACGTATCTTAATCAGCGTGTCCCATGTCCTTGCTCTCAATGCAAGTTGGCAATTAGACGAAAACGCCGATTGTCTATAGAACACGTACGACGATTTGGCGAGTTTCAATTTGAGATCATTGATCAGGCGATTGCGGATTTTCAGCAAATGGTAATTTGAAGTTAGCATTTTTCATGCATTGTACTCTCAAGCTAATTGAAAACCATACACAAAAAGATTGGGTCTTGTTGGCAAATTTTGTATCCAGGGGGGTGATGTCTCGACCCAAGAGGAAGTGCACCCTTTGCGGCCAATTAGAAGAGTTCGTGGACGTGCGATGGATGGATTGCAGGAGCCAATCAACCACTCGCAAGGCCCATCTATACCGTCAATGCTAGAGGAGATAGACAACCTTCCCGACTTGCCTACAATCTTGGAGCCTGAGATGGAGGCAATGATCGATGCATTGATTCCCATGGATGTTGAGACATCTGACCCGCTTAGAGAGGAAGCATCCATACCATTATATGATGGGTGCCGAGTATCTCGGTTGAAGACATTGCTTGCACTCTTAAGTGTGCAAGCAAAATAGGGTTGGAGCGATACGAGTGTGACTGAGTTATTCAAGTACCTTGCACATAGACTTCATTGTTTTTTTTAAAAACAGTATTATTGCAAACATTTGTGTTTTTTCAAGGTATTTTATGCTTTTTTTCAGGTTATTGAAATATCATATATTGCCACCTACAAACACCATGCCTGAGTCTCGTGATGATGCATGACATGTTTTACGGAAGCTTGGCATGGACTACAATAACATCCATGCATGTATCAACGACTGCATATTGTTTCAAGATGAATACGAGACTATGGAGACATGTCCAAAGTGTGGTGCTTACAGGTATCGACTGGACTTGCAAGGGCAGACCATCCCTCAAAAAGTTCTCAGACACTTTCTGCTCATCCCCCGCATAAACCACATGTTTCACACGTCTGCCATGGCAAGCTTGACAACGTGGCATCTGCAGAATAGGTCCACGGATGGAGTTCAACGAATATCAGCAGATTCGCACGCATGGAGCCACATTGACTCTACCTTCCCAGGCTTTGCGCGAGAGCCAAGGAATCTTTGGCTCGGTCTCGCCATGGATGGTGTGAACCCATTCGGTCTGCGCTCGACTTCTTACAGTGTGTGGCCTATAGTGCTTGTCAACTACAACTTTCCTCCATGGCTTTCTACGAAGAAAGGACATCTCATCCTTAGCTTGCTCGTCTCGGGCCGCTACAAAGTAAAAAATATGGACGTGTATCTTGGTCCATTAGTCGATGAGCTTAAGATTTTGTGGGAGGAGGTGGTCACGGTGCAAGATATAAGCAGGTGAGATGGTCGGCGGCCAGCCAACATTCGAGCCATTCTCATGTGGACGATGCATGACTTTCCGGGATTGGGAGAGTGCTCAGGTGAGCAGACCTTTGTTCTCGCTGGTAATATCTATATTTTATTTCATTCAATCAAGTATTCACTAGGTCGTGGATCGCCTTGCAGGTCTCGTTACCTCAGGTTATCATGCATGTCCATTGTGTGGACCACAGTTAGACTCCCGAAGGTCACGAACCATGAAGAAGATGGTATATCAAGGACACGCCGCTTTCTTGCCGGAGGATCGTGAACTCAGGGAAGGTTTTCTTGGACGACCTCCAGCACGTATGAACGCTGCAAGCTGGTACAAGCTGAAAATGGTAAATCCGGAATCACATCCAAATGGAATGCGACGGTTCTCAGTTTTCTACGAGTTGCCATGTTGGACCCACTTACAGATCAACCACTTGTTGGATCCCATGCATATTTTCAAAAATGTGGGCAGCTTGCTATGGGACCACATCACAGGAAAGAGAGACACTATAGGGTCACGAATGGATTTAAAGGAGGTAGGTAAGATGGAGGCGCTTTGGCCGCAGTCGAGTGCTGAAGGGGGAGTGCAGCTTCCTCGCACTCCCTGGGTTTTGTCTACCAAAGAAGAGCGCATTGTGAAGCAAGTAATCAAGTCTATCCACACTCCGACGAGTATGATGCGTTCTCTCAGGTCTGCATTTTCTAAAGATGACTAAATGTCTGGGCTAAAATCCCATGATTGGCATAAGATATGTCAGGTTTGTGAACAGAATGGATTTTAATTAGCGTGGACATTTTGAAATTTGAAAAGTGACCATTATTCTCAATGCTTTCTCATTTGTGGCAGTTTGTCCTACCGATCGCGATCGCGGGATGCCTAACTCCAGAAATTCGCGGGGCCATTTACAAGTTGTCGACTTTGGTGCAATGGATCTCACAGAAAGAGATTAACACGTCCTCTATTGAATCCGCAAGGCGGGGAGCAGTTGAGACGGTCTGTCTCTTTGAGAAATACCTGCCCACTAGCATGCTCACGATACAAGTTCACCTTCTTGTGCATCTTGTGGACGAAGTGGAGATTGCTGGACCTGTCCATACACGATGGATGTTATTCTTGGAGCGCTTCATGAAAACCCTGAAAGGCTTTGTGCGACAACGAGCTCGTCCAGAAGGTAGCATGGCGGAAGGTTGGTTGGTGTCAGAGGCGTTAGTACATATCTCACAATGGCTACCAACGGTAGAACCAGACAATGAAATGCTATGGACGCTGAAGGACGATGATAGGCTGACTGGAGATGTGGTGGTTGGAAATGGGGTAGAAAAAAGAATGGATGCCTCAATGGAAGAGAAGGTTAATCGCTTTTGTATGTTGCACCATGCGTCCATGGAGACATGGCTCGCCAAGTACCAGATTGTAAGGCAAGATCGAGAGGAAGCGCGAGATGAATTCCGACGAAGTATGCATCACTGATCGATTCAATATCCCGAAGGCATGGAGGAGATGCCGCGGTTTATGTCAACACGATGGTTGCATGGAGCCTTGACCGCAACATCCAGCGAAGGGACAGAGGTCTCAATGGAGGAGTGGGAGTTCTCGAGGGGATATAGTCCAAAGGTAATGAGGGGTTTAGAATGTGTCATATCTAAATTTGCTTGCTACATCTAATTTGAGTGTTTCAATGTGCAGTACAAAATATATAGTGCAGCGTGGTCGCGCGGACGACATTTTCAGGTAGAGCGTATTGACCAAATGCGCTCCACAATGGACTGTGGTGTCATGGCAAGGTTTGAGCAAGAGAGCTGGCGACGAGCAACGGATCCGAACACGGTTGTGGATGAGATGGAGTATTTTGGAAACTTGCAAAGTATTATTACGGTGGATTACCGTAGCTTCTCCATGATACTATTCGATGTGCAGTGGTTCAAACTGGTACTTGGAGGAGCTGGAGCAACAGTTCGACGAGGTCCATCTGGATTTCTCAAAATAGATTTCGAAAAAAAATGGATGGATTTGCGCGACACCCTTGTGTTGCCGGCCCATTGTGAACAGGTACAAATAGTCATTTGCTTGCTAATTGTAATACGATATGGTTTATGTCACAATGGTTTGAAGTCGCTTTATAAGTGTTTGTGAACAGGTAATCTTCTATCCAAACCCCCGACAACCTAGATGGTGGTATGTTATACCTTCAACTCCTCGAGGTGCGAGAGTATATGATCAAAGCGATGTTCCAGGCATATATGAAGAAAATATGCAAATAGAGGGATCGATATTACAAGGGGTGGAGGCCACCGCAAGCTTGGAGCCCGCATCGGCTAACAATGATGGAAATACAGAAGTCGTAGAATTTTTTGAGAACGAGGCAGACTCGTTCTTTTGTGGTGACATGTCTATCGACCTTCTAGTGTATGCAGAGTTGTGTCAGGAGATTAACATGGGACCATAGAATACTTCATTCTTGGAGAATTGTATTACTCAATTCGTTGTTTAGATCTTCCATAAAGGTAGATAAGATACGCATTTTAAGAGGGATTTTTCAAAAATGATATATATTAATGTGCTTTGTATAGTTTAAATTGATTATTCTAACATCATTTTTTATCTGTGCAGGTATCGACATTTTCAGGATGAGTCGAGGGATGAGCGATGAGGAGTTTTAGGACATGATGGCACGCATGTCTCCAGATCAGCTCGCGAGATTCAGAGAGATGGCAGATCAGGAGCTGTCTCGTTCTTCTTCAAGGTGCTCTGCTAGATCAGCTTCAGCTTCGAGCAGACGATCTCGACGCTCGCGACTTCGGCTAGAGGGAGGGATTGCGACTGCAGGAGGATCAGGGGGGTGCTGCTGTGGAGACACGGACGTGGTGTTTCCGTCTCGTCATTCAGCTGGAGCTGTGTCACCTCCAGGATTTGTCACACCTGTGGGGACGTCCACTCCAGTTACTCCGGCTTTTGCACAGCCGTCGGCAGATGGCACGCCTTTTGGTGGCACTCCTTTTGGTGGTACCCCCTTAGGTGGCACCCCTTTGAGTGGCACTCCGGGAGAGGGTACCCCCGTCGGTACACGGGATGTGCAGGGGTCTCCTGAATATGCCCAGGAGCATGGACGGAGATGGGAGAGGGCCCATCTTAGGCATACTCCCAAGGGTTATGGATACCTAGTGGATGGCAGGTCAGGAGCCATCATCATGAATGATGAGGGGAGGAGGGTGATGGCTTGCATGAGGGAGTTGTGCCAACAAGTTTTTCGGCACAACGTCCTGGATCATTGGAGGAACATACCGGAGGGGAGCAAGGACTACATAGTAGCATCCTTGCACGAGGAGTTCCCGGTGCCAGCCACAGTTGATAGATTCTCTACGGGCTGGATGATGGATTGCATGCGTGCATACATGTCACATAGACGATCCGACGCACGCAAGGCAATCAAGAGTGGGGCTCCAAAGCCCGAGTGGTTAGATGCAGACGACTGGCGCCGACTGAGGGAGGAGGCTACAAATTCGCCAGGACGTTGGAGTCAGCAGTGGGAGGCGGCGAGGGCACGAATCGAGGCCGGATCGGTACATCATCTTGGGAGTGGCGGCCACAGGACATATTTGGAGGACTTTGTAAGTTTCTCTTTTGTTTTGCTTATTTATTTTTTTGAGATATTCTTTGTACTGACAATCATGTTTCTAACAATTAGCATTTTGTTTTCTTTGCAGCACTCCGTTACAAATCGCGATCCGCAAGGCCTTGAGACTCGATATGCAGAGAGGCACGGTTTCAGGGCATTGATTGACCGATTGTATAGATGCGGCGGCCATGTAAGTCACTCATTTTTCTTGTCCATAGTTACCATGAGATATTTGAATGCATTATTGTATGGTGGATTGCTATGTTGTTTCTTTTTCTGCAGAATCCATTTAATGCTCCTTTGCAGCGGGATGAGCTTTCGGGGGATGAGGATTTGTAGCTCGCCCTTGGATCCTTAGAGCTCACACACCTTTAGTTTTTAGTCGCCCGATCTATGTAGACATTTTCTATGTATTGGTGATATCATTTCATGATTGTACCAATCACATTTTATGCGATATCATGTATTTATTTCATGTATCAGTTTTATGATTTCAGTATACATTCTTTTTGTTTGCAAACGCTTTGTATGCAGCAGTGCAGAAACTATTTTGTATGGCTCTCATACAGCACACAGTGCTGCTGCCCTGCCACAAATTTTTTTTTTCTCTGTTACCGTCGCTATTTGCGTCGCAAATTTACTGCACGCATTGCTATTGGCATCGCTATGAGCGTCGCAAATACTCTGCAACCATCGCTATATGCGTCGCATTTACGATGCATATAGCGACGGATATAGCGACGATTCTATGGCGTCGTCAATAACGACGCTTTTTGTGACGACGGGGGCAAATTTTGTTGTGTGTATTTTCGTCGCTTTAAACGTCGCTATAAGGTCTATATCTTGTAGTGTATGTGTGTTGTACATACAGTTGACTTTTTGTGTGTGATTGTGTGTTAAAGGGATGGATTACAAGGAGCATATCTGCTACCCTTACTGCCAGTGCCTTTGTCATGGTCTACCTCTCTCTCTCAAAATGTGAATATAGTATCAGAGTTGTAAGGAAGAAGCATGGCTCCATGAAGCCAAATGACAGAACCGTATGTGCACGACAGAGGGAAACCTGCTGATCAAACCCCAACGTACTGAATATTTTTCCATTCTGACGCAGGACAGGGAGCCGTAGAAGCTCTGTCAGGCCCCATATCATTGCCAACAAGATCAGCAAGATCCGTACAATCCATATCACATTGAATTCTTGGAGGGCAAGCAGCTGGCCATGCCGGATTTTCCATCGGAAGTAAAGGACATAACATATGCAAAAGAGGCCAGCTATGCAGAGTGCAATGACAAGCACCACCGTAGCCAAGCCAAGAGCATCCGCTATAGAACTGAGATGGGGCATTACCTATCCTATGGTGCATACTATCTCTGCACATAGGCGCTTCCTCTTCTTTACTTCGGAGAGGTGGCATTACCTGTTCTCAGAGTCCAATATTTGCACATTGCTACTCGTTCATTAGCAATCTAATCATTGAAGACCTGCCTGTGATAATTCAAGCTCGGGTATGGACCCTGTACTCAGGCATACATCTATTGTCAGACCGAGCACATGGTCTGAATGTGAGGCATATAGATTCCAACAATAAACCACAACTCGGATTCTCACAATACACTACAACTCCAGCTTTGCAATCAAGTTGAGAATGCACAAAAGGATTTGGAAAGTGTGAATAAATGTTCATTCAAGCAATATAGGAAGAAGCCATTTCTTGCTTCAAGAAAACAACCCGTGCATGGAAACTATTTTCCAGAAGAAGCTGTGAATCTTCCTTAGTCATGCAACTATTAAGAACCTTTGCAAAGCTCGCGGAAAGGGTTATTCGCTGAAGGATTGTCCATTTCACTCTAGGCTAAATGTTTTGCCTCTATGTCATTGATTGGAAGCAGGATATTGCAGGCAAAGAAGGATGCCATAACTGAATGAAATTTTATGTGTCTTGGAAATCTGTGGTGCTCAACATAGCAGCATTACAAGAAAAGAATAGGCACATGTGTCTTTGTCTTCAACTGTAATTGGACATCATCACAACCTGTTTTACCAAGCTTTAAGAGTTGGGATGTATGAATGCTCGAGATTGGATTTTGTGCATATTCTATATTGCCATTCAGAATGCTTTCTGAAGATTGGATCTCCATTTCAATAGTCTCTGTGACAGCAGAAGTAGTACAATGTTGCTAACAAATAGATGACAAGTTCAGGGTTTATTCAGTTGCACTTGTAAAGAGGTGCTAAGGCACAAATAGAGAAATGCAGAGCAAGAAAGAATTGCAGTTTCTCATGGCTCTTAGTGTGGCTACTAACCCAGAATGTACATGTCATGTATGCTTGGCTGAATAGTGCTCAATTTGACACTTCAAATATGGGTACTTGCAAATCATTGCACATAATCCTAAGCTTGTCAGTGGGTGGAGATGGTTCAGATTTGCCATAGTAGATAATACTTGCAAGTGCATTGGCTACAGACCCATTGTTGAAGCATGTAAAAGCTTTTTTGGAGAAAAATTCTGCAGGAACAGTGAATGTATCAAGTGAAACTTTGATATTTGTACTTGATGCTCTCTTATGCACTAGCAGTGATTAATGGCAGCCATAGCTGAGAGTGGAGGTTGGAAAATGTATGAACACTGATACTTATGTTATGCAATTGGAGTCTAAAATGAGCTAAACTGGAATACGTTCAGAATATATGATATTGTTGTGAACTAAAATCTATTGGTTATGCAAAGTTGTTGATGCATTGTAACTGCAGTTGAATGGAAATAGAAGCACGTGTACTGTCTGAAAATGCAATAGTGGTTATTGCTGCAGTTTTACAGTAAAAATTGGTTGCACTATAGGTCATTGAAGTATATTGCCTGTGGCATTTTGAAAAATTGACTGGTTTTTCAAAGCTTAAGTCTTTAAAATGGCAAACACAGGAGAGAAGAATACTATCACTCACATAGTTGGTGAAAAGATAGACTACAACAATTTCGTTCTATGGAAATTCAGGATGTCTAATTTTTTAATTGGAAGAGGCTATTGGGACCTAGTCACAGGTCTTGAAGGTGAGCCCAAGCTACTGGAAGACAGACCTCCAACACAGGATCAGTTGAAAGCACACACGACTTGGTTGGAAAAGGCCGTCTTGCATTGGTTGTCACTATGTGTGTCAAACACAAAGGCTATGCAAATTGCAAATTGTACTTCCCCAAAAGCTACTTGGGACTTATTAATGAAGAATTATGGGCATGTCACTCATGCAAGAAAGACACAACTGAAGTAAGAAAACAGCCACATATCCAGGAATGGAAGGTCTATTGAGGACTATGTCAGTGAGATTAGATCCATTGCAGAACAACTAGGCTCAATTGGAGCTGAAGTTGAGGATGATGATTTGGTAGCTACTACCCTCCATGGACTTGGACAGGAATATAAGTAGTTTGATACTTCCATTTCAGCACGTCAGGAGCAGCCTGACTTTGAGGAACTTTAGCACTTCTTTTGCATGAAGAAGTGAAACTTGGACTTAATACAAGTTCCAGTGGGTCTAAAAACAGCAGGGACAGTGTCTTCTACTCAAATCAAAGGGGTAGAGGTGGAAGAGGAAGATCAAATTTTCGAGGAAGAGGTGCTAGAAATGCATATGCAACCTGTGGATAGCAAGCTACTGGATGGAAAAATAGGCAGCCTCAAGCAAATAGAGGTGCCTCAAATGCTCGTGGAAGAGGAGGTTATTCACCTAGAGGAAGATGCACTTGGCAGTAGCCTCAAATGAGTCATGGACATCAATCAAATGCAAATAAGGATTGCCATTATTGTGGCAAATACGAGCATGTAGCTAAGGATTGCTACAAAAAGCAGAATGATCACAGAGCAAGAGAGAAGCAACAAGGTGATTATGCTTTTTCTAGTGGTATGTAGGAGGATGACAGGTTGTTTGCACTACAAACATGTGAAGAAAGGGTTGCTTGTACACAGCAAAGCAAATGATGTATGGTATATAGACTCAGGGTCATCTAACCACATGACTCCTCATGGAGAGTGGTTTGACACATTGGTAGAAGGTGCTCATGGATATGTTCGCACAGGGGATGATACACAACATGACATTATGCATACAGGTACTGTTCCCTTGATGATACATGGTGACAGGAAAAAGAGTCTCTATGATGTATTACATGTACCCTCCATAACCAAAAAGTTGCTTTCTGTGGGACAAATGGCTGAACAAAATCTACAAGTTAGATTCAATAGAGATGGATGCTACATTGAAGAGTATGGTCAAGGATGTAAACTCATTGCTAAAGGCAAAAGAAATGGCAGGATGTTTACATTGGATACGAAAATTCCAGCATTCAATGCTGCTATGTACTCACATGAAAATGCTGCAATAAGGGACATTGAGATATGGCATAAAAGGATTGGACATGTAAATGTTCAAAAGTTGAAGAATATGCAACATAAGCAAATTGTACTTGGACTTCCTAAGTTCAAGCATGCGAAATTGGGACATGTATGTCAGTCTTATCAATTTGGAAAGAAATCAAGGCTTCCATTTATGAGGCATGTAAGCACTACTACTAGACCATTACAGCTTGTACATTCTGATGTATGGGGACCCTCATAGAATGCATCTCTTGGGGGATCATGTTACTATGTGTCATTCATAAATGACTATAGTAGGTACACATGGTTGTATGTGCTAAAGCACAAGAGTGATGTCATGGATGCTTTTCAGGATTTTAAGAGACATGTGGAGAAAGAATTGGCTTGCTACATCTCATGCTTGAGATCTGATAGTGGTGGAGAATATGTTTCTAAAGACTTTGATCACTTCTTGGTAGCTCATGGAATTAAAAGGCAATTGACATGTAGGTACACACCATAACAAAATGGTGTGGTAGAGATGAAAAACAGGGTAATCATGGAATCGGCTAGAGCCATGCTGAATGAGAAAAGCCTACCAAATGCATATTGGGCAAAGACTGTAATGACTATAGTGTATGTCATGAATCATACACCAACAGCAGGTATACATGAGGTGACTCCTTATGAGAGGCTTTATGGGATAAAGCTGGACATCATCCATCTTAAGGTTTTTGGATGCTTGGTATATGTACATGTTCCAGGTGAAAAGAGGAAGAAGCTCGATCCAAAGGCAGAAAAGGCCATCTTTATTGGGTATGCACAAGATAGGAAAGCGTACAAATGCTACAATCCTTCTACTCATGAGACATTGGTCTCAAGAGATGTGGTATTTGATGAGCTGAAATCATGGCATGAGAAGAAGATCACTTTGATGAATGATGATTATGGTTGTTAGGAGCCTTATGTACATGCAGGTACAAATGAAAGTGCAGAAATTTCTGGGCCTTCTAAAGATGCTACTATATCAATTAGTACTTGGATAGGTAGATTGAGGACTTCAGCATCTTTGTCCACTGACACGGGTATGTCAGTGAGGGGGAGAGATGTGGATAAAGGCAAAGGAAAACTTGATGATGTTACAGGGCCACTCACTTGTGGTTATGATTCACCTGGTACTGACAGCTTGGATAGTGAGTTTGGTATTCCATCAGTTGTGACTCCTAGTGTGAGACTTAGATATATACCACCTCATGAGAGAGGAGAGTCTCATACTGCATCTCAGTCGAGGAGATCAGAAAGAGTCAGGAAGCTTGTGGATAGGCTTACATACAGTGGCTACACAGTGAAACACTATGCATATATGGCAAAAGTCACTGGCTTCAAGGAACCCACAAAGTTTTCTAAAGCTATTTTGGATGATCACTAGTGTAAGGCAATGGATGAGGAATATTCAGCATTGGCTGAAAATGACACTTGGGATTTGGTTAATTTTCTTGAAGGAAAAATGGCTATTGGTTGCAAATGGGTATACAAAGTGAAATGCAAATAATATGGTACATTGGAAAGGTACAAGGCAAGACTTGTGGCAAAAGGGTATGCACAACAATATGGTCTTGATTATGAGGAAACATTCAGTCTTGTTGCTAAAATGGCAACCGTGAGGACAATGATTGCTTTGGCAGCATCTAAAGGATGGTGTATGTATTAGATGGATGTGAAGAATGCTTTTCTCAATGGTGATTTGGCTGAGGAAGTATACATGGATCAACCTGAGGGCTATGCACATCCAGATTTTCCTACATATGTGTGTAGATTGAAGAAAGCATTATATGGGCTGAAGCAAGCACCTAGAGCTTGGAATGCTAAGATAAGTGCATGCTTACAAAAACTTGGTTTTACTATGGGCAAGGCTAATCATAGCCTAGTCATAGAGATAAGAGCTGGTTATGTGGTATTAGTCATCTATGTGGATGACTTGATCATTACAGGTGATGATGTCACAAGAATTGGAGAGATCAAGGAAATGTTACATGTTGAATTTCAGGTCAAAGATTTGGGAGATCCGAAGTATTTTCTTGGGATTGAGGTTGTCTCTACACCTCATGGTACTTTGTTGTTGCATGGTATGTTAACCAAGTATGGTATGTTGGATTGCAAAGCATTGAGCACTCCATTGGAACAAAATGTTAAACTACTTGCAAATGTTGGACATGAGATTGAGAATGTCACTATGTATAGACAAATGGTGGGTAGCCTGATTTACCTTACCATTACTAGATCGGATCTTAGCTATTTAGTTGGACTGATTAGCCAGTTCATGTAGAAGCCTATGAAGCCGCACTTAGATGCAGTGAGGAGGATCTTGAGATATGTAGAGGCTACATCAAATTATGGTCTATTCTATGAGCATGGTAAGCCTTTGGAGCTTATAGGATATACAGATGCTGACTGGGCAGGAAGTACCTATGAAAAGAGATCTACTAGTGGGTATGCATTTTCCCTTGGTGCACTAAGAAGCAACCTACAGTTGCACTCTCTAGTACCGAGGAAGAGTATAGAGGTGCTGCACTAGCTGCATGTGAGGCAGCATGGCTCATGAAGCTTCTTGATGATTTGGTCATGTAGGAAGTCAGGCTTGTCACGCTCTATTGTGACAACATGAGTAGTGTGCTCCAAGCCAGTAATCCTATCTATCATGCTAGGACTAAGCACATTGAGGTACATTGTCACTTCATTAGGGAAAAAGTGATTGCAGGTGATATTGATTTGGTCCATGCAAGGATAGAAGACCAAGTTGTAGATATCTTTACCAAGTCATTGGTAAAGATAAGTTTGTGCATTTCAGAGAGTTACTTGGAGTGAAGTATCCTACTTGAGCTTGAGGGGGAGTGTTGAGACTCAAGCTCATTAGTCTTCTGTCAGTTGTTTACCTTAGTGAATAAGGTTAAGTCACACTGACTTAACCATGATTAGATCTAGGTCAGTTGATCTTAGTATGTGTGTTATACATACAATTGAATTTTTGTGTGTGACTATGTGTTAAAGGAATGGATTACAGGGAGCATGTCTGCTACCCTTACTGCCTGTGCCTTTGTCATGGTCTACCTCTCTCTCTCAAAATTTGGTTAGAAAAACATTCATTTTTCATAACGTAAATCCAAAAATAACTTTGGATATTCCATAAAAATCAATCTCTTCTTAAAAAGATAAATACAAAAAACTAAAATAGCATCATTCTAATGCTTCACAAAAACTAAAACAGCATCACCACAAGATCTCTTAGGAAACTCATCTTTAACTATCAATTTTAATTAAAAAAATATAATATAAAATCACTTGCAAGGAAGGATACTCTTTTATCATTAACCCTCTTTCATCCTTAGAATAGTCTTAGGAACAAATTTCTACTCTAACAAGCATATATTTGAGCATAATAACTATTTTAAGGTTTCTTCCATGAGTAGTAGTAGTATATATGCAACCATCAAGGTACAGATCATGCTTTGGTATCTATGGAGATCCCAATCTCATGCCCTCATAGAGATTGTAGTGTGCAATAGTGTGGAGAGAAGGTGGGTGAGTTGTAAATGGTAAAGGGAAAATTGTAGTCGTGGTTGCGGTCATGGTCGTAGTCAATTTGTGCTTGTATTCTCCATGGTGTGTTGGCTATGGGTGTCAAACGCTCTAGTCAGATCTCTCTCTCTTCTCTCAACCATTCTCTCTCCCTCAATCTTTCCTCTTTCTCTCTTTCTATACTCTCCCTAAATCCTTCTCTCTTCCCCTATCTCTTTTCTCTCTCTATCTCTCTTTCTATTTCTACCTCTCTCACTTCTCTCCTCTTCTTCTCTAACTTTATTCTCTCCCTAACTCTTGTCTCTCTCTTCATTTCTATATAAGTAGTCATAGTCATAGTTGTGGTCGTGGTCGTGGTCGTGGTCGTGGTCGTGGTCATGGTCATGGTCATGGTCGTGTTCATGGTCGTAGTCGTGGTCATAGTCATAGTTGTGGTCGTGGTAGTCATAGTTGTAGTCATAGCCATGGTCGTGGTAGTTGTAGTCGTAGTCATGGTCGTGGTAATGGTCGTGGTCGTGGTCGTGGTCGTTGTAGTCGTGGTAGTAGTCGTGGTGGTGGTGGTGGTGGTGGTCGTGGTCGTGGTCGTGGTCGTGGTCATGGTCGTGGTCGTCGTAGTCGTAGTCATAGTCGTAGTCATAGTCATAGTCATAGTCATAGTCATAGTCATAGTCATAGTCATAGTCATAGTCATAGTCATAATCGTAGTCGTAGTCATAGTCATAGTCATAGTCATAGTCATAGTCATAGTCATAGTCATAGTCATAGTCATAGTCATAGTCGTAGTTGTAGTTGTGGTCATGGTCGTGGTTGTTGAGATATCAAGCTCCACTCGTGATATGCCAGGGTGACCATTGTGTATTTATGTCACCGACTTGTCAGTTGCAGATGCGGTTGGTACACCGCCCATGAATAATAGCTAGATGATAGCTATCCTTATCTACTCTAGTTCATGGCTCAGTTAGTATGCCACCTTAGTTAGTTGAGTTTGGTTTGAGACCCATATATAGGGTTCTTCTATTTCTATGTACTTGAGTTCTTTTGGCTTACACAACTAAGAAGAGGAAAACTGTTTTCAGCCTCCACCTTTGTGTGTATTTCCTCCATTGTGCAAACAAGAAAGCTACAAGTGAGACTCATTCCTTCTCTTCCACAATCTTGACAGTGGTTGTGGTCGTGGTCATCATCATGGTCGTCGTAGTCGTAGTCGTAGTCGTAGTCGTAGTCGTAGTCATAGTCGTAGTCGTGGTCATAGTCGTAGTCGTAGTGAATTTGTGCTTGTGTTCTCCATGATGTGTTGGCTATGGGTGTCAAATACTCTAGTCGGATCTCTCTCTCTTTCTCCTCTCTCTTCTCTCAACCATTCTCTCCCCCTCAATCTTCCCTCCTTCTCTCTTCCTATACTCTCCCTAAATCCTTCTCTCTTTCCTATCTCTTTTCTCTCTCTATTCCTCTTTCTATTTTTACCTCTCTCACTTCTCTCCTCTTCTTCTCTAGCTTTACTCTCTCCCTAACTCTTGTCTCTCTCTTCATCTCTATATAAGTAGTCGTAGTCATAGTCCTAGTCATGGTTGTGGTCGTAGTCGTAGTCGTAGTCATAGTCGTGGTCGTAGTCATAGTCAATTTGTGCTTGTGTTCTCCACGGTGTGTTGGATATGGGTGTCAAATGCTCTAGTCGGATCTCTCTCTCTTTCTCCTCTCTCCTCTCTCAACCATTCTCTCTCCCTCAATCTTTCCTCTTTCTCTCTTCCTATACTCTCCCTAAATCCTTCTCTCTCCCTCTATCTCTTTTCTCTCTCTATCTCTCTTTCTATTTCTACCTCTCTCACTTCTTTCCCCTTCTTCTCTAACTTTACTCTCTCCCTAACTCTTGTCTCTCTCTTCATCTCTATATAAGTAGTCGTAGTCATAGTCGTGGTTGTGGTCATGGTCGTAGTCATGGTCGTGGTCGTCGTAGTGGTAGTGGTCTTGGTCGTGGTCGTGGTCGTGGTCGTAGTCGTAGTCGTAGTTGTAGTCCTGGTCATGGTCGTGGTTGTGGTCGTGGTAGTCATAGTCATAGTCGTGGTCGTAGTCGTGGTCGTGGTCGTGGTTGTGGTCGTGCTCGTGGTCATGGTTGTGGTCATAGTCATAGTCGTGGTGGTCGTGGTTGTAGTCGTGGTCGTGGTTTTCATCGTAGTCGTAGTCGTGATCGTTAAAGAAAATGAGAGAGGGGGAGGAAGAGAAAAAAGAAGAAGGAATGAGAGAGAGGGAGAGGAAATACATACATCATAATAAAGAAAGAGAAAAAAAGAGAGAGATGGAAGGAGAGGAGAATAATTTAAGAAAGAAAAAAAGAATGATAATAAAAACAAATTGTCTGTCATAACATAGACAGAATGAAAAATGATGAAGGTCTTGTTGTTCAAGATCGCAAGGCGTATCTTAATTAGTGTGTCCCATGTCCTTGCTCTCAATGCAAGCTGGAAATTAGACGAAAACGTCGATTGTCTATAGAACACGTATGACGCTTTGGCAAGTTTCAATCTAAGATCATTGATCAGGCAATTGCTTTGGCAAGTTTTTAGCAAACGGTAAGAAAAGTTAATATCAATCATGCATTGTACTTGCAAGCTAATTGAATACCATATACAAAAAGATTGGGTGTGGCTGGCAAATTTTCTATCCAGGGAGGTGACGTCTCATTCCAAGGAGGAGTGCACCCTTTGCAGCCATTCAGAAGATTTCATGGGCATGCGATGGATGGAGTGCATGAGCCAATCCACCACTTGGAAGGCACCACCCAATCTATACCGTCAATACCAGAGGAGACAGGCAGCCTTCCAGACCTAGCTACAATATTGGAGCCTGAGATGGAGGCAATGATCGATGCATTGATTCCCATGGATGTTGAGACTTCTGATCCGCTTAGAGAGGAAGCATCCATACCATTATATGATAGGTGCCGAGTATCTCGCTTGAAGACACTGCTTGCACTCCTAAGTGTGCAAGCAAAATACGAGTGGAGCGATGCAAGTGTGACCGAGTTGTTCAGGTACCTTGTATATATGATTCGTTGATTTATTTTCGACACTATTATTGAAAGATTTGTGCTTTTTCAAGGTGTTTTATGATTTTTTTCAGGTTATTAAAATATCATATATTACCACCTGTAGATACTATGCATGAGTCTCCTGATGATGCACGACATGTTTTACGAAAGCTTGGCATAGACTACAACAGCATCCATGCATGTATCAACGATTGCATACTGTTTCGAGGAGAATATGAGACTATAGAGACATGTCCAAAGTGTGGTGCTCACAGGTATCGACAGGACTTGTAAGGGAAAACTATCCCTCAAAAAGTTCTCAGACACTTTCCGCTTATCCCTCGCATAAAACACATGTTTCGTACGTCCAGCATGGCGAGCTTGACAACGTGGCATGCGCAAAATAGGTCCAAAGATGGAGTTCAATGAATATCAGCGGATTCCTTTGCATGGAGCCACATTGACTCTACCTTCCCAGGCTTTGCCCGAGAGTCAAGGAATCTTCAGCTTGGTCTTGCAATGGATGGCGTGAACCCATTCGGTTTGCGCTCAACTTCTTACAGTGTGTGTGGCCTATAGTCCTTGTCAACTACAATATCCCTCCATGGCTCTCTATGAAGAAAGAACATCTCATCCTTAGCTTACTCGTCCCGGGCTGCTACAAAGTCAAAAATATGGACGTGTACCTTCGTCAATTAGTCGATGAGCTTAAGATTTTGTGGGAGGAGGGGGTCACTGTGCAAGATATGAGCAAGCGTGATGGTTGACAGTAGTCCGCCAATATTCGAGCCATTCTCATGTGGACGATGCATGACTTTCCAGGATTCAGAGAGTGCTCAGGTAAATAAGCTTCCGTTCTAGTTGGTAATGTCTATATTTTATCTTATTCAAGTTTGTATTCACTGGATAGAGGTGTTGGAACAAGTCTGGTTACCTTAGGATATCATGCATGTCCATTGTGTGGGCCATAGTTAGACTCTCGAAGGTCAAGAACCATGAAGAAGATGGTATATCAAGGACACACCACTTTCTTGCCAGGGGGTCATGAACTCAGGGAAGGTTTTCTTGGACAACCTCCAACACATATGAATGCCGCAAGCTGGTATGATCTGAAAATGGTCCACGCTAAGTCACATCCAAACGGAATGCGGCGGTTCTCAGTTTTCTACGAGTTGCCATATTAGACCCACTTACAGATCAACCACTTATTGGATCCCATGCATATTTTTAAGAACGTGGGCAACTTGCTATGGGACCACATCACAGGAAAGAGAGACACTATAGGGGCACGAATGGATTTGAAGGAGGTAGGCAAGATGGAGGCACTTTGGCCATAGTCGAGTGCTAATGGTAGCATGCAGCCACCTCGCGCTCCTTGGGTTTGTCTACTAAAGAAGAGCGCATTGTGAAGCAAGTAGTCAAGTCTATCCGCACTCCGATGGGTATGATGCATTCTCTCAGGTCTACATTTTCTAAAGAAGACCAATTATCAGGGCTAAAATCCCATGATTGGCATAAGATATGTCAGGTATTTACTACGAATGGATTGTAATTGGCGTGTGTATTTTGCTATTTGGAGTGTAGCCATTGTTCATAATGCTTTCTCATTTGTGGCAGTTTGTACTACCGACCGCGATCACAGGATACCTTACTCCAAAAATACGCGGGGCCATTTACAGGTTGTCAACTTTGGTGTAATGGATCTCACAGAAGGAGATTAAGACATCCTCTATTGAGTCTGCAAGGCAGGGAGTAGTGGAGACAATCTGTCTCTTTGAGAAATACCTATTTACTAGCATGCTCACGATACAAATCCACCTTCTTGTGCATCTTGTAGATGAAGTGGAGATTGCTGAACCTATCCATATGCGATGGATGTTCTTCTTGGAGTGCTTTATGAAAACCCTAAAAGGCTTTATGCAATAACGATCTCGGCCAGAAGGTAGCATGGATGAAGGTTGGTTGGTGTCTAACGCACTAGTGCATATTTCAAAATGGCTATCAACGGTGAATCCAGACAACAATATGCTATGGTCGTTGAATATAATATTTCCGCTCGAAATATTAAAGAGCTTTGATCACCGCACACCTGCGCAAAAACCTGTGCAAAGTTATCTCCCACATCGTAAATATTGGCAGCTAAATCCTTACCCCGCACGCACGATAAAAAAATCCCCATCCGTGATGTGCAATTAAGGCCGAGGCACGAAGACCACAAGCCGCACAAGAACACCCTTCTTAGATAAAGGGAAAATGGATAATGATGAAAATTTAGGCAAATATTTTTACTAATTATCCCTTCCCCCAGCCGATGCATGGCTGGAGGAGAGGAAGTGTGTAAAGGAGTGAGTTATATAGTGTGGTCTGTGGGGAGCATGAGGAGGGAGAGGCATGCATAGGTCACGTGGTGAGTTATGTAGTGTGGTGTGTGGGGAGCATGAGGAGGGAGAGGCATGCATAGGCTATGTGGTGGCTACCTCTCCTCCCCCTTAGGCTATATGAACCCCCCTCCCCCCTTGTGGCACGAGAAAAAAAGAAGAGCTAGAGGTTGCCGTGCTGAGGGATAGGGAACGAAGGGAGAGAAAGGGAAGGGACTGCCTCCTGCAGCAGTGGAGATCACCACAAGACCAGTCCGCCAATACCGCTGCCCTGCTGCGCCGCAGTCAGGCCACCGCCATAACACCTTCATTTCCATCATAAACTCCTCCCCCCTCTCATCGTTAATCTTCTTCTCCAATCATTACCCTCCCCTTCTTCCACGTCATTCTACAGTAAAGCAGAAGCTTCTAAGGATAAGGCCTCATAAGCCTTGTGCATGCAGCTTGGCCATGGTTGCTTATAACCCACAACCGTAAAGGGTATTCTTGCGCAAGGGAGAAAGTAGGCAGACTTGGAGGCTCTTTTGCCAAAGCTGGAGGAAGTTTGGGGATCGTGTAAAAGATCGTAGAGTTCAAATCATCAACGATGGCTCCAAAGTCAAATTCGCAAGGCGCAGCCGGCGGAAGCCTCAAATCCAAGCTTACACGTGGACATCGCCGTAAGTCCCCAAACCCAGGTTCTTGGAAGTTTAATTCCACATTGGACACGCTTAAATTTCATGCGAAAATTATGAACACAAAATTACGCATTCATCTTACAAGTTTTAAATTGCATGTTGCTCTTGCTTGCATTTCCAAAGTTGTGAACATAAATTACTTGTCCGTCTTACGAGCTTAGTTGCATGTTGCTTTTTTCGTGCATTTCTAAAGTGGCAAGCCTAAACACATATTACTTAGGTTTAAAAGGATGAAAAAAATCGGTTTAAATTCACCTTTGTCTCCCTTGCTAGAAAAACAAGCGTATATTGCATTTAGGCAATAACTTCCTTGTCAAGAATCGCGTGGTGCGGGGACTTGCTCAAGATGCTGCGCTAAACACACACAGAATGCACAAGGAGAAGCTCACTCAAGAGACAAGAAGAGAGATGGAGGCCAAAACATTTTCTTACTGGTTTCTTCTTCTTCTTCCACACACTTTACAATGTACACAAAGTATAGATCAGATACAACATAAAGGAAAGTGGCCTACTAAGTGAAACAATGCATAACCAACTATACTAGTCGACTGGCGTTATAACTATGCCAGCTGTAAATAGATGTAACAACCTGAATATAATAAGTAATGAGTCAGTGGCCATGTGAGAGTCATAATGACCACCGGCGTACTAAGTGTAGACATGTGGACCCATCTAACCAAGCGATCCATCATCAATGTCCGCATGTGTTGAGCTTGTTATCTCAACACTCCCCCTCAAGCTCAACTGTATCTCTGCAACTCCAAGTAAGCTTCAAAACTTTTGAAGCTTCTTTGTACCCAATGACTTCGTGAAGATGTCAACTATCTGATCCTGTGTGCTGACATAGACCAAGTCAACCTCACCTGCTAGTACCTTCTCTCTCACAAAGTGGTAGTGTACTTCAATATGTTTTGTCCTGGCATGAAACACAAGGTTCCTAGCCAACTGTATACTTCTCATGTTGTCACAATAAATGACAATTGGACCTTCCACCTGCACATCCAAATCAGCCAATAACTTTTGTAGCCATACTACCCCACATGCTGCTACAACAACACCTCTATACTCATCCTCTATACTCAACAAAGCAACTGTAGGTTGCTTTTTTTTTCTCCAAGTAACTGCTGCACTACCAAGAAAGAATATGTATCCGTTGGTAGATCTTCTATCAGACATACTACCAACCCAATCTGCATCTGTGTATCCAAACACCTGTACATCTATACTTGCCTCATAAAAAAGTCCATAATGTAATGTGGACTTCACATATCTCAATATGCGTCTGACTGCATCCAAATGTGGCTTTCTAGGTATTTGCATCAACTGACTCACAAGACCAACATCATAGCTCAAGTCTGGCATTGTAATGGTCATGTAGATCAAACTCCCCACTATCCTCCTGAACATAGTAGGGTCTTCTATCTCATCCCCAACATTAGCACTCAATTTTACATTCTACTCCAACGGGATTGAAAGTGGTTTGCATGCTGTCATACCATACTTGGACAACATATCCAAGCCATACTGTCTTTGGGACAGGCATATACCATCATCACATCTAATCACCTCAATGCCGAGGAAGTACCTTAGCTCACCTAAATCCTTCATCTCAAACTTCTTCTTCAAAAAGTCCTTGACTTCAACAATCCCACTATCACTATCACATGTAATAATCAAGTCATCCACATAGATGACTATGATGACCAAACCTGCATCTCCCTTTCTCACATAAAGTGAGTGATCAGCATCAGAAACATAAAAGCCAATATTAAGAAGATACTCTCTGATCTTGTCAGACCATGCTCTAGGTGCTTGCTTGAGCCCATAGAGCGCCTTCTTCAACCTGCACACATACGTGGGATGCTCTAAATCTTCATAACCTACTGGTTGATCCATATACACTTCTTCTTGAAAAACACCATGCTAGAATGCATTCTTCACATCCATTTGCTGCAACCTCCAACCTTTGGCTGCTGCCAAAGAAATCATACATCTGACAATTGCCATCCTAGCAATTGGACTAAAGGTTTCTTCATAATCTATGCCATATGTCTGGGCATAGCCTTTTGTAACCAGCCTAGCTTTGTACCTACTAATAGAACCATCTGCATTGTGCTTAATCTTATAAACCCACTTACATCCAATAGCTTTCTTGTCCTTCGACAATGATACTAGATCCCAAGTCTTATTGGCCTCTAATGCAGCCATCTTCTCATCCATTGCTGCATCCCAATGAGTATGACCAACAGTATTCTCAAAACAAGTGGGCTCAACATTCTCAACTAGTTTCACCATATAAGCATAATGGTGAGCTGCATAACCTTCAAAACCAAATCTTTTAACAGGGTATCTGACCCTACTAGATCTGCGTACCATCGGATCACTCAATGGAGCCTTTACATTATTATGAGCTCTCTGTACACCTAGTGTTCTGATAGAAGGAATACCAAGCTCATCATTTAAGCTCTATGAGCCACTGGAGTCTCCATCAAGAACTGCATCAATGCCATTTGACACTTTATTCTTTCCTTTGTCTTTACCTGTAGTGCTACTAGATGCACCTGAAGATGTAGAGCTACTCCTTAGTCTCCCAGACCATGGACTACCAGATGATGTCTTTGGTTCACTGAGAGTCCATGATTCTTGCTTTTCAACTTGCACATGAGTGTCATGATCATCATCGTCATCCAATGCATCACCACTAGATGCATACCAACTGCTCATTTAATCAAAGATGACATCCCTGGTCACTCTGAACTTACATGTGACAGGGTTATAACAGCGATACCCTTTTTGCTCTAAAGAGTATCCAATAAAGATACATTTTTTTGCCTTTGGATCAAGCTTCTTCCATAGCTCATTTGGCACATGAACATATGCAACACAGCCAAATACCTTCAAGTGTGATACATCAGGCTTCTTGCCAGTAAAGCATTCTTTAGGAGTCATCCCATGAACTGTAGTTGTGGGAGTTCTGTTCATAATATAAATAGCAGTATGAACAACCTCAGACAAAAATGCTTAGGCATATTCTTTTTAGCCATCAAGGCGTGTGAAACTTCTATAATATGCCTGTTTTTCCTTTCTACAACACCATTTTGCTGTGGGATATACTTGCATGTGAACTGTCTCTTTATCCCATGAGACCTTAGAAAATCATTGAACTCATTGGAGAGGTACTCTCCCCCTCCATCTGACCTCAAGCACTTTACTTTCAAGCCTGTTTCTCTTTCAATTGCAGCCTTGAAAGTTCTAAAGTTCTCAAACGCTTCACTCTTTTCCGTCATAAAATATACCCACAGCTTTCTAGAACAATCATCAATGAATGTGACAAAGTATGAACTACCTCCAAGAGATACATTTTGTGTAGGCCCCCAAATATCTGTATGCACAACATCAAGGATATTTCTGCTTACATCTCTGTCATGTGAAAAGGGTTGTCTTGCCTACTTACCAAATTGACATACTTCGCATATCTTATGAAATTATGCAACTCTAAATGTAGGCAAACCTGTAACCAACCCTTTGGACTGCATTAATTTCAGCCTTTGTACATTTGCATGTCCAATGCATTTGTGCCAAATTTCAATATCTGCAACAATACCTTTTCCTTTAGCATACATAGCAGCATTCATAGTAGGAATTCCAGCATCTAGAGTAAACATACCTCTAACTCTACTTCCCTTTGCTACCAACCTGCACTTGTCATTGAAGTCTTCTACAAAGCAGCCCTTTGTATTAAATCTGACTTGCAGCCCTTGCTCTACCATTTGACCGACTGACACCAATTTTTTTGTAATAGAAGGCACATGTAATACATCTGAAAGACTCTTTGTCTTACCATCATGCAAGGACAAGGGAACTTTTCCAATGTGTGAAATTGGGTAGCATGAATCATCACCCGTCTACAATAACCTACATTTTACAAATCCTACATATCTCCAAACCATTCTGCATGGCTGGTCATATGATTGGATGCACCTGAATCAACATACCAAACATCATGTGTTCCCTTTCCTGTAACAGCATTCATCATATGCTACATAACAAATAAACGTTCATTTTTTTCTTCATTCTGTTGTGAAGAGGATGCATAGTTTCCTTGATGCAACTTACCACCGCGAATATAATCTTTCTTAGCATAACATTGGGTTGCAATATGACTTGTTTTGCCACAGTAGTGACACATAATACCAAAGTTGTTAGAACCTCTGTTCTACCATCCACCTCTTCCTCTAAAGCTCCCCCTGCCTCTAAAGTTACCATGACCTCCTGAAACCTGCATATCGCCAAATTGCTGATTCAATCTGTTTTGTTGGTTGTCACTACCACGTCCTGTACCACGGCCTCTTGAAGAGAACCTGCCACGTTCCCTTCCTGAACTAGATTAGAAAGCTTGGACCTATTCACCACACTTTTCAGATGTCTCACTCTGCATGTTGATCTTTTCAGTGATCATAAGGGAGACCAACTCATTAAAATCTGGAAATGGCTTTTTGACATATACAGATGTTACAAAAGACTTCCAAGCCTTTTCATTGTTAAGTCCACCCAAGGTAGATGACACCAAATTATCATCATTAGGCATTGCATCAATCGCTGCCAAGGCATCTGCAATGCTCGTTACCTTCAGTGCATATTCATTGATAGACATCTTTCCTTTCTTCAATGTATTCAACTCTTGCTTGAGTTGAATCTTTCGTGCCTTTGTATTTATGAAAAACATACTTTCAAGTATGGTCCAAGCTGCATATGAATTCTTTGCATTTCTGATATGTCCTAGCATATTATTATCAATTACTGCAGACAGCCAATACATGACATTTTTGTCTTTTGCATTTCATTCCTTTCTTGCCTTTGTCTCTTTTGCAGTTGGAGGATCACTCACCTCCGGCTCCTTTTCTTCACCTAACACAAACTCGTAGAGGCCTTTTCCAATAAGGAAGTTCGTGATATGGAACTTCCATGAAGGGTAGTTGTTCTTGTTGAGATTCTCAATGATGGGGTTTTCATTGTTCTCTGCCATTACCACAAAACTAATACCAAACAACAAGCAAATCTTCTGCAACCCTCTACCTGTACTGCACAGCAATACACCCGACAGTCTTTTTCACTGTCTGATCAACAATACATGCAATCTGCAACCAGTTTGCAGATAAACCTTGTGTTTATTCATTGGTAAACACCTTTGAACTTATAGATCTAAAATTTGTAACTTATGCACCTGTATATGGCAGACACAACTGAAATTGCAGGGTATCTCGAATTGTTGTCCGCAACCTTGTGGCTCTAAAACGAGGTGGCCTGAAACGGCCTCAGATGCCCAAAATAACTGCGGAAAAGCCCTAAAGGGCTCATCTGCAGAATACACAATGCTCTTCGCGCACACCAAACCTCACTCTAATCTGAGATTTTTGCTCTGCCTTGCTTCCGGTGCCTCCACAAGCACTATCCAAGAGAGAGAGTGGAAGGATGGGAGAGCTTCTTACCCATGGATTGCTTGCTCAAACCTTGCTTCTTCTCCTTCACTTCAGCCTTCAAAATCAGCCCCTCTCAGTGGCGCAGCTCTGATACCATGTTAAGAATCGCATGGTGGGGGGACTTGCTCAAGATACTGTGCCGAACACACACAGAATGCACAAGGAGAAGCTCACTCAAGAGACAAGAAGAGAGATGGAGGCCAAAACGTTTTCTTGCTAGTTTTTTCTTCTTCTTCCACACACTTTACAATGTACACAAAGTATAGATCAGATACAACATAAAGAAAAGTGGCCTACTAAGTCAAACAATGCATAACTGACTACAATAGTCGACGGGCGCTATAACTATGCCAGTTGTAAATAGGTGTAACAACCTGAATATAATAAGTAATGAGTTAGTGGCCATGTGAGAGTCATAATGACCACCGACGTGCTAAGTGTAGACGTGTGGACCCATCTAACTAGGCGGTCCATCATCAATGTCCGCATGTATTGAGCTTGTCATCTCAACATTCCTTGTTGTGATTCGCATGTGAAAGTTGTTTACATCCATTATGTGTTGACCAAAGGACTGCATAGCACGAGAATGAAACCATAAACTTGCATGTGGCATGCAAAGATGCTTGTAGAATGGATTAAGGTTGCATGGTATATATTCGTGATGCATGAACTTCATTTAACGAAGTTGTATCTAGAAAATGTTGAATGTTACATATTCGTCATGCGTAAATTTCATTTCATCGAAGTTGCATGTAGAAAAGTTTGCATGTCATATCAAAGCATGAAAATTCAATTGCATTAAACAAAAGGTTGTAGGTATAGTTTCTTGATGTTAATCTTTGTAGGTTTTATGCAAGTTATCCTCCAATTTGTCATTCATCATGATTTTAGCAAGAAAAGATAGGGTTATTGCAAACCTTATGATGCATAGAGGTAAAGAATTGCATATTTACACATAATTTGATGTCTTACTACTATTTATACCTTTAGAACAAGTTTAGCATATCTAAGAAAGGTCTGTTCCTTGTCGTAATATAAGTAGACCAATTTAGCTAAATCATTGTAATGTTATAACCCTCTAGGGATTCGTGAAAGCATAACTAGATGGTACAATGAGCACCTCAAGTGCTAGCTAGGGCTTAGCACGTTAGAAATTCTACCTAGTATCGTACTTGCATGCCAAGTCAAGACCCTCAAACCCAAAGGCCCTACCCACATTCATGGAATGTTTGGGTTAATTGGACGCCCATGCAAACAACGATCTAGGGTTTCTATCCTAAGGATCGATCGACCTAATGCTAAAACTCCAATTGAGATTAGAAACCCTAGGACCGGCCCAGTACAATTAGGGTTGGGTTGGGTAAGAAGACACCCCAAACCCTACATCTTGACTAAACAAATTCATTGATCAAGAAATGCCGTTTGATGAGTGGAATGACCCCATGAGTTAGGTACGACACTTGTGCAACAATTTGCAACGTTGCATGGCTTTGTGGTTTTATCACATGATAGATTTGCCACAAGTCTAACTTGCTAGAGGATGAGTAGTCATCCTGCTACATCACCTTTCTTGGGCTGATTTGCCAAGTTAAGGGAAGTTATGTATTGCTTGGTAAGCAAAGGATCAATTAAGTTAGAGTGACATGGTCGCTAGGATTTACTGTCTTACCTTAAGAAACCTAAGGTGTTGGTTAATTTGGGTTGATAGGGTATGACCCTAACCCAAGGATAAAAGGGTAAACAAACAAACCGTTGGGAATCTTACCAAGTCGCAATTGATCCCGGATCGAATGCTGGATGCATTCAGAGAAAAGAATTCGCTCCTTAGCAATTGGCCAAGTAAAACGACCACTGGATTGATTGTGTTTGTACAGTTTAGGAACACTGTTTGTATTGCTTTGCTCAAAGAATCTAAGGATGGAAAGATAATTAATACTTCAGGTTGAAGGCCTGAAGGGAGAGGCAGCATCATTTACGCTCGACTTTCTGCCTGACCCTAACTAAGGGGGTTGTTAGCCGCGCCGGGAACGTGGACCAAACCCGCCGCGAGAGGTCTCTCTGTTGGGAACTACTTGGAGCAGGAGGACGCTTGGGTGCTAGGGGGGCTTTAGCCGTAAATCCCTTGTCTTTTCGGCCCTACACAAGAGGCCGACGTGACTCAAGATTTGATCTCGAGGCCCGCATACTAGTCTACGAGCGGAATCTTGGTTTAGTAATCCCTGTGGATTGCTGGATAGCCTTTCGGGAAGATTATGGATTGCCTTCAGGCGGATTATGGATTAGCCTTTGGACTGGATGTATTCCAAAGATAAATAAGATCAATTAATATAAATAAACTTTTTTGACACTGCTTTTTTATGTCAAGTGCTGAGAGCGGAATTTTGGTGCCGAGAAGTGCTTAAAAATAGCTAAAAATTATGAATATCAAGGGAAAAATATCCAATGTCAAAGGCGGCGGCTCGATCTAGGACGATTTTAAGCGCCAAAGTGCTTTAAAGGAGCCCGAGCGGCACTTGTTGATTTTTCATAATTTTTCAGACAGTCGTGCAGATTGATATGAGTTATTGGCCAATGTGGGATACCAAGCCAGACGCCCAGGATTTTTAAGAGCTCAATTCCGAGTCCGGACGGGGAAATGGCCACAAATTGGTCAAGATATGAAAAGGTGGACACTAGGGAGGCCAAATTGGGCATGTCTTTTGAGTTTGGACCCCCCCCTCTAAAATTTTATGCACCTTATGAAGCAAAAAACATGGAGAGAGAATGAAGAGGGATGAAAAAATGTGAAAAAAACGTGGAGGAAGATGGCACCCGAAAAATGCGCCATGGAGGATGGAGAGGCAACTTGCCTGCTGCAAACAACCCCCCCAATGGATTATGGGGCTTCATTCCCCTCTGTCTATGGACTCTATCGCCGCCTCTCGCCCAAGAAATGGTGGCCTCTGTGAAGAATTCTGATTTCAGTCTTTCTCTCTCCTCCCTCTCTCTCCCCTAAAGGAAGATTCATGTGGTGAAGAGGAAGAAGAAGAATGGATGATGGATGCTTGCCCAATGAAGACCGAATTGTTCCATACTGTAAGAAGATTAAAGATTGCTGAATGTGGACTGTCATGAGCAGTAATGGTGGCTGGAAATCAGTCCCGAGATATGGCAAATAAAAACCCGCAACCCGCAAAGAATGGCAATCTCATTTTTACAAAGGAAAATGGTGTTTTTATGCAATTTGCTTGATGCATTCTTGTTCCCGTGAGATGATAATGCATTATAATGTTGTTTCCAATGTCTTTCAACTATTTTTGATCAGAAAATCAGAGAATCATAAGTGTTGTGGATGAAATTAGTAGTGAAAAACCCGTAAATATGCAAAATATGGGAAAATTGGGTGTTTTTGAGATATCAATGAAAAATATCATAAGACACACCAATTAAACTTGTCTTTTTGCTGCAAATGAACCTAAGGGCCATAGCCCATAATCCATTTTGAATTTTCAGTCATTAAATATTGGAAAAATACAAGAAAAATAGGGAAAATAAGAGAAAAATAGAAAAAAAAAAGGATTTTGAGTGTCGAAAATTAAGGAAAAATAAGAACCATGTTTGTTGATGTATGGGGGGTCTAAAGTATGAGGTTTAGCCTCAGTTCAGCCCTACCTTTATGTTATAGTGAGTTTTAATGACTTTTTATGCAATAAAAATGTGAAAAATGAACCCTAAACCTATGCAATATGCACAACCTAAACGGGTGAGGGGGTTGGAGTGTATGAAAAGTGTGTAAATGTTGGATGAAATGATAGAAAGTTTGCTGGTTTTTTTTAAATGCATACCATATAGATTGGACGATATTTAAAGATTAAGAACCTAGTAGCACAAGGGTTTCTCGGTGCTAGGTTCATGCAATGCTGCATACGGGTGATAGAGAAATTCATTGAAAGAAATGTTTTGCACTAAGCACCAAAGATGATTTTCTTAACTGTTTGAGTACGTGTACATTCACAATTTGCATGAAGCATGAAATTTAAAATGTATCAGACAATACCTCCTAGCTGTAGGCTAGGCGTTGGGTCTAAGGGGAAGTAAAGTGAGGAAGCATGGTATATCTCCTAGAAATATGCGAATCATAAAAGAGAGAAGTTTGTGTTCGTATGTTATATATGTTTAGCGACGCATCGAGGGGCCAATCCCCAAGGTATAGGAGAGTCGCAGTGAGGTAGCGGCATTCAGCTGTTGGAGGACCTCCTATGTTTGTGCTTCGTGCTATTTGGCAATGTGCTGGGACTCCCTTTGAGGAGTGTTAATTAGGTTAGAGTTGGACTACAAGACATCATACAAACGCAAGATGCTTAGGAAGATAATATATATGTCATCCACGCTCCTGGCCGCGAGGCCATGGGGTTGTTGAGCGCATGATAGAGGTCCGGCTAGTGCATGAGCCAGTGCCGGCCCGTTTTAGGTCCCATTAGTGGTGCATCTGCTAGGAGCTGCCTATAAGTGGCGGTTTTCGAATCTAGGGTTTCAAGGGACCCTAAATTACCCATAAAATGGGGTTTGTTCAAGGATGGAAAAAGTTGGCTTTCCCTGTACAAAACTTACTAATGGACTTAGTTAGTTATGTAGAGCATGCGTCCTCTGCAAAAGATAATTTATGTGATGAAAAGAGTAGCCCATTAGTGGTTACCCCATCCTCTAGTACGATGGCATGGGCCGAGGTTCACCTTGGTGTGGTCTCTACCCAAGAGAAATCAGGTTTAACCATCCATCAACCTAGAGGGCATGAAACAAGCATGTTGGAAACTATGGTAGTTGTGGCATCAACAAGTCATCATGCTAAAGCCAGAATGCCATGGGAGAGTGCGGATATACGATGGAACATGCTTGTGGTTGAAACATCCCGTGTAATGGGCCACCATGACGACATAGTAGGCATCACAAGGATGTTAGAAGCCCTAGCTGTCAAGGGAAAACCGTTGCTTAAAAGGCACGGTTCCCAAGTTTTAAGAAGTGGTAATGATAAATCTGCTTTAGATAAGGACCAAAAGCTCTTATATAAAACCGTTATGGACTTTCCTTTTAAAGGAAAAGGTATGGAAGACCCTCTAAGAGGGAATCAAAATGACATGTTGAAACTTATAGGACTCCCTAGACCACTCAGTGAGTTGGCAGAAAGGGATGTCAATGAGGATATTAACCCCCCTACACCGGAAAGGGCAGGGATGGAAGAGGTTAAAGATCCTAAGAGGCTGGACCCAGATCATGATGAATATGAAGATTTTAATGACCCGGTGTTGATCCCAAAATGGAGGACTAAATGTCCTCCTCTTTATAGGGATCTCCCAGTGTCTTATGGGTTGCCAAATGAGGATCCGATGATTCATTTAAGAGAATATGACCTAACTTGCATTGCAAGTGGGTTCGATGATATACATCGGATGCTTGTATTCCCAAGTACCCTAAAGGAAGACGCAAGGAAATGGTACTGGAGCCTCCCAAGGGGATTGATCAGATCATTTGAGGAGTCTTGTGATAGATTTCTAGATGAGTATGAAAAACAGCTCCCTATGATTCAGGTCTCAGGGCAGCTTATGCAGCTTAGACAGGAGTCTTATCCTTCTGTTAAAGAGTATGCTAGAGCCTTTGATAGTACTCTTAGGCTTTGGCCAAGAAGAGCCATTGCATTAGCAAATGATGTGCTATGTGAGCTCTTTCTGAATGGCTTAGAGATTAATATGCAAATCCAAGTGGGACTGCGGAATCCTAAGTCGTTAAGGGAAGCAAAAATTTATGCCATTGATTACGAGGGTCATATTCAGAGATGTTGGGAAAACTTTTGAAGTTTTCCCCGCTCAGTACACGTGCATCCTAGCTTCCAACCAGTTATGCAAGAAGACAGCTCACTTGTTGATACCAAGGTAGCCTATGAGGGGAATCTTGGTGGCCAAAATCTCAAAGCAGAAAATGGCCATCCTATGAGTAGTAATGACATGCCTCTTAGTGAACAGGTTCCAAACCATGTAAGTCCCATTAGGGCTTGCAACACTTCCACGAGACATAGTTGTGATGGAAATATGGATCGCACCAATGGGCCTATGAGTGTTGATAAGAATTCTGTGTGTGGTTCTAATTTTGTTGCTAGTAAGGCTCTTGAGAGACCTTTGGTATTGGAATCATGCTTCCGGGTGGATGTTGTTCCTTCCAGTGAAAGCATGGTTCTTATGGAAGAAAATTTGCAGTATGGACGTAAACAAGTAAAGACATCTTTTGTAAAGAGGATGCAAAATGCTAAAAGTCCACCTGTGCTTCACAAAGGTCATAAGGATGTGAGGCCATTTAGCCATAGGGATAAGTTTGCATTGAGTTCGTTAGACCAATGCAACAAATTGAGGGAGTGCAAGAATATTAAGGAAAATGTGAGATGGGTTTGGAGACCCAAAATCTCCAAAAGTGTGGCAGGAATGTCAGATGCAAGGCCAAGGATCCCATATGGATATATTCTGTTGAACCCCCAAGAGGATAAGATTGGATATACATCTGACCATATACATTGCCTTGGGATACACCCATGTGATGTGCCTAGGCTTGAAGCTCTACCTAGTTTGGATCGCAGCACTGATTTATGTGAAAACCCAAATAGAGGAGGTTCGAATGAGTACAAAGCTATGATTATTTCTCCCAAAGGAGCCACTCAGCCACTTGAACGACCAGTTTATTCAGATTACAGTAAATGTGGGACATGCGAGCCCACTAAGGTTGTTCATTCAGCTCATAGTGCCCAAGAAGGGATCGGTCTTATTGATGAGTTATTTGTGAAAGGCTTGGACTTGTAGCTGTACAAGAAGAAAACCCTAAGATTTTAAAAAAAAGAAAAGAAAAAAAAAAAACAAGATCAAGCTTTTAGCTAACTTGCATGAGTAGCATGGGGTTAGTCGACTTATAATATGCTATCTTTGGCACCCTGGGTAGTCTAAGAGGGTGTGATATATATGCCAAGGACATCAGTATTACGTTGACTAAAATGACCTATCTAGTTTTAAGCTAGGAAGGCTAACTGCTTTGGATATTACGTCCAGATCTTGTTAGGCCAAGAGGGCCAGTCGTCTGTTTAATGCGGGTGCAGTTAATGGTTTCTTGTTTTAGTTCTGTGCTAGACAGGTTCGAAGAAGAGCTTGGAAGGAGCCTTTTGTTGTGCGGAAGCTTCTTGTGGCCCTATCTAGGTGATATCTCTCCTTTATGAGTACCGTGTTTTTGTGCTATATGTGTCTGTGTACTTTTTGGGGGATTTTCTTTTCTTGTTGGGGACCGGCATCCAAGGCATGAAGCCCCGAGGTTTCGGTTTAGTATGTTTGAGGGAGGTCGGAGTAGTCATTGCCTCCTGTAAAGACATTGCTAAGCGTCAAAAGACCTATTTCAGAAGGGAGTTCTAGTGACCCTGTTCTGCTAGCTTGCTAGGCAGCCGTTCTAGGAGTTCTTGTTAGTTGTGAGGCAGTTAGAGAAGCCTGCCAGAAGATAATAATGATGATGCTAAGAAACCCTGAACATCCCAAAAGATGAATATAAATACGAAGGTGTTTAAAAAGGGGTTCTAACCCCTATCAAAGAAAAGGAAAGAAATAAAAATGTATAAGCAGTTGACATTGCCTAGCGAAGGCCTGGTAGGTTCCTGGGGACGAGTCAGACCTGGGGCTGATGCCTTGTCTTCCTAGGGGTGGCATCTTGCTGGAAAAGAAGAAAATAAGGAAGGTTGGAGCGAAAATAAAAGTGAGCATCAAAAAAGGATTAAGTGTTGCCTTGCGAGGGCTTGGTAGGTTCTTAGGTACCGAGACAGGACCTGAGGCCGATGCCCTGTTCTCCTTGGGTCACTACGCTCAGCTCCCTCCTTTTTACATGCCCAAGTATGTTAATAAAATAAAAATCCTAACAGAAGAAATGTACTGAAAGAAAATACTTCTTGATCAGGCTATAGGAGTCCTCGCCTAGTAGGAGCTCCTAGTTGTATTGTCTTTAGTTGGTAGGTAGTTCAGACCACCACTTAGGGCGACCTCTTTGATAGGTTTTTTAGTTTGGCTGTGTTGGAGCAGTTGGTTAGTTACTCGCTTCGGATCTTCTATTAGATGATGCTAGGCATACTCCTTGTGGATGTCATGCATTGGTTCTGTCCGGGGGTAAGGTGAGCGTTGTGCTGGGTTTTATTGCATATTTGTTTTGTATCAGCTTGATGCTTCTTTGGTTGCTTATGTGCAGATATGTTCGTGGATTCGACGGGATGAGTCGCCCTATCCCGTGGTCGCCAATGAGAGAGGAATTTTGGTGCCGAGAAGTGCTTAAAAATAGCCAAAAATTATGAATATCAAGGGAAAAATATCCAATGTCAAAGGCGGCGGCTCGATCTAGGACGATTTTAAGCGCCAAAGTGCTTTAAAGGAGCCCGAGCGGCACTTGTTGATTTTTCATAATTTTTCAGACACTCGTACGGATTGATACGAGTTATTAGCCAATGTGGGATACCGAGCTGGGCGCCCAGGATTTTTCAGAGCTCAATTCCGAGTCCGGATGGGGAAATGGCCATAAATTGGTCAAGATATGAAAAGGTGGACACTAGGGAGGCCAAATTGGGCATGCCTTTTGAGTTTGAACCCCCCCTCTAAAATTTTATGCACCTTATGAAGCAGAAAACGTGGAGAGAGAATGAAGAAGGATGAAAAAACGTGGAAAAAAAGTGGAGGAAGATGGCACCCGAAAAATGCGCCATGGAGGATGGAGAGGCAACTCGCCTGCTACAAACAACCCCCCCAATGGATTATGGGGCTTCATTCCCCTCTGTTTGTGGACTCTATCGCCGCCTCTCGCCCGAGAAATGGTGGCCTCTGTGAAGAATTCTGATTTCAGTCTTTCTCTCTCCTCCCTCTCTCTCCCCTAAAGGAAGATTCATGTGGTGAAGAGGAAGAAGAAGAATGGATGATGGATGCTTGCCCAATGACTACCGAATTGTTCCATGGTGTAAGAAGATTGAAGATTGCTGAATGTGGACTGTCATGAGCAGTAATGGTGGCTGGAAATCAGTCCCGAGATATGGCAAATAAAAACCCGCAACCCGCAAAGAATGGTAATCTCATTTTTAGTTTTTATGGCTTTTTATGCAATAAAAATGTGGAAAATGAACCCTAAACCTATGCAATATGCACAACCTAAACAGGTGAGGGGGTTGGAGTGTATGAAAAGTGTGTAAATGTTGGATGAAATGATAGAAAGTTTGATGGTTTTTTTTAATGCATACCATATAGATTGGACGATGTTTAAAGATTAAGAACCTAGTAGCACGAGGGTTTCTCGGTGCTAGGTTCATGCAACGTTGCAAACGGGTGATAGAGAAATTCATTGAAAGAAATGTTTTGCACTAAGCACCAAAGCTGATTTTCTTAATTGTTTGAGCACGTGTACATCAGACAATACCTCCTGGATGCATAGCAATTGCTTTTTACAGGAATATGACCAACGTTGAGTGAGTAAGGTTGTCCAAGCTGTAGGCTAGGCATTGGGTCTAAGGGAAAGTAAAGTGAGGAAGCATGGTATATCTCCTGGAAATATGCGAATCATAAAAGAGAGAAGTTTGTGTTCGTATGTTATATATGTTTAGCGACGCACCGAGGGGCCAATCCCCAAGGTGTAGGAGAGTCGCAGTGAGGTAGCGGCATTCAGTCGTTGGAGGACCTCCTATGTTTGTGCTTCGTACTATTTGGCAATGTGCTAGGACTCCCTTTGAGGAGTGTTAATTGGGTTAGAGTTGGACTACAAGACGTCATACAAACACAAGATGCTTAGGAAGATAATGTATGTGTCATCCACGCTCCTAGCCGCGAGGCTGTGGGGTTGTTGAGCGCATGATAGAGGTCCGGCTAGTGCATGAGCCAGTGCCGGTCCATTTTAGGTTCCATCAAGTGCTAAGATTACGTGAAAGAACCAGTGACTAATTGGACAATTAAGGAAGCTGTTTTATGCATGTCCAACTGAATGTGGTAGGTAATTAGACAACTAAAGCAAATCGAGGAAAGTGCGGTGGATGTGGCCATGGGTCCGTCCTACGAATGGGTGGTCCCGGTTGGCAGGGAACTTTTCTCAATGAAATCGACAGTAGGGAACTTTTCTCAGAGGAAATGAACAACAAGGAACGTTGACCGAGTCTAGGATACTAGAACCCCGATTTATGCTGTTTTAGGAGAACGGAATGGGACTATGTCTTATGGGTAGAGAGATCGAGCTTTGCATCCCTCTCGTTTCCCATTATCCTTGAACTAAGTATAGCATGAATCCGCTTCGACCCTGATATTTCTGCGTAAAGTAGTTCACCTGGGGTTCAACGCTAGCTACTCTCTAGGAACTTGACCATTAGGGAAACCCTGATTCAGGTTGGTCCTAAGTGGGAACGGTCGGAAAGCTTCCGCTTCGTGGTAGAATCGAGAAGACCTAGATCACAAACCCCATGACATTCCGTGGGAGTGCCAGGAGGCGCTTTTTTCTGGACTCCCTTCCTAATGGGCTGCTAAGACGTGTCCTACGTGCGAACAGGTGGACACATTACATTGAAGGATGATGATAGACTAACCAGAGATGTGGTTGTGGAAAATGGGATAGAAAAAAGAATGGATGCTGCAATGGAGGAGAAGGTGAATCGCTTTTGTATGTTGCACCATGCCTCTATGGAGACATGGCTCGCCAGGTACCAGCAAGCTAGGCAAGATTGAGAGGAAATGCGATCTGAATTACGACGTAGTATCTGCCATCGACCGATTCGATATCTTGAGGGCATGTAGGAGATGCCGCAGTTCATGTCGAGGCGATGGTTGCATGGAGCTTTGACCGCAACGTCTCGCGAAGGGGCGGAGGTCTCAATGGAGGAGTGGGAATTCTCGAGGGGATGTGGTCCAAAGGTGATGGTGTGTTTAGGATTTTTCGTATCTATATTTTATATGCGACAACTAATTTGAGTGTTTCAATGTATAGTACAAAATATATAGTGCAGCGTGGTCGCACAGACAACATTTTCACATGGAGCATATTGACAAAATGCGCTCCACAATGGACTGTGGTATCATGGCAATGTTTGAGCAGGAGAGCCGACGACGAACAACGGATCCAAACACGGTTATAGATGAGATGGAGTATTTTGGAAACTTGCAAAGTATTGTTACAGTCGATTACCGTAGCTTCTCCATGATACTATTTGATGTGCAGTGGTTCAAAGTGGTACTTGAAGGAGCTGGAGCAACAGTTCGACGAGGTCCATCTGGATTTCTTGAAATAGATTCTGAAAAAAAATGGACGGATTTGCGTGACACTTTGTTTTGCCGGCCCATTGTGAACAGGTGCATGAACTCATTTGTTTGTTAATTGTATTATGACATGGTACATGTCACAATAGTTTAATCTCTCTTGTAAGTGTTTGTGAATAGGTAATCTTCTATTCAAACCCCCGACAACCTCGGTGGTGATCTATTATACCTTCAGCTCCCCGAAGTGCGAGAGTATATGATCAAAACAATGTTCCGAGCATAGATGAGGACAATATGCAAATAGAGGGGCCGATATTATAAGAGGTGGAGGCCACCGAAAGCTTGGAGCATGTAGAGGAGCCAGCATTGGCTAACAATGATGGAAATACAAGAGTCCAAGAATTCTTTGAGAACGAGGTGGACTCATCCTTTTGTGGTGACATGTCTATCGACCTTCTAGTATATGTGGAGTTTTGTCAGGAGATTGTCATAAGACTATCGGATACTTCATACTTGGAGCATTCACTTACTCAATTCGTTGACTAATCGCTTATAAGGGTACATAAGATATGAATTTTAAGTGAGATCATTTTTTTAGGATTTACATTATCGTGCTTTGTATGATTTAAATTGATTATGCTAACATCATTTTTTGTCTGTGCATGTGACCTTTTCAGGATAAGCTGAGGGATGATCAATGAGAAGTTGGAGGATATCTTCATGCACATGTCTCCAGATCAGATGGCAAGATTCAGAGACATGGCAGACCAAGAGTTGTCTCCGATATCGTCAGGCCGCTCTACTAGATCTACTTTGACGCGATCAGATGCTTCGGCTTCAAGCAGATGAGGTCGACACTCCAAACTTGGGCCAAAGGGAGAGAGTGCTTCACGGTCACGGGGATGCTGTAGAGATACGGAGGCAGTGAGTGTGCGGTCAGCATGGGATATAGGTGCGACTCCTCGCTCTCATGGCGGTTCCAAGGAGCATGGTTCAAGTGGATGCTGTGGAGGCATGGATGCAGTGTCTTCGTCTCATCGTTATGCTAGAGTTTCATCACCTCCAAGATTTGTCACAAGTTTCTCTGGCTTTTGCTTAGCCATCTGCAGGTGGCATCCCTATGGGTGCTACACCGGTCGATACACCGAATGTACAGGGGTCTCATGGATATACCCATAAGCGTGGACGCAGGTGGGAGAGGAACCATCTTAGGCATACCCCGGAGGGATATGCCTATCTTGTCGATGATAGGTCAGGAGCCATCATCATGAATGATGAGGGTAGGAGGGTGATGGCTCGCATGAGAGAGTTGTACCAATAAGTTTTTTGGCACAACGTCTTAGATCATTGGAAAAACATACCGGAGGGGAGAAAGGACTACATAGTAGCATCCTTGCATGAGGAGTTTTCGGTTCCAGCCACATCATATAGATTTTCTACGGGCTAGATGATGGACTGCATGTGTGCCTATATATCACACAGACGATCAAACACATGCAAGGCACTCCAGAGTGGGGCTACAAAGCCCGAGTGGCTAGACGCGGACGACTAGCACCGACTGAGGGAGGAGGCTATAGATTCTCTGTCAAGAATCGCGTGGTGGGGGGACTTGCTCAAGATGTTACGCCGAACACACATAGAATGCACAAGGAGAAGCTCACTCAAGAGACAAGAAGAGAGATGGATGCCAAAACGTTTTCTTGTTGGTTTCTTCTTCTTCTTCCACACACTTTACAATGTACACAAAGTATAGATAAGATACAACATAAAGGAAAGTAACCTACTAAGTCAAACAATGCATAACCGACTACACTAGTCGACTGGAGCTATAACTATGCAAGTTGTAAATAGATGTAACAACTTGAATATAATAAGTAATGAGTTAGTGGCCATGTGAGAGATGTAATAACCACCGACGTGCTAAGTGTAGATGTGTGGACCCATCTAACCAGGCAGTCCATCATTAATGTCCGCATGTGTTGAGCTTGTCATCTCAACATTCTCCAACACGTTGGAGTCAGTAGCGCGAGGGGACGAGGGCACGACTAGAGGCTCGAGTGGCCATCATCTTGGGAGTGGCAGCCACAGGACATATTTGGAGGACTTTGTAAGCTTTTCTTTTGTTTTGCTTGCTTTTTTTTTGCAATATCCTTTGTACTGACAATCATGTTTCTAACAGTTAGTATTTTGTTTTATTTGCAGCATTCCATTACAAATCGTGATCCGACCGGCCTTGAGACTCGATATGCAGAGAGGCACGGTCTCACTATATTGATTAACTGATTGTACAGATGCGGCGGCCCTGTAAGTCATTCATATTTCTTGTCTATAGTTACCATGTTTAATTAGAATGCATTATTGTATGGTGTATTGATGTATTGTTGTTTCTTTTTTACAGAGTCCGTTCAATACTCCTTTGCAGCGGGACGAGCTTTTGGATGGCGAGGATATGTAGCTTGCCCTTGGATCCCTAGAGCTCACACACCCTTCTTTTTTGGTCACCCTATCTTGTAGACATTTTCAATGTTGTAGTGATATATTGTCATGATTTTACGAGTCACTTTCATTATATGATCATGTATTTATTTCATGTATTAGTGTTATGATTTCAGTTTTTTTTTTTTGTTTACACGAGCATTGTACACAGTGCAGAAACTATTTTATATGGCCCAAATAAAGCACACAGTACTATATGTGGCAGGGCAGCTTGTTGCACTGCCACAAATTTTTTTTTTGCCTGTTACCGTCGCTATTAGCGTCACAAATTTACCTGCACATATCGTTATTTGCGTCGCAAAGTGTCGTTATTTGCGTTGATGCAAATAGCGATGCTGATAATGACGCTAATAGCGATGTTGATAGCGATGCTAATGACGATGTTAATATCGACTGTTCTATGGCGTCACCAATAACGATGCTGTTTGCGACGATGGGGGCAGATTTTGTTATTTACATTTTCGTCACTTTTAACGTCAGTATAAGGCCTATATCTTGTAGTGTCTTTCTATGGCACGTGACTAAATTCCAAAATTATTTGCATGACGATGTAATTAAAAGCATGATTTGTTATGTTCTCATATTTGTAAAACATAGCTATATAAAAAAGGTGAATATACAAAATTTTCATTTAGCCCATAAATGTGTTCTACTTAGCACCTCAACATTGTTAATGATCCAGACTCCATCATCGTTCTCACATTTGTAGATGCATCATCATAGTCCATTACTCATGTTCCTGAAGCAAATATAAAAATACAAACAATTAACATCAAGGAAAATGCCAAAAAAAGACATTGTCAATACATTCTTTAAATTCATTTTACATAGCAAGAAATATTGAAGAAGAGAAAAAATAATGTTTCTTTACCTATTCTCAATGGTCCTTTACAAATTCATTGAAGATCTTCCAATCATGTTCGTCAAGTTCATATTTGTTACTGTTGCAATCATATGTGAGATTTGCAAGAGCAATGATACTTTCAATATCTACCATACCAAGGTCTGTCAAATCATATGCAAAACTCCTTAGTCCCTTTGATTTTTGATAGCATCCAAGTCAAACCTCTACCCCGGATAGCCTATCTAAGAGGCTAAACCCTCTCTTATACTCCACACAAGCACCTCCAACTTTTCTTCTCATCCCAAGTACTATACACTTTGGCTTTTGTATGGTTTCATACTTCTTGAAGAGCTTGCCTTTGATGACCTTGTGATCCTTCCATTGGTATTCTCCTCTTGGAAGAACACATCACAATTTGAACCAATACCAAACAAATTATCATTTGTTTGAGTTTGATACTTCTCCTCCTTACTATAGTATACTCCTTGTCGCACCCTTGTAAGCCTATCCTTGAACAATGTGGGATTGCCATTGAGTTGGCTTACCAATGTAGACTTAAAAAGAAATGTACTATTCTCAAGCTCCAGTATTGGGCTCACTTCATTTGTTTCATCCAACATAGAATCTACCACATGTCTTATCTCACTTGTAGATACCTCCTCTAAATCCACTCCATCATCGACAAGAACTAAAGATTCCTCGTTTGTATCAGAATCTTGTAGATTTAAATTGGCATAAGCCTCAAATAAGCCTTCAGACCAAGGCTCTAGCCACCATTTCTTATCCTCTTTACCTTTTGGCTTCATTTACAAATCTTCAAAAATCTGTTGAGCACTTTGTAGTCCCATTTTCAAGGCATCAATGATCTTCTCATCAGTTGAAACACATTTATAAACACCTAAATCTGCTTTCTTCATGGTCTCTTTGAGATTTGACTCTCTCCATACAAGTTCTTGATTCTTATGGGTCCGTCCAAATTTTAGACCATCCTCCTTGCATTCAAAATGTGAAAGCCTATTTAAGATCCCTATATTGTGAAACATGTCCATCAAGTCATAAGTATGCTCTTGCCCAGCCATGCTGCCAACCTTACTAAAAAAGATTTCAATTGCATCAGATCCTGTGAGATGAATTGGAAGCACATTATTTGGATGAAAGTCTCTAAAATATTTTATGAGCAATACAATGAAGTGACATGAGAGTTGCACGTCTAAGAATTCCTCCTTACTAATAAATTTTTTTGATAGTGTACAGGAGGCATGTTTTATAATCCAAGATCTCCAGATTTGGAAGAAGAATGCCACTTTTGCTGCTAAATGGACTCTCTCCACCAAGCTCAAGTGTGGGGACAAGTAAATATCCATGTAGTCTCCAGCAATTTCAAGATAAGCCTTTGTTCCTATCATGCCCTACTCTTTTCTATGTTTTCCATTGTTTGCTAACTCTCCCAAACACCATTGGACTTGCCTACTACATATCCTTTGTGCTGCAACCCAATTTTGACGATCATCTCATTTGATATCTCCTTCCTTAAGCATATGCTTATCAATAGAAAAAGAATCATAGACAATGGTAACATGATTCAAAGTAACCTAGACATCACCAAGAGCCAAATGACACTTTGGTTTGTCAAGAATGTTGACTAGCTTTTTTCCATTGTGTATAAAATCTTGATCATGCATGCCTGAAACCTCTCCATTTGACAAGCTAGTTGAAAGAGGCCATTCATCCCATTTGATCTTGTATCTAGTACCATGTTTATTTACATAATCAACCAACATCAATTTTCTTCGTTGACTATCTCCATCCGATGCATGTCCAATAATCAAACCTACTATTTGTTTGAGCTTCTCATTCCACAATGCCAGAATTTCAATCCATTGTTTGTGAACAAAACTTGCATCAAATCAATTGTAACTAACATTGCATGCGAATGTGTTGTTCACACAAAGCAAGGTGGTTACACACAGATCTACATCCTGGCAATATTGTATTAGATTTTGTTGGTGATGTTTGTCATGTGGGGATTATAGATTGGGGCATTCTAATATTGTAAGATTGGGGCATTCTAATATTGTATCAGAGAAGAGAAAGGCATTTTCCAAGCCACATCGAGGGTGTGCAGATGATGATAAAGTGTATGCAAAAAAACTAGAGCAATGCAAAGCAGACCATATACGGAGAAAATGGTTAGCGCCTGAGTTGAAAGACACCACATTGAAGGGTTGTTATAGCTCACAGACTGATGTTTATGCTCTTGGTTGGATACTACGAGAGCTTTGCTATTTCTATGAGGATTCTTTTGATAACTTTGATGTAACGAAAGTTATCTCTCCATCCTTGATAATTATTAGACACCTATCTGATGTTTTTGGAGATAAAATGATGAATGTAGATCCATAAAAAAGGGTTTCATTTGACAACATAAATGAGCATATTTGTAAGTGCCATGGTATGAATGGTAAATTGGCTATGTGTCCCTTGGAAGAAATGGAGCCAAGCTTTATCTAAATATAGTTTTACATTATCAATACCATATAGCATGACTTGTAACGAGTTTTACTTTCTTGTCTAGAGATATCGATCCTTTTGGAAATTTTCATATGTTAGAAAGTGTGCTCTTTATTTTGTATGTATCATTTTGAAATGGTGGTATTATGTCTCTTATAAACCAAGTTTTTCTTTAGTGAGACTATCTTTATTTGAATTTGTGTAGATAGCTTGAATTTATTATTTCATTTTGATCATTATGGATTGTTTGGTTGAGTATCATTAGATTATGTACTCAAGCATGCTTTTAGTGCTTCAAGGTTAAGTTAATTGTCTGTTTATAATTTTTAAGAGAAATCACTTTGAGATTCCATGTCACGATATACAAGAGTATTACTAATTCAAAACACTGTTGACAACCCTAGTGTATTACTAATCATGTCATGATATTACATCATAGAATTAAGAGTGCTTAGTGTAATATTATCAAGTTTTCTCATCTAATGAACTCCTCTTTTTATAATATCCGTTGAATGCTGAATGCATTTGCTACTTAAGGAATAAAAAACTTGGTAATTGGGCTTCATGGGGTATTTTCACAAGATTCAACTGATCCTCGATGAAAGTTAGGAAGATCTAGGTCTTGTGAGGCTAAGAAAAGACGGAGCTGAACCTACCTCTGCTTAAATCCATGAACAAATTGAGGGTGATGAGCTTATAGATGGATCTTTTGACTTCATCGAGGATAACTATCTAGTTAAGAAATGACAAGAGGAGCGATGGACTCTTGGTGACCATCATCAAGTTCATATCAAGAGGAGCAATACTATCATAAACAAAATTCCTTCTTCAAATAAGCGACAATGTTTAGAACATGTTGATAAGGAACAAAATGACATTCCAAGACATCTCACATCAAAGCTAGAAAGTAAATTGCTAAGTCCAAGCATTCTTGAGACTTGGAAACAAGAATGTAGTAGAGTAATGCTAAAATTAAAACAATCCACAATCTCAAGGGATGATAGGTTTGAATTACACAGTGAAGATGTTGATGGAGAACCTCGAGTTTGAATATGATGTAATGAGTGTAACTCATTTTATGGAAAGGGCACACTAGGAGGGAATAATGTTGCATATACTTGTTTATCTAAGTTCATGAGAACACACATTTTGGATGGTAAAGGGCATGAAAAAAACTATCTTATCTTTCAAGGGCTTAAAAAGGTGAATATAGAATTTACAACGATCGAGCAAGAATTAGACAATAGAAAAGAGATAGAGGCTTCAATAGAGAAGTTACATGATTACATGGAGAAACATGAAGGTATTATTTATCTTCTTTCTTTGAGTTTAGAGATGTGAAAATTTTTCTCTTATAAGAATGAGATTGTAGACTAGATGATGCTCTATAATACTAGACTTGTTATTGATGCCCAGGAAGCATATTCCACGGTGGATTTCGTGAGGTTTTGTGGTGGATTCCGTAAAATTATATTAATTGTCGGGGCTCATACACAAGGTGGATTCCTTGTGCGAAAAGTCGATGGGGATGCCTATCATTTTTGGGCATCTCATTAATTTAATGTGCAAGTGGGTGATTCCATAGTGGGTGTTTCCACAAAATACATATTTAAATTAATGGGCATTTATGAGTTTAAAGTGCACACCAAAGCTAGAAAGTAAATTGCTAAGTCCAAGCATTCTTGAGACTTGGAAACAAGAATGTAGTAGAGTAATGCTAAAATTAAAACAATCCACAATCTCAAGGGATGATAGGTTTGAATTACACAGTGAAGATGTTGATGGAGAACCTCGAGTTTGAATATGATGTAATGAGTGTAACTCATTTTATGGAAAGGGCACACTAGGAGGGAATAATGTTGCATATACTTGTTTATCTAAGTTCATGAGAACACACATTTTGGATGGTAAAGGGCATGAAAAAAACTATCTTATCTTTCAAGGGCTTAAAAAGGTGAATATAGAATTTACAACGATCGAGCAAGAATTAGACAATAGAAAAGAGATAGAGGCTTCAATAGAGAAGTTACATGATTACATGGAGAAACATGAAGGTATTATTTATCTTCTTTCTTTGAGTTTAGAGATGTGAAAATTTTTCTCTTATAAGAATGAGATTGTAGACTAGATGATGCTCTATAATACTAGACTTGTTATTGATGCCCAGGAAGCATATTCCACGGTGGATTTCGTGAGGTTTTGTGGTGGATTCCGTAAAATTATATTAATTGTCGGGGCTCATACACAAGGTGGATTCCTTGTGCGAAAAGTCGATGGGGATGCCTATCATTTTTGGGCATCTCATTAATTTAATGTGCAAGTGGGTGATTCCATAGTGGGTGTTTCCACAAAATACATATTTAAATTAATGGGCATTTATGAGTTTAAAGTGCACACTTGTAATAGTTTAAGGTTAGGAATGAGTTCTAACCAATTTATTTATTTTGTACCTGAAGACTGCTAGGTATTCATTTTTTTCGGTTTAATTTTATTATTTTCTAACAATTGTGAATACTTCTGTTGATGTGTAGAGCAAGTGGCGCTGGGAAGCACTGGGCGATAGCGTGTATTCAAGTTATTTAGAAGAAATTATCAGTTTTGATGGGCGTGCATCTTAGGCATGGCGCCAATATTTATTTTGACACACTTATTTATTAAAGCGCTTGACATATATTTATTATTTTCTATGCATATGGGCACACGATTTAAATATTTGTTATTGGACATTGTATTTGGGCACAACCCGACTCTTTGGGCACCCAAGCATTAGGCCCTAAGCAGTTGAGAATCTTGTAGGGTCCACAATACCTTGGACTTAGCTTTTTTCATTCACCCAAGGATAGGGAACTCTTCTTTGGATGTATGCGAATGAAGACCATATCACCTTCAACGAAGGATCTATCTTGCCGTTTCAGGTTCGCGTTAAGACTTCTGTTTGTCCTTGGCAGCTTGGATCTCTTGTCTTATTGATTTGATTTGGTCATCCATGTCTTCCAGCATCTGCCTTGAAGCTTCAACCCTCAAGGTTGGATCCGAGAAGCTCAAAGGACTACGACAATCGTACCCATACAATGCTTGAAAAGGGGTCATCTGAATGCTTTGTTGGTAAGAAGCATTGTAGGCAAACTCAACCAGTGGCAAATATTGAATCCACTTTTTGGGTTCACAACAGCAGTATTCCCTAAGCATATCTTCAATGGCTTGGTTGACTTGTTGTATTTGACCATCAGTTTGGGGATGGTAAGATGTATTGAAACAGAGTTGAGTCCCAATGGCCTCAAAGATAGCCCTCCAAAAGTGTGAGGTGAAGAGAGAGTCACGATCACTAATGATTCGTCTTGGTAACCCATGGAGTTTGAATATCTCCTTGATGAATAACCTTGCGATGTCTGAAGCTTTATAGTTTGTCTTAGTAGGTATAAGATGTGCAACCTTGGTGAGCATATCTACCACGACCACAATGGAGTTGTATCCTCCCTGAACTTGGGGTAGGCCAACAACAAAGTCCATACTAATGAATTTCGATTTCATTTGGGGAATGTCAAGTGGTTACAATTTCCTTGGCATTTTGACATGTTCGGCCTTAATGCGTTGACAAAATGAATTTCGATTTCATTTGGGGAATGTCAAGTGGTTACAATTTCCTTGGCATTTTGACATGTTCGGCCTTAATGCGTTGACAAGACAAACATTCCCTGACATATTTGAGAACGTCACCTTTGAGCCTATCCCAATAATAGCTCTTCCTGACCGTGTTAAGGGTCTTGGCACATCCAAGATGTCCTAAGAAAGGGGAGTCATGGGCTTCCCAAAGTATCTTCTGCTTGACTGATTAGCTCGCCAGAAAACATAATCTCGTCCTATAGTAGACAAGTCCATTATTGATAGAGAATTCTTGATACTCTGTTTGTAGCTTCGGGTCTTGATCTTTGATGGGGATCTCCCTTAGCAATTTCTGATAGGTTGGGTCATGGCATGCCTCTTCTCTAGCTAGCTCAAAAATTGGGTTGTTTGGCATGGATACCTTTGTGGCTGGAGATCTTGTTATTGATGGAACTTGCAAAATCAGAGAATTCAGAAATGCCTTGCGACTGAGTGCATTGGCAACTACATTCTCCTTTCCAGGCTGGTATTTGATTTCGAAGTCATATTCTTCCTGTACTTCAATCCATCGGCGTTGCCTCATATTGAGCTCATTTTGGGTAAAAATCCATTTAAGACTTTTGTGGTCCATCATTAAGGTAAATTTGTTACCCAGCAAGTAGTGTCTCCAAAGTTTGAGAGCATGGATAATAGCCAATAGCTCTAGATTGTGGGTAGCATAGTTCCTTTCATAGCTCTTCAGTTTCCTTGAAGAGTATGCTACGCGATGACCTTCTTGCACGAGCACACATCCTAAGGCAAGTGCGCTAGCATCAGTTATCACTTCAAACTTCTTACTAAGATCAAGAAGTTTCAGGATGGGTGCTGATACCAAGCTTTGCTTTAGTTTGTCAAAGCTAGTCTGTTCAGCAAGTGACCATACAATTGATACTTGCTTCTTTAGTAGATCAGTCAGATGCACTGCAATCAAATCATAGTTTTTGATAAAGACCCTGTACCATCCTATCAATCCAAGAAAACTACATATTTCTTTGACAGATGTTGGTATTGGCCATTCCAAAACATCTCTAATGGATCTATTGAGATTCCTTCTGCTGATACAATGAATCCCAGATATTCAATCTGTCGCTTGAAAAATTCACACTTCTTCTTCTTGGCATAGAGCTTGTGTGCTCTCATTGTTTCAAGGACAATAGGAAGCTGGGGAACATGATCTTCTTCCTGCTTGGAGTAGACTAGGGTATCATCAAAGAAGACGAGCACGAAGTTATCAAGATAGGACCTAAAGATATCCTGCATTAACCTATTGAAGGTAGCGGGAGCATTTGTCAACCCGAATGACATGACTAGGAATTCAAAGTGTCCATACCTTGTACTGAGTGCAATCTTCGGGATATATTCTTCCTTGATCCTTATCTGATAATATATTGACCTAAGATCTATCTTAGAGAATATCTTTGCACCTTGACGACGATCAAGAAGTTCATCTATTCTTGGATTGGGGTATTTGTTTTTAATGGTCGATTGATTCAATCCTCTGTATAGTCAATGCATAGATGAAGTGTTCCATCTTTCTTCTTCTAGAATAGCACTGGAGCTCCCCAAGGCGAACTGCTAGGACGGATGAAGCATTGATCTAACAGTTTCCTGAGTTGCTCCTTCAGCTCAATCGCTTTCGGGATGGACATCCTATATGGTCTCTTAGCGATTGGTATAGCTCGTGGTGCCAGCTTGATTTTGTGATCGACTTCCCTTTGAGAGGAGGAAGTTTTGTCAGTTCTTCAAGAAATACGTGTGCGTATTCCTTACCCCATGAAGGTTCTTCTCTAAATTCCTAATTGTGATCTAGCTTATTTAGTTTAATCAGATAGACAGGTAGCCCCTTTCTAACTCCTTTTATTATCTGTGTTGCTTTGGCCAGTTGAATTTTTGGCTTCCCAGCCTCTCCTTGAGTTGTGACTAGTTCCCCTTCAGAATTTTGGAAGGAGACTTGGCCCTTTCCACAGTAAATGTGGGCGTCATTGGGTATTAACCAATCCATTCCGAGAAAACATTTGTGGACACCTAAGTTCATTATCCTGAATCTGACCAAAGTCGACTTTCCACCCAATAGGAATTTCACCTTAGTAGTTTGCCTGGTACAAGAGACCTCTCGACCATTTGCTAATTCCACAAGTAAGGTAGATGCATCTTTTGTGGCTATTTCTAATATTTTTGCGCAGACTTGTGAAATGAAGGAATGTGTACTGCCACAATCAATCAAGGTTTTGAAGCTTTTACCTTGATAATCCGAAGGAGTTTGAATCACTGAGAATTGGTGATTCAAGCCTCTCTTGTGAAGAGCGGCGTGAACCGTTGCCCTCTTAATGTCAGCTTCCATGGTTGGATCTTCTTCATCACCCAACTCCTTGTTGGCAACACTAGAGGTTCTCCCTCTAGCCATGATGGTGGCTCCTTAGCCATGAACGGCTCCTTGGGATGGCCCTTGACATTATCCTTTGCTAAGCTTGGGACATTGCCTTTTAAGGTGACCAGGCTCGTTGCAATGGAAGCAATGGAGATTGCGGCCATTACCTTGTGTAGGAACAAAATTGTTGACATTGTTAGCCCTAGCTTTCTTCCTTTGTCCCTGATTTTGGCCCTGGGCTTACTTCGCCTGAGACCTATACACTCCCTTGTTATGATCCTTGTAAGACCAAGTCCTGTTATTCCTTGGCTTGGTCTGCACCTCTTGTATTATCGGTGCAGCTCAAATGAGCGCATCCTATAGATCCGTTGGATGCATCGATTCCAAGTGGGTGTTTATGGGTGGGTTTAACCCTACACAAAATTTTGACACTGCTTCAGTTCATAGAATTCATTCATCTTCTCTGTGCGGTAGGTAGGTGGAAGATATCTCCCTTGCACAACATTTTTAAGCTTCTCCCAAGTAACTGACCCTTCCGAGATCCCTTGGTCTCTACACCATTATTTCCACCACAGTCTTGCTTTGCCGGTAAGCTTTAGTTTGACGAGCATAGCTTGGTTAGCGGGTGCAGTGCTACCTACTGCCTCAAAATAATCCTCCATGGATTCGATCCAGACCTCGGCGTCACTTTGGACAGTCCTTCCCTTTCCATCAAATTCAGGTGGCTTGATTTGTTTGAGAAGGAACTTCTTCTCCTGAATTACGGCTGTACTTAGTGCAGGGGTCGGACTAGGAATCTGCACTTGAGGTTGCGCTTGGTCAATAAGATTCTTTACATTAAAAACTTATTAAACATTTCTCACGTTAATATGCCCAGTTTGGCTTTTAGCCAAGTGACCTAATCACTTAACTCCTTTACCAACACTTATAGCCATGATAGACAGTGATAAAAAATCTATTTCATTCATGTGGGCATAGCCCTTCTGAGTACAATTATTTTTGGGAAGGTAGAACAAACTGATTGGCATATCAGTTTGGGGAAAATAGGATTGTGTTACATTCGGTTACAGGAACTGTGTAATAATATGAAGAGGGGTCATGGATTTTCAGGAATTGATAGGTCATAGGAAGCTTGGGATATCCTTTCCTTTGATACCTGTTCTTCTCATAATGTCCCAGCACCTTAATTCTATCGGTAGGGATTATTCGAGTCACTTCCTCGTACACATACTTATTCTGCTTGACCTTTTGACCGTCGACATGTAGGGTTGCGTTTGTGTGAGCCTCGACAAACATAAACAGTGTAATATTTCTGCACAAAATATTAATGATACTAGACCCCGCACATCCTGCACAGTGTAATATTTCCGCACAAAATATTAATGATCCTAGACCCTGCACATCCCGCGCAACAGCAACTTAAAGTAATCTACCGCAACAATAAAATTTTAGGCTAAGTGCTCCCTTTGCGTGCACTAGCAAACTCCAGCCCACGTTGTGCATAAGAGGCCCAGGCTCAAAAGCTGCAGTTCCACGTGGGAACACCCCTCCAAGGGGAAAAGGGATAATGGATAAAATTTTGGTAAATTTTTTCATGGATAAGCTCCCCTCCCCTTCAGCCATTGCATGGCGGGGGAGAGGGAGTGTGAGAGGAGTAGGTGTGGAGTAGGAGAGCATGGGGGGGAAGGAGGCATGCTACCTGCCGTGTGTATGGCCTTCATCGCCATCATTACCATCATCATCAGAATCATCATCGTCGTCATCTTTACCTCCATCTTCATCCTCCCAATCAATTTCTCTCTCCATGTCATCTGTGATAGAAGCTTAAAAGCTTCTAATTAGAAGCTTCCATAAGCCTTGTTCTCTTGTGCTTCCCCGAATTTTCTTAAAACCGTATCTGCAAGGGCGGTGTCCTGCACAGAAGAGAAGACCTTGGACAAAGAGGATTCGAAACGGAAGTGACCCAAGGGAGAGTTGCTGAAACAAAATTACTACGTCAATGTCTCCCAAGAAAATGGCGAGAGAAGCACACGCGGGAGCTTCCAACCCGAGTACAAGAGTGGACAACGCCCCGAATACAAGAAAATGACGAGAGGAGCAGACACGGGAGCTTCCAACCTGAGTACAAGACTGGACAATGCCCTGACTCTGAATACCCAGGTTTTGAAAATTAATTCGGCATGGGAAGGATGCATTAAGCATGATTAAATTCTTGTAGGAAAGTTTGAATACATTGGAAAAATTCATATACTCGCATCGAATTGCCAAGTTGAATTGCATGACGAATACTTCCATGGTCAAGGTAGTTGCATTCTTGAACACATATTGCATAAGTTAAAAGGTGGATTTGTCTAAAGGCATCCTTGTTGCCTTGCGAAAAGAATAGCACATATAATATATAATGCACTTAGTAATAATTTCCTAGTTGTGATTCGTGTATCAGGTAAATCTTAGACACCCATTGAATGATGTCCAAATAGTCACAATGCATGGAAAATTGCATGCGAAGATGGTTGCATTTTAGGTCGGGTTAAGTGATAAAAGGAAGGATTAAATCAATGAAGGACTCATGGCATTTCTCGTGCATGGGATTCTTTTATCAAAACTTGAATGCATCTTCATTAAAAATATTAAAGCTTTGATTTCGTTGCATCAACGTAAGGTTTATAAGATTTAGCTCTGAATTGTCAATCATTATAGTTTAGGGCAAGGAAAAGTAACGATCATTGTAGATCTTATAGCTAAAGGCAAAAAGTCTTTGGTTTGAAGTTGCATACTCGCATGGAATGATGCATCTCACCTATCTTCCAGTTACTTACATCTTTTAGGGGAAAGTACTTGCAAATTTAGAAGAATGTGTTTGCATCTCCAAGGATAGATCACCTCTTGTCGTAAGACAATTAAATCGCTTGTAATTGTGTAACTCACATGGGAATCATAAAGGTACGATTAGATTGCATATGACGATCACCTCAAAGTGCTAGGTAGGGTTAAGTTATGTTAAAATTCTACCTAGTATCGCACTTGGGATACCGATCTAATATTTCCAATCCCAAAGATCCTAATTGACCAATCAAGTGAGGACAACGGGGTTGTCCAGGATTTATTGACCATAATATATGAAAACTTAAAATATTAACAAATTGGGTTAACAGGGTATAAACCCTAACCCAAGGATAAACAGCAAACAAGCAACTCAGCTTACGAAACCCTTGGGATCTTGCCAAGTCACGATTGATCCCAGATCGAATGATGGATGTATTCGGAGAGAAGGATTCACACCTTAGTAGTTGGCCATATAAACGACCATTGGAATGCTTGTGTTTGTACACTTAGGAGCAATGTTTGTACTTCTTTGATTAAGGAACTAATGCCAAAAAAATAACTAATGCTTCAGGTTGAAAGCCTGGAGGAGAGGCAGTATCAGTTACCCCCGACTGTCTACCTGACCCTATCCAAGGGGGTTGTTAGCCGCACCGGGTATGTGGACCGAACCTGCTGAGAGGTCTCTCTGTGGGTGCTACTTGGAGCAGGGGATGCTTGGGTGACAGGGGGGCTCTGGCCATAAATCCCTTGCCTCCAGATCCTGCACAAGAGGCTTACGTGACTCGAGATGGGATCTCGAGGCCCGCATACTAGTCAACAGGTGAAAACTTGGAATAGCGATCCTTGAGGATTGCTGGAATTGCCTTCAGGCGGATTATGGAATAGCCTTTGGGCTGGATTATATGATGTATTCCAAAGACTGATAAATAAAGATCAAATGTTGAAAAGGAACTTATTTGATATTATTTTTCTCTGTCCGTGCCTAAGTTACGTGAAGGAACGAGTGATTAATTGGATAATTAAGGAAGCTGTTTTTGCTTGTCAAACTAAATGTGGTAGGTAATTAGAAAACTAAAGCGACCCAAGGAAAGTGCGGTGGACGTGACTCTGGGTCCGTCCTACGAAAGGGTGGTCCCGGTTGGTCGGGAGCTTTTCTCAAAGGAATTCAGAGCAAGGTAACGATGACCTAGAATTTCCAGAGCTAGAATCTCGATTTATACTGTTTTAGGGGAATGGAATGGGACTATGCCTTACGGGCAGAGAGGTCGAGCTTCGCATCCCTCTCGTTTCCCATTCTCCTTGAACCAAGTGTAGTATAAATCCGCTTCAACCCTAATCTTTTTGCGTAAAGTATTTCGTCTAGGGCTCGATGCTAGTTATCTCCAAGGAACTTGGCCATCAGGGAAACCCTAATTCAGGTCAATCCTAAGTGGGAACGGCCGGAATGCTTCCACTTCGTGGTAGACTTGGGAAGACCTAGATCGCAAACCCCGTGACACTCTGTGGGAGTGAGGGGCGGCGCTTTCTGGACTCTCTTCCTGATGGGCTGCTAAGACGTGTCCCACAAGTGGAGAGGTGGACACGTTACAATTGGTATCAGAGCAAATCAGTGAGGATCTAATATTTACAAGAAAACTTAATGAAGGGGAGTAGAGCAATGTTGCTGTTAAGAACATTTCCTTACTTATCGATGCTGGCCTGCAGAGTCACAAAGCATGGAACAAATTCTTGGTGTTCCAGGTTATGTTTATGATTGCAATGCGTGCTTCGGATTATCAACGGAGGCTAGGCATGATGAATATCCTAGACCGTATCTACAATCCTTCACCCCTGTACATGGAAAGGAGATGGACAGGTGATTCAGAAATTTACTACATAACTGCCCACCAACTTGCGTACCTTTGGACCAACTTGAAGAGAATCAAGTGGATGGAGGACTTAAAGATCGTGAAGCTATTCATCTTTGTTGAGGCTCACCCAAATGCAACCCTACATGTCGGCGGTCGAAAGGTCAAGCAAAACAAGTATGTGTACGAGGAAGTTGATATGGTCTTCATTTGCATACGTCCAAAGAAGAGTTCCCTATATTTGGGTGAATGCAAAAAACTAAGCCCAAGGTATTGTGGACCCTACAAGATTCTCAAGTGCCTAGGGCCTAATGCTTACAGACTACAACTCCCCGAAAACCTAAAAGTTCATAATGTATTCCATATCAGCCTACTGAAAAAGTATGTACCTAACCCTAGTCACGTGCTTGATGATCAACAAGTTGTAATGCCTAGCCAAGGAGTCCTTGAGCTACAGCCTGACAAGATCTTAGATGTTAGGGAGAGGCATTTGAGATCCAGGACCTTGAGAGAATACCTCGTCTAGTGGAAAGATTATCTCGAAGAGGATGCCACTTGGATGGATGAAAGTACTCCCAACCAACAATACCCCCAGTTCTTCTCAAGATGAGGACATCTCGATTCCTCCAAGGGGGAGAGAATGTAATATTTCCGCATGAAATATTCATGATCCTAGACCCCGCACATCCTGCACAAGAGCAACTTAAAGTAATCTCCCACAACAATAAAATTTTAGGCTAAGTGCTCCCTCCGCGTGCATTAACAAACTCCAGCCCGTGTTGTGCATAAGAGGCCGAGGCTCAAAAGCCATAGTTCCACGCGGGAACACCCCTCCAAGGGGAAAAGGGATAATGGATAAATTTTTGGCAAATTTTCTTATGAATAAACTCCCCTCTCCTTCAGCTGTTGCATGGCGGGGGAGAGGGAGTGTGAGAGGAGTAGTGTGGAGTAGGAGAGCATGGGGGGGAAGGAGGCATGCTACTTGCCGTGTGTATGGCTACCCCCCCTTCAGAATCTGTAAGAACCCCCCCTCTTAAGCTTGAGGGAGGGAGAGAGATAGGAAGGATCTGCCATGGCCATGTTGTCACCCTGTGGAAGCCCCGCCAGCTGCTGCCATTGCACTGCCAACAACTGCCGCCACACCGCCTGGTCACTGCCGCCTTCATCGCCATCATTACCATCATCATCATAATCATCATCATCGCCATCTTTACCTCCATCTTCATCCTCCCAATCATTTTCTCTCTCCACATCATCTGTGATAGAAGCTTAGAAGCTTCTAATTAGAAGCTTCCATTAAGGCTTCCATAAGCCTTGTTCTCCCGTGCTTCCCCGGTTTTTTTTTAAAATCGTATCTGCAAGGGCCGTGTCCTGCGCGGAAGAGAAGATCTTGGACAGAGAGGATTTGAAACGCGAAGTGACCCAAGGGGGAGTTGCTGAAACGAAATTATTGTGTCAATGGATCCCAAGAAAATGGCGAGAGGAGCACACACGGGAGCTTCCAGCCCGAGTACAAGACTGGTGCCTCGACTTTGAATACCCAGGTTCCAAAAATTAATTCCTCATGGGAAGGATGCATTAAGCATGATTAAATTCTCGTAGGAAAGTTTGAATACATTGGAAAAATTCATATACTCACATCAAATTGCCAAGTTAAATTGCATGACGAATACTTGTGTGGTCAAGGTAGTTGCATTCTTGAACACATATTACATAAGTTAAAAGGTGGATTTGTCTAAAGACATCCTTGTTGCCTTGCGAAAAGAACAGCACATATAATATATAATGCACTTAGGTAATAATTTCCTAGTTGTGACTCATGTATGAGGTAAATCTTAGGCGCCCATTGAATGATGTCCAAATAGTTGCAATGCATGGAAAATTGCATGCGAAGATGGTTGCCTTTTAGGTCGGGTTAAGTGATAAAAGGAAGGATTAAATCAATGAAGGACTCATGGCATTCACTCATGCATGGGGTTCTTTTATCAAAACTTGAATGCATCTTCATTAAAAATATTAAAGCTTTGATTTCGTTGCATCAACGTAAGGTTTATAAGAGTTAACTCTGAATTGTCAATCATTATAGTTTAGGGCAAGGAAAAGTAATGATCGTTGTAGATCTTATAGCTAAAGGCAAAAAGTCTATGGTTTAAAGTTGCACACTCACATGGAATGATGCATCTCACCTATCTTCCAGTTACTTACATCTTTTAAGAGAAAGTACTTGCAAATTTAGAAGAATGTGTTTGCATCTCTAAGGATAAATCACCTCTTTTCATAAGACAATTAAATCACTTGTAATTGTGTAACTCACATGGGAATCATAAAGGTACGATTAGATTGCATATGACGATCACCTCAAAGTGCTAGGTAGGGTTAATTTACATTAAAATTCTACCTAGTATTGCACTTGGGATGCCGATCTAATATTTCCAAGCGCAAAGATCCTACCCACATTCTTGATAATGTTAGGGTTGTCAGATCGGCTGTGCAAGAACAATCTAGGGCTCTCACCCTAAGGATCAAATGACCAAATGCTAAACTTTCGCAAGAAAATTAGGAACCCTAGGGCCAGAACATTGTTGGCCTAGTAGGTTTAGGGTTGGATTGGGTCAATAGGACCCCCAAACCCTATATCTTGGTCAAAGGTATTCTTGACCAAGGAATACCGTGTGATGGGAGAAATAATCTGGCAAGTTAGGTGCAACATTTATCACATGCAGTAAGTTGCAACGTCACATGGTTTTGTGTCTAAATCACAAAATAGTATTGCCACTCCTTAGAACAAGGTTGGCAAGTTCTAAGTACAAGCCTAATTTTCTAGAGGATGAGTAGTCATCCTGCTATATCACGCTTCCTTGGGGCTGATTTTCCAAGTTAGGGAAATTTATGAATTGCCTAGTGAGCAATTAACCAATCAAGTGAGGACAATGGGGTTGTCCAGGATTTATTGACCATAATATATGGAAACTTAAAGTATTGACAAATTGGGATAATAGGGTATAAACCCTAACCCAAGGATAAAGGGTAAACAAGCAACTCAGCTTACGAAATCCTTGGGATCTTGCCAAGTCACGATTGATCCCAGATCAAATGCTAGATGTATTCGGAGAGAAGGATTTACACCTTAGCAATTGGCCGTATAAATGACCACTGGAGTGCTTGTGTTTGTACACTTAGGAGTATTGTTTGTACTTCTTTGATTAAGAAACTAATGCCAGAAAATTAACTAATGCTTCAAGTTGAAAGCCTGGAGAGAGAGGTAGTATCAGTTACCCCCAATTGTCTGCCTAACCCTATCCAAGGGGGTTGTTAGCCGCACCGGATACGTGGACCAAACCCACCACGAGAGGTCTCTCCATGGGTGCTACTTGGAGTAGGAGAACGCTTGGGTGAGGGGGCTCTAGCAGTAAATCCCTTGCCTTCGGATCCTACACGAGAGGCCGACGTGACTTGAGATGGGATTTCGAGGCCTGCATACTAGTCAACGGGCAGAAACTTGGAATAACGATTCCTGAGGATTGCTAGAATTGCCTTCGGACGGATTATGGAATAGTCTTCGGGCTCGATTATATGATGTATTCCAAAGACCGATAAATAAAGATCAAATGTTGAAAAGGAACTTATTTGATATTGTTTTTCTATGTTAGTGCCTAAGCTATGTGAAGGAACCAGTGATTAATTGGATAATTAAGGAAGCTGTTTTTGCTTGTCAAACTAAATGTGGCAGGTAATTAGATAACTAAAGCAACCCGAGGAAAGTGCGGTGGACATGACTCTGGGTCTGTCGCACGGAAGGGTGGTCCCAATTTTCCGGGAACTTTTCTCAAAGGAATTGACAACAAGGTAACGGTGACCTAGAATTTCCAGAGCTAGAATCCCGATTTATACCGTCTTAGGGGAACATAATGGGACTATGCCTTACAGGCAGAGAGGTCGAGCATTGCATCCCTCTCGTTTCCCATTCTCCTTGAACCAAGTGTAGTATAAATCCGCTTCGACCCTAATGTTTCTGCGTAAAGTGACACTAGTTATCTCCGAGGAACTTGACCATTTGGGAAACCCTGATTCAGGTCGATCCTAAGTGGGAACGGCTGGAATGCTTCCGCTTCATGGTAGACTTGGGAAGACCTAGATTGCAAACCCCATGACATTCGGTGGGAGTGCCAGGCGGCACTTTCTAGACTCTCTTCCTGATGGGCTGCTAAGAAGTGTCCCACAAGCGAACAGGTGGACACGTTACAAACAACTTCACGATCTTTAAATCCTCCATCCACTTGATTCTCTTCAAGTTGGTCTGAGGGTACACAAGTCGGTGGGCCACTATGTAATATATTCATGATTCACCCATCCATCTCTGTTCCATGTATAGGGGTGAAGGATTGTAGATACAGTCTAGAATATTCATCATGCCTAGTCTCTGTCGATAATCCAAAGTGCACCAAGAATTTGTTCCATGCTTCGTGACTCTGCAAGCCAGCATCCATAAATCAGTAAGAAAATGTTTTTAATGGCAACATTGCTCTACTTCCCCTCACTAACTTCCCTTGCAAATATTAAATCTCATTGGTTCACTCTGATACCAATTATAACGTGTCCCCCTATCCACTTGTAGGACACGTCTTAGAAGTCCATCGGGAAGAGAGTCTAGAAAGCGCCGCCGGGCACTCACACGGAATGTCACAGGGTTTCCGATCTAGGTCTTCCTGAGTCTGCGAAGCGGAAGCATTCCGGCTGTTCCCACTTGGGACCGACTTGAATCAAGGTTTTCCTAATGGTCAAGTTCCTAGGAGGTAACTAGCGACGAGCCCCAGATGAACTACTTTGCTTAGAGTGTTAGGGTCAAAGTGGATTTATACTGCACTTGGTTCAAGGAGAATGGGAAATGAGAGGGATGCGAAGCTCGACCGCTATTCCCGTAAGGCATAGTCCCATTCTGTTTCCCTAAAACAACATAAATCGGGACTCTAGCTCTATAGATTCTAGGTCATTGTTACCTCGCAGTCAATTTCCTTTGAGAAAAGTTCCTGGCGAACCGGGACCACCCTTCTGTAGGAAGGACCCAAGGTCACATCCACCGCACTTTCCTTGGGTTGCTTTAATTATCTAATTACCTACCACATTTAGTTTGACAAGCAAAAATAACTTCCTTAATTAACCAATTAAACACTAGTTCCTTCACGTAACTTAGGCACTGACATAGAAAAACAATATTAAGCAAGTTCATTTTCAACATTTGATATTTATTTATCATAGTCTTTGGAATACATCAAATAACTTGCTTGAAGGCTATTCCAGCAATCCTCAGGGATCACTATTCCAAGTTCCACCTGTTGACTAGTATGCGGGCCTTGAGATCCCATCTTGAGTCACGTCGGCCTCTTGTGCAGGATTCTAAGACAAGGGATTTATGGCCAGAGCCTCCCCTGGCACCCAAGCATCCTCCTGCTCCAAGAAGCACCCACGGAGAGACCTCTCGCGGCGGGTTCGGTCCACGTACCCGGCACGGCTAATAACCCCCTTGGATAGGGTCAGGTAGACAGTCAGAGGTAACTGATACTGCCTCTCTCTCTAGGCTTTTAACTTGAAGCATTAGTTATTTTTTTGGCATTAGTTCCTTGAGCAAAGAAATACAAAGAGTACTTCTAGTGTACAATCACGAGCATTCCTGTGGTCGTTTGTACGACCAACTGCTAAGGTGTAATTCTTTCTCCTCGAATACTTCCAGCATCTGATCTTGGATCAATCGCAACTTGGCAAGATCCCAAGGGTTTCGTAAGCTAAGTTGCTTGTTTATCCTTTTTCCTTGGTTTAGGATTTATACCCTGTTAACCCAAATTGTCACTACTTTAGGTTTCCATATATTATGGTCAAGAAATCCTATGTAACCTAGTCGCCCTAACTTGGTTGGTCAATTGCTTTCTTGGCAATTCATTACTAACTTGGCTTGACAAATCAATATTCAAGGAAGAGTGTTGAAGCAAGATGACTTCTCAATTTCTTAGAAAATTTGACTTGTAATTAGAACTTGCCAAACTTGGACTAAGGATTAGCAATACTATTTTCTGATTTAGACACAAGATCGTACGACGTTGTAGCTCGTAGCATGAGATAGGTGTCAGTATCTGACTTGTGGGATTATATCTTCCTTTGTACGGTCTTTCTTGATTAAGAATACCTTTGATCAAGATAAGGGCTTGGGAGTTGTCTTGCCCAATCCAACCCTAACCCTACTAGGCCAATAACGTTTTGGCCCTAGGGTTCCTAAATTCATACGGAGGTCTAGTATTTGGTCAATTGATCCTTAGGGTGAGAACCCTAGATTGTTCTTGCATGGTGTTTAAATAATCCTAACATTTCGTAAATATGGGTAGGACCTTTGAGATCGCATCCCAAGTGCAATAGTAGGAAGAATTTTATCATAGCTTAACCCTACCTAGCACATTGAGGTGACCGTCATATGCTAACTAATCACACCTTTATGAGTTTCATGTAGGTTACTCATTTACACACAAATTACTTAGTTGATCTAACCAATCCATGATTAAAAATGGTCTTTCCTCTAAAGATGCAAATGCTTCCTTCTAGAGTTCACAAGACTTTCCTTAAAAGATGGAAGTAACTGCAAGATGTGTCATTCCATGAGAATATGCAATTTCAAAACCATAGACATTTTGCCTTTATGAAACTAAAGGATCTACAGAGATCTTTCTTTTCCTTGCCCTATACTATAATGATTGATATTCAGAGCTAACTCTTATAAACTCTACGTCGATGCATCGAATTCAAAGCCTTAGTATTTTTAATGAAGATGTATCTTTTCCCAAATACAAACTTTGATAAAAGAACTCCATGCATGGGTGTATCATTCTTTCATGATCAGATGCCATGAATCCATCATTGATTTATTCCTTCCTTTAGCACTTAACCCAACCTAGAATGTAACTACCATCGCATGCAAATTTCAAAGTTCATAAATCCTTTCCATGCATTGCAAGTATTTGGAGATCCTTGAATGGCCATCTACAATTACCTTAATCACGGGACACATCTAGGAATTTATTACATGAGTGCATTATGTGTTATATGCCCTATCCTTTGCGAGATGCAACAAGGACGCGGTCTTAGCACGATATCATCTTTTAAGTTATGCATCCCACGTTTAAAAATGCAACTACCCTTGACCATGGGAATGCAAGCAAATGCAAGTGCTAGTCATGCAACTAAACTTGTAAATCGAACAAGTATATATAGATTTTCCAATGCATTTTAGGCTTCCCTACGTGGATTTGAAAAATGCTTTATGCATCTTTTCCATGCGGAAATGTTTTCGGAACCTGGGCATTGTCCACTCTCATACTCGAGGTGGGAGCTCTTGTGTGTGCTCCTCTCGCCTTTTGTTTAGGAGCCATTGATGCAGTAAATTTCACCTCAACAACTCTCCCTTGGTTCACTTTCGCGTTTAGAAGTCACTCTGTCTGAGATCCCTTCTTCCGCGCAGGACACAGGCCTTGCAAGACACGGTTTTAAGAAAACCGGGAGGCACAGGTGAACTATGCCTAGGGAAGCTTCAATAGAAGCTTCCAAGATTTTGGAAACAGGGAGATGATGTGTGATGGATGATTAGAGAGGATGATGGACGATGGTGAAGATGACGGTGAGGGAGATGATGACGGTGATGGTGATGGTTATGATGATGATGATGATGATGATGATGGTGCTGATGAGGTGCAGCAGCCTGATGGCATGGCCTAAACGGCGGCGGCAATAGCACGATGACGGCGCCATCAATGGGCAGCACACGATGCCTTTCTTCTCCCCAAGCTTGGGAGGGGGGGTTTATATGGGTTGAAGAGGGGGGGGGGGTAGCTACACAAGTGGTAGGGTTTATATGGGTTGAAGGGGGGAGGGGGATAGCCACACAAGTGGCAGGGTGGTGCATGCCCTCCTCCCCATACCCCTCCACAACTCCAGCTCATACTCCCTCTCCCCACCATGAAATGGCTAAAGGGGAGGGAGTTTTAAAAAAAATTGCAAATAATCCTTTATCCTTTTCCCCCTGGAGGGGTGTTCCCGCGGTGAAGTACGGGTTTTGAGCCACTACTTCCTATACACAACGTGGGGCTGGTGTTTATTGATGCATGCATAGGGAGCACTTAGCCCAAAGTGTTTTGTTGCAGGAGATCACTCAAAATTTCTCTTGCACGAGATCAAGAGTTGTTAGTATTTCGTTGCGGAAATATTACAGATGCATGAGTATATGCCATCGGAAAGGATAAATTTTATCTCACCTACTCAAAAGATAGAGTTTGTGAAGTGCATATATCAAGGGAAGTTAATTGCACCTACTTGCATATGGCTTATTTACTGATAGAGCAATTACAAGGAAGAATTAGCCAAGGGTTATGAATGGTATAGTCATCAAAAGAATGACATTAAAAGATTGTGCATATAAGTGCTAGGCTAAAGCATAGTCAAGGGTTATAAATAGCATAATTGCTAAAAGAATATGACATTAAGAATCATGAATAGAGAGTACTAATTTAAAGTTTAGATACTTCAAAAGTACTTATCTTAAGAGCCCAAATATTAAGAAGAACTAGATTCTAGCTCAAGGCAAGGCCTATTGGAGTCTAATTACTTGAGATAACCTTGCACTTATCTTATCACGTATTTACACGTTCTACCTATAATATCTTTTGATGTATGAGGATAATTTCCTATTTGCCTCATGACTTGACTAAGATCTAGTACAAGAAATTAATCATAAGGGTTAAAACTAAGATGTCTTGAGATTCGTCAGATAACGATGACTTTTGCCAATCCAAAGTCAGGGTTGGGTTATCAATCAAGGTAAGTGACCTATAGAAATTACATCATCAATAGCATTTGAACCCTTAACATATGCCCTAGCCGAAGGAAGGAAGTGTTCAGAAACATTTTTGCATAGTATTGCTCTTAGATCCCAAGGGGGAGAGCAAATATACGATGGAAATGTTATATCATCTACTCTTGCATTGTTTTGGAAAGAATGAAATTGGTTTTGTTGGTTGATCGAACATCCTAAATGCTTTTACATTCAACTGGTTGTTAGTTGTTGTTTGGATGATTATTCCAAGTGCTTGTGATTTATGGTAAATGCATGGAAAGGGTCTGTGATGACAAGTCACCATGGGAATAAAGGAATGTTTTCTTAGAAAATGATATTAGGACTAATTGCCTTGTTTGTGCTTGATTCTTAAAGTATTTAATTAAGGAATGATATAGTGTATAGGTGGATCACCTCCATGATCGCACTGCGGATTAACCCAAAGAGGGCACTACTCCATTCATAGGCCGAAGGTCGAGTGGTGAAAAGGCCAACCACGGGAATGATGTTTCGCTCCTAGATAGCTTGTGGGTCAGTTGGAGCTCTAGACACCCCTTGCTAGGTCTAGAATGGAGTTGAAGACCTTTGTGGCCCCCAACATCTGGATATGTTGGAAAATCCTATTCTAGATAAAGGATTGAATTTGTGGTGCCATGTGAATTGGACCAGTTACTTCTCCAGGGTAGAAGGGATACTTCTATTGGACAGAAGCGATACATAATTTCTCCTGTATGGACAGAAGACAAAGATTAACTTGAAGATAAGTTAAGGATCTTGTTTGAATCTTGTTTTTCAATAGATTGCTTTGCTCTATTTTCATGTCTGTGCTATAAGTTATGCAAATGAACCCTGTTCTCTAAAAGGCTTAATTAATGGAGCTGACTTTAAGTGTACCACATAAATGTGGTAGGACCTAATTAGAAAACTAAAGCTATTAAGGGAAGTGGGTGGGCGGAACCCCCGACGGGTCTGTCCTACGGTAGGATGATCCCAAAAAATAGGGAGGCTTCTCACAAGATTTTATCGTCATTTGACCTTTAGGTATTGTTAGATTAGAACCCAATTCATGCCGTTTTAGGGGACCGGAATGGGACTATGCCCTATGGGCAAAGAGGTTGAGCAGCGCATCCCTCTCATTTCCCATTCTCTTTGAACTAAGTGTGGCATGGGTCCGTTTCGGCTTGGGTATCTCTGCGTAAAGTAATATGTCCAAAGATTTGATGCTAGAATGTTGTTAGGAGACCTTGGCCACTATGAGCCCGAATTTCACGTCGATCCTAGTGGATTCGGACGCCGTGAACGTACCGTTGCGAGGCAAATTTGGGAAACCCTAGGCGACAAAACCCGAAATATTCCATGGGAGTGCTGGACAACAACTCTTAGATTCCTTTCTCGATAGACTACTAAAAGCATGCTTGGACAGCCAATGGGCAGATACCTCACAATCACTAATAATTTAGTGGATAGAGCATCCCTATGGTGTACTGTTGTCTGCAAAAACATTAATTATCCTATGACTTGGGAGACTTTTCAAAAGAAATTTTTGCAGAATTTTCTTCCACCCCAATTCTACGAAAAAGTAATCAAACAGTGGAATCTTCTACAACAAAGAGATCGTGACCCTATTACCCACTATACTGAGTGTTTTTGGAATGCTTTATTGCAAGATGTACCTAAGGCGACTCATAAGCAAAAGTTTACGTCTAGGTTACTCGGTCACTTCTTTGTGGAAGTGAACATGTTTAAGCCAACAACTCTCGAAGATACGATTTCCTTGGCTCATGATGCTAAAGATAATATTTGAGGACAAGAAAAGCGACCACAACAATTTTCAAATAATGGTAGCTTCGGTTCAAAACAATTCAATTCTAATTTTTGAAGATTCAATCAGAACCATTTTTTTCCATCTTCATTTCGTAAATCTTGGACACGACCCCTTGCTTTACCATCAAACACAAATCCAAATCCTAAACCATCTCTTCAGCCAAATCCCAACATTCCTAAACTTCCCGCTATTACCAATAATGTATCTAAGGCCAAATCCATAGTTTGTTACAAATGCCATCAGTGGCGAATTGTCAATCCAAAAAGCCAAATGTTCACATCAACTATTTGGGAGTGACAGAAGATGAAGACCATGAAGAAATGCTTGATTTCACGGAAGACGATGATGATAACGGTACTACTTCAGATACTATACCAGGTATACCAAATCCACATTCTTTATTAACAATGAAATGTTTTGTGCATCGTAAAGAAGAGACTGTTTTACATGATGATGGGAGTATACACGACTTTATTTTTGTAAAATTGGTCAAAGAATTGAAATTACGTACTGTTTCTACTCATTATCGCATCAATGCTGCATTCTTAGGCACTAGATACAATGGAATACAAGAAGTGCATGACTTAGAAATTAAAATTGGTGATTATGTTGAATGTAGAAATTTCCTGGTTGTGCCTTTGAAATCTAGTGACATTATTCTAGGCATGCCTTGGTGTCATCAGTATAATACCGATATAGATTTTTTTACACATTCAATGAAGATTCATTCTCATGGAAAACAAATCACATTGCATGGTAAGCACACCTTTGATAATTTTCCATTGCTTAGTCATACACATGCTAAATGAGCATTAAGAAAAGGTAGCAAATCTTATTTAATTTGGGTGAATGAAATTGAAGTTAAGGAAAATAAGATGCATCCTAGGCATATACAATTTCTTTCACAATTAAAGAATGTTTTTGCTGACTTACCACCTGGTTTACCACCCACACGTCTTGAAGATCATAAAATAGACCTAATTCTAGGTTCTCAACCACCATGTAAAACACCTTATCGACACAATCAAATTGAACAAAAAGAAATTCAAACTCAAGTTGAAGAATTACTAACCCGAGGACTCATTAGACCCAGTAGTTATCCATTTGGTGCACCTGTTCTATTAGTTAAAAAGAAAAACAATACTTATAGAATGTGCATTGATTATCGTGTTCTAAATAAAATCATTGTCAAAAATAGATATCCCATTCCTAGGGTAGACGACCTTATGGACAAACTACAAGGGGCTGCAATATTTAACAAAATAGATCTTAAATCTGGATACCATCAAGTACGACTAGACATATCTGACATTTTCAAAATTGCATTTAGAACTCAATTTGGACATTATGAATTCCTAGTTATGCCTTTGGATTAACTAATGCACGAGCTACATGCAGTCGTATGATGAATCACATCTTTTTGAAGCATCAGCATTGTGTCATTGTTTTCTTTGATGAAAATGAACATTATGAACATTTATCTTTGGTTTTCAAATTACCGAAAGAGAATCAATTATATTCTAACCCTGAAAAGAGTGAATTTTTCCAAACACAAATTGAATACTTAGGACATATTGTTTCATTTGAAGGTATTAAAGTTGATCCTAAAAAGATACAAGCAAATTTGAATTGGTCGATACCTAAAAATGTGCATGAACTACGTTCTTTCTTAGGTCTTGCTAGCTTCTACAGAAAATTTGTGAGAAATTTTTCATTGCTTGCATTACCTTTAATAAAATTATTAAAGAAAGGTATTGTGTATCATTGGTCTGATAATAAGCAAAAGTTCATTGATTTATCAAAACATATTTTAACTCATGCTCCTGTATTGCAGCTTCCTGACTTTACTATTTCATTTTTCCTAGTAGTCACTCATGCTAGTGGATCTGGAATAGGAGCTATCCTTATGCAAAATTCCCATCCCATAGCTTACTCCAGATGCAAACTTAAACCTTTTGAACTCAAGTACTCTACTTATGATAAGGAATTTCTAGCTGTAGTACAAGCTTGACGTCAATGGAAACACTATTTAATGAGATTTGAATTCATGATAAAAATTGGCCAATAAAGTACTAAACATCTCCTTAGTCAGCCACAAATATCTGATCAACACTGTAACGTGTCCACTTGTCGACTGTAGGACACGTCTTAGCAGCCCATCGGGAAGAGAGTCCAGAAAGCACCGCCCGACAGTCCCACGGAATGTCACAGGGTTTGCGATCTACATCTTCCCGAGTCTGCCAATGAAGTGGAAGCATTCCGGCTGTTCCCACTTAGGATCGACCTGAATCAGGGTTTCCCTAATGGTCAAGTTCCTTGGAGGTAACTAGCATCGAGCACCAGACGAACTACTTTACCCAGAAACGTTAGGGTTGAAGCGGATTCGTACTGCACTTGGTTCAAGGAGAATGAGAAACGAGAGGGATGTGAAGCTCGACCTCTCTGCCCATAAGGCATAGTCCCATTCCGTTCCCCTGAAACAACATAAATCGGGACTCTAGCTCTATAGATTCTAGGTCATTGTTACCTCGCTGTCAATTTCCTTTGAGAAAAGTTTCCGCCCACTGGAACCATCGTTTTGTAGGATAGACCCAGCGTCATATCCATCGCACTTTCCTTGAGTTGCTTTAGTTATCTAATTACTTACCACATTTAGTTTGACAAGCAAAAATAGCTTCCTTAATTAACCAATTAAACACTGGTTCTTTCACATAACTTAGGCATTGACATAGAAAAACAATGTCAAGCAAGTTCCTTTTCAACATTTGATCTTTATTTATCATAGTCTTTAGAATACATCAAATAACCTACCCGAAGGCTATTCTAGCAATCCTCAGGGATCGCTATTCCAAGTTTTGCCCGTTGACTAGTATGCGGGCCTCGAGATCCCATCTCGAGTCACGTCGGCCTCTTTTTGTGCAGGATTCGAAGACAAGGGATTTACAACCAGAGCCTTCCTTGACATCCAAGCGTCCTCCTGCTCCAAGTAGGACCGACAGAGAGACCTCTCGCAGCGGGTTTGGTCCACGTACCCGATGCGGCTAACAACGCCCTTGGATAGGGTGAGGCAGACAGTCAAAGGTAACTGATATTGCCTCTCCCTCCAAGCTTTTAACCTGAAGCATTATTTATTTTTCCAGCATTACCTCCTTGAGCAAAGAAATACAAACAATGCTCCTAATGTATAATCACGAGCATTCCAGTGGTCGTTTGTACGGCCAACTTCTAAGGTGTAATTCTTTCTCCTCGAATACTTCCAACATTCGATCCTGGATCAATCACGACTTGGCAAGATCCCAAGGGTTTTGTAAGTTGAGTTACTTGTTTAACCTTTCTCCTTGGGTTAGGGTTTATACCATGTTAACCCAAATTGTCACTACTTTAGGTTTCCATATATTATGGTCAAGACAAGGTAGTAATGAATTGCCAAGAAAGCAATTGATCAACCAAGTTAGGGCGACTAGGTTGAAGCATTAATTATTTTTCCAGCTTTAGTTCCTTGAGCAAAGAAGCACAAACTATGCTCCTAAGTGTACAAACACAATCAATCCAATGGTTGTTTGTTTGGCCAACTGCTAAGGTATAATTCCTTCTCTGCGAATGCATCCAGCATTCGATTCGGGATCAATTGCGACTTGGCAAGATCCCCAAGGGTTTCCTTGCTTGTTTACCCTTTTATCCTTGAGTTAGGGTTTATACCCTGTTGACCAATCAACAAATACCTTAGGTTTCCTTACATTAGGGTCAATAATTCATGGGCAACCTCGTCGCCCTAACTTGGTTGGTCAATTGCTTGCTAGGCAATTCATAGTCACCCTAACTTAGCAAATCAGCCTCAAAGAAGGGTGCTGTAGCTGGATATCTACTCATCCTCTAGAAAATTAGACTTGCACTTAGAACCTGCCAACCCTTGTTCTAAGGAGTGGCAATACTATTTTGTGATTTAGACACAAAATCATGCAGCCTTGCAACTTGTTGCACGAGACAAGTGTCGTGCCTAACTTGTGGGATTATTTGTCCCATCACACGGTGTTCCTTGGTGAAGAATGCATTTGGTCAAGATGTAGGGCTTGGGAATCCTCTTGACCCAACCCAACACTACCCCTACTAGGCCGACAACGTATGGCCTTAGGGTTTCTAAATTCAAACGGAAGACTAGTAATGGCCAATTGATCCTTAGGGTAAAAACCCTAGATCGTTCTTGCATTTCAACTAACCCTAACATTCCGTGAATGTGGGTAGGATCTTTGGGATTGGAAGTCTTGACTTGGCATCCTAAGTGCGATACTAGGCAGAATTTTTAACGTAACTAAACCCTACCTAGCACTTTAAGGTGTTCCTCATACCAACTATTTATGCTCTTATGAATCCCATGTGGTTTATGCCATTACCAAGCGATTTACCTAAATCGATCTAATTGTCTTGTGACAAGAAGTGATCTTTCCTTAGAGATGCTAATATTTTTCCTACAAGATGTAAATAATTGCAAGACATAACATTCCATGCAAATATGTGATTCATAGTCGTTTTCCTTCTATGTAACTATAAAATGTACAATGACCATTTCTTTTCCTTGCCTAAACTATGATGGTCAGCAATTTAGGGCTAACTCGTATAAAAACCTACGTTGACGCATCAAAATCAAAGCTTTAATGTTTTCGATGAAGATGAATTCATAATTTGATAAGAGATCTCCATGCATGAGTATCATTTAGCACTTAATCGGAACTAAAATGCAAGCATCCTCGCATGCAAATGGCAAAGTTCATAGTTTCCTTTCCATGCATTGCGATTCTTTGGGCAACATTTAATGGGTGTCTAAGATTATCCTCTATACGAATCACATCCATGAATTTAAGTCATAAGTGCAACATGCGACATAAGCTCTATCCTTCTTAGCATGATATCCTCTTCTAATTTATGCATTATCATTCAAGAAGATTGCAACTACCCTTGTTAACAGGAGTGCAAGCAATTTCAATTAATCGACATGCACTAAACCTTGTAAAATGAATGGATAAATGCATTTAAATTTTCCTAAAACCATCATGCTTAACACATCCCTTTCATACGAGAATACAATTTTAAGAACATAGGCATTGAGGTTCGGGGTTTTGTCCACACGTGAACTCAGAGCTCCCCCATGTGTGCCTCGCATCTTTAGTTTGGGGGCCATTTGACACAGTAATTTCATTTCAACAATTCTCCTTTGGGTTACTTCACGTGTCAAATCTACTTCTGTCCGATATCTCCTCCTTCCACGTAGGACACATGCCTTAGGGATTGGGTTTTATAATTTCTGGGGAAACACGGGGGAACCAGGCCTATGGAAGCATTTAGTGGAAGCTTCCAAAGAAGCTTCTAAGCTTCTGAAGAGTCCGTCAAAAGTCGTGGGAAGGAAAAAAAACGTGATGATGGAGAGGATGATGACAAAGTGGATAAGGATGATGATTATAATGATGATGGCGATGGTGATGACACAGGCGACAACCTGGCAGACAACACGGCGGTGATGGCAGCGGCACGGAAGCTCCATGACCTCCTCTCTCTCCTCCCTTTTTCCTTCCCCCCCAAGCCTAAGGGGGGTTCTTATAGGATAAAAAGGATGGGGGTAGCCACCAAGTGTCGGGCCAGCATGATCCCCTCCCCATGCTCCTCCTCCACTTCACTCCTCTCACACTCATACTCCCTCTCCCCGCCATGCATACGGTTGAGGGGGAGGGGGTTAATAATAATAAAAATTTCACAAAATTTAACCATTATCCATTTTCCTTTTCCCGTGAAGGGTGTTCCGGTGTGGAACTACGGGTTTCAAGCCTCGGCTCTTGTGCTCCATGCAGCTAGAGTTTATTGATGCGCGTGCGGGGTAAGCACTTAACCACCAACATTTTATGATGTGGGAGATTATTTTAGTTTTTTTTTTGTAGATTATGAGTCTTCAATATTTTGTAGCAAAAATATTACATTCTCTCCCCCTTAGAGGAATCGAGATGTCCTCATCTCGAGAAGAACCGAGGGTATTGTTGGTAGAGAGTACTTTCATCCATTCAAGTGGCATCCTCTTCGGGATAATCTTTCCATGGGATGAGGTATTTGCTCAAGGTTCTGGATCTCAAATACCTTTCCCTAACATCTAAGATCCTGTCAGGCCATAGCTCAAGGACTCTTTTGCTAGGCATTACAACTTGTTGATCATCAAGCACGTGACTAGGGTTAGGCACATACTTTTTCAATAGATTGATATGGAATAAATTATGGACTTTTAGGTTCTTAGGGAGTTGTAATCTGTAAGCATTAGGCCCTAGGCACTTGACAATCTTGTAGGGTCCACAATACCTTGGACTTAGCTTTTTGCATACACCCAAGGATAGGGAACTCTTCTTTGGGCGTACATGAATGAAGACCATATCACCCTCAATGAAGGATCTATCTTGACGTTTCAAATCAGTGTATGCCTTCTGTCTATCCTTGGCGGCTTGGATGTCTTGTCTTATTGACTTGATTTGGTCATCCATATCTTCTAGCATCTACTTTAAGGCTTTAACCCTCAAGGTTGGATCCGAAAAGTTTAAAGGACTACGACAGTCGTGCCCATACAATGCTTGGAAAGGGGTCATCTGAATGCTTTGTTGGTAGGAAGCATTGTAAGCAAACTCAACCAGTGGCAAATATTGAATCCACTTTTTAGGTTCGCGGCAACAATATGCCCTTAGCATATCCTCAATGACTTGGTTGACTCGCTCCGTTTGACCATCGGTTTGGGGATGATAAGTTGTACTGAAACAGAGTTGAGTCGCAATGGCCTCAAAGATGGCCTTCCAGAAGTGTGATGTGAAGAGAGAGTCAAGATCGCTAATGATTCTTCTAGGAAACCCAAGCAGTTTGAATACCTCCTTGATGAACAACCTTGCAATGTCTGAGGCTTTATAGTTTTTCTTAACAGGAATAAGATGTGCAACCTGGGTAAGCATATCTACCACAACCATAATGGAGTTGTATCCTCCATGAACTTGGGTAGGCCAACAACAAAATCCATACTAATGAATTTCCATTTCATTTGGGGAATGTCGAGTGATTGCAATTTCCTTGGCATTTTGACATGTTCGACTTGAATGTGTTGATAAGACAAACATTCCGTGACATATTTGAGAACGTCACCTTTAAGTCTCTCCCAATAATAGCTCTTTCTCACTGCATTGAGGGTCTTGGCATAGCCAGGATGTCCTGAAAAAGAGAAGTCATGGGCTTTCCAAAGTATCTTCTGCTTGAGTGATTGGCTTGCCCATATACATAATCTCGTTCTATAGTAAACAAGTCCACTACTGATAGAGAATTCTAGATACTTTGTTTGTAGCTTCGGGTCTTGATCCTTGATAGGGATCTCCCTTAGCAATTTCTGATAGGTTGGGTCATGACATACCTCTTCTTTGGCTAGCTCAAGAATTTGGTTGTTTGGCATGAATACCTTTGTGGCTAGAGATCTGGCCGTTAATGGATCTTGTAAAATCAGAGAATTCAGAAATGCCTTGCGACTGAGTGTATCGGCAAATACATTCTCTTTTCTAGGCCAGTATTTGATTTCAAAATCATATTCCTCTAGCACTTCAATCCAATGACGTTGCCTCATATTGAGCTCATTCTGGGTAAAAATCCATTTAAGATTTTTATGATCCGTCTCTAGGGTAAACTTGTTACCCAGCAAGTAGTGCCTCCAAAGCTTGAGAGCATGGATGACAGCCAACATCTCCAGATCATGGGTAGCATAATTTCTCTCATGGCTCTTCAGTTTCCTTGAAGGGTATGCTACATGATGACCTTCTTGCATAAGCACACATCATAAGGCAAGTGTGCTAGCATCAGTTATCACTTCAAACTCCTTACTAAGGTCCGAAAGTCTCAGGATAGGGGCTGATACCAAGCTGTGCTTTAGTTTATCAAAGCTAGACTGTTCAGCAGGTGACCATACAATTTATGCTTGCTTCTTTAGTAGATCGATCAACGGCACTGCAATCAAAGCATAGTTTTTTATAAAGACCATGTACCATCCTGTCAATCCAAGAAAACTACATATTTCTTTGATAGTTTTTGGTGTTAGCCACACCAGAACATCTCTGACCTTGGCCGGATCTACTGAAATTCATTCCGCTGATACAACGAATCTGAGATATTCAATTTGTCGCTTGAAAAATGCTCACTTCTTCTTCTTGGCATAAATCTTGTGTGCCCTCATTGGCTCAAGGACGATGCGAAGCTGGGGTTCATAATCTTCTTCTTGTTTGGAGTAGACTAGGGTATCGTCAAAGAAGACGAGTACGAAGTCATCAGGATAGGGCTTAAAGATATCCTTCATTAACGTGTTGAAGGTAGCAGGTGCATTTGTCAGCCCAAATGACATGACCAGGAACTCAAAGTGTCCATATCTTGTGCTCAATGCCGTCTTTGGGATATCTTCTTCCTTGATCCTTATCTAATAATATCCAGACCTGAGATCGATCTTGGGGAAGATCTTTGCCCCTTGCAGACCGTCAAGAAGTTTATCTATTCTTGGAATTGGGTATTTGTTTTTAATGGTTGATTGATTTAACCCTCTATAATCAATGCATAATCGAAGCATTCCATCCTTCTTCTTCTGGAATAGCTTTGGAGCTCCCCATGGCAAACTACTAGGATGGATGTAGCCTTGGTCTAACAGTTACTTGAGTTGCTCCTTCAGCTCAATTTCTTACGGGATGGACATTCTATATGGTCTCTTTGCGATTGGTGCAGCTCTTGGCGCTAGCTTGATTTCGTGATCAACTTCCCTTTGAGGAGGAAGTTATGTCTACTCTTGAGGAAATACGTCTGTGTATTCCTTTAGCCATGAAGGTTCTTCCCTAGTCTCCTGATTCTGATCTAGCTTATTTAGCTTAATCAAATAAATAGGTAGCCCCTTTCTAACTCCTTTTATTATCCAAGATGCTTTGGCCAGTTGAATTTTTGGCATACCAGTCTTTCCTTGAGTTGTGACCAATTCTCCTTCAAAATTTCAAAAGGAAACTTGGCCCTTCCCACAGTGAATGTGGGCATCATTGGGTTTAAGCCAATCCATTCTGAGTAAACACTCGTGGACACCTAGGTTCATAACCCTGAATCTGAACGAAGTCGACTTTCCTTACGTTGAAACTTGCTAAGCGTTTCTCACATTACCTTACATGCCCAGTTCAGCTTTTAGCCAAGTGCCTAATCACTTAAATTCTTACCAACACTTACAGCCAAGACAGTCATTGATTAAAAAAGTCTATTTTATTCATATGGGCATAGCCCTTTCGAGTACAATTATTTTTGGGAAGATGGAACAAGCTAATACATTAATTTGGGGAGAATAAGATTGTGTTACATTCAGCTACAGGAACTGAGTAATAATAAGGATTGGGGTTATGGATTTTCAAGAATCAATAGGTCATAGGAAGATTAGGGTATCCTTTCCTTTGATACCCATTCTTTTCATAACGTCCCAACATCTTGATTCTGTCTTAGCAAGGATTATTTGAGTCACTTCCTTGTACACATACGTGTTCTGCTTGACCTTCCGACCACCGACGTGTAGGGTTGTGTTTGCGTGAGCCTCAACAAAGATGAACAGCTTCACGATCTTTAAGTCTTCCATCCACTTGATTCTCTTCAGGTTGGTCCGAAGGTATGCAAGTCGGTGGACAGCTATGTAATAAATTCCTGAATCACCCATCCATCTTCGTTCCATGTACAAGGGTAAAGGATTGTAGAGGCGGTCTAGGATATTCATCATATCTAGCCTCTGTCGATAATCCGAGGCATGCATCACAGTCATATACATAACCTGGAACACTAAATCTTTATTCCATGCTTCACGACTCTGCAGGCCAGCAGCCATAAGTAAGTAATGAAATGTTCTTAATAACAACATTTGCTCTACTACACCTCATTAAGTTTCCTTGAAATTATTAGATCCTCGTTGGTTCGCTCTGATACCAACTGTAACGTGTACACCTGTCGACTGTAGGACATGTCTTAGCAGCCCATCGGGAAGAGAGTCCAGAAAGCGCCGCTCGGTGCTCCCACAGAATGTAATGGGATTTGTGATCTAGGTCTTTCTGAGTCTGCCACGAGGAAGCAGAAGCATTCCGATTGTTCCCACTTAGGATCGACCTGAATTAGGGTTTCCCTAATGGTCAAGTTCCTTGAAGGTAACTAACGTCGAGCCCTAAACGAACTACTTTACGCAGAAACGTCAGGGTCACAGCGGATTCGTACTGCACTTGGTTCAAGGAGAATGGAAAATGAGAGGGATGCAAAGCTTGACCTCTCTGCCCATAAGGCAAAGTCCCATTCCGTTCCCCTAAAACAGTATAATCGAGACTCTAACTTTCTAGATTCATAGTCACCCTAACTTGGAAAATCAACCTCACAAAAGGGTGTTGTAGCAGGATGTCTACTCACCCTCTAGAAAATTAGACTTGTACTTAGAACCTGCCAACCCTTATTCTAAGGAGTGGCAATACTATTTTGTGGTTTAGACACAAAATCATGCGACGTTACAACTTGTTGCACAAGACAAGTATCGCACCTAACTTGTGGAATTATTTCTCCCATCACACAATGTTCCTTGGTGAAGAATGCGTTTGGTCAAGATGTAGGGCTTGGGAATCCTCTTGACCCAACCCAATCCTACCCCTACTAGGCCAACAACGTATGGCCTTAGGGTTTCTAAATTCAAACGGTAGACTAGTAATGGCCAATTGATCCTTAGGGTAAAAACCTAGATCATTCTTGCATTTCAACTAACACTAACATTCTGTGAATGTGGGTAGGATCTTTGGGACTGGAAGTCTTGACTTGGCATCCCAAGTGCCATACTAGGCATAATTTTTTTCGTAACTAAACCCTACCTAGCACTTTGAGGTGTTCATCGTACCAACTATTTATGCTTTTATGAATCCCATGTGGTTTATGCTATTACAAGCGGTTTACCTAAATCGATCTAATTGTCTTGCGACAAGAAGTGATCTTTCCTTAGAGATGCTAATATTTTTCCTAAAAGATGTAAATAATTGCAAGACATAACATTCCATGCAAATATGCAATTCATAGTTTTTTTCCTTCTATGCAACTATAAAATGTACAATGACCATTTCTTTTCCTTGCCTAAACTATAATGGTTGGAAATTTAGGGCTAACTCGTATAAAAACCTACATTGATGCATCGAAATCAAAGCTTTAATGTTTTTTATGAAGATACATTCATAATTTGACAAGAGATCTCCATGCATGAGCGTCATTTAGCACTTAACCCGAACTAAAATCCAAGCATCCTCACATGCAACTGGCAAAGTTCATAGTTTCCTTTCCATGCATTGTGATTCTTTGGGCAACATTCAATGGGCATCTAAGATTATCCTCTATGCGAATCACATCCATGAATTTAAGTCATAAGTGCAACATGCAACATAAGCTCTATCCTTCTTAGCACGATATCCTCTTCTAATTTATGCATTATCATTCAAGAAGATTGCAATTACCCTTGTTAATGGGAGTGCGATCAATTTCAATTAATCGACATGCACTAAACCTTGTAAAACGAATGGATAAATGCATTTAAATTTTCTTAAAACCTTCATGCTTAACACATCGCAAGAATACAATTTTAAGAACCTGGGCATTGAGGTTCGGGGTGTTGTCCACACGCGAACTCGGAGTGGAAGCTCCCGCATGTGCGCCTTGCGTCTTTAATTTGGGGGCCATTTGACGCATTAATTTCGTTCCAGCAATTCTCCTTTGGGTTACTTTACATGTCGAATCTACTTCTGTCCGATATCTCCTCCTTCCACGCAGGACACAAGCCTTAGGGATTGGGTTTTAAAATTTTCGGGGAAATATGGGGGAACCAGGCCTATGGAAGCCTTTAGTGGAAGCTTCCAAAGAAGCTTCTAAGCTTCTGAGTCTGTTAGAAGTCGTGGAAAGGAAAAAAAACGTGATGATGGAGAGGATGACGACGAAGAGGATGAGGATAATGATTACAATGATGATGGCAATGGTGATGACGCAGGCGGCAACCTGGCGGACAGCACAGCGGTGATGGTGGCGACATGGCAGCTCCGCGACCTGCTCCCTCTCCTTCCTTTTTCCTTCTCCCCCAAGTCTAAGGGGGGGTTTTTATAGGATAAAAAGGGTGGGGGTAGCCACCAGGTGTCGAGCCAGCATGATCCCCTCCCCATGCTCCTCCTTCACTTCACTCCTCTCACACTCATACTCCCTCTCCCTGCCATGCATCGACTGAGGGGGAGGGGGTTAATAATAAAAAAAATTGCTCAAAATTTAACCATTATCCATTTTCATTTTCCCATGAAGGGTGTTCCGTGTGGAACTATGGGTTTCAAGCCTCGGCTCTTGAAACCCATAGTTCCCGTGTGGAACTATGGGTTTCAAGTCTCGGCTCTTGTGCTCCATACGGCTAGAGTTTATTGATGCGCGAGCGGGGTAAGCACTTAACCACCAACATTTTACAATATGGGAGATTATTTTAGTTCGCTTTTTGGTGCGGATTACGAGTCTTCAATATTTTGTAGCGAAAATATTACAGACACATTAAATGGGTTGCTTATATTCAAAGTTTTCATCCGCTTATTCAATATCAACCCAAAAAAGAAAATGTTGTTGCCGATGCTTTAAGTAGAAGACCGACTATTCATAATATCTCTGTGATATCTTTTGATTCTCTTCTCCCTATGAAAGATACCTATGACCAAGACCCTAGTTTTCAAGCTACTTGGAATAAATTAATTTTACCAATAACTGGATTCCAATTAAATCATTGTCTTACGCTAATGGATTTATGTTTTATGAGAAAAGGTTGTGTAACTATGCCGTTTAGATCCTTTGTGTTGCACGAAATTCATTGTCCCCCATATTAAGGCCATAGAGGTATTATTTCTACTTTACTTACTTTGATTGAAGATTTTTATTGGCCACAGATGGAATTTGATGTTTCTAATTTTGTATATGAGTGTTTAATTTGTCAAAGAGTTAAGCGACACCATGGTACGCAGTATGGTTTGTTCATGCCTTTATCAATCCCTGAACGACCATGGGAGCATATTTCAATGGATTTTATTACTGGTCTGCCTAACACTCAAGCTAATCACGATATGATATGGAGTATTGTAGATCGATTTAACAAACATGCATATTTCATTCCATGCAAGAAAACATTAACTGCATCTCAAGCTGCTCAATTGTTTCTGAAAATTATTTTCACTAACCATGGTTTACCAAAAGTTATTATTTCTGATTGAGATTCTAGATTTTGCAATAATTTATAGACTACTTTGTTTGCTAACTTAGGAACAAAGATTGATTTTTCATCTGCATTTCATCCTAAAACAAATGGACAAACAGAAGCTACAAACAACACAATCTTAGATCTGTTACGTACATACACAATTTCAAAACCACAAACTTGGGATACACACTTGCATTTACTTCAGTTTGCATACAATAACACACCCCATATAGCTACACAAAAAGCACATTTTGAAATCATTTATGGATATAGATTGCCTACACCTCTTACTTTACTATCCAACAAAGTTAAAGCTGCTAATGATATTGCCCACATGAATGCTACTATTTTTTATGAAGTTAAATATATGATTGCGAAAGCCCAGTAATCATATACTAAACAAGCAAACAAGAAAAGAAAAGCCATGAATTTTATAGTTGATGATTGTTTTTGGTTACAAATTGAAAATCGAAGACTACAAAGTGTTGAGAAACACCCTGTTGTAAAGTTAGCTCCTAGATTTTATGGACCTTTCAAAATCATTCACAAAATCAATGATAATGCCTTTAAACTAGAACTACCCCAACACTGGAAAATCCACAACACTTTTCATATTAGTTTGTTACAACCTTTCAAAGATGAATTACCTGTTCGTCCTGTTTATGAAAATCCTCCTTTATTAGAAGAAGAAACTGAAATCCTTGAACCTGAGACTATTCTCAATACAGACTTTATGACCACTAGAATCGATCGTAGATACTCTAGATATTTGGTGAAATTTAAAAATCATCATGTTGAAGAGGCCCAATGGATGCACGCTCGGGTGATTCCACAAACTACATATTTAAATTAATGGACGTTTATGAGTTTAGAGTGCGCACTTGTAATAAATTAAGGTTAGGACTGAGTTCTAACCAATTTATATATTTTGTAGACTACTAGGTATTCACTTTTGTCATTTTAATTTTATTATTTTCTAACAATTGTGAATACTTTAGTTGATGTGTAGAGCAAATGGTGTTGGGAAGCAATAGGCAATAGCGTGTATTCAAGTTATTTAGAAGAAATTATCATTTTTAATGGCGCGCATCTTAGGCGTGGTGCCAATATTTATTTTGGCGTACTTATTTATTAAAGTGCTTGATATATATTTATTATTATGTATGCACATGGGCGCACGATTTAAATATTTGTTATTGGACATTGTATTTGGGCACAACCCGACTCTTTGGGTGCCCAACCGCTTTATTCTTTATTTGGACAAAAGCAAAGAAAAAAGCTAAAGCATGCTAATTGTAAATTTGGGCTATTTTTTAGCTTGGAGATGAATAATATATTAAATACATGCTTTGTGGAGCGCTCACACAAGGCATGGGGGGAGATTGTGCCCAATGAGTCTTTTTGCTTCATATCGTGCAATTTTTCTCTCTTGGTTTTTGAGCAAAAAGTAGAGTTCTTTGTTCTTGGGAACCTTCCAGCGTTCACTACGTATGCATGTAGCATTCGATGTGCACACCAATTACATAATATAAGTTTATTTTTTATGTAGGTTGGAATTTTGAGGTGATTGTAGCTACATTGCATGACTTTAAAGATAAAAGCTTTGCTCGTGTAAGGTGCAAGTATGATGATACATGGTTGCATCTATGCCCTTCAAGGTTTGATTTATATACTATTTTGATTGAACACACAAAGTCATTTTCAAAGGAGGTGGAAAAATCCAAGCCATTACTTACAGACTCACGTGGATGTCCTCGAAAGGGAGTAGTACATAATCCAAAGCAAACATCTCTCAGCAAATTTGTGTTCTCTACAAAGGTGGGAAGCCCACCATTGAACTCTCTTAATAACCATGAAGACAATGGAAATCCATTAATAAATTTAAACTTGTTATGTTGGGGTTTATGGAGTCCAGTTATTGTAGTGAACAAGAAGAAAATGAATGTGAAACTTTTATTAGATGATCAATGCGATGGTAAGCTTTGGTTTTTAGAGCCTTTTACTAGGGCAAATCTAGAGTATGAAAAAACATGCTTCCAAATAGATGGTTTCTTTCGACATATTGAGTGTCTACGTGTTTCAACTAACGGGAAACCATTTATAGACTTCTCTTGTAGCCATTGCAAATGTATATCTAGGCTTAATGACTTTAGGATAAGAGTATACAAGGAGAAGCTAGCACAAGAGAAGAGAGGAAATAGGGGAACAAGATTTGGTATAATATTAGACTATCTCACTAGACAAGAGCTTAGGAATACAACAATTGATGCCAAAAAACATATAAAAGAGCTCACTCTAAAGTTATGAATGAGTAAGTCTCAGCTTGTAGTTCTTTCAGTGAAAATGAGAAGCTTATGCGAAGCCAACATGGAGTCTTTAAATCGAAAAGATGTCCAAATATTTTGTAACAATATAATAGAAGCCCATAGATTAGGAAAATTTGGTGGAAAGACTGCTTTGTGGGACTTTTTACAAGATATGTCTACAAACATGGTACGATCAAAGAAAGGTCAACGATACAGTGCAAATACAAAGGCTTTGTTTGAGGTTACGAAGATGTGGGGTAGACCAAGGCTACATGAGTTTCTTGGTAATAATCTAAATGGCCCTTCATTCTCAACGACAAAGAGGGGCCATAGACAAGCTACCCCCTTTATACCAGGGATACATGGACATATATTTTATGCCATTGCTAAAATATATCAAAAGGAGAAAGAAAAACATGGCATCATAGAAAGTATTCCATTTATTCTGGTGGAAGATGAGACAACCATAAAGAAGTGAATAAGGTAAATGTATGATATTTGCTCTTTTGGTACGTAAAAAGTATTATTGATTAACTTTTAGATTTTATAACATTTACTATTTTCATTGTAGGTGGAACCCTAAAGATGATAATCTTATTGGGTTTAATGGATACAAGTCTTCAAACCATGAGTGTGGGACTTCATCCATCATAAAAGTTGGAGAAGGAAAAGTCAAATATGGTGTGATTGCTGAAGTATTTGAGACTTGTATCATTGGTGGTTATGCAAGAGTCTTTGTTGCAAATCCACTTCATGAAAAACTTTCACGCTTAGTCATGGTTGCTCATTTCATAGAAAAAGGATTAAATCAACCATGAATTCATTGGTATCTCGTCATGAAAGAATGATGCATCCATGCATAGAAGCTCTTTTATCAAAGTTCGAAATTGGGAAAGCATGCATTTTCATTAAAAGACTAAAGCCTTGAATTTGATGCATATATGTGGGATTTACAAGAAGTAGTTTTGAATGTCAACTAATACCGTTTAGGGCAAGGCAAAGAAAGATCATTGTAGATCTTATAGCTGCATAGAAGGAAAAGGTCTATGGTCTTAAAATCGCATATTTGCATGGAATAATACATCGCATACATTTTGCAGTTACTTACATCTTTTAGGGGAAAGCACTTGCTAATTTACAAGAAATTATTTGCATATTTAAAGTGAAGATCATCTTTACTCGCGGGTTGGTTGGATCAACTAAGTAATCCACATATAGTTACATAAAAATCATAAAGATACAATTAGATTGCATATGACGATCACCTCAAAGTGCTAGGTAGGGTTAAGTTACGTTAAAATTCTGTCTAGTATTGAATTTAGAATGGCAACCTAATATTTCTGATCGCAAAGGTCCTACCCACATTCATGGAATGTTAGGATTCTAAACGCCCATGCATGAATGATCTAGGGTCCTCACCCTAAGGATCAATTAACCAAATGCTAGATTTTCGCAAGGGATTTAGGAACCCTAGGGCCAAAACGTTGTCAACCTAGTAGGGTTAGGGTTGGGTTGGGTCAAGAGGACTCCTAAGCCCTTATCTTGATCAATGGTATTCTTGATCAAGAAAGATCGTACGAAGAAAGATATAATCCCACAAGTCAGATACTGACACCTATCTCGTGCTACGAGCTGCAACGCCGTACGATCTTGTGTCCTAAATCACAAAATAGTATTGCTATTCCTTAGATCAAATTTGGCGAGTTCTAATCGCAAGTCAAATTTCCTAAGAATTGAGAAGTCGTCTTGCTTCAACACTCTTCCTTGAAGTCTGATTTTTCAAGCCAAGGTAATTATGAATTGCCTAGTAAGAAATTGACCAATCAAGTGAGGACAACGGGGTCATCCAGGATTTATTGACCTTAATATAAGGAAACCTAAGGTATTGACAATTTGGGTCAACAGGGTATACCCTAACCCAAGGAAAGAGGGTAAACGAGCAACTTAGCTTACGAAACCCTTGGGATCTTGCCAAGTCGTGATTGATCTCGGATCAAATGCTAGATGTATTCGGAGAGAAGGATTCACACCTTAGTAGTTGGCCGTACAAATGACCAGTGGAATGCTCGTGATTGTACACTTAGGAGCACTGTTTGTACTTCTTTGCTCAAGGAACTAATTCCGGAAAAATAACTAATGCTTTAGGTTGAAAGCCTGGAGGGATGAGGCAGTACTAGTTACCTCCGATTGTCTGCTTGACCCTATCCAAGGGGGTTGTTAGCCGCGCCGAGTACGTGGACCGAACCCGCCACGAGAGGTCTCTCCGTGGGTGCTACTTGGAGTAGGAGGATGCTTGGGTGCCACGGGCGGCTCTAGCCATAAATCCCTTGTCTCTGGATCCTGCACAAGAGGCCAATGTGACTCGAGATGGGATCTCGAGGCCCGCATACTAGTCAAGGGGCGGAACTTGGAATAGCGATCCCTGAGGATTGCTAGAATAGCTTCGGGCGGATTATATGATGTATTCCAAAGACTGATAAATAAAGATCAAATGTTGAAAAGGAACTTGTTTGACATTGTTTTGTGTGTCATTGCCTAAGTTACGTGAAGGAACTAGTGATTAATTGGTTAATTAAGGAAGCTCTTTTTGATTGTCAAACTAAATGTGGTAATAATTAGATAACTAAAGCAACCCAAGAAAAGTGCAGTGGATGTGACCCTGGGTCTATCCTACGGAAGGATGGTCCCGGTTTGCCGGGAACTTTTCTCAAAGAAATTGACACTGAGGTAACAATGACCTAGAATCTAGAAAGCTAGAGTCCTGATTTATACTGTTTTAGGGGAACGGAATGGGACTATGCCTTACGAGCAGAGAGGTCGAGCTTCACATCCCTCTCGTTTTCTATTCTCCTTGAACCAAGTGCAGTATAAATCCGCTTCGACCTTGACGTTTCTGCGCAAAGTAGTTCACCTGGGGCTCGACGTTAGTTACTTCCCAGGAAGTTGACCATTAGGAAAACCTTGATTCAGGTCGGTCCTAAGTGGAAATGGCCGGAATGCTTTTGCTTTGTGGCAAACTCAGGAAGACCTAGATCGCAAACCCCATGACATTCCTTGGGAGTGCCGGGCGGCGCTTTCTGGATGCTCTTCCCGATGGTGGCTACTAAGACGTATCCTACAAGCGGATAGGGGGACATGTTACAATTGGTATCAGAGCAAACCAACGGAATCTAATATCTACAAGGGAAAGTAATGAGGGGAAGTAGAGCAATGATGCTGTTAAGAACATTTCCTTACTTACTCATGAATGCTGGCCTGCAGAATCGAGAAGCATGGAACAAATTCTTGGTGTTCTAGGTTATATTTATGACTACAGTGCGTGCTTCAAATTATTGATGGAGGCTTTAGATTATCGATGGAGGCTAGTTATGATGAATATCCTAGACCACATCTACAATCCTTCAAATCTGTACGTGGAACAGAGATAGACGGATAAATTAGGAATTTATTACATAGCTGCCCACCGACTTGCATACCTTCGGACCAACTTGAAGAGAATCAAGTGAATGGAGGATTTAAAGATCGTGAAGCTATTCGTCTTTGTCAAGGCTCACGCAAATGCAACCCTACATGTCGGCGGTTGAAAGGTCAAGCAGAACAAGTATGTGTATAAGGAAGTGACTCAAACAATCCCTGCTGCTGACAGAATTAAGGTGTTGGGTTGTTATGAGAAGAACGGGTATCAAAGGAAAGGATACCCCAAGCTTCATATGACTTATCTATTCCTGAAAATCCATGATCCCACTCCATATTATTACTCAGTTCCCATACCCGAATGTAACACAATGTTATTCTCCCCAAATTGATGTGCCAATTAGCTTGTTATATCTTCCCAAAATAATTGTACTCAGAAGGGCTATGCCCACATGAATGAAATAGAATTTTATCACTGTTTGTCCTGGCTGTAAGTGTTGGTAATGGAGTTAAGTGATTAGGTCACTTGGCTAAAAGCTGAATTGGGCATGTAATGTAATGTGAGAAACGGTTAGCGAGTTGTTAACGTAAATAATCTTAATTCCCAGGCGCAATCTCAAGTGCAGATTCCTAGTCCAATCCCTGTACCAAGTACAACCGTAATTCAGGAGAAGAAGTTCATTCTCAAACAAATCAAGCCACCTAAATTTGATGGAAAGGGAAGGAATGTCCAAACTGACACCGAGGTCTAGATCAAATCCATGGAGGATTATTTAGAAGCAGCAGGTACTGCACCCACCAACCAAGCTATGCTCACCAAATTGAAGCTTACCGGCGAAGCAAGGCTTTGGTGGAAACAATGGTGCAGAGACCAAGGGATCTTGGAAGGGTCAATTACTTGGGAGAAGCTTAAAACAGTTGTGCGAGGGAGATATCTACCACTTGCTTATTCACATAGAAGATGAACGAATTTTATGAGCTAAAGTAGCTTGATCTATCCCTTGATGCATACTATTCAAAGTTTGTCTCTCTCTTAAAGTACGTGTCACTAATGGATATGACACAACAGGTGTCAAAGTTTTGTGCCGGATTAAACCAACCCATAAACATCCGCTTGGAATCAATGCACCCAATGGACCTTCAAGATGCGCTCATTCAAGCTGCACCGATAATACAGGAGGTGCAGACCAAGCCAAGAAATAACAGGACTTGGTCTTACAAGGACCAGAATAAGGGAGTATATAGGTCTCAAGCTAAGAGAGCGCAGGGCCAAAATCAAGCACAAAGGAAGAAAGCTAGGGCAAACACTGTCAACAATTTCATTTCTACCCAAGGTAATTGGCCGAAATCCACGTTGCTTCCATTGCAACAAACCTGGTCACTTTAAGAGGCAGTGTCCCAAGCTTAGCAAAGGACAACGTCAAGGAGCATCCCAAGGAGCCGCCCATGGACAAGGAGCCATCTTCATTGCCAGAGGGAGAACCTCCAGTGTTGCCAACAAGGAGCTGGGTGATGAAGAAGACCCATCCATGGAAGTTGACATTAAGAGGGCAATGGTTCATGCCGCTCTTCACAAGAAAGGCCTGAATCGTCAATTCTCGGTGATTCAAACTCCATCGGATTATCAAGGTAAAAGTTTCAAAACCTTGATTGATTGTGGCACTACACATTCCTTCATTTCACCAGCCAGTGCAAAAAGAATAGGAATAGCCACAAAAGATGCGCCGACCTTACTTATGGAATTAGCAAATGGTTGTGAGGTCACTTGTACTAGGCAAACTGCTAAGGTGAGATTCCTACTGGGTGGAAAGTCGACCTCGGTCAGATTCAGGGTTATGAACCTAGGTGTCCATGAGTGTTTTCTCAGAATGGATTGGCTAATACCCAATGATGCCCACATTCACTGTGGAAAGGGCCAAGTCTCCTTCCAAAATTCTGAAGGGAAGCTAGTCACAACTCAAGGAGAGGCTGGTAAGCCAAAAATTCAACTGGCCAAAGCAACATGGATAATAAAAGGAGTTAGGAAGGGGCTACCTGTCTATTTGATTAAACTAAATAAGCTAGATCAGAATCAGAAATCTAGGGAAGAACCTTCATGGTTAAAGGAATATGCAGACGTATTTCCTAAAGAGATGTCAAAACTTCCTCCTCAAAGGGAAGTCGATCACAAAATCAAGCTCCTTCGGTTATGCATTGACTACAGAGGGTTGAATCAATCGATCATTAAAAACAAATACCCCATTCCAAGAATAGATGAGCTTCTTGACCGTCTTCAAGGTGCGAAGGTCTTCTCTAAGATAGATCTCAGGTTTGGATATTATCAAATAAGGATCGAGGAAGAAGATATCTCGAAGACTGCATTCAGCACAAGGTATGGACACTTTCAATTCCTAGTCATGTCATTCAAGCTGACAAATGCGCTTACTACCTTCAACAGGCTAATGCAGGATATCTTTAGGCCCTATCTTGATGACTTCGTACTCATCTTCTTTGACAATACCCTAGTCTACTCCAAGCAAGAAAAAGATCATGAACCCCAGCTTCGCATCGTCCTTGAGACAATGAGGGCACACACCCAAGAAGAAGAAGTGTGCATTTTTCAAGCAACAGATTGAATATCTAGGATTCATTGTATTAGCGAAAGCAATTTCAATAGATTCGGCCAAGGTCAGAGACGTTCAGGAATGGCCAACACCAACTTCTGTCAAAGAAATACGTAGTTTTCTGGGATTGACAAGATGACACATGGTCTTTATAAAAAACTATGCTTTGATTGCACCACCTCTAACTGATCTACTAAAGAAGCAAATATCAATTGTATGGTCACCTGCTGCTGAACAGTCCAGCTTTGACAAACTAAAGCAAAGCTTGGTATCAGTGCCCATCCTGAAACTTCCTAATCTTAGTAAGGAGTTTGAAGTGATAATTGATGCTAGCACACTTGCTTAGGATGTGTGCTTATGCAAGAAGGTCATCCGGTAGCATACTCTTCGAGGAAACGGAAGATCCATGAAAGGAATTATGCTACCCACAATCTGGAGCTGTTGGCTATCATCCATACTCTCAAACTTTGGAGACACTACTTGCTGGGTAACAAATTTACCTTAGTGACGGACCACAAGAGTCTTAAATGGATTTTCACCTAGAATGAGCTCAATATGAGGCAACATTGATGGATTGAAGTGCTGGAAGAATATGATTTTGAAATCAAATACCGGCCTGGAAAGTAGAATGTAGTTGCCGATGCACTCAGTCACACAAGGCATTTCTGAATTCTCTAATTTTGCAAGATCCATCAATAGCCAGATCTCTAGCCACAAAGGTATCCATGCCAAACAACCCAATTCTTGAGCTACTAAAGAAGAGGCATGCCATGACCCAACCTATTGGAAATTGCTAAGGGAGATCCCCATCAAAGATCAAGACCCAAAGCTACAAACAAAGTATCAAGAATTCTCTATCAGTAGTGGACTTGTCTACTATAGGACAAGATTATGTATACCGGCAAGCCAATCACTCAAGCAGAAGATACTTTGGGAAGCCCACGACTCCCCTTTCTCAGGACATCCTGGCTATGCCAAGACCCTTAATGCGGTCAGGAAGAGCTATTATTGGGATAGGCTCAAAGGAGACGTTCTTAAATATGTCACCAAATGTTTGTCTTTTCAATGCATTAAGGCCGAACATGTCAAAATGCCATGGAAATTGCAACCACTTGACATTCCCCAAATGAAATGGGAATTCATTAGTATGGATTTTGTTGTTGGCCTGCCCCAAGTTCAGGGAGGATACAACTCCATTATGGTTGTGGTGGATAAGCTCACCAAGATTACACATCTTATCCCTGTTAAGACAAATTATAAAGCCTCAAACATTGCAAGGCTATTCATCAAGGAGATATTCAAACTCCATGGGTTACCTAGAAGAATCATTAGTGATCGTGACTCTCTCTTCACCTCAAACGTTTGGAGGCCTTTGAGGCCATTGGGACTCAACTCTGTTTCACTACAGCTTACCATCCCCCAACTGATGGTCAAACGGAACGAGTCAACCAAGTCATTGAAGATATGCTTAGGGCACACTGTTGCCGTGAACCCAAAAAGTGGATTCAATATTTGCCACTGGTTAAGTTTGCCTACAATGCTTCTTACCAAAAAAGCATTTAGATGACCCCTTTTCAAGCATTGTATGGGCACGATTGTCGTACTCCTTTAAGCTTTTTGGATCCAACCTTGAGGGTTGAAGCCTCAAAGCAGATGTTGGAAGACATGGATGACCAAATCAAATCAATAAGACAGGACATCCACGCCACCAAGGACAGATAGAAAGCTTACACGGACTTAAAATGGCAAGACAGATCCTTCGTTGAAGGTGATATGGCCTTCATTCGCATATGTCCAAAGAAGAGTTCCCTATCTTTGGGTGAGTGCAAAAAGCTAAGTCCAAGGTATTGTGGACCCTACAAGATTCTCAAGTGCCTAGGGCCTAATGCTTACAGACTGCAACTCCCCAAAAACCTAAAAGTTCATAATGTATTCCATATTAGCCTATTGAAAAAGTATGTGCCTAACCCTAGTCATGTGCTTGATGATCAACAAGTTGTAATGCCGAGCCAAGGAGTCCTTGAGCTATGGCCTGACAAGATCTTAGATGTTAGGGAGAGGCATTTGAGATCTAGGACCTTGAGAGAATACCTCATCCAGTGAAAAGATTACCCCGAAGAGGATGCCACTTGGATGGATGAAAGTACTCTCAACCAACAATACCCCCAAATCTTCTCGAGATGAGGATATCTCGATTCCTCTAAGGGGGAGAGAATATAATATTTCTGCTACGAAATATTCAAGACCCTAAATCTTACGCAAAAGCGGTCCAAAGTAATCTCCTACAAAGGAAAAACCTTGGGCAAAGTGCTCCACCCTCGCGCATCAACAAACAACAGCTCCATGTCGTGTATAGGAAGCCGTGGCTCCAAACCGCAAGCCCACACAGTAACACTCCTTCGCGGGAGAAAAGGGATAATTTTTGCAAAAAAAATTTAAAACCCCCTCCCCTTTAGCCGTTGCATGGCAGGGAGAGGGAGTATGAGTAATGGTGTGGAGGGGCATGGGAAGGAGGGCATGCACCCTGCCACATGTGTGGATACCCCCCCCCTTCAAGCTATATGAACTCCCCCTCTCAAGCTTGAGAGAAGACAAGGAAGGATTGTGCCATGTTGTCTCACCGCCTGTGGAAGCTGCCCGCCATCATTGCTCGCTGTCATCGCGCCGCCAAGCTGCCGTCGTCTCCATCCCCATCATCATCATCACCATCTTCATCATCATCGATATCATCCTCCCCATCATCACCTCCTATCATCACCCATGTCATTTCCCTGAGTACAGAAGCTTGGAAGCTTCTATTGAAGCTTCCATAGGCCTTATTCACCTATGCCTTCCCATTTTCCTTAAAACCGTGATTGCAAGACCCAAATTCCTACGCAAAAGAGGAGAATCTCGGACAGTAGTACCCTCGAAGTGCGTAAGGGAGCCAAGGAAGATTTGCTGCATCGAAATCTACCACATCAATGGCTCTTAAGAAAAAGGCGAGAGGAGCACACACAGGAGCTTCCACCCCGAGTACACGAGTGGACCACGCCCTGATTCTTAATGCCTAGGTTGTGATAATAGTCCCACATGAAAAGGATGCATTAAGCATGTGTTTAATTCTTGTAGGCAAGTTTAAATATATTGGGAAATTTATTTACTCATTCAATCTACAAGTTAGTTGCATGTCATGTATTTGCAATTGCTTGCACTTCCATGGTCAAGAGTAACTCAAATTCTAAACGTATGATGCATAAGTTAAAAGACGAATTTGTGCATCTTCCAAAGGAAAATATTTATGAACTTGATATTATGCAATTTACATGCAATGTTAGTTACAATTTAGGTTGCGATAAATGGTAGAAGAAGGATTAAATAAACCGTATATTCATTGGTATCTCGTCACGAAAGAATGATGCATCCATGCATAGAAGCTCTTTTATCAAAGTTCAAAATTGGGAAAGGATGCATTTTCATTAAAAGACTAAAAATTTGATACATATATGTAGGATTTACAAGAAGTAGTTCTAAATGTTGTTACCGTGTTTCCGCAGCACAGAGGAGCGGAATATAAAAAAAATGGAACTAGCAAAAAAGGCACAGGTTAAAAGCAGAAAAAAGGTACCTTGACCAAGAGCCAGCCCTGAAAAATTCAAATGTTTGGGCACGACCCTCAAGAAGCTTCGGTGTTGGCCCGAGGCAACAAAAGAATTAAAATGTGGAAGTGCCCAGAGTGCCAGGCTCGCTCCTGTGCAAAGTGTACGCATTAGTTGGGAATAGGATAAATTAGAATGGTGGGAAATGGGAAAAAGGCCCTAGGCTACGGCAGGCCATGTAAAAGAGGGAAAAGGGGATGGCCGCCCAAAAAGGATCTAGGGCTTTGTATATAAAGTTGAAAAGTGAATGAGAAGCTCATTCTTTGGTGTGTGGCAAAAGGAGTCTTCTTCTTCCTCTCTTCTTCTCTCCTTCTTGCTTGTGTGTGCTCTTGAGAGAGGGAGTGTGAGAGTGTGAGGGAGTGAGTGTGTGTGAGAGTGAGGGATCAAGAGGGTGAAGCTCTTCACCATCTCCTCCTCTCTTCTTCTCTTCTCTTCTCTTCTCTTCACTTGCGCGCATGACTATGGAGGATGGAGCTTAGAGATGGAGGAGGCTTGAGGAAGCTTGAGCTAGCATCAAGAATCGTGGAGCTATCGGAGTGCAAGAGAGAGGAGGGTACTCGATCGGGCACCAAGGTAAGCTCACTACACTCATAGGATCGATGGCGCATCGGCTAGGTGAGAGATAGCCATTAGAGCTCGCTTGGAATGCTTGAAACAATAAGCGGTCTAAGGGTCTTGGCGGTTGAGCGAAAGCTCCCTCATTTTGGTTCCGTTTCCGGGACCAACGGATTCAAGCTTGAGCAATTGCACGCCTCATATCGAGCATCAAAGTAGGGTACTCATCCTCGAAATAGAGCTTGAGATAGGTAGGAAGTTGGGTGTTTTTAATCTTCAAGACAAGTAAGTATTTTGGGATATTTTGGTTGTTTGATGATTGGAAAGCATGGAGGATCTATTTCAGTTTTTTTCCTTCGATCTTCGTTGCATTTAACGTAGGTTAGAGTTAGGAAATCGAACTGGAAAAGGGTAGGGTTTACTATTTCAAAATAGGGCAAAACAGGGAAAAAGTCATGCAAAATGCGCAAAATGCTCTTTAATGAGGCCTAAGATCAAAAAAAGAGGGATCAGGGATGTCAATCCCGCATTTGGGAAGGCATATAAGAGCTAGGAGGCCAATAGAGAGCTCATTTGTGCCATTTGAGAGAGAGAGAGAGAGAGAGAGAGCTAGAGAGCCCCAGCCCATGTGATTCGATCACATCACCGACGCACTTACCGACCCGTTCAAGTATACAAACCTCTCCCTTTATCCCCCTAGATAGGATCTAGAGGGTTGTGCTTGGTATGATTGCGTAAATCCCAAGAATCAAGTGAGATTGACATTGCGTTGTTTCTGTCGCGCCGTGTTCGGCCCATTCGAGCGCTCACTTCTGGGCCGAGTCCCAGAATCGGCCCTCGGCCCCTTACCATTCGGCCACTTGGCCAAAACCCTAGTCGACCGTCCAAGGAAACTGTTCGAGTCAACTCACTCGACCGTCCAAGTCCAGGCTCTTTGCCACGTGGCACATCTGGCCCTCGGCCCAATCTGAACGACCCGTCCGAGCCTCAAATTCAACACTCGACCACACCTTGGATTCGGCCCTCGGCCAAGCGTCATTTGTCCCGTCCAAATTACCATGTCCAAACCTGTCATTTGGCCCATCCGAATAAAAATCATCCGCGTCAAATCTAAAATTCGGCCCTCAACCCCGTGCCTTTGCCTGTCCGAGTGACCTACTCGAACCCTGCGATTCGGACCAATTGGTCCGAGTGCAACTTTTTGTTAAATCTGTCAGAAATTCAACCCGACTCGGCAAATACGCATTAGCGCAACTTGTCGAAACCCTTCGGGCGCTCAGAACTTGATTCTGGCACACGTGATAAGAGAAATTGTAGTACATAGCCGCTTAGCGGTTGGCAGTAGATAGTTGAGGGATCCACGGACTTGGACGCGAGCCGCTGAACTGTAAAACCTGATCGATTGGGAGCGAACAAGGCAACATACAAGGAAACCCTAAACCCTAACTAAACGGTCGAAAAATGGACCTACAAGCCTATCAGGCCCGAAACGAGCAAGAGTGAGTAAGACACTGAGGTATTGCTTGCGACACTCACATTGAATTTCCACACTTGAAGTACACTTAAGAAAGATGAAAGCCTGATTGGGCACAAGTGCACGAGAAACAACACACTCACCGAGTGACCATAAATTAAGGTTGTATTCAATAATCAAAGGAACTCACTTAGATAAATCGCTCAAGGAACCCACCAATAGGAAAGGACCCAAGACATAGACAAACACGTGAAGCGCAAGGTAGAACCAAGCAAGGAGCACCAACGACAAGGATCTGTCCACGACTATTCAACCTGATTGATAGCACAACGGGGCGCAAGAATTCGACCATGACGGAAGAAAGCTCAGACCATCGATCTAATGAGGAGAACGATTTGAGTGTATTCCTAGATGCTATACATCAGATGGTGAGCAGTTATGGTGCACACGTCCGATACGAGCACCGCGGCAAGACAGGAGATGTAATCATTGCAGACCTAGAGGAGAAGAGAAGGCTAGCCCGCAAGGCATTGCAAGGCATAGCTGATTATAATAGGGATCAATAGGCTAGGAGCCAAAGGCAAAGGATGGAGCTGCATGAGGTGTAGTGAGTGCTGAACTTGGCTGGCTGAAACCGGATAGACCATGAGAGAGCGCTAGAGGGAGATCTCACACTAAGCGAGCTCCTCATGAAACGACTACTTGATAACAATGCAGTAGAGCAGAGTGCCACCGCACTAGCGACGTCTCTGCTTGCAGGATTAGGGGCAAACCAGGGCTCAAAGATCCAGGCCAAAATATCGATTGTTGCCAAGCAACTCGACAACTACCAACTGCATGACGATCCGTACAGCTTTGTTAAGCATTGTGAGCAAGTCTAGGAAGCCAACGGCCTCAACAACCAGACTCAACGTTCGCAAGCATTCAGGCTTTGCTTAGGCAACAAGGGTAGGACGTGGTATACAAGCTTGGATGCCGTGGAACGAGCCAACTTCAATAATCTCAAGGATCTCTTTGTCAAGAGGTTTGCCGAGCCCAGATACTCTGATAACCTGCTAGTACGCTTGATGAATATCAAACAGAAAGAAAAGGAGGACATCCGCAACTATGTGACCCATGTGAGAAGTCTCTTTAAGAGAATCCCTCTAGGCGAGCGAGCGACTGACAGAGCATTTTCAACTATATTCATCAGCGGAATTAGAGACGAGGAGTTATACAAGGCATTGGCAGGCAATTCAAGCTTGTAGCGGGACGTGGTGGCTAGAGTTTTTAAGGAAGCCATCAGAGTCAATGACCAGCTAAAAGAGCGGAGCTCTAGGAGCTCAAATCTAGAAGAGACCAACCCGCGAAGCTTAGAGAGAATGTCAGCCTCTAGTGAGCGGTCAAACCCATCATCCCAAGATAAGGGGAAGGTCACCGAGACAGACCAAGGCTTGGCTGAGGTCAAGATGGAATTAGCCAAGATACAAGACATGTTGAGACAACCAACACGCCACATATCCAGTGCGTGTACTGTGGCAGAAACCACTTGCCGGCCGAGTGTCAAGACCCTAGGTCAAGACCTTGTGCTAACTGTGGTAGGTTTGGCCACGATATCGCACATTGCAGACTACCACGAAGACTTCCATACTCGCAACCCTATGGCTAGCCTTATCTAGCTAATCAGTCGCAGCCATTCTTCGGAAGGGGAGCCCCATTGGCTCTACCCGCGCCTAACGATATGAAACCAGTTGTCCCTAGAATGGACATAAATCCTACATGCATTCCTAGACCGCCTGGTTCTTATGTGACCCACCCACCGAGCGACGCTCCAGTACACTACGTGGAGGAGCCGAATGATGAAGAGACCTACATATACCCTTACGTCTCGCATGAAAATGAAAACAACGCAATCCTCATGTATTACCGACCCGTGTCGGTGATGGTGTTAGGCCGAGGATGAGGGTAGAGGCCTAGGAGGGCAGCCACAGGATCCAGTCACTTGTTGGACTTGCGGACACCCTGGTCATGTCTCATCACATTCCCTTGAAAGAGAGCAACAAAATAGGGACAAGGCTGACCAAAGATGCGCAGAGTGCGGAATCACAAATCTTTTCATTGACTGCCCAAAGCAGAAGCCGTCCTCTAGCTCAGCTAATTTGCCATCCGTCCCATTGGGACTATTTGGTGTCGAAAACCCCTATGGGGAGGCCACACCTATTCCCTTGTGAGTTATGACCGGAGCCCAAATGAAGCAGGCCGGCATCTCTCTGCCATGACCTAGCAACCTTGACACAACCTCAATAGGAAAGAAAAGTCGCAGGCGGAAAAATAAGAGATCGGAAGCTAAGGTCGCATTAAAGACCAAGAGTGCTACGTCTTTACCTACTGGAAAGAAAGTCTTAGATGCAGGGGTAGAGACTTCAACCCCTAAGACAGCTGAAAAGGGAAGCACTAAGATAGGGGAATAACCGCATCCAAAGCGACAATTAGAGGCCATAGAAAAGGTGAAGGAATGGGTGAGGGAAGCTCAACAACATCTCAAAGATGCTGAACCCATCATAGAGAATGAGATCGATGATCTCTCCAGCATAAGCATGCCAATGTCACCGCCTCAACCTAAGTCGGCCGAAGCCACTGTGCCACAAGCAGTGCTGCTGAGACCAAGCCTAGAAGCAACAGAGCCGCAAATAAGCCGCGGCCATTGGCCCGACCAGTCTAGGCTAAAAGAAGGACGAGTATCTAACGATATCTTAACCACGCTAGTGACCACCCCTGTAACACTTAGCCTGGGGGATCTGCTTAAGCAACACCCTGCCCTATGGTAAGACCTTAAGCAGTGGGTCGAGGGATCACAAGAGCAGGTCACAATACCCTCGAGACCAGGATGCATAAACACAATTGCCAAGCCTGACGCTGCACTCCATGCCTAAATCTTTTCATGTCAATGCCTTTTGGGAAGGCTCTAAGATGCACGCAGTCCTACTGGTCCTAGCCCTAGGTGACACAACAAGGAAGGGAATCGTAGACACGGGAGCCGGGGTAAGTGTGCTTAGCCACGCAGTGTTGCAGACTTGGGGAAACCTGCCTGTCGAAGCTACTCGGTTTAACGTCACACTAGCAAACGGTATGAGAGTCAAGCCATTTGGGGTCTTGAAGAATTGGCCAGTGAAGATCGCAGGTGTCCAGTTCTATGTCGACTTTATAGTCATGAAGGGAGTGGACTACGATGTCCTATTAGGCCGACCCTGGATGTGCAATGCTAGAGTCATCGAAGATTGGGGTAACGGCTTGATCTTCCTTGACAATAGAACTGACGCTGTAAGAATAGAGATGGACACTTGGAAGGCCTCACCAGTCGACCTAGACACCATCTCTGCTATGCTCAAAGGGAACACTCAAGTCAAGAAGCCCTATGGGTCCTTGACCAAGTATATCCCATGCCCAGAGGATGAGCAGGATTGGATGCACGTTCTCACTACAATTGACCTGTCATTGTAGTGAGAACGTGCATGAGCAGGCCATCAAAACGATCGGCAAGACAAATGAAGCACTCTCTACACCAGTCTATATGATGGCAGCAAGCCTCCATGGAAGGCCTAAGCCTGTTATCTTCCAAGTGCCATCCAACAAAAGGGAAATCCAGGGGGTACTAGAATACCTAACGGACCAGCTAGCTGGCAACCGAGCTGCCAACTTCAAACCACTCCAGGACCTCTTAGAGGATTCCAAGTGGCAATGGACCAGGGTGCACGAGTTGAACCTCATGTATAACTAGGCCCTAGTTCTTGACCAATGACACGGAGCATACCAAGCCCTAAGAGAGGATGAGCAGTCGAATGACAAAGATCCCTGCGATGAATACGAAGACTGCCAATCCTTCAGTGATGAGAGCGAGGGTGAAGTGGATACCATAGAGTATGACACTGAAGGACGAGAAATTGAGCAGATACGAGTGGACGCCAAGCCACAAAAAAGGTAGGCCCTTAGACTCGAGCAAGGAGTTATGCGCATGAAATGTGATCATGCGTGGTTGGAATGTATAGGAGCCATAGACCTTGAGCAAGCAGGCCTAACCCAATCAAGAACCACATCAATACTTAGAACCGAATCACCATCCGAATTGCAGCCACTAGGGGAGACCACCTCTTCTAGTGAAGATGGAGGGTTTGACTCTGAATCGGAAGTTACTTCGGATAGTGACCTAGAGATCCCTAGGCCGCCCATTACAAGACGCACCAAGGGGGACTTGCCTGTCCACCTGAGACGCAGACGGTCAAGGCAGGATGGGGCAAAGCACCCCAGGGATGCACGATCAGAAGAATGGAGAAAGCCACAGGACCTCCCTAAACGCTTCACTAAGTTCAAAAAGGGGATAGGGTAGTGGTTCTACTAGGTGCCAAGCGTCAAGGGCAAATGAGCGAACCAATTGAAGGACTAGCCAAGGTCAAGGAGGTAAACCTAGCCCTGGAAGGGGAGATACCCTGACCAGTGTTCATTGCCAATGACTTGATTGGTGAAGAAGAGTTGAGTCTTGTCGCTCTCTTGCGGGAGTACATAGATGTATTTTCCTGGTCCTTAGAAGAGCTACGAGGGGTAGATCGGAGTGTTGTGACTCACAACATACCCATGACGTCGGATGCAATGCTGGTCAAGCAGCGACCATACCCCTTCGGTTGAAATAGAATCTATACTGAACGGATGACTTGGGGAACGAAGTAAAGATAAAGGGATTGTACCCCCCGTCCATGCGAGTGGCAAAAATGAATCCAAAACACACTCATGTTGTCAAAGAGGAAATTGACAAGTTGATGAGAGCTAGATTCATTTACGAAATTGAGCACATGGAATGGGTATCACCCATAGTCATTGTGATAAAGAAGAACGGAAAAATTCGAGTGTGTGTTAATTACAAGAAGGTGAAAACTGCTACAAACAGAGACAACTATCCCTTGCCGTACACCGAGCACATGCTTGAGAGGGTGGAAGGCAAGGAAGCCTACAGTTTTTTGGATGACTTCTTAGGGTACAACCAGGTGCAAGTGCATCCTGCAGATAGGCACAAGACTGCCTTTGCCACTGAGTGGGGCGTCTTTGCATACATAGTCATGCCCTTTGGGTTGACCAATGACCCTGCCACTTTCCAATGCCTCATGTGCACCATATTTAAAGACATGCTTTGCAAGGAGTTAGAGGTCTTTGTCGATGATCTATGTGTCCATTCGACCTGGATCGAATACTTAGACAAACTCTACACAGTCTTTGAATGGTGCCACTTATATCGTCTCTCCTTGAACCCCTTAAAGTGCCAGTTCTGGGTGAAACACGGATGCATCTTAGGGCGCGTAGTGTCAAATAACGGCATTGCCACTGACTTTTCTAAAGTCAGAGTCATTGTTGACTTACCACCACCCGATAACTACAAGGGAGTTAAGTGCTTCTTAGGACACACTGGATATTATCGACACTTTGTACTAAATTATGCACTAATTGCTAGACCATTGTACAAGATGTTGATAGTGTTTGAGTGGACTGAGGAATGTTAGTGTGCATATAAGGAGTTGAAAAAGGCTCTCACCATTGCACCAATCTTACGAGCCCCAGATTGGAACATAACGTTTCATGTACACATAGACGCCTCTAAGTTCGTTGTTGGAGCCATGCTATGCCAGCCTGGTGAACATAACTTAGACTACCCGGTGAGTTTTTCCAGTAGGCAGCTCACAGAGACCGAAATGAACTATTCCACAACAGAAAGGGAGGGGTTGACCATGGTGTTTGTGGTAAAGAAATTTAGGCATTACCTGTTGGTCACTCCCTTTGTCTTCTTTGTGGACCATCAAGCCTTGCTATATCTTGTGAACAAGCCTTGCACTACGGGACGCATAACTAGATGGTTACTCCTACTAGAGTTTGACTTCTCTGTGGTTGTACGCAAAGGAAAGCAGCATTACATGGCTGACCATATGTCCTGCATACCCATAGGAGAAGCTGCTGGACAAGGCATACCGGACGATTTACTAGATGCTCATCTCTTTACCATGTTGAGCGAGAGAGAATTGTTCAAAGCTGATTTGACACCGTATTCGATACTAGAGAACGGACTACCTGTGGGACCCATTGAGAAGGCTAGGCTAAGAAGACTTATTCTGAAAATTCAGCTATACCAACTGATAGCCGGCCAACTCTACAGGTTGGGACAAGACAGTTTATTGCGCAGATGCGTATGTGAGCACGAGATGCACGACGCATTAAAGGAAGCACATGGCGGAATTGCTGGAGGACACTTTAGCGGGGACACAACAACCCAAAAGGTGCTACAATCCCAGTTATGGTGTCCCATCCTTTTTCGTGACACAGCTAAATTCGTAAAGCACTGCGATGAGTGCCAAAGGACCAAAGTGCCTGTGAGGAAAAACAAGATGGAGTTGACCCCTGTCATAGCCCGACAACCCTTTAAAAAATGGGGCATCGATTTTATTGGACCTATCAGTCCTGCGGCACAATATTCCCAAGCCTGCTACATCATAGTGGCAACCAATTATCTAACGAAGTGGGCAAAGGCACGAGCCACGAGGAAGAATGATGCTAGAACCACTGCAAAGTTCTTGTGGGAGCAGGTCATTTCATGATTTGGCTGTCCAATCAAACTTGTAAGCGACCAAGGCATGCACTTCATTAATGAGGTGATTTTCCACTTGCTCTCTACCTTCCTAATAATTCATCGAAAGTCCTCTCCCTATTACCCTCAGGCTAATGGCCAAGCCAAATCCATGAATAAAATATTAGTCAACGTGCTTACAAAGGTAGTGTCTACTTCAAGAAGTGACTAGGACAACAAGCTAATGGCGGTCTTGTGGGCCTATCGCACGGCTCATAAAACGGCTATAGGACAGACGCCTTTTAGGCTGACATACGGAACTAAAGCCATTTTACCCTTAGAATTCTTCATCCCTAGCTTAAGGATAGCAGTCCAAGAGCGTTGGGAGGGAAGAGAGGCTTGGACCAATCGCTTAGTGGAGCTAGAGCGCCTAACGGAGACCCGACTCCTCGCCACTCACTCTCTGATTTGTGAGAAGGCTCGACGAAAGATGTGATTTGACAAGCATGTCAAGCAGCAAGACTTTGAACAAGGGGACCTTGTTCTGCTATACTCTATAAAAGGACATAAACAGAAGATGAAGTTTTGGGGGCTAGGGCCTTTCAAAGTACACATGATTGGTAGAACAGGGAATGTTGAGTTAGAGACACTTGAAGGCGAAGGAATAGGCTTTTTTAATGGCAATCGCATAAAGAAGTACTATCCTTCTTCCCATCCATTACATGAGCCACCCATGCTAGAACCCCCAATAAACGTCTGCATGGCTACTATAACTGACCTTACAGATCAAGATGAAGAAGCAGTGGCACCGACGTATCTACAAATCACAGTCATAGCAGGAGCAACGTATTCTTTAGATGCCTTGATTGATGAAGGTGCCGACTACAACATCTTGACGCATGACCATTGGACACACATTGGTCAACCGAAACTACAGCCCACTAATGCCAAACTCACCCCATTTGGGGGTAATGCTTATTCACTCCTAGGGAAGTGCAAGGTAGTCATTTCTATCGAGTCTGAAAGTTTACTGACTTTCTTCCATGTGTTGCCTGACACTAAAGGAGCCGGTAATATGTCACTATTAGGTCGTACTTTCAAGAAGCAAACAAATTGCAATGTGGATTACAACCTAAACCGCATTCATCTTGCTATAGGCAATGTGCGTATAGTGACGACTTTCAACAAGGGCTGTCCCGACTCCTCCAACATTACGAAGCCACCGATAGAAACCCCTATGATCACGCTTCAGCCCGAGTCTAAACGGATGAAAACTAAGGCTCTCGAACCTAGGCCCAAACCCACCAAGAGTGCTCACAAGTCCAAGGAGTGCAAGCTTATATGGGTGCCAAAATGACAAAGACCACATCCGGGTAGACCACCCAAATGTGATTCTAAACGCCAAAATAATGAGCCCCATCACGGCCTAAGAGGTAGTCAAGACGCTATTGACGTAGACACACAACCACGCCACGATGGATCCCCAAAGATCTCTTGCAAGCACAAGAGTACTACGAGGGAAACCCCTAGATTTGGGTGCCAAAAAATGGCCAGTTAAAAAGCTCATCTACAAGCAATCTCACCCCAGTGAGGGAGGCTTGCACACGTGGTGCCCAGGGCATAGTCAGCAAACCATTGCCAGCTATGGCTAGTAAGCCCCAGCTCATCTAGCGACCAAAGAAAACGCCACAAGCCTTAAACTTACCTAATCCAGAGAACTTAAAAACCCCTATGACTGCTCACTCAGAACCCAGCACAACTCCCATGCCCCCAGAGCTTCCTACAACACCTCAAAGTGCTTCGGAGTGCAAAGCCCAACCTGTGACACCAATGAGGGAGTCACCACTATCCAGTCCAGTTGCACCATCCTCACCAGCAGGTCTTAAACCTTCCTACACGATATGACCTTTCCTCACCTTGGCTAAAGACCTCGCCGCGACTTCTGGGGATGACTTAATAACTTGCATCAAGATGTTGGACGAAACTTTCACTACATTCGCTAGAAGTTATGAGAGGCTAGACCTAGGCCTTCTTGACAAAACACTTACTTCGGATGTTCATGCATTACCATGCACTTGGGAAGAATACGAACTTATGACCAGTAACTTCCCCAAAATTGCTGCCGAATTGATAGCTAACGACGAAATCTCAAAGGAGCAAGCTGGCCTTAGAAGACTAATCACTTCATATTGTAAGCCTCCTCGTTCTGTTCCTGAACACGAGTTGCAAGAGCTCACGCAGATGGCAAAATCGCCTTCCACGTTCTTACAACAGTGATTTGCTTTGAGAATCCAATGGGAGAAAAAAAATTGCCGTATAATGACCAATGCTGAGCAATGCAGGGTAGTTGAAACCATCGAATATGACCCTACTTATGTAGCACCTATCTCATTTAGGGTTTTGGCCATCACCCGCAACCAGCATTTAGATGACCATCTACTTGCTCACCCCTACATTGACCAATTTGTAAACCTATAGCTGCAGAAGTAGGGATGATCAAGTGACTAATCTTTTTTCTTGTGATCCCTCCTTCAGGTTCAAGAATGGAGTGAAAAAGAGGTGGTGCAAAGATACGATAGAAGCTAGTGGACCACCGACGGGAACCGGCTGCGGGGGATACGTAGTCGGAGAAACAGTAAAGCTATTAAAAGAACTAAATGCCTTTTATGAATATGATATTATTTTATTTGACGGCGGCACGCCTAACACATGGAAGTCGGGCAGGGAGCATCCTCGTGGTGTTTCCAACGGCGGACGGGTGAGTAACGCGTAAGAACCTGCCCCTAGGATTCCTCATGGAAGAGGAATTACATGTTGCCAACCGCCTTAATACTGGAGATCTCCTTCACGATGTCTTGACCTACATCTCCCAAGTCTCCGTCCAACCATCTGCTCTTGATTGTCATGCTCAATTGGAATACAATCCAAAATTCTACACGTGGCTTCTTCACACGTAACTCCTACCCCAATAGGCCCAAAGCCCCTCATCTTTTAATCCCCAATCCTAGGAAGGATTCTTTTCTAAGCCGGAAGGGAAGGGGGTATGTGGGTATGTGGTGAAGGTGAAAGGAATCAGATAGGAAATGAATAAAAAGAGGGTACAGTAAAGTAAAGGTAGTGAAAAGCATAAGCATATAGTATGGAAAAAATGGCTTCCAAAAAAATTCATTCAAGAGTTTTTATTCTCACATAAACAGCAAAGTGATATGTGGAAAATGCTAATGAAAGTTACGAATTATGGCAGGAGCAGAAAATGTCACAGCAAGACCGCGCCCATCGAATCCTGTTCACAGACAAGGAAAGGGAGCAATATCACATCCATCTAGAGAACCGCACCTTTGGCTAGCTCAAGTTCCGAACCATCCATAACGTCAAAGCCGTGGTGGCCAAGAAGGAAGCAGCCAGGAGGGTAGTGGAACAATGCAATCTTACAAAGTATATTGAAAATTTCTCGCAGGAGCCGGATCACTTAAAATGCGTAGAATTCCTCAGAACATACAACCCGGACCAAGAAGGTGGCATTGTAACAGTGGGCCGAGGAGAGGGTGCAAAGCAGGTGCAAGTCCGGTTGGATCCAGCCTTGGTGGAAAAGGCTTTGGGATTGGTACTAAGGACAGAAAGGAGACAAAAAAGGGATGTTTATGCCTTGCTGAAAATGAAGAAGGAAGAGGTGCTCACGAACTACGGCATAAGAATCTAGGACATCCCTGACATAGAAGCCAGGTTGCAGGCCAAGTTGGTGCACGTGCTCTTCTCCAACCAACGTTACAATTCCTTAATGCATTGAATTAGCGTGCCAATGCTGGAGAATGTAGCAACCCACACCCTAGACGAGGTGGATTGGAATGGGTACGTGTAGAAGACGATTGATCAAGCAGCCAAGGCACTAGCCCTGGGAAGTGCACCAAAAGGAGGAGAATCTTCGACTTCTAAGGTTACGGAAAGGAAGAAAGCCTCCTCCAAGGCCTCTTTCATCGGATATGGAGGAGTCTTGACTATACTCATTTAGGAAGCAGTAAAGGAAGCATAGGAGGCACAGGAGGGAGAAGGAGAAACGCCGGAGAGGTCGCCTCCTCGCCAGGACAAAGACAGGTCCACTGACAGAACGGAAACAGAAGAAGAAGGGGAGGGAAAAACTAGCAAAAAGACAATCAAGACAACAAAGAAGAAGGCGACACAGAGGAAGAAGAAGAATGATGAAGACAGAAAGAAGGAAAAGGAAGACTTGGAAAGGGCGAAGAAGGAATCCTTGAGAGAAGCAAAGGAGAGAGAGAGAAAAAAGAGGCAGGAGGAGGAGAGGGAAAAAGAGGAGTTACAGAAAGCAAAGGAGGCGTCAAAACAAGAAGCTGAAGAGGAGAAAAGGAGGGAAAGAGAATAGAAAGGGAAAAAGAAGAAGGAGAAAAAAAAAAGAGAGGAGGAAAGGAAGAGAAAAGCAGATGAGGAAGAGGAGGAGCTACGAAGAAAGGAGGAAGAGGACCTGGTGGAGGCCACCTGCCAGTCCATTGAACAACAGTGCCGAGTAGATGAACTAAGGAACCTGAGCCCGCGTAGAGAAGAGGGGCCAGGGTCTAGCAAACAGGTGCCAAAGTTCGTGCCACCTCCAGTCCCTGAAGGCAAGGGCAAGGCCCCGCTCCATCCGATCCCTACCCTCCTGGTGCCTTCCACGGAACTCACCACCATCACCCCTAGCATCCCAACTAGCGCAGATGTGTCAAACTTCGTGGCGTGGATGTAGTATTTCATCAACAAGGAGATGGGCTAGGGGCATAGCACCGAGACTACGGCCACAGGACAGAAGAAGCCAGCCATGGATGCAGAGTCCAGGCAAGAGCCCAACAAGCAAAAATTCGAAGCCTCAACCTTGCCCATTCACACAACAATGACACCACCAGCTAATTACAATGAATACGTCGCCGAGCTGCTCTCCCAATTGGAGAGAGCGAAGGAGGAATGCAAGATAACCGTGGCTGAGTTGGGAGCCGAGAAGGAGATAGTGGCCGCCTTCCAGCTGGACAAGACAAGAATGATAGCCTTGCAGCAGCGCAAGATTGTAGATCTGAGACAAGAATTGAAGACTAGGGATGAGAGGGAGGAACACTGGCCGCAACTGCTCGAAAATGAGATTCAAGAGCTAGTAAACATGCAAAGAGAGCACAAGCTCTTAATAGTGCAGTACCAGGAGCTTGCTGCGCAATCTGCTCAGATTGATGCACTCATGAAGGAGCTAAATGCTAGGGACGAAGAAAGAAAATGAGGCATGGAGGAGCAACACGAGGAACTCAAGTGCCTGACAGATCAGCTGACCTCTGAAAGAGGAGAACAAGAGAGGCTAGTCAGGGAACTAGAGGATTATGAGCAGAAAATCATGATACTGACCTTAAGACAGGGAGAGGGCTTGGAAGTAATGAACAAAAGGGTAGAGGAGTGGGCTGTGCATAACGAAAAGAGAGTGAAGATGCTGGCGCGGCGCCTTGCTCTGACAGAAAAGGAGAAAATCATCGTGGAGAGCAAGGCGGAGGCAGCCCAAGTGGCCTTCAGCACACTCAACAGAAGGCCTTCCTCCACACTATCCTGGACGCCATGCACGTAGTGCAAGGAGAGCCACTGAAGGAAATGCAAAGAAAGCTTGGCATGGCAAGAAGAGCCCTACATGCTGGACTACAGATGCCACCATTACCTGCGGAGGTTAGGCTGAGTTTGGATGAACAACGAAAATACCTAATGCTGGCCGGCCTAACCCCCCAGGAGATAGACGCCCTCGGATTCGAGGAAAAAGCAGCACACGCAGAACGGTAGGGGGAAGAAGCAGAGCTGGAAATCGATGTGAATCGATTCAGGGAAGACGTAGTCCCACAACCCCCCTCGCCGCAGACCGAAGACCCACCACAAGAAGACCCAGCTGGCAGAAAGAAAAGCCATCTCTAAAGAAAGACGCAAAAAGCTAGTGGAGGAGGCCAGATAGAAACTGAGAGACAAGCCAGCCATGCTATCATCCGCACCTCTCCCTCCATGCCCAGATGATCTTCCCGCAAGATTCCATGCAGAACTGGTGGTGTGGGAGGTACAGGAACTAGGAAAGGATCCATTTCCCTTTAATTTCCTCCTACCCAATAGTCTGCGGAGGGTCCTGCCTCTCAAAGTGATGGATGAGGTGATCGCGGTCGGTGGTCGATTGGGGAAAAAATGGCTGGAATAGCGAGAAAAGACCCCAATCTCTTGGGGCACAGAAGCGGCCGACTACTGGCAAGATAAGGTTTTTGAAATCCCCCACACTGTACAAAACTACAAGAGCCAATCCTTGTGGAGGAGGCAAGTATGCGACATAAGCATGCTCGCCTGGATGGCATTTTGTAATACCCTACCATTCGAGTGGAACGACCCTACCTACATGGTGTACCCTTGAAGGGTAGGGGTAGATTTTGATGCCACCCTCCACGGGCGGTATGACTTTCCCATTATTTATAACTCCACTATAGTCTCCTTTGAGCACGCCCTTCTTTTTATCGCAGAAAGCCTAAACGAGTCTATGATGCACTTCCTTGAGGACTTCTCCTCATGTCTTGACCCCGCTTTTATAACCACTTATAATTATCTTAGGTCACTTAGGCTACTTCTTTAGCAGGACCCGACTCCACAAGAGCGCGGCTTGCCTCCCCTATTCTTTGACCCTAACGCTAAAGATAACTGCGCCATGGCTCGTCTCATGATGAGGGCTAGTCTCCTTCCCTCTTTTTGCCTAGCCCTCCTAGAAGACATGAACGATATCCAATTCACTAGATGCAACCACGTCTTCCTCTCCACCACCTCCCTTCATGTACGCATGAATCTGAAGGATTACATGCAAAGTCGCCAATTTTTTAGCAAGTCTCTACGACCCCCTTCTCCTCCTCATTCCGATCAAGACAATTAGGCCTATGTATCATTACCAAAAAGAAAAAAGAAAATAAAGAAAATAAAAAGAAAATAAAAGAGAAGCACAGTCACTGCACCTAGGGTTCTCCCTAGCCCCCTCCCCCACTTCACGCTTAGGGCACATCAAGGGTAGGACTTTCAAACCTGTGACCCTAAGACTCGCACCGCACCTCCAACAAAGCACAAACTAGGTCCTCAAGTGTGGGCTGTTACCAAGGGCTTACCCAAGGTTAGACCCATCTCCTAGTTTCACTGCCACGAGCATCACACACTACACGGCGAGCAGACACACCCCTTAGGGAGTGCACAACTTTTCTTGTAGGTTATATTTGACTCTCAAGAAATGGCTACCCGCAGAAGATCACCCACGGCACCCTTTAATAACCCAAACTTCTTCTCATGCACCGGCCTCCAACCATCTGCCTGCTGGGTCACCATGATCGAACCAAGTCAAGGTGGAACTGCCATTGGCATAGATCTTGGAACCTCATCGTCCCAAGATCCATGCCCAACGCCTCAAGATCCACGGATCGCTTATTGATTCCACAAGTCTGAAGACCTTCAACTCAAAACTGAAGACTTTCAACTCAAAGACAAGGATCTTCAATCAAAGCCATGGGTTTTCAAGACAAACAACGTTCGAGGGGTTTCTCCGAAATAAATCCCTCCAATACCATCCTCCTAAGGGATTGCTTATTGCTTCACGCATTTCTGACACTCAAAAGATGACCGACTACATAAGGGGCCCCACAACAGTGTGCAAGATACCGAGTAACTTCATGGAGCCTAAAGCACACCGGAATCTTTCCTGGTCATCATCCCCAACCTCCATCACCTATCATTCCCCCAACTAGCCACCTGCCTGCTTCGACCAACAGGCCGACCTAACTAGCCACTCCGTCCCACCGCAGTGCCATGGGATTGACACTTGGCTAAGAGGGGGGTAATGTTACCATGTTTCCGCAGCATAGAGGAGCGAAAAATGGAAAAAATGGAAATAGTAAAAAAGACACAGGATAAAAGCTTAAAAAGGCGCCTTGATCGGGAGCCATCCCGTGAAAAATTCAAATGTTCAGGCACAACCCTCGGGAAGCTTCGGTGTCGGCCCGAGGCAACAAAATAATTAAAATGCGGAAGTGCCCCCGAATCTTTGTAAAAGAGTGCCAGGCTCGCTCCTGTGCAAAGTGTACACATTAGTTGGGAATAGGATAAATTAGAATGGTGGGAAATGGAAAAAAGGGCATACGGTCGGCCATGTAAAAGAGGGAAAAGGGGATGACCGCCCAAAAAGGATTTAGGGCTTTGTATATAAAGTTGAAAAGTGAATGAGAAGCTCATTCTTTGGTGTGTGGCAAAAAGAGTCTTCTTCTTCCTCTCTTCTTCTCTTGTTCTTGCTTATGTGTGCTCTTGAGAGAGGGAGTGTGAGAGTGTGAGGGAGTGAGTGTGTGTGAGAGTGAGGGATCAAGAGGGTGAAGCTCTTCACCATCTCCTCCTCTCTTCTTCTCTTCTCTTCTCTTCTCTTCACTTGCGCGTGCGACTATGGAGGATGGATCTTGGAGATGGAGGAGGCTTGAGGATGCTTGAGCTAGCATCAAGAATCGTGGAGCTACCGGAGTGCAAGAGAGAGGAGGGTACTCGATCGGGCACCAAGGTAATCTCACTACACTCGTAGGGTTGACAACGCGTCGGCTAGGTGAGAGATAGCCATTACAGCTCGCTTGGAACGCTTGAAACAATAAGCGGTCCGAGGGTCTTGGCGGTTGAGCGAAATCTCCCTCAAATGTCAACTAATACCATTTAGGGCAAGACAGAAAGATCATTGTAGATCTTATAGTTGCATAGAAGGAAAAGGTCTCTGGTCTTGAAATCGCATATTTGCATGGAATGATATATTGCATACATTTTGCAGTTACTTACATCTTTAAGGGAAAAGTACTTGCTAATTTAGAAGAAAGTATTTGCATATTTAAAGTGAAGATCATCTTTACTCGCGGGTTGGTTGGATCAACTAAGTAATCCACATATAGTTGAGTAGCTTATATAAAAATCATAAAGGTACGATAAGATTGCATATGACGATCACCTCAAAGTGCTAGGTAGGGTTAAGTTACGTTAAAATTCTACCTAGTATCGCACTTAGGATGGCAACCTAATATTTCTAATCTCAAAGGTCCTACCCACATTCACAGAATGTTAGGATTAGCTAAATGCCCATGCAAGAATGATCTAGGGTCCTCACCCTAAGGATCAGTTGACTAAATGCTAGATTTTCGCAAGGGATTTAGGAACCCTAGGGCCAAAACGTTGTCAGCCTAGTAGGGTTAGGGTTGGGTTGGGTCAAGAGGACTCCTAAGCCCTTATCTTGATCAATGGTATTCTTGATCAAGAAAGACCGTATGAAGAAACATATAATCCTACAAGTCAGATACTGACACCTATCTTGTGCTACGAGCTGCAACGCCATACGATCTTGTGTCCTAAATCACAAAATAGTATTGCTACTCCTTAGACCAAATTTGGTGAGTTCTAATCGCAAGTCAAATTTCCTAAGAATTGAGAAGTCGTCCTGCTTCAACACTCTTCCTTGAAGTCTGATTTGTCAAGCCAAGGTAATTATGAATTGCCTAGTAAGCAATTGACCAATCAAGTGAGGACAACAGGGTTATCCAAGATTTATTGACCTTAATATAAGGAAACCTAAGATATTGACAATTTGGGTCAACAGGGTATAAACCCTAACCCAAGGAAAGAGAGCAAAGGAGCAACTTAGCTTACAAAACCCTTGGGATCTTGCTAAGTCGCGATTGATCCCGGATCGAATGCTGGATGTATTCGGAGAGAAGGATTCACACCTTAGCAGTCGGCCATACAAACGACCACTGGAATGCTCGTGATTGTACACTTAGGAGCACTGTTTGTACTTCTTTGCTCAAGGAACTAATGGCGAAAAAATAACCAATACTTCAGGTTGAAATCCTGGAGGGATGAGGCAGTACCAGTTATCTCCGATTGTCTGCCTAACCCTATCCAAGGGGGTTGTTAGAGCCGTGCCGGGTACGTGGACCGAACTTGCCGTGAGAGGCCTCTCCGTGGGTGCTACTTGGAGCAGGAGGACGCTTGGGTGCTAGGGGAGGCTCTGGCCGTAAATCCCTTGTCTCCGGATCCTGCACAAGAGGCTGACATGACTCGAGATGGGATCTCGAGGCTTGCATACTAGTCAATGGGCAAAAACTTGGAATAGCGATCCATGAGGATTGTTGGAATAACCTTCGGGCAGATTATATGATGTATTCCAAAGACTGATAAATAAAGATCAAATGTTGAAAAGAAACTTGTTTGACAGTATTTCCTGTGTCAGTGCCTAAGTTAGGTGAAGGAACAAGTGATTAATTGGTTAATTAAGGAAGTTGTTTTTGATTGTCAAACTAAATGTGGTAGGTAATTAGATAACTAAATCAACCCGAGGAAAGTGCGGTGAATGTGACCCTGGGTCTGTCCTACGGAAGGGTGGTCCCGGTTGGCTGGGGACCTTTTCTCAAAGGAATTGACAGCGAGGTAACAATGACCTAGAATTTAGAAAGCTAGAGTCCCGATTTATACTATTTTAGGGGAACGGAATGGAACTATGCCTTACGAGCAGAGAGGTTGAGCTTTGCATCCCTCTCTTTTCCCATTCTCCTTGAACCAAGTGCATTATAAATCTGCTTCGAACCTGATGTTTGTGCACAAAGTAGTTCGCCTGGGGCTCGACACTAGTTACCTCCCAGAAACCTGACCATTAGGAAAACCTTGATTCAGGTCGGTGCTAAGTGGAAACACACGGAATGCTTCCGCTTCGTGGCAAACTTGGGAAGACCTAGATCGCAAACCCCATGACATTCCTTGGGAGTACCGAGCGGCGCTTTCTAGACGCTCTTCTCGATGGGCTGCTAAGACGAGTCCTACAAGCAGATAGGGGGACACGTTACATTGCCTTATATAGTCTTTTCCTCTATAACACTTTCCTGCATAGATCTTGTTGTGATCAAATCTTACTACTCCTACAACCTTTTGCTTTGAATACCACACCACATGCACCCTTTCCTAGTTTTTCCCCTGAAACTATCTCATCTTCACTCAGATGTGTCATAGACTACACATAAGACATATGTGCATAGGTACTTTGAAGGGCATGTACTTCAGATATTGCTAATGAAGTGGCAAGATTTTGTTCCATAGCAACATATACAGACCACATCTTTTTATCCCATGAAATTGACTTGTTTAAGCTTCGATCGGATTTTGATTCTGCAACTCGTGCTACCGCATACAATGCATCCCATACATGTATTTTTCCAACATCAAAATCTTGTTGGAAGCTAGGCTTACTAGTGTTCCAAATTTCTAAAAGATTTCCAATCATGCTAGAGATCCATCTCCTGGCAACAGCATCCAAATCCATACTTTCAACTGAACATACAATCCTTGGATTTTTCACATGCTTTTTTATTTGTGAAATCACATTACATCTTAGTATATCTCTTTTTCCGATATTCCAATAAGCATCTCTCATCTCTTCTTCTTTCATAGAGCATATTTCTCTAAATAACCTGTATCTACATTTTTCCAAAATTATATTTTTATCCAGTTTACTCATATTACCTTGGACACTTGTTTTTCCCTCAACATCCATACCTAAAAGCTGAAACCAATAGAGCATATTGATAAGATCTATGTGTGTGTGTGTGTGTGTGTGTGTGTGTGTGCATGTGCATTCCCATCTTGTATAGTTAAAAATTTACTCTTAAATTTTGAGCTTAAGATAGATAATAATGTGGATTATCAAGTACTTGCTTTGAAATGAGTATATGAATAATTATGTAGTGTTAAGAAGTACAAATATAAAATCTACTAGCATTTTTTAACATTAGTTATATTTTTCCATATATAAATTAACCACACTAGATATGATATTTGTTAATGCCAAAATCATAAAGACATGGGACATAAATACCATATTTAGTGCAAGTCATCACTAGCTATTCTTCCTTAACTCCATAAATTGATCAACCTCATGCTTTATCAATAATCTTTATATCTCTTTAGTAATATTCTCTATTGGATCCTGCATTAGACTCCTATTAGATTATGAGTAGTTTATGTATAGTTACTACATTGGGTGACACATTGCATAGTAAGATTATGTAAACTTTATGTATCTTTAGATGTGAAAATAATGACATTAAATATAGTATCCTATAGTGCCAAGCCAAATGGACTTTGGACATGGATACCATGTTTAGTGTAATCCATTTGCAAAAGCCATAGTGTAAAGTACTCTGTAGCTATAGTGTAAAGGATATATTCTCTCCTGAATGAATGCCATTTGAAAGTTTCAAAAAGGTTTTGAACTTTATACAAGGTCATGCCATATGTTAGACCTTGGTACTCCAATCAAGGATCATGTATGACTTAGACTATCATGATGGGTTATATATTGGTTTAATTAGCATTCAACACTCTTATATAAAATATTTTCAAAAGTTAAACACCTTCAAAAGATAATTGAAGAGAAATAATCTCACTAATGAGACCGATGAGAGAGAGAGAGAGAGAGAGAGAGAGAGAGAGAGAGTTCTTCTAATGCTTGAAACACTCTCCTTATTGTGAATGAATCTACAAGTACACGTACAAACCAAGTATACTAGAAAAAGACTAATGTTTAGATATAAGAAAAAATGTGAGCTTTGTATGGGGGATAGAAATGTACTCCTAAACAGTATGATGACCATATTAAATGTTTCTAAGGTGTACATGTGATCACTTGTGCATTGAAATGATGTTAACAATGGAATGCACAAACCAAGTACACTAGGTGAGAACTATGGTCTCTTAACTTGTGCTAAGTGTAATCATATAAGCATATATTAATCATATGAAAATAGTAGATTTACACATGCAATAAATCCTACAATGATAGTATTAACCCTAAAAAGTATACTAATCAAAAAATTTATATAGCATTACCTAAGCAAACTCTTGTAAAAGATATTATACCCTTGTAAATTTTCCAATTATCCAATAGTGCAAGGCTTTTGGTTTTTTTCCCTTTACTTTCACTCAACCATTCCACTTTGTAGGGTAGAGGGGCCAATAATATTACATGTAACTCTTTGTGGCTTGATGTTTGTATGTCAAGGAAAAGGTTAAGAACTTCATAATGTTGTTGATGGGTGCTGTTGATGAAGGATGTGGATGATTGAGAAAATGATCTAGTAAACAAATGGATTGTGTAGAATTGTCATATGCCAACTTATGAACAACCAAAAAATATGTTAGACTTTCAAATTTTTAGGCTGTACTTGTTGTGTTCTTTGAATGCACACACATTTGGAAGAACTAGAAGATGGGAAGCTTAAACATCCACTCTAAGATTTAATCTAAAAGCACCAATAACCATCAATTATTGGGCTATTGTTCTACGCTAGTTTTCTTTAAAAGCACATACATATGAAAGGATTTGGAGATGGGAAACTTAAATATCAAATCTAACATTTATCTAAGCTCACTAGCAAGAACTAATTATTGGAATATTGTTTTGAAATGGAGAAAATTATTTAAGCTAGACACATCATGAAAAATCGCATGTATACCATGAACCCTCACTATACAAAGCTTCTATAGGTAGTCATGGTCTAAGGCATGGAGCTTGTTCAAGCTAGCTTCCCATTATCCATAGTTGGCACCATTGAAGTTTTGGTTTATGGATTGAGGTAGTAAGTTTGCATGACAATATGCTTCATAGTTTTGTCTTAAACAAGTGTCTTGTACACAATCTTTGAGTTTGAATTCATTGCATTGTTTAGAATCTTAGAGTCAAATGGAGATTGTGAGCTAAAAAAGGTCTCTAGAGCAAAGCCATAGTAGGCAAGGTAATTGGGCAACCACTCTAGGGCATGAGACTGGTTGCCCCTTGTCCAAGCAGACCGACTCTAAATGTGTGCTTATATATTTTGTTAAGCCCACACCTAGATCAACTTGCAAAATCCTCACATGACAACAAATGCAAGCAAAGCTTAGAACATGGATTGTCAACAACAGATTCACATTTCAACCATAGTTTGTCTCACTTCTAATTAACAACTATGCTACAAGGTTAATGCATTCAAAATTTTACCTAAATATAGAAGAATGGTAGAGGCTCGAGAGTCCAAATCCTTCTATGAGTGTTGATGGTAGTGTGGAACAGTGGATATATGATGTATTCGTAGCTCATAGGTCCCTCTAGACTCCAAGCTCCTCAAAAAATGCACTTGAAACTTCCCACTACTGCTTCTAAAACTTGATCTATCAAGCTACCAAGCTACCAACCTGCGTGTTGCAGTATGACAATTGCATCAGCCTTTAGGCAGTGCAAAGTTTGAACTTTGAAGACCTCCAAGCTACCAACCTATGTGTTGCAATGTCCAACTGTGTGAGCTTGCAAGCAGTTTTTGTGGACTTTGAAGACCAACTTGGCAACTGGAAGTACTCAACAATGGCATTGTGGAAGTCGGAGCTATCCTACAGAGGAAGAGGAAACTGTGAGGCTAAGTTCTAAAAAAAGCACACTTTCAACTTGAGTTGAGAGTCAAAGCCACTACATTAAGAAGGAAAAGAATGTGTTGAAGGGATATACTTTCGGATGAACTAATCTGTAGCTATAACAAAGAGAGAGAGAGAGAGAGAGACAGAGAGAGAGAGAGAGAGAGAGAGCATGCTTTCCTTTTTGTGCTTTTCTGAGAGAGAGAGAGAGTGAGGGAGAGAGTACGCTTTTACCTTAGCCACGTCCTTGGCACCACTATTGCTGGTGGCAATGCCCACCAGGAAGCTCAAGCCACATCCTTGGCACCGCCGATGATGGTAGCACCCACCATGAAGCCCGCCAAGAAGCTCAAGCATAGTTGTTGATGGCAGCTAGGAAGCTCAGGCACCACCGTTGACGGCGGCACCCGCTAGGAAGCCCAAGCGCACCACCATTGTTGATGGCACCCAGGAAGCTCAAGCACTGACATTGATGGCAGTGCCTACCAAGAAGCCCGCCAACAGAAGACATGAAGCTCAAGCACCACCATTGGTAGCAGCGCCCACCAGGAAGCTCAAGCCAAGTCCTTGGCACTGCCAGATGATGTGCATGGCCATGTCCTTGGCACCCCCGTTGATGGCAGCACCCGCCAGGAAGCTTAAGCCACCTATCAATGTCTCGCGTCTCAGTGCTCACGAGGCAATGCGACATGGAAGATTGCACAGAACTAGTACTCACCACCTCCTCCCGTCAGCATCTCACATCTCGGTGCTCACGAGTCAAGGCAACATGGCAGCTTGCATAGAACTAGTACTCACCACCTCCTCTTAAACTGCAACACCCTCAGTAGGAAGCTGCAATGGAAACTCCATTCTTAGAAATCTTTGCTCACTGCAAGTAATGGTGCAAGGAGGTAGCTTGCTCTCAGGAGAGTAACCACAATTGCAGGCAATACGAAAAGGGGAAAGAGAGAGAGAGAGAGATCTTGATTTTTCAAAATATGTTTTTAATAGGGAGAGGGAGTGTATGGGTCCACCATTATAGATAGAGGGAGGGAGGGGGGTTTGAATTTGTCATAATGAAGGGGTGTTTTTCATAATGGGCATTAATCCCCTACTAGGGGCGGATTTGTCATAATGAAGGGGTGTTTTTCATAATGGGCATTAATCCCCTACCAAGGCTAGCCAACATCAAGCAATAGGTTGGTATGTTGCCAATTTTTTAATTCTGATGATAACTCCTCTCTCCCATGCATAAACTCTAAAAGAATTTTTGTTAATTACAAACTCTTGTAGTATGGTACTTAATTTGAATGCAGAAGGCTTTATCAATATAATTGCAAGACACTGGTCCCAGCATGAGTGCTAAGCATGGTGTGTCACATGCATAATTGAGGTTCAAAGTGCATAGCAATGCAACCAGAGCACCAATAGTTTATACATTATTTCCAACTTATCCAAATTAGTTAGGCTTAGTTAGATGATCCAATTTGCTCAGTTGTCTCCAACATCCAGGCTTTGACTCAACTCCAATATCCCCCTTCTTGAATGCCGATATCCAAATTTTTAGTGAGGATAATAAAATGATGCTTTGAAAAAAGGTATCATTGATTTTTTCTTGAAGCCAAATCTTAGGCATCAAATTTAAAGCTTGGAACAAATCCATTAGAACATATCACACTCACTTGCGCCGATCACAATTTGCCCCCAATTGCAATAGCTTAAGAACTTGTCAATAAGTTAGGGTCGGCAACGTACACAAGTACACAATTCATGCATAGTAGCTACGGTTGAGGTACTCATGTACTTAGTCCTAGGTGATACTCGTTCATAAAACTAAGAAACTCAAGCACATTACCCCTCAAGAAGTTGCACACATTAAGCGCTTAATTACATAAGGCGCATAGGTGCCCTTGGCACATCTAGAAGCACCCAATCACATTGCCTTGATCCATTTAGGCACACTTAGACCAACTATCCTAGGACACATCTAGTTAGGTGCATTTTCACTTATAAATTAGCATATACTTGGGCATGAATTAGACATCCATCCACTTACGAGCATTAGACACTTAAAATTAAGATAAACTTGTGCACTTGGTCTAGGGTGTACTATAGGAGTTTGCACTAAAGTGTACACCACCCTAGGTCATTTGGGACATATAGCTTAGGACACATAATTGATAGGCACTCTTGCACACATTAGGTATGAGCACTTAGTTACACGACAGAAGGTAGAACCTAAGCACATAATATAGGGATATACCCTTGCACTACTTGTGTACATTTAGGGTGGACACTCAAGCACATGAGTATCTCGGCACACACCACTTAGCCTTAGTACATATTACCATTCCAAATATAGAACTAAAGCACATACCATCCATATATTGACCTAGGCACATTGCACATAGTAATTCTAGGGCACTCTTAGCATAATAGGGCATCACACACATACTAAACCTTGCACTCTTACATAGGCCTCTCTATCATGCAAAAGTCATCTAAAGCACTTAGGTGATTTGCACCATAGAAGAATACTTTAAGAACTTTATTCTCACAACCACTACTTCCTAGATGCAGTAAGTCCTTGGTGTGCAGATCGGATGCTGTATGCTCACGTAGTGAATGCCGGAAGGTCCCCAAAAACAATGGAACTCTAGTTTTTGCACAAATTACAAGGTAAAAAGCATGAACGACAAGAGCAAGAGACCAATTGGGTGCAATCTCCCCCCATGCCTTGTGTGAGCGCTCCACAAAGCATGTATTTTATGTATATTTCATCTTCGTGCTCAAATAATAGCCCAATTTACAAAATAGCAAGCTTTTAGCTTTTGAGTTTGCTTTAACACAAAAATAAGAATAAAGCTAATGGACGGTGCCCAAAGAGTCTGGCACGCCCAATACAATGTCCAAATAGAAACAACATAACCGTGCGCCCATGCGTATACAAAATAATAATAAATAATCGATGCCTCAATAAATAGGCATGACAAAATATAGGCGTGGCCCCTATCAAAATATAATCCGTAAATCGAATACTCGCTATCCTCCAATGCTTTCCTCCGCCACTGCTGCTATCTCTACACATCAACTGAAGCATTCACAATCGTTAGTAAAATAATACAATTAAACCGACAAAAGTGAATACCTAGCAGTCTTCAGCTACATAAATAAATCAACTGGTTAGAAATAAATCCTAACCTTAATTTATTACGAGTGCGCACTCTAAACTCATAAACGTTTATTAATTTAATATGCATTTTGCGGAATCATCCGCTATGGAATCACCCATGTACACACTAAATTAATTAAATGCCCGAAAAGGACAGGCGTCCCCATCAACTTCTCGCACAAAGAATCCACTTTGTATATGAGCTCCGGTCATCAAAGTTTGCGGAATCCACCGTAAAACCTCATGGAATCCACCGTGGCACGGAATCCACCGTGAAATATGCCTCCTGGCATCATACCCCCGGGGTGGGATAGCAATTGACCTCAATTGCTATTAGCTCAATGTGGAGCTAACAGAGTGGGGAAAGCATTTAAGTCTCTAGTGTGCATCCATTGTGCTTCCTCTACAGGATGATTCTTAAATTTAACTAGATATCTAGAATATCTTTGGCCAGTTCTAGTGGTCATAAAATCAGTGTCTATGATAGCTTCGGGTTCAAGTATTTCAGTCTCTGAAGGATGGATTTTAGGCCCCGGAACGTGCCTAAAAATAGGAGAAAAATGTGGAAATGCGGGGGAAAATGCTCAACAAGGAAGGCGGTAGCTCGAAGCGTCAAGTGCTTGACGGGCGCCCGTACGACACTCCGAGAATTTTCATAATTTTTCCGTGCGCCTGTGCGAGTCACAGTGGAGCTGCCGGTCAGTGCGGGATGTCGAGACGAGTTCATCGAAATTTTCAGAGGGACAATCGGAGTCCGTACGCGGAAGATGGCCCGAAACCGGCCGGGGGGCCCAAATTGGGAAATCCCAAGAGGTGTAAGGGAGGGGGGGTGACCTTTGGCACCCCCCCTCCAAAAAACGTGATGTAGGGGGGGGGGGGGGGGGGGGGGGGGGCGGCGGATGTTTTTCAGCCGCCGAAAAAATCGCGCCCCTCCCTCCCCCTCCTAATCATGATGAGGCTTCATACACAAGCCATGAAGATGATCAGGCCGGGCTTCTGCCTCTAGTCTACGCTTCGTATCGCCGGTCTCCGCTCCTGCAATGGTGGACTGTAGAGAGAGAGAGAAAATCAGTCTTTCTCTCTCCTCCCTCTCTCTCCTCTTAACCCCCGTTCGTGCGTAGAAGAGTAGAATGGAAATGGATGGCCGGATGGATGCCGATTCTTGATGAGACTGAAGGGCAATGCCAAATCATTGTAGATTGCTGATTCCAAGCAGAATTCATGGCTGGAAATCAATCGTGGGACGTGCCAAATTTAATGGAAAAACCCGCAAGACACGGTAATAATTGTTTTTACAAAGAAAATGGTCTTTTGATGCAAATTCGGTTGATAAAAATGTGTTCATATGGATTGAGTTTTGAGTATGTCGTGCTTTGAGCTGTTTTCTGGCTGTTCATCATTTAAAAATCAGAAAAACATGTGTGGGATAGCAGAAATTAGAAAACCGAGACACGAAAAACCATAAAAAATGAAGGAAAATAGGGGTTTTTGGGCTAAAAATGATGCAATAAATTAATCCACACCTACTAAAATTCTTTTTCTGTTGAAATGAACTAAGGGCCACAGCCCATAAATTGAACTTAATTTTCAGCAATTAAAAAATGGGAGAAAATGGGAAAATTTGCAAGAAAATGGTGGAAAAAACCCTAAAAAATAGGGAAAAATTATATTTTGGGCTTCGAAAAATTAGGAAAATTATGAGTAATGTCCGTGAATGTATAGTGAGGCTGAGGCATGAAGATTTGCTTCAGATCATCCTTGCTTCCGTGTTTTAGTTCGGTTTTGTCCGCTTTTGATATGAAATTTAATGGAAAAAGCCGTAAAATGCCATGCAATGAAGCATACAATCGTTAGAAAGAAACCATGAAAGGGATGTTTTTGCACTTGTGCACGATACTGTTTTGCTAAATGTTTGAGCACTAGACATCCACCAAATGCATGGAGCATGGAAAAAAATTTAAAAGTATCAGTGATCAGCTCCTAGACATGCATTGCAATTGGTTTATGAGGACATGACCTACGTTGTGAGGCAGTGAGATACCCATGCTGTAGGCTAGTCGTGGGATCCTAGAGGGGAAATCAAGTAAGGAAAATGGTACATTCCTGGACACGTTTATTTGGTACCTTGAGCGACGTTTGTGCGGAATGTCTAAGTGTTGAGCGACGCATCGAGGGGCCAATCCCCAAGGTGTAGGAGAGTCGCAGAGGGTTGACGGCATTCAGTCGTAGGAGGAACCCCATGTGTATGTGATTCAAGCCTTTTGGCTATGTGAAAGGGACTCCCTCTGAGGAGTAGTGGGCTAGGATCAGTTGGACTACAACGTATTACAAACGCAATGTTTAGGAAGGCAGAGATTTTGATAGACGCTCCTGGCCACGAGGCCTAAGGGGTTGTCTTGTGCGTAGTGACGAGGTCCGGCTAGTGCATGAGTCAGTGCCAGCCCGTTTTTAGGTCCATCAGTGGTGCATTTGCCGGGAGCCGCTTAAAAGTGGCGGTTCTCGAATCCTGGTTGTTTAGGGACCAACTAGCAGTTTATGCCAAAGGATACTGAGATTGATCCGTTATTTATTGATAAGCATCGTCTAGCAGAAATCCAAAAGCAAGAAAGAGACGAAAGAGCTAGGCGACGTGCTGAAATTTTTAGGAGATATTCCCCTAAGCGTAGCGGTGCTGAACCCTTACGAGGGAGTTGATCTAGTGGTCTTAGGACCACAAGCAGCAAGTTAGGAGAAGGTGGAAGCTCTAGTGCTCCCCTTCCTGCCATAAGCCAGTCCACATCAATTGCGGGAGGTGTAACCCCACTGTCCCCTATTCTTAGTACAAATCCAATCCGCGTCATGGCGCAGCCTATTGCAATTCCAGCAGGAACGACGGATTTGCCGGCTCTAGGTTACCCGCTACCCATTTTTAATGGGTTAGTTGAGGAAGATGCGGAACTCCACATTAGGGAGTTTCAAAAGCTGATGTTTAACTGTCGCATCCAAGAAGAAGGACATTTAATGATGTTCTTCAATATGACTCTCAAAGGAAGAGCCGCTATATGGTATCATGGTTTAGAAGCCGGAACCATATTGAACATTGATGCATTTTATGGAGCTTTTCGAAGGGAGTTTGCCCCTGAAAGGGGTGGGCAATATTGGTTGCGTGTACTCAACGTGACCCGTCAAGAACTACACGAGGATATTCGTGCTTATGCAAAGAAGATAAAAGAGGTTTTCCGTAAGTTGGACACCTCTATTCCTATCCCCGCAGCTGCCCAATTGCAATATTTCCTTCATGGTTTGGACTTTAATATCCAATTGCAGTTGAGTAGTGTCCCCTTGGGGGATATAGATACTGCCATTACACGAGCACAAGAGGTGGAATCCCGACTACAAGCAGCCTATGCTTCTCGAGGCAATTCGAACATGGGTTTAGTATTGGGAAATAATGTGTCAATGGCCAATGGCAGTAGTAGCCAAGGGATGGCGATGGCTAACCCTAATGGGAGAGGAAACATGATGCAGAATGTCCCTTTATTACCAGCTCCCCCTAGCATATCGATGCATACGGGCAGTCAAATGGCTCCAAGTGGTGGAGGCCAGGTGGTCAATGCTAATACCATGCCTGTGGCTCAACAACCAGTGCCTAATCGAATTGTTAGGCCGATGGAACGACAGGGTAATGACCAAGGCTATGAGTCAAGTTCTTCCAATGTTCTTGGCAAGGTTAAGGACATAATGAAGCATTATACCGACATGATTACGGAGCAGTATCGACAAATAGCCGTTGATGTCAACTTCCTTAAAAAACAACAAAATTTGATAGGAAGTAGATACCCAGATGAGGGTGCACCTTCGAGGTTTAGTTGCAAATGGTGTGGTGGGCAGCACTATCCAAGGAATTGCCCGAATGTTAAGTGCGATATCTGTGGAAAATCTAGCCATTTAGCAACTACTTGCTGGAGTAAGATCAGTTCCCTCCAGCGAGGAAGTCGGCAACCAGGGCCTGTTAATCATCGTGCCCCAGGAAATGATTCCCAGCGAGAGGACGGGCCTAAACAAATACTTCAACGACCAAAGACTACAGTGGAGGAGCTACCAAGTGGTAGTGGGGTTAGTTTGATTGAGGCTATACGTGTTAACGATGCTGAAACCTCTAATTTACGAGCTGTTCTTACAAGAGGTCAAAAGGGTAGAGAAGCCGACAAGGATAAGCCTGTCGACGGAAACCCTAAACAAGGCGACAAAGGAACGCAAGTTTTGGATCCTGCCATGGAAGGGGGACCTTTGAAGCCCGTAGAAAGTAAAGCCGATAAGGAACCACCAAAGAAGAAGGGGAAAGTTAAGAAAGAGGCATTGAAGCCAGTTCAGCGACCTAAAGAGCGGATGGTTTGGCGTGAAAAGCAAGCTCTATCAAACTATCATGAATTCGATTTGGCGAGCTCTCTTTGCGAAGTCAAGCCGGATGTGAATCTTTTACAGCTTATTAAGCTTTCCCCAGGAGTACGTAAGGAATTTAGAAAGATCCTATGTACCGGGTATATCGTAGAACCTTTGGGTATTGCGCGAGTTGGTGATGACTGGTTCGAGCATGCTGAGAAGCATTGCCCAAGGGTTGCAGCCTATGTCGATGGGATATTAGTAGATTATGCCATTGTCGACACGGGATCATCTGTTAACATTATGAGTTCTGAATTGATGGAAAGGTTGGGTCTTGTGATCCAGAAAGATACCTCCACAATTCTCAGAATGGTAGATGATAGTTTGAGACAGCCAGAAGGTTGCATTACTAAGGTCCATGTTACTGTTGCAAATGTAGAATGCATGTTGGACTTTAGGGTGATTCGTTTTGCAGGCCGGCCAAGTTACCAAGTATTACTCGGACGACCTTGGATCTTGCAAGCGGATTGCCAAGTAGATATACCTGTCGGTCGGCTAATATTGGCAGAGGTGCCCAGCGTGTGGTGGTTGATGCTTATCCTGAGTCCCCGTAGAGTGAGAGAGCTCCTCTATCTTCTACAGAATTGGAGACATTAGAAGATTTATCTGCCAGTGAGACATCATCGAGTGATGAGTCCAAAGAGGGATCCACCACGGAGGACATCTATCAGATCACTTTGAACGAGCCGATAGAGGGCCAAGATCGTATAAGAGATGCATATGTTATCGAGCTAGACCTTGGTACGCTTGATGATTCGCGGCCAATCAAATTAGGTTCTATGCTCAGTACAGCAGAAAGGGAGGACTATGTGGCCTTGATCCAGGAATTCCGTGATATCTTTGCCTGGAGTTATGATGAGTTGAGAGGCATTCCTCCTAGTCTTGCTGTTCATACAATTCCGTTGAAAGAGGGCAGTCGTCTTGTACGACAGAAAGTAAGGCGTATGCCTTTCGAATTGAGGGACGGCCTGTTTGAAGAGTTACAGAAGCTTCAAGAAGCGGGTTTGATTTTTCCTGTGCAACACACGGAATGGTGTTCGCCAGTTATGATTAGAAAGAAGAATAATAATCAAATCCGTTTATGTGTAGACTTTAGAGAGCTGAATAAGCAGACAATTAAGGACTACTACCCGTTGCCATTTATTGACCAGATTTTGGATCAATTAGCGGGTAGGGAGATATATTCGTTTATGGATTGCTTTGCAGGATACAACCAAATGGCAATTGCAGAAGAGGACAAGTTGAAAACAACTTTCATTACTGTATTTGGTACTTTTGCGTACCATGTGATGGCCTTTGGTTTATGCAATGCGCCTGGTTTGTGGCAACGAACAGCAGATAAGACATTCGGTGACATATCCCCTGAAGAGTTGAAGGTGTTTATTGATGACTTAGGGGCTGCCACCTTGAGAGAAAGGCAGTTGATCATTCTAAGAAAATGCTTTGAGCACTGTAGACAATTTTGCATCGCCCTAAACCCACGGAAGTGTGTTTTTGGAGTACCTTATGGGCTATTGCTGGGTCATGTGGTCAGTTCGGTAGGAATTGCGACAGACCCCGAGAAGGTTAAAGTTATAGTTGCCATGGGTCCACCATGCACTCCGAAGGAGGTGCATAGCTTTCTGTCTTCGGTTGGTTACTACCATAGATTCATCAACGCCTTAGCAGAAAGAGCGTTGCCGCTTACAAATTTATTGTCCTTTAGCTGTTCGTTTGTATGGGGTGACCCTTGTAAGGTAGCATTCGAGGATGTGAAACAAGAGCTAGCAAGAGCGCCCGTTTTAAAAGCAGCTAAAAGAGGTGAGGTGTTTTATATATTTTCAGCAGCCACGATGTATAGTATCAGCTGCTGTTTAGCCCAAATTTGGGAGGAGAAGTGGTACCACTCGATTGCTTTTGCTAGTCGGAAGCTAGGGGTATCCGAAATCAATTATACCTACATGGAGAAGCTGTGTCTAGCGATGGTCTTTGGGACCAAGAAATTTAGGCATTACATTCTCTATGAGAAAGTCGGCTTTATACGAAGGCGGAGGGGCTTCGACTATTGATGAATAAGCTACAACCGCCCGATCGTCTAGCAAAGTGGTTAATCACTTTGCAGGAATTTGATTATGAAATCAAGAGTAAGCCACCAAGGTTGCAAGGCATCGTGGAATGTCTTGTGGACTTTGGGGAGCCGAAAGAATCTGTGGCTGAAGGTAGTGACATGGAGTTGTTATTTAAGATAGATACGGCCTCTATTCCCTCCTGGTATGCTGCAATAACGCATTATTTATCCACGGGAGAGGCGGGATCCGAACTATCTAAGGCTGAGAAAAGGAAAATTAAGCAGCAAGCGTTAAAGTTTGCCTTGATCACATGTACATTATATCGGCAAGGGGTTGATGATATCTATCGCCGATGTGTGATGCCTGACGAGGTACCATTCATTTTGGAGGAGTGCCATGATTCTGCTTGCGGTGGCCATTTTGCTGGACGGCTTACAGCACAAAAGGCTTTAAGAGCAGGTTATTGGTGGCCTGCCATCTTCCAGGATGCGTTTGCGTATGTTAAGCGATGCGATATTTGCCAGGGGCATGATAGTCGAGAGAATAGGAAACAACCACTCACCCCTATTATGGCGATACTTCCATTTGAGAAGTGGGGAATAGACTTTGTGGGTCCTATTACTCCGTCATCGACTACGCAAAAGAGGTACATCATTGTCGCAACTGACTACTTCACAAAGTGGTCAGAAGCACGTGCAACAAGGAAAGATGATACTAAAGAAACTGCTAGTTTCCTTTTAGAGCAGATAATATGCCGGTTTGGTCCGCCAAAAGAATTAGTGTCGGACCGCAGAACCCATTTCTTGAATAAGGTGATCAAAGGTTTGACAGAGATGTGGCAAATCAAGCATAACAAGACAACCCCATATAATCCGCAAGCCAATGGGCAAGTTGAAAGCACCAACAAGCAGCTTGTGGGCATCCTATCCAAAATTGTGTCGGAAAAGAAACGGGATTGGGATAAAAAGTTATACGTGGCAGTGTGGGCTTATAATACGACTTTCAAACGAGCCACTGGCCATACCCTGTTCAAGTTAGTATATGGGGAGGAGTGTGTCTTGCCTTTAGAAATTGAGCTGCCGACTATTCGGTTTGCCATCAATCATTCTTTGAGCGATGAAGACGCACTTTTTGAGCGCTTGACGACATTGGCACATTTAGATGAGCTTAAGCTGTAGAGCTTATTGCACCAAGAAGTGGCGAAGCACCGAATGAAGCAGCTACACGACCTCAAAGCCAAGAAATACACCTTCAAGAAAGGACAGCTTGTTCTGTATTATGACGCACGACGTGAATTATTTCCAGGCAAGCTAGAGCCCAAATGGGATGGGCCCTATAGGATCGTTAGAATAGGAAAGAATAAATCCACAGTTTTGTTAGCTGACCTTGAGGGGATAGAATTTAAAAATAAGGTTAATCTTAATAAGATTAAATCTTATTACTTTTGATTGCACTAATGCTATGACTGCCTTGCAGGTCTAGGCGAGATCGATCAAACATCTGCAAGGAAATTGTGATAGAGGTTGATGGGTCGTCTGATCCCTTATTTAGAACACCCATATTTAGAGCAAAGGTATCATCAGGGAAAGCTCATTTGGTGGAGCAAAGGATACAAGGTGATTGAGCAAGAAGGCGGGACATTTATTTGGGAGATCAAGGTCTTCTGCCATCACTGCCTACAAATTTTGATGAGTATCCCTGTTGAATTCAATGACGATGGAGGGATGGAACCTACAGTCCACCCGTTGAATATGCTGAATTTCGATTACCATAATTATGAGTAGAGTTCAGGATGGCAGGATATGTAAACCCTTTATGGACGTACACTTTGTACTTTGATGGGGCGTCCAGGGGTCCATGCAAAAAAGGAAGTGTAGGAGCTGTCATCCGAGACCCCCGACGACGCATTGTCATGAAGTTAGCTGTTTATCTTGGGGTGAATTTTACCAATAACATGGCAGAATACAAAGCCCTGATTATGGGTTTGAATATTGCGAAGAAGGGTGGTATCCGCCAGTTGTTGGTGAAAGGGGATTCTCAATTGGTTTTAAATCAACTCAATGGGACGTACATGGTACGAAACCCCATCCTTTGTATGTACCATCATACTGCCATAGCCCTGCTAGACGAATTCGATAGAGTGTCTTTTCAACTGATTCCACGGAATTGGAATCAGTTTGCCGATTCATTGGCTAATTTTGCGTATGAAGAAGACCTCTTCTTTAATTGTGGTCCTTGTCCCGATATATCTATTGATGCTGAGGCAGGACCTGGTCGTTTGTGGGGTATGCTTTCTGAACATGCCCTCTTTGGCAGACGATGGTTGCTTTGGGTGATGCAAAGGGTAAGCGAGACTCATCTGCCTTTATTATCTCAGACCCACAGACTGATTCGACGACATGTGATGCGAACACCTCTTGCGATATACGCAGGAGGGATAGGTCATAATCTAATGCACCTAGTTTAGGGCTACAAGCCCTGTTCCCCTGGGAATGGTATGCTTTGATGTCTATCATGGTTGTTTCCAGGTGGATGTTATGCGTAGTCAGTGTCTGATTTCATTAGGCCAAGAGGGCCGATGCAGTTTTGTAGTGAAGTGTTTGATTTCATTAGGCCAAGAGGGCCATTTCCCTGTCTAGTGTGGGTGCGTTTAATCGGGTTTTTGTTTTAAGTGTTGTGCTGGACAGATTTTGTGGTTCGTAGACTTTGGTGAAGCTTGGAGGGAGCCTTTGTCGCAGCATCGATGGAAACTTCTTGTGGCCAATCCAGGTGATACCTCTCCTTTACGAGTATCTTTCTTTCCTGTTATATTTGTATTTGTACTTGTCAAGGGGGTACATTTTGTTGGGGACCGGCAACCAAGGCATGAAGTCCCAGGTTTAGGCTAAGTATGTTTGAGGGAGGTCGGAGTAGTCATTGCCTCCTGTAAAGACATTGTCAGGCATCGAAAGACCTGTTTTAGAAGGAAGCCCTAATGGCCCTGTTCTGCTAGCCTGCTAGGCAGCCGTTCTAGGAGTTCTTGTTAGTAGTGAGGCAGTTAGAGAAGCCTGCCAGAAGATAATCATAATGATGCCAAGAAATCCTGAATATCCTAAAAGATGACTATAAATACGAAGGTGTGTTAAAAGGGGTTCTAACCCCTATCAAAGAAAAGAAAAGGAATGAAAATATATAAGCAGTTGCTCATTGCCTTGCGAGGGCCTGGTAGGTTCATGGGGACGAGTTAGACCCGGGGCCGATACCTTGTCTTCCTAGGGGTGGCTTCGTGCTGGAAAAATAATACCAAAACAAGGAAGGTTGGAGCGAAAATAAAAGTGAGCGTTAGAAAAGGATTAAGTGTCGCCTTGCGAGGGCTTGGTAGGTTCTTGGGTGCCGAGACAGGTCCTGAGACCGATGCCTTGTTCTCCTTGGGTCACTACGCTCAACTCCCTCCTTTTTACATGCCCAAGTATGTTAATAAAATAAAAACCCTAAAAGAAGAAATGTACTGGAAGAAAATACTCCTTGATCAGGCTATAGGAGTCCTCGCCTTGTAGGAGCTCCTGGTTGTGTTGTCTTTAGTTGGTAAGTAGTTCAGACTACCACTTAGGGCAACCTCTTTGATAGGTTTTTTTAGTTTGGCTGTGTTGGAGCAGCTGGTTAGTGACTCACTTCGGATCTTCTATTAGATGATGCTAGGCCTATTCCTTGTGGATGTCATGCCTTGGTTCTGTCCAGGGGTAGGGGGAGCATTGTGCTGAGTTTTATTATATATTTGTTTTGTATCAGTTTGATGCTTCTTTGGTTGTTTATGTGTAGATATGTTCGTGGGTTCGACGGACTGAGTCGTCCTATCTCGTAGTCGCCAATGAAGGATGGATTTTAGGCCCTGAAACGTGCCTAAAAATAGGAGAAAAATGTGGAAATACGGGGGAAAATGCTCAACAAGGAAGGCGGCAGCTCGACCTAGGACGATTTTAAGCGTCAAGTGCTTGACGGGCGCCCGTACGACACTCCGAGAATTTTCATAATTTTTCCGTGTGCTTGTGCCAGTCAGTGGAGCTGTCGGTCAGTGTGGGATGTCGAGACGAGTTCATAGGAATTTTCAGACGGACGATCGGAGTCCGTACGCGGAAGATGGCCCGAAACCGGCCAGGGTGCCCAAAGGGGGGCCCAAATTGGGAAATCCCAAGAGGTGTAAGGAAAGGTCACACCCCCCCCCCCCCCTCCAAAAAATGTGATGTAGGGGGGGGGGGGGGGGGGGGGGGGGCGGCGGCTGCTTTTCAGCCGCCGAAAAAATCGCGCCCCCCCCCCCCCCCCCCCCCCCCCCAAATCATGATGAGGCTTCATACACAAGCCATGAAGATGATCAGGCCGGGCTTCTGCCTCTAGTCTACGCTTCGTATCGCCGGTCTCCGCTCCCGCAATGGTGGACTGTAGAGAGAGAGAGAGAAAATCAATCTTTCTCTCTCCTCCCTCTCTCTCCTCTTAACCCCCGTTCGTGCGTAGAAGAGTAGAATGGAAATGGATGGCCGGATGGATGCCGATTCTTGACGAGACTGAAGGACAATGCCAAATCATTGTAGATTGCTGATTCCAAGCAGAATTCATGGCTGGAAATCAATCGTGGGACGTGCCAAATTTAATGGAAAAACCCGCAAGACACGGTAATAATTGTTTTTACAAAGAAAATGGTCTTTTGATGCAAATTCGGTTGATAAAAATGTGTTCATATGGATTGAGTTTTGAGTATGTCGTGCTTTGAGCTATTTTCTGGCTGTTCATCATTTAAAAATCAGAAAAACATGTGTGGGATAGCAGAAATTAGAAAACCGAGACACGAAAAACCATAAAAAATGAAGGAAAATAGGGATTTTTGGGCTAAAAATGATGCAATAAATTAATCCACACCTACTAAAATTCTTTCTCTGCTGAAATGAACTAAGGGCCACAGCCCATAAACTGAACTTAATTTTCAGCAATTAAAAAATGGGAGAAAATGGGAAAATTTGCAAGAAAATGGTGGAAAAACCCTAAAAAATAGGGAAAATTTATATTTTGGGCTTCGAAAAATTAGGAAAATTATGAGTAATGTCCGTGAATGTATAGTGAGGCTGAGGCATGAAGATTTGCTTCAGATCAGCCTTGCTTCCATGTTTTAGTTCGGTTTTGTCCGCTTTTGATATGAAATTTAATGGAAAAAGCCGTAAAATGCCATGCAACGAAGCATACAATCGTTAGAAAGAAACCATGAAAGGGATGTTTTTGCACTTGTGCACGATACTGTTTTGCTAAATGTTTGAGCACTAGACATCCACCAAATGCATGGAGCATGGAAAAGAATTTAAAAGTATCAGTGATCAGCTCCTAGATATGCATTGCAATTGGTTTATGAGGACATGACCTACGTTGTGAGGCAGTGAGATACCCATGCTGTAGGCTAGTCGTGGGATCCTAGAGGGGAAATAAAGTAAGGACAATGGTACATTCCTGGACACGTTTATTTGGTACCTTGAGCGACGTTTGTGCGGAATGTCTAAGTGTTGAGCGACGCATCGAGGGGCCAATCCCCAAGGTGTAGGAGAGTCGCAGAGGGTTGACGGCATTCAGCCGTAGGAGGAACCCCATGTGTATGTGATTCGAGCCTTTTGGCTATGTGAAAGGGACTCCCTCTGAGGAGTAGTGGGCTAGGATCAGTTGGACTACAACGTATTACAAACGCAATGTTTAGGAAGGCAAAGATTTTGATAGACGCTCCTGGCCGCGAGGCCGAGGGGTTGTCTTGTGCGTAGTGACGAGGTCCGGCTAGTGCATGAGTCAGTGCCGGCCCGTTTTTAGGTCCATCAGTCTCTTTCTCTAATAAAGGTGGGTTTTCATAAATAGGGTGTACAGGTAATTGGCCTCTAAATGGTCTCAATAAACTAATGTGAAATGTGTTGTGAATTTTCCAATGAGGTGGTAGTTCTAACTTGAATGCATTGTCATTAATTTTATGAATGATCCTAAATGGTCCATAGAATCTAGGGGCTAATTTGACAACTGGGTGTTTATCTACACTTTGTAGTCTACGTTTTTCTATTCTCAACCAAACATAGTCATCAACTTTAAAATTCATTGCTTGTCTTTTCTTGTTAGCTTGTTTGGTATATGATTGCTGGGCTTTGACAATCATATCTTTAACCTCATCAAAAATAGTATTATGCATACTAGCAATATCATCAGCACTTTGAATTCTATTTGACAAAGATGCAACAGGTGTAGATAATCTATATCCATAAATCACTTCAAACGGTGCTTTCTTTGTAGATGTGTGTGGTGTATTGTTATATGCAAACTGTAATAAACGCAAATGTGTGTCCCATGTCTGTGGTTTAGAAATAGTATATGCACATAAAAGATCTAGAATTGTGATGTTAGTGGCTTCTATTTGTCCATTAGTTTCAGGATGAAATGCAGATGAGAAATCAATCTTGGTGCCTAGGTTAGCAAACAGAGTAATCCAAAAGTTGTCACAAAATCTAGAATCACGATCTGAAATAATAACTTTTGGCAATCCATGGTTAGTGAAAACAGTTTTCAAAAATAATTGTTCTGCTTGTGATGCTGTTAAAGTTTTCTTACATGGAATAAAATATGCTTGTTTACTAAATCTATCTACAACTGTCCAAATCATATCATGGTTAGATTTAGTATTAGGTAAACCAATAATGAAATCCATAGAAATTTATTCCCAAGGTTTAGATGGAATAGACAAAGGCATAAGTAATCCATACTGTTTACTATGATGTCTCTTAACTCTTTGACAAATCAAACATTCAGAAACAAAGTTAGATACATCAGTGTCCATATGCGGCCAATAAAAATCTTCAGTTAACGTATGTAAGGTAGATATGATACCTCTATGACCTTGATATGGGGGACAATGAATCTCATTCAAAACAAAAGATCAGAATGGAATTGTAACACACAATCTCTTTTCATAAAACATAAATCCATCATTATATGACAATGAATCAATGTGAATCAAATTATTTTGAACTAATTTATTCCAACCAGCATGAAAAGTAATATCCTGATGATAAGTATCTTTCATAGCAATCAAAGAATCAAAAGATATAACAGAAATATTATGAATGGCATGTCTTCTACTTAATGCATCAGCCACTACATTTTCTTTTCTAGGTTGGTATTGAATGATAGGATGAAAACTTTGAATAAAGGAAGCCCATTTGATATGTCAGTGAGAGATTTGGGGTTGGCTAAGTAAATGTCTAATACTTTGCTCATCGGTCTTTATCATAAATTCTAAACCCATTAAGTAGTGTTTCCACTGTCTTAATGCTTGTACAACTGCTAATAGTTCTTTGTCATATGTGGAATATTTCAGTTCAGAAGGTTTCAGCTTACAACTAGAATAGGCTATAGGATGATTGTCTTGCATAAGTACAGCTCCTATTCCTGATCCACTAGCATCGGTCACTACTAGAAAGAATGGTCTATTAAAATCAGGCAACTGTAGAACAGGGGCATGGGTTAATGCATGTTTTAATAAGTCAAAGGATTTCTGTTGATTTTCGGACCAATGATAGACAATACATTTCTTTAGAAGTTTGGTCATCAGTGGTAAAGCAAGTAATGAAAAATTATGTACAAACTTCCTATAGAAACTAGCAAGACCAAGGAATGAGCGTAACTCATGCATGTTTTTAGGTACATGCCAATTTAATATTGCATCTATTTTCTTAGGATCAACTTTAATTCCATCAGATGATACAATATGACCTAAATACTCAATTTCTGTTTTAAAGAATTCACTCTTTTCAGGATTTGCATACAGTTGATTTTCTTTCAATAACTGGAAAACCAATGACAAATGCTCATAATGTTCTTTCTCATTTTGACTAAACACCAAAATATCATCAAAGAAGACAATTACACAATACTGATATTTCATAAATATACGGTTCATCATTCTACTAAACATAGCACGTGCATTAGTCAATCCAAATAGCATCACTAAAAATTCGTAATGACCAAACTGTGTCCTAAATGCAGTCTTGAATATGTCTGATGTATCTAGTCTCACCTGATGATAACCAGACTTAAGGTCTATTTTACTAAATATAGCATATCCTTATAGTTTGTCCATAAGGTCATCAACTCTAGGAATAGGATACATATTCTTTACAGTGATCTTATTTAAAGCTCGATAGTCAATGCACATACGATAGGTATTATTCTTTTTCTTGACCAACAGGACAGGTGCACCGAATGGAGAACTACAAGGTCTAATCAATCCTCTATTTAATAATTCCTCAACTTGACTCTGAATTTCTTTTTGCTCTATCTGGTTATGCCTATATGGTGCTTTGCAAGGTGGTTGTGTGCCAGGGATCAAATCTATCTTATGGTCTTCTGGACGTGAAGGAGGTAAACCAGGTGGTAGGTCTTTTGCAAAACAGTCCTTAAAATATGCAAGAAATTCTTTATGCCTAGGGTGCATATGGCTTTCTTTTACTTGCAATTCATTCACCCAAATGAGATAGGATTTACTACTCTTACGTAATGCATGTTTAGCTTGAGTATGCGAAAGCAGTGGAAAAAAATTAGATGCATGCATACCATATAATGTAATAGATTTTCCTTGAAAATTAATATTCATTGAGTGTGTGGAATAGTCTATATCTGGGTTATGCTGGTGACGCCAAGGCATACCTAAAATAATGTCACTCGATTGTAATGGAACAACTAGGAAATTTCTTATTTCTATGTATTGACCAATTTGAATCTCTAAGTCATGCACTTCTTGTGTACCATTATACCTAGTGCCTAAGAATGCTGCTTTAATGCGATAATGCGTAGGTACAGTCTGTAACTTTAATTCTTTTACTAATTTTGCTGAAATAAAATCATGAGTGCTACCGTCATCATGCAAAATAATCTTTTCCTTTCCATGCACCAAACATTTCATAGTCAATAAAGAATGTGGAGTAGGCATACCTGGGAAAGTATTCGAAGGTGTAGTAATGTCATCCTCATCTTCAGTGAAATCAGGCATATCTTCATGTTCGTCTTCGTCCATTGCTCCAAGGTAGTTGATATGGGCAGGTGGCTTCTTTGAATGACAATTTGCTGCTAGATGTCCAGGCTGGTGACATTTATAGCATACTATTGGCTTGGCTTTGGTTACATTGTTTGCAATGGCGGGAAGTCTAGGGACATTAGGATTTGGCTGTGGAATAGGCTTAGGGTTTTGATTGACGTTGGATGGTAATGCAGGTGGTTTTGCCCAATTTTTACGGAAAGATGATGAAGAGAAATGACCTGGATTAAATCTTCTAAAGTTGGAATTGAATTGCTTAGATCCATAATTACCATTGGCTTGGAATTGTTGTGGACGTATGTCTCTACCTCGTAGCTTGTCTTCAGTGTCGTGAGCTAGTGAAATGGCATCTTCAAGGGTAGCAGGCTTGAACATGTTAACTTCAGCGTAGTAATGCCCAAGGAGTCCAGACATATACTTGCACTTGTGTGTCGCTTCAGGTACGCCTTCAAGCATGCGTAACTGGAGTAATGCATTCCAAAAACGCTCTGTATACTGAGGAATAGGCTCACGATCCCGTTGCTGAAGAAGATCCCATTGCTTAATAGCTTTCTCATGAAATTGTGGAGGAAGGAAATTCTGCATGAACTTCTTCTTGAAATTCTCCCAAGTATTAGGACAATCTATACTCTTGCGTACTACAGTCCACCAAAGAGATGCTCTGTCCACTAAATGATTAGTGACACACTTGATTTTATCTTTTTCTGCATAGGTTTCCTCATGGAAATAGTCGTCAAACTGACTAATGAATGCAAGAACAGTTTTTCCTTCTCGTATGCCATTGAAAGTATGGAATTTGAAACTTCTTTTACTTATCTTTGATTCCTTGCGGATGGTTTGAGCTTCGAGAGTTGCGTCGATGGTATGTCGAATAAGATCTTCAGCTTGAGGTTCTTCTTTGTCAGTAGACGCTCTTTGTAAATTTGCCAGTTGAACTTGCAATGCTTGCCTAGCCCTTTGTTCTTCTTCCAATTGTATCATGATTAAGTCCAGCTTTTGCTCCATCGTAGGTTCAAGTAAGTCGCCTTCAGCCATAAGATCATCCATATGTAGTTCCGTCATCCTGCAAAGCTCAAAAGACCTTTCTCACTCAAAATCAAGTTAGCGGGATGAGCATAGCTCAAGTTCGGGAATACAAGGCTTATGTGTTTTTGGGTATAGCTTTCACAATCTTCGAAAAATCTTCTTTTTATCCTTCTTCGTATGCTGAAAATGCTTCAGCAAACCTGCGTATGGATAGAGTACCTTCCAATGAACAACTTTGCAGTTCGGAGTTTCTGCGCAGGAATAATCCTTCTATGAGTTTTGAGCACAAGTCAGTTCTGACTCCAGTTGACTAGTCTGACTTGCAAAGTTGCAGACTTATGTGATTTGCAGAGTTGCAGACTTATGTGACTTGCAAAGTTGCAGACTTGCAGAACTTAGTCAATTTATCTGACTTGCAGAATTTAGACTTGAGAGACTTATTGAATCTGAACTTTGCAGACTTGCAGTACTTGCTGGATTTGAGAGGCTTATATGACTTGTGACTTAGGTAACTAAGCTTTTAAGCTTAGCTTTTAAAAAAAATCGTGAAATTGTGGGGGGGGGGGCATTTTCTGACGCCGCCGAAAAATCCGTGACGTCCTCTGATACCTCGCGGAAGGATTTTGAAGCTTTTAAGCTTCTTAAAGCTTATAAGCTTTGATATTAAGCTTATTAAAAGGAAAAGCTTTTAAGCTTATTGGCTATGGAGGTTTTCTCACTGGTTTTTGACGACTTGTATATGAGGATGTAGGAGTGGTCCTCTGCCTCTGTAGCCCGGTGCTTCGCGATCCAATGATGGAAACAGGGGTTCTTGATCACCAAAAGTCTGCCTGTATCGACAGTTCGCGACGAGATTGACCGTAGAGCCCGATCGTTCCAGGAGCTCCGCCTTCGCACGAGATGGGTAGCGATTGGAAGCTCTTGATCTCAGCTTCGCTCTGATACCACTGGTGCGCAGATCGGATGTTGTATGCTCACGTAGTGAATGCCGAAAGGTCCCCAAGAACAATGGAACTCTACTTTTTGCACAAATTACAAGGTAAAAAGCATGAACGACAAGAGCAAGAGACCAATTGGGTGAAATCTCCCCCCATGCCTTGTGTGAGCACTCCACAAAGCATGTATTTTATGTATATTTCATCTTCATGCTCAAATAATAGCCCAATTTACAAAATAGCAAGCTTTTAGCTTTTAAGTTTGCTTTAACACAAAAATAAGAATAAAGCTAATGGATGGTGCCCAAAGAGTCTGGCACGCCCAATACAATGTCCAAATAGAAATAACATAACCGTGCGCCCATGCGCATACAAAATAATAATAAATAATCGATGCCTCAATAAATCATGACAAAATATAGGCATGGCGCCTATCAAAATATAATCCGTAAATCGAATACTCGCTATCCTCCAATGCTTTCCTCCGCCACTGCTGCTATCTCTACACATCAACTGAAGCATTCACAATCGTTAGTAAAATAATACAATTAAACTGACAAAAGTGAATACCTAGCAGTCTTCAGCTACATAAATAAATCAACTGGTTAGAAATAAATCCTAACCTTAATTTATTACGAGTGCGCACTCTAAACTCATAAACGTTTATTAATTTAATATTCATTTTGCGGAATCACCCGCTATGGAATCACCCATATACACACTAAATTAATGAAACGCTCGAAAAGGACAGGCATCCCCATCAACTTCTCGCACAAAGAATCCACTTTGTGTATGAGCCCCGGTCATCAAAGTTTACGGAATCCACCGTAAAACCTCACGAAATCCACCGTGAAATATGCCTCCTGGCATCAGTCCTTTTTAGGACACATCCCAATTTCTGTGCCTAAGGTGCTTCTTTGATTAAGGCAAGCTGCACCCCCCCCTAAAAAAGTGTGCTTTTGAAAAATTTTGAATAAAAAGACCCCTAATGTTGAGGTTCATCATACCCTTTTGTAAAAGATCCAGGCCAATTTTATGATTTAATAATACCCTTTTGTAAAACCTTTACATGTTCAATATAAATACCCCTTTTGTGAATAGATTTATTACTTTTAAAATATTTCATTCTATAAATGTACATCTGTAAGCCTATATTTTTTTTAATTCCCTTTTTTTAATCTCACGTTACACACATTCTTATATATAGTGACCCCCCTGAGGGTGATTTGCACCATAGACGAATACTTTAAGAACTTTATTCTCACAACCACTACTTCCTAGATGTAGTAAGTCCTCTTTAGGACCCATCCCAATTTCCGTGTCTAAGGTGCTTCTTTGATTAAGGTGAGCCGCACACACACACCCTGTGCCCCCCCATGCATCCCTAAAAAAGTGCGCTTTTGAAAAACTTTGAATCAAAAGACCCCTAATGTTGAGGTTCATCATACACTTTTGTTAAAGATCCAGGCCAATTTTATGATTTAATAATATCCTTTTATAAAACCTTTACATATTCAATATAAATATCCCTTTTGTAAATATATTTATTTCTTTTAAAATATTTCCTTCTATAAATGTGCATTTGTAAACCTATATATTTTTATATTCTCTTTTTTGAACTTACGTTACACACATTTTTATTTATAGTGACCCCCCCCCCCCCCCCCTCTGATGGATGGAGTTGGAGTTTGTTGATAGCTATTGAACATTGTGGAATAAGTTTGTTTTCTTGCCGAGACTCTAGCACATCATGGGGATAATGGGTTCACGAGCAGTTTATGATGCACTACACTCAGTGATCATCTCCTGTTCTTAACAAATAGTTCCATGCCATGGATTTGGGTTTATGCACATTTTGCACCATCATTGAGCACTAGCATAGCACGAGGCCCGTTGGAGCTATATGCAGCAACTCTTAGTTGCACGTGCACATGAGAAAGCACTTGTCATTGAGTACTTACTATTTTTTGCACATACGAGTGTGGAGACTTAACGTTCTAATCGTGAAGGTGGAACTTGGATGCTGTAGAGTCAAAGTGTTGGCTCAAGGTTATTTCAAGGTATGATAATGTTGTGCAATTGGTTTTGTCTTCAAGTTTGTGTTTTCAAGCATTGTTTGGTGTATGTGATGCTCTACCCAGTTTGAGTTTTTTCATTGTTTTGAGCTACAGGAGGCATTGTTTGTTGATTGGTTTCCTCTGTGACCTATCGTGTTTGTTTAATATTTAAATTTTTGTGTTGCGTTGTTCATATGACATAGTTAATAAATCTCACCAGCACTCCTTAATGCCTTGTTATCAAGTTGCGAGTGAGGCTTGATCTCGAACACCGCTCACGTAACAACGCAATCTCATCGTATACCCATCATCTTCCTAAGGAAGATAAAATGTTTTATTCAAAGACTTTTAATGCACAGATCCATAGAATTCTCATTAGTTGAGATCTTGACAAGCTCAAGAGACTTGTTCTCTACTACCTCCCTAATGAAGTGAGAATGCATCTCAATGTGCTTTGTCTTCACATGGAAGACCAAATTCTTGACCAAATAAATAGCACTCATAGAATTCGAATGTAGTATAGAAGTAATAGTAATACTAAGGTTAGAATAACCATAGATCCTCCTTTGTAAGCCGCAATGGATGTAACATACTCTATCTTAGTAGTAGATAAGGCCATACATTTTTGCACCCTAGATATCCAACAAACAATACCTCTAGTAAAATTTTATATAAACCCAGAGGTAGACTTTCTACTATCTATGTGTCCTTCATTGTTTGAGTCAGTGTAACACATGATTGTAGTGTCCTTCCCATCATAGAAAATGCTCATATCTATAGTGTCTTCCAGTTATCTAATGATATCCTTCATGACGTCCCAATATCATTGGCCAGATGTAGCCATATATTATGCCACAACTCCCACTAAAAATGTTGTTGATGGATGAGTGGATATCATGGCATGCATCAAAATTTCCACTACCAATACATAAGGGAACTTGGCCATCTTGACCTTCTTCTCATCTGCTGGGGACAATATGCATGATTGACCTTCACATGGGAAGGTAAGAGATAGCAAATGGGCTTAGCATCCTGCATATGGAAGCACTCAAGGACCTGTTGTACATAGTCCTTCTCTAACAAGTACAGGATCCCCTTAGAGCATCGTGTATAATATGCATGCCAAGAAAATGTGAAGCCTCTCTTGTGTCCTTCATCTCAAAGCTCTTCTTGACCTAACTTTTCAAGGTATGGCATCATGACCTCTCCTAACAATCAATGTATCATCCACATAAAGTACCAAGATAATAAGGCTACCGTCACGAGCCTTCTTTATGTAGAGATACATTTCCATTTCACTACATGTATATCTTTGTGAATGCATGAAAGCATCAAACTTATGGTACCATTTCCTAGGTGACTGCTTAAGACCATAAAGGCTCTTTCTCAACTTGGGTACTATGTGTTCCTTGTCTTTTTCTTTAGCTATTGCATATAAATTTCATCATGTAGATCCCCATGTAAGAAAGCCATCTTTACATCCATCTAATAAAGGTCCAAATCTAACTAAGAAACCAAAGCTAGTACCAAGTGTAGGATAGTCATCTTGACCACAAGAGAGATACCTCATGAAAGTCAACACCATGCTCCAACTTAAAATCCTTTACAATCATTCTAGCCTTATATGCCAACTTGGGGTCTTGAGGGGGTACTCTTTAACTTGTATACAAACTTGCATATCAAAGCATGCCTTCCACTAGAGATAAAGGAACCACGTTTCACATATGATTCTTTTGTAATGAGTCATACCTTGACTACATGGCCCTCTCCTAAGAGTGATTATCATCTTTGTGTATGACCTTATTATAGAAAAGAGACTCACTAGCATCTATTACCATAACATAGTCCATGGAGAGTGCAAATAAAGTAGGTTGACGTCTATCTCTAGTAGATAGGTTATTGGGCCTATATATCCTATCCAACATCATGATCATGAGCCATTAGAACATCAGCTATAAGTTATCTAGCTAGTTGTATGATAATAAGAGACTCCTCCTGAAATATTACTCTTTGTACCTCCACTACCTACTCAGGTTGCTTATACATCTTCTCCTCATAGAAAACAACATCATGGCTATGGATTACCTTCCTAGCTTGTTGATCCTATAAGTGATAGCCCCTCGTACTTGCATCCCCACAACTAAGAAAGATGTATTTCACTAATTTAGGATCCAAATTATTTCCTTTCTCCTTAGGAATATGGCAAAAAGTCTCACATCTAAAGACACAAAATGAGCATATGACGGAGGTTTTCCAAATCATACTTCCTCTACAACTTGACAACCAATAGCAATGTATGGGAATCTATTTATTAAGTGTACAATAGTAGTAAGTGACTTAGCCCAAAAAGGTTCTGGTAAGCCTGTCTAGCTAAGCATACTAGGGACTCTCTTTTGAATCATCATGTTCATTGTACTTTGTAGTACCACTCTAGGGTGGGGTATAAGGGGCAATCAACTGACACTTGATACTCTACTCATCACAAAATTGCTCAAATACTTTAGAGATATATCTACCCCCACTAGCTAACCTTAAGCATTTAAGACTATAACCAAAATAGTTATCAACAAGAGCAAGCCAACATCAAAATGTAGCCAATACATTCTATTTCTGCTTTATGGAATATCTCCAGATCTTATGCAAAAAATTATCAATGAGATTCACAAAGTACTTTATGCCACCTGGTGATTGATAGGGCATGAGACCACATACATTAGAATGAACAAGAGCCAAAGGCTTATCCATGTACATAATATGAGACTTCTTATGAGAACTATGTGTCTATTTGCCATAAAGACAATGATCACTTGAATCAAAACATTTGTAGTTAAGGGATGGAATATACTACAAATGAGAAATCATTTTTATTTATTTTAATAACATGTGCCCAAGGTGATGATATCATAAAGGTACATACGGTATATTCATCCCATAGCCAAAACTCTTAAGATGTCAAGCTCTACATAAGCCAACATCCACTATACGCCTTGGTGATCTACTAGAATATTATTCATTGGTATATCTCATGGCTAGCATGAGGATATACTAGTGATTCTACAACTGGACTACACCCACGTAGTCCATCCTTGGTTATGGCACATTCATTATGCCATCTCTTCTCACATTTAGTGACCATATGTGCATATGCTATGGTACTTTCATAGTAGTCTTTTATCATGTTATATACTTAGTTGTTTTGAGTGGAAGAAGAAGAAGAAGAAGAAGAAGAAGAAGAAGAAGAAGATTTCAATACAATCTTTGTGTTCTTAAGTTTCCATTGCTTTTGGGTGTATGCTCTTGGACTCTTTACCTCTTTTCTCTCTTGTTTGTTTTCATTCGGGTAAAAATTAGGGAATACTTTTAGCCCAAAGACTATTTGTGTGTTTGGAATCAATAAAAGGAGAGTGTTTGGAATTAATAAAAAAAGACATGGTAGTAGTACTTGAAGTTTTTGTATAAAATGCGATTACAAAACAAGTGAAGGCTAATAAAGATTGGGAGTAGACAAAGTAAAGTCATGTGTTGGCTATTTGTCATAGCATGATGGCCTATTTGTAAAAAAATGATACTCCTACTATTGAATGGAATAATCTACAAGGCTATTCAAAGTAAACACATAGGCTAGAGGGAATCTTTCCATTAATGATTATGCCTTGAAGATCAACAATATTTTGGAAGCTCTTGGAGATATCAGTGTGGTAGTTCATGATGATAATGTTTTGCATGCATGCTTAGATGGACTTGGAGATGAATAGAAGAGCTTCAAGCCATCTATGAATATGAGGGATGATATCTTAGATTTTGTAGACTTGATTTCTATGCTAATACTTGAGGAGAAAACCTTAGATTTTATTTCTCTTCTTTTCAAAGAAAAAACAAGTGTAAACATATATTTTACTTTACGAGTAGAGATAGAGGTCATGGTCAAACTTATAATGTATTGCAAAATAGAGGATAGTCTTGAGGAAGGAAGAGTCAAAGAGGCCAATCTAAATATTCTAATAGGCAAGAGAGTTTTGGTGATAGTAGGGTGTGTTGGCATTGTGGTCAGAAAGGCAACATCTCTAAAAACTACTTTAAATGAAAGTTTTAAATTAGAAATGGAAAAAAGAAGCAATTTGATTACATATTCAGTATTAAAAAAAATGGTGACAGAAGTGAATAATTGTTTATTATATACTACTTTATGAATATTTTGATTGTTGATGATTCATTAAAGGATGTTGTATGGTATGTAGAATCAAGTGCCTCTAACCACATGACTTCTCATGAAGAGTGGTTTAGAGAGGTGTGTAGCCTAGATTCTCTAGACTATGTGGAGATAAGGGATGATACAACTCACCCTATATTACTCATGTTCAAAATATTCATTTGAGTATGCAAGATGGAAAAGCTAAGTATTTGGTTGATATGCACTATATAACAAATATTTAAAAAATTTTGGTTGTTGATTAGATGGTAGAATAGGGATTGCAGGTTTGGTTAACATATAATGATTGCTATATAAAGATCCTAAAAATGATTGTAGGTTGATTGTAAAAGGGAAATGTACTGGCAAATTATTTACTTTTGATGTAAGTCTACCTAAAATGGATGCTGCCATGTTTACATGAGGTTTAGGTGTTGTGATTAATATTTAAATTTGGCATAAGACAATTGGCCATGTGAATGTAGAGTGATTGAAAGACATGTAGTCAAAACATTTTGTGGATGGCTTGTCAACATTTAGGATTGATGGAATGTATAAAGCATGTGAAGTATGTCAATTTAGAAAGCAAGCAAGATATGCATTTCTACATGAAAATCATGTATGCAACTTGAATGTATTCTAATGTGGGGTCCTACAATGTCTCCAACTTGAGTAGTTATAAGTATTGTGTTTCCTTACTTGATGATTATACTAGCAAAGCATGGGTTTACTTTAAATGTGACAAAAGTGACATGTTTACTCGCTTTACAAGATTTAAGCATTTGATCAAGAAGGAGGAAAATGATTGCATATCAAATTCCTAAGATCGAATGGAGGGTGAGAATATCTCTCCAATGAGTTTTTTGATTTTTTGCAGAAAGATGGTATACAAAGGCAATATACATATAGATATACTCTGCAACAAAATGGAGTTGCGAAGTAGAAAAACTAGCATATTACAAAGGTGTCTCGTGCGTTGATGTAAAAAAGAAACTTGCCTCATTACTATTGGCCTAAAGCAATTGCTACTGCTGTATAGATTATGAATAGGACACCCAATGTTGTACTACATGGTATGACACCCAAAGAGAAGTTTATAAGTAGAAAGTCAAATCTATCCCATCTAAAAGTATTTGGATATATTGCTTATATATATATATTCTTGATGAGTTTCATAGTAAATTGAATCCGAAAGGAAAAAAAAAAGTGTATTTGTGGGATATTCTCTTGAGAAAAAGGGATGTAGATGTTATGATTCTATTATATGTGAGCTGAGAGTTAGCAAGGATATTGTTTTTGTAACGTGTCCACTAGAATCATCCAGGACACGTCTTAGCAGTCCATCAAAAAGGATGTCTAGAAAGCTCCGCCCGGCACTCCCATGGAATGTTACAGGATTTGCGATATGGGTCTTCCCATGTCTGCCACGTAGCGGAAGTATCCTGGCCGTTCCCACTTAGGATCGACCTGAATTAGGGTTTTCCTGATTTGGTCATTAGCTAACAGCAACTAGCGTCCGACCCGAGCGAACTACTTTACGCAGAAACGCCAGGTCCGAAGCGGATTCACGCTGCACTTGGTTCAAGGAGAATAGAAAACGAGAGGGATGCAAGGCTTAACCTCTCTGCCATAAGGCATAGTCCCATTCCGTTCCCCTAAAACAGCGTAAATCGGGTAAGACGTAACTCTAGGTCATCGCTCTCCTTTATTCGTTTTGATGATGATGATCATCCCGCAGTTCTTCGAGATTTTTGAGAAAAGTTCCTGGCTAACCGGGACCACCCAACCGTAGGACGGACCCATGGCCCATCCTCCGCACTTTCCTCAGTTTGTTTTTGTTATGTAATTATCTAACACATTAATTTGACATATAACAACCAACTTCTTTAATTACTCTTGTTAAGCACTGGTTCCTTCACGTAATCTTATCACGTGACATAGAAAAACAATATCAGACAAATTCTTTATTATCATTTCATCATTTTATCTTTGAAATACAAGGAGTTCCACCTGTAGGCTTGTCCATAATCCGCCCGAAGGCTATCTAGTAATCCGCCAGGGATCACTATTCCAAGCTTCCGCCCGTAGACTAGTATGCGGGCCTCGAGATCCAATCCCGAGTCATGTTAGCCTCTTGTGCAGGACCCGAAAGGCGAGGGATTTACGGCCAGAGCCCCCCCTGGCACCCAAGCGTCCTCCTGCTCCAAGTAGAGCTCAACGGAAAGACCTCTCGCGGCGGGTTCGGTCCACGTTCCCGGTGCGGTAAACAACACCCTTGGTTAGGGTCAGGCAGGCAGTCAGGGGTAACTGAAGCTGCCTATCTCTTCAGGCCTTCAACCTGAAGCATTAGATATAATTTCATCCTTTAGTTCTTTGAGCAAACAATGCAAACAGTGCTTTCTAAACTGTTACAAGCACAATCAATTCCAGTGGTCATTTATTTGGCAAACTGTTAAGGAGTGAATCCTTCTCTCCGAATGCATCCAGCATTCGATCCGGGATCAATTGCGACTTGGCAAGATCCCCAAGGGTTAGTTTGTTCACCCTATTGTCCTTGGGTTAGGGCCATACCCTGTTAACCCAACTTAGCCAATACCTTAGGTTTTATTAACAGTAAATCCTGGCGACCATGTCGTTCCAATTTATTGATTGATCATTTGCTTCCAAGCAAATACCTAACTTCCCTTTACTTGGCAATTGTTCCCGAAGAAAGGTGATGTAATAGGATGAATACTCATCCTCTTGCAAGTTAAACTTGCGCAAGAACTTGCCAACCTCATTTCAAGAAATGGCAAAACTCTCTTGTGAACAAATCACAAGTCTATGCGACGTTACAACTTTTTGCACAAGTGTCGCATCTATTCCATGGGATCATTTCACCCATTGAATGGCGTTTTCTGGTCACGGAATTATCTCCAGACGAGAAGTAGGGTTTAGGGTGTCTTCTTACCCAACCCATTTCTAATTACACTAGGCTAACAACGTTTGGTCCTAAGAATTCCAACTCAATCCAAGTTCCATCATTTGTACGAGTGATCCTTAGGGTAGAAACCTTAGATCGTTTTATGCATGAGCGTCCAATTGTACCCTACATTCCGTGAATGTGGGTAGGACCTTTGGTTTAAGGGTTCGTCTTGGTAAAAGGTGCGTGAAACTAGGTCAAGTCCTTAATGTGCTAAACCCTAGCTAGCACTTGGAGTATATTGTATCGATTTAACCATCCTAAATGAGTCCTTTGCGGTTTAGGTGTTTCGGGTAAACCTATTTACTTGTCTTACGACAAGGACGAGCCATTCCTAAAGATATTGTCTTGATCTAAAAGGGGAAAAAGGGGTGTAAAAGACTGCTTGAGAAGGGTTAAATCCCAGGGGGAAAAGGGTTATTAAACCCACTTGAAAGGGAAAAAGGAAAAGCCCACGGGAAAGGGGCTTTGGAACCCGAGGAGGAAAAAGGGGTTTAAAACCTACTAGTGTGGCTTTAAGTGAATCCCTGAAAAGGTTCTTTGACTGGGTAAATGAATTTTTGGGGGATGCAAGGGGAAGACTCGATTCCCAGGGGTAAAACCCCTTGTGTAAAGATGCAATGAAAAAGGGGTTTTAAAAAAAATCCGGGGGCAATATGAACTTGGGTGGGAATTTTCATGGGAAGGGGTGCTTGGAGAGCCCCCTTAGAAGCTTCCAAGAAGCTTCCAGGAAGCTTCTGGAGGGCGTGGGAGCCTACATGGATGAGGGAATGGAGGCACAGGTGAAATTCGATGGCGGCAGCGGCAACGTCCTACTTCTTGGCTCCTCCCTCTCGATGGTAGTGTCGACAGTCTGACGGCCTCCTCCACGGCAGCCAGCGTGTATTTAAGCTCCTCCTCTCTCATAGCCCTCTCCTCTTCTACGGCCGCCTCCTCCTTCATGGCCGCCTCCTTCTTCACGGCCAGGAGAGTGGTGCGGCCCTCCCCCCCTCCACGGCAGCCTTACCCCCCTAATTATATAGGTGAGGGAGGAGAATCCTCCCTCCCCCCCACGCGGCATCCTGCATGGCCATACCCCCCCTCAGGCATCCAGCAAGGATGCTCAATCATCCTTGCTATTCCCCTTCCCTCCAGCACGGCAGTCGCTGGGGGGAAAAAAGGGGGGGGGAAAAAAAACCTTTATTTTCAAACTATTATTCTCATGACCTCCTATTAAGAGGAGGTTCATGTAAGGAACACGTGCTTAGAAATCGGGAATGTCACATTCTCTCCCCCTTGGAGGAATCAAGATGTCCTCATCTCGAGATAAACTGGGATATTGATGGTTGAGAGTGCTTTCATCCACCCAAGTGGCATCCTCCTTGGGATAATCTTTCCATTAGACGAGGCATTCTCTCAAGGTTCTGGATTTCAGTTGTTTCTCCCTAACATCTAAGATCTCATCAGGCCATAGCTCAAGGACTCCTTGACTAGGCATTGCAACTTGGTGGTCATCAAGTACATGGCTAGGATTAGGTACATACTTTTTTAGTAGGCTGATATGGAATACATTATGAACCTTTAGGTTCTCAGGGAGTTGTAGTCTATAGGCATTAGGTCCTAGGCACTTGAGGATTTTGTATGGTCCACAATACCTTGGACTTAGCTTCTTGCAATCTCCTAAGGATAGAGAACTCTTCTTTGGGCATACGTGAATGAAGACCATGTCTCCTTCCTCAAATATTCTATCTTGACACTTCAAATCGGCGTATGCCTTCTGTCTATCCTTCGCAGCTTGGATGTCCCGAGAAAGGGAAATCATGAGTTTCGCACAATATCTTCTACTTAAGTAACTGGCTTGCTGGTATACATGCTCTCATTCTATAGTAGACATGTCCATTATTGACAGAGAATTCATGACCTTTGGCCTGTAGCTTTTGTTCCTGGTCCTTGATAAAGATTTCCCTTAGCATCTTTTGGTAGGCTGGATCATGGCATTCTTCTTCTCTAGCTAGCTCAAGTATTGGGTTATTTGGCATGGACACCTTTGTAGCTAGAGATCTAGCTATTGATGGATTTTGCAAGATTAAGGAACACCTTGCAACTGAGTGCATCGGCAACTACATTCTCCTTTCCTGGTCGGTACTTGATTTCAAAATCGTATTCCTCCAATACTTCAATCCACCGACGTTGTCTCATGTTGAGCTTGTTCTGGGTAAAAATCCATTTGAGACTCTTATGATCGGTTACTAGAGTAAACCTGTTACCCATTAGGTAGTGTCTCCAAAGCTTTAGAGCATGGATGACAGCTAATAATTCCAGATCATGCGTGGCATAATTCTTTTCATGACTCTTCAATTTCCTTGAAGAGTATGCTATTGGATGACCTTCTTGCATAAGTATACATCCCAATGCAATAATTCTAGCATCAGTTACTACCTCGAACTCCTTATTCAGGTCAGGAAGTTTTAGAATAGGTGCTGATACCAAACTTTGCTTCAATTTGTCGAAGCTATTTTGTTCGGAAGTTGACCATGTAATAGAAGTCTGCTTCTTTAGTAAGTCTGTAAGAGGTGCTGCAATCAAGGCATAGTTTTTTATGAAGACCCTATACCATCCTGTCAATCCAAGAAAGCTACGTATTTCTTTGACGGATACTGGTATTGGCCATTCAAGCACATCTCTGACTTTGGCTAGGTCTACTGATATTCCTTTTGATGATACTATGAATCCCAGATATTCAATCTGACACTTGAAGAATGCACACTTCTTCATTTTTGCATACAACTTATGAGACCTCATTGTCTCAAGGACAATCCAAAGTTGGGGTTCATGATCTCCTTCCTGTTTGGAATAGACTAGAGTGTCATCAAAGAAGACGAGCACGAAGTTATCAAGATATGGTCTAAAGATATCCTGCATTAACCTATTGAAGGTGGCCGGCGCATTCGTAAGCCCTAATGACATAACCATGAACTCAAAGTGTCCATATCTAGTGTTGAAGGTCGTCTTTGGGATATCTTCTTCCTTGATTCTTATCTGATAGTAACCAGACCTAAGATAATCTTGGAGAAGATCTTGGCACCCTGAAGACTATCAAGAAGCTCATCTATTCTAGGAATATGATATTTGTTCTTGACTGTTGCTTGATTCAACCCACTGTAATCAATACATAGTCGAAGTGTTCCATCTTTCTTTTTCTGGAACAGTACTAGTGCTTCCCAAGGTGAACTACTAGGACGGATGTAGCCCTGATCTAGCAGTTGCTTGAGTTGTTCCTTTCAGCTCAATTGCTTCTGGTACAGACATTCTATAGGGTCTCTTCGCAATTGGCGCAGCTCCTATTACTAGCTTGATCTCATGATCTACTTCTCTTTGAAGCGGGAGTTTTGTTAACTCTTCAGAAACTACGTCCGCGTATTCCTTTAGCCAAGTGACCAAATCACTTTACTTCTTTATCAATATTCATAGTCAAGACAATCGTTGAAAAAAAAAAGGTTTTATTCCATTCATATTAGCATAGCCTTTTCGAGGTACAATTATTTCTTGGGGCGATGGAACAAGCTGATACATTAATTCGAGGAGAATAAGATATTGTTGCATTCAGCTACAGGAACTGAGTAGTAGTATGGATTGGGGTCATTGATTTTCAGGAATCGATAGTTCATTGGAAGATTAGGGTATCTCTTCCTTCGATATCCATTCTTCTCATGACGCCCCAAAACCTTGATTCGGTCGGCAGGGATTCTTTGAATCACTTCCCCATACACATTCTTATTCTGGTTAACCCTTCGACCCCCGACCTGTAGGGTCGCGTTTGCGTGAGCCTCAACAAAGACGAACAGCTTCACGATCTTTAAATCCTCCATCCACTTGATTCTCTTCAAGTTAATTTGAAGGTACGCAGGTCGATAGGCAGTTATGTAATAGATCCCTGAAACACCCATCCATCTCCGTTCTACGTACACAGGTGATGGATTGTAAATGCGGTCTAGGATGTTCATCATCTCAACCCTTTGTCGATAATCCGTGGAATGCATCGCGGTCATAAACATGACTCGGAATACTAAGAACATGTTCCATGCTTCATAATTCTGCAAGACAGCATTGAAAGTAAGGAAATGTTTGGAATAGTAACATTTGCTTTACTTCTTATTAAAATTTCTTAAAAACAAGTCTTTTGTTGGTTCGCTCTGATACCAACTGTAACGTGTCCACTAGAATCATCCAGGACACGTCTTAGCAGTCCATCGAAAAGGATGTCTAGAAAGCTCCGCCCGTTACTCCCATGGAATGTTACGGGATTTGCGATCTGGGTCTTCCCATGTCTGCCACGTAGCGGAAGTATCCTGGCCATTCCCACTTAGGATCGACCTGAATTAGGGTTTTCCTGATTTGGTCATTAGCTAACAGCAACTAGCGTCCGACCCGAGCGAACTACTTTACGCAGAAACGCCAGGTCCGAAGCGGATTCACGCTGCACTTGGTTCAAGGAGAATAGGAAACGAGAGGGATGCAAGGCTCAACCTCTCTGCCATAAGGCATAGTCCCATTCCGTTCCCCTAAAACAGCGTAAATCGGGTAAGACGTAACTCTAGGTCATCGCTCTCATTTATTCGTTTTGATGATGATGATCATCCCGCAGTTCTTCGAGATTTTTGAGAAAAGTTCCTGGCTAACGGGGACCACCCAACCGTAGGACGGACCCATGGCCCATCCTCCGCACTTTCCTCAGTTTGTTTTTGTTATGTAATTATCTAACACATTAATTTGACATATAACAACCAACTTCTTTAATTACTCTTGTTAAGCACTGGTTCCTTCACGTAATCTTATCACGTGACATAGAAAAACAATATCAGACAAATTCTTTATTATCATTTCATCATTTTATCTTTGAAATACAAGGAGTTCCACCCGTAGGCTTGTCCATAATCCGCCCGAAGGCTATCCAGTAATCCGCCAGGGATCACTATTCCAAGCTTCCGCCCGTAGACTAGTATGCGGGCCTCGAGATCCAATCCCGAGTCACGTTAGCCTCTTGTGCAGGACCCGGAAGGCGAGGGATTTACGGCCAGAGCCCCCCCTGGCACCCAAGTGTCCTCCTGCTCTAAGTAGAGCTCAACGGAAAGACCTCTCGCGGCGGGTTCGGTCCACGTTCCCAGCGCGGTCAACAACCCCCTTGGTTAGGGTCAGGCAGGCAGTCGGGGGTAACTGAAGCTGCCTCTCTCTTCAGCCTTCAACCTGAAGCATTAGATATCATTTCATCCTTTAGTTCTTTGAGCAAACAATGCAAACAGTGCTTTCTAAACTATTACAAGCACAATCAATTCCAGTGGTCGTTTATTTGGCAAACTGTTAAGGAGTGAATCCTTCTCTCCGAATGCATCCAGCATTCGATCCGGGATCAATTGCAAGTTGGCAAGATCCCCAAGGGTTAGTTTGTTCACCCTATTGTCCTTGGGTTAGGTCCATACCCTGTTAACCCAACTTAGCCAATACCTTAGGTTTTATTAACAGTAAATCTTGGCGACCATGTCGTTCCAATTTATTGATTGATCATTTGCTTCCAAGCAAATACCTAACTTCCCTTTACTTGGCAATTATTCCCCAAGAAAGGTGATGTAACAGGATGATTACTCATCCTCTTGCAAGTTAAACTTGTGCAAGAACTTGCCAACCTCATTTTAGGAAATGGCAAAACTCTCTTGTGAACAAATCACAAGTCTATGCGACGTTACAACTTTTTGCACAAGTGTCGCATCTATTCCATGGGATCATTTCACCCATTGAATGGCGTTTTCTGGTCACAGAATTATCTCCAGACGAGAAGCGGGGTTTAGGGTGTCTTCTTACCCAACCCATTCCTAATTACACTAGGCTAACAACGTTTGGTCCTAAGAATTCCAACTCAATCCAAGTTCCATCATTTGTACGAGTGATCCTTAGGGTAGAAACCTTAGATCGTTTTATGCATGAGCATCCAATTGTACCCTACATTCCGTGAATGTGGGTAGGACCTTTGGTTTAAGGGTTCGTCTTGGTAACAGGTGCGTGAAACTAGGTCAAGTCCTTAATGTGCTAAACCCTAGCTAGCACCTGGAGTATATTGTATCGATTTAACCATCCTAAATGAGTCCTTTGCGGTTTAGGTGTTTTGGGTAAACCTATTTACTTGTCTTACGACAAGGACGAGCCATTCCTAAAGATATTGTCTTGATCTAAGAGGGGAAAAACTAGTTGCATTACGTCATAACTCACGTAAGCACGCGATTCATTTCCTCTAGATTCGCAATCCCTAACTACTCTTGTTTAGACCAAGCACCTGCTAAAATTTACATTACTTCCATTGATCCTACTAGGACCTGGATTCATGATTCATGCTACTAAACTTTTAGGGTTTTATGTTAAAATGAACCGTGCAGCCTTTCCCTAACTACATTTCTGAAAGAAATATTCATACACTGAATGAATGAAATTCTTACGTGCGATGAGTGTGCAACATGCAATCCCTTCCTAGCTACACGTAGTTAAATGAGATTTATGCCAATTGAAGCTAGAGTTAACCTATTTAATGCAGCCCTTAGAATTATTCCCATGCTTTGCTATTTCCTACGGGTGATAACGACTTCCTTAATGAATCATTACCAAGAAGATTTATCTAAAAATGTGACATGCCATTAATCTTTCCATGCCTAGTAAAAAGGTGTACCTCAATAATTTCAACCTTGTAATGAGGCAACAGTTGTCCTAGGCTCGTCACTTTTGAATGCACAAAAGGAAACTTACTGATAAGGTCCTAAAAATGCATAGACACCTTATGTTCTTTTCATTCATTCCATTGAACGTACCAATGACCAATTTTCATATCTTGAGCTAATTCTAGTAAATGTTCAAATAGCCAATTCATTTTCCAATTGCATTTAACTTGACTAGGTGAATTTGAACATGCATGGGTGCTTCCTAATCCATGAAGTTAGCGTGACTAATTCAATACTTTTGTGTGGAATCCAAATAGATAAAACCTGGACTTGTGGGCTCCGGGAAATATCCACGTAAATACTAGGAGAAGATCCTTCCGCAGGCCCGCCGACTTGCAACCTCTTGGCCATTGTGGGCATAATTTTGGACTTCCAGGTTGCCTTTGTCTTTACACGATTTGGTGAATTTACTCACCTTGGTACGCAGCCTCAAGATCTTTACCTTTCTCCCTCGTATGCAGGAGATGCCTTCGCGGAACTTCGGATCTTTAAAAGGTTGGACTTGTGAAACTTGGGATTTTAGAGGGGCTTGGATGGAATCCCACAAAAAAGGGGGTTCTAAATGGACCTAGTGGATTTGAAAAAAAAAGGGGAAAAAGGGGTGTAAAAGACTGCTTGAGAAGGGTTAAATCCCAGGGGGAAAAGGGTTATTAAACCCACTTGAAAGGGAAAAAGAAAAAGCCCACGGGAAAGGGGCTTTGGAACCCGAGGAGGAAAAAGGGGTTTAATGTCAAGATTGTGGGAGAGAAGGAAGGAGTCTCACTTGAAGCTTTCTTGCTTGCACAATGGGGGAAGACACACAAGGGTGGAGGCTGAAAACAGTTTTCCTCTTCTTAGTTGTGTAAGCCAAAAGAACTCTAGTACAAAGAAATAGAAGAACCCTCTATATGGGTCTCAAACCAAACTCAACTAACTAAGGTGGCATACTAACTGAGCCACGAACTAGAGTAGATAAGGATAGCTATCATGTAGCTATTATTCATGGGCGGTGTACCAACCGCGTCTGCAACTGACAAGTTGGTGACATAAATACACAACGGTCACCCTGGCGTATCACGAGTGGAGCTCGATATCTCAACACTCCCCCTCAAGCTCAATCCCAATTCCTGCACACCAAGCAGGTCTCTGAACTTGCGCAGGTTCTCTGCGCCCAATGCCTTCGTGAATGTGTCAGCTACCTGATCCTCTGTGCTGATATAAACTAGATCAATAAGACCTAGTAAAACCCTCTCTCGCACATAGTGATAATGCACCTCAATGTGCTTTGTTCTAGCATGATAGACTGGGTTATTTGCCAAGTGTATACTACTCATGTTGTCACAATAAATGACAACTGGCCCATCTGTAGACTGATGCATATCATAAAGTAGCTTATGCAACCAAGCTACCTCACATGCAGCCATTGCTGCACCCCTGTACTCAGCCTCTGTGCTCGACAAGGCAACTGTAGGCTGTTTCTTGCTGCTCCAAGTGACTGCAGCACTCCCAAAAGAGAATACATATCCACTGGTAGATCGTCTATCAGAAATACTACCAGCCCAATCAGCATCAGTGTATCCATGCAACTGTATCTGAACCCCAGTCTCATAAAATAGTCCATACTACAATGTGGACTTCACATACCTGAGTATGCATCTAGCCGCATCCAAATGTGGTTTCCTTGGAGCCTGCATAAACTGACTTACCAATCCAACAGCATAGCTCAAATCTGGCCTGGTAATAGTCATATAAATCAAACTTCCTACTATGCGTCTGTACATAGTAGGGTCTTCTAGAAGCTCACCTGCATCTGTGCTCAGCTTCACATTTTGCTCCAAAGGAACTGAAATAGGCTTACAGCCTGTCATCCCATATTTGGACAGCATGTCCAATCCATACTGCCTCTGCAAGAGCTGTATCCCACTTGGTGATCTAATCACCTCAATGCCCAAGAAATAACGCAGCTCTCCCAAATCCTTCATCTCAAACTTCTGCTTCAATAGCATTTTCACATGAAGGATATCTTCATCACTGTCACCTGTCATAATCAAATCATCAACATAAATGACAAGTAGCATAATACCTTTCTCTGTTTTTCTCACATAAAGTGAGAAATCTGCCTTGGAAATCTGAAAGCCAATAGTGACAAGATACTATCCTATCTTGTCAGACCATGCTCTAGGTGCTTGCTTCAAGCCATACAAGGCTTTCTTCAACCTGCAAACAAACTCAGGATGAACAGCATGCACATAACCTGGTGGCTGCTCCATATATACCTCTTCTTGCAAATCACCATGCAAGAAGGCATTCTTTACATCCATCTGATGTAAAGACCATCCCTTTGATGCAGCCATAGCAATGACTGCTCTTACAGTTGCCATCCTTGCAACTGGACTGAATGTTTCTTCATAGTCAATGCCATATGTTTGTGCATACCCTTTGACTACTAATCTTGCCTTGTATCTGTTCACAGAACCATCTGCATTGTGTTTCACCTTATAAACCCACTTACAGCCAATTGCATTCTTACCTTTAGGCAAAGGTACTAACTCCCATGTAGCATTTTCTTCCAAGGCATCCATTTCTTCATCCATGGCTTTCTCCCATTTTTCTTTTCCCATGGCTTGCTCAAAAGATGTGGGTTCTGGTTCCTGTATCACTTTGACCATATATGCATAGTGAATGGCTGTAAATCCATCATATTTCAGCCTATCCACAGGATACCTAGCTCTCGTAGACCTGCGCAAAGTAGGTTCACTCCCAGGTGCTCTCAAAACATCCCTGGTCTTCCTTACTCCAGGTGTAACAATAGAAGGAATACCCAACTCATCATCAATGCTCTGTTCTGAGCCACTGGATTCACCATCCACATAAGAGTGACCTGCATTCACATCAAACATGGGCTGATCAACCTTCTCTTTTCCTTTTCGTGATACCTGCATACCACTATCTGCATTTCTTTGAGAAGATTCTCCTGATCTCAATCTGCTTGTCCATGGCGAAGAATGTGAACCACTACTAGAGGACGCTCCAGGTCCACTAATATTTTGTGACTGCTGCTGTGAATTCTGTGCAGCATTACCATTTTGTGCATCTTCATCATCAATCATATTTACTGGTTTATACCAGCTACTCATCTCATAAAAAACAACATCTCTGCTCACTGTAAACTTACGAGTAGAAGGGTTATAGCATCTATACCCTTTTTGCTGCAGAGAGTAACCAATAAAGATGCACTTCTCAGCTTTTGGATCCAACTTGGATCTCAGCTCATCTGGCACATGTACATAGGCAATGCAACCAAAAATTTTCAAATGAGAAATATCTGGTTTCCTACCAGTATACCTCTCCTCTGGAGTCATTCCATGTATTGCTGCAGTGGGAGTCCTGTTCATTATGTAGACTGCTGTAGCAACTGCTTCAGCCCAATAAAAATCTGGCAAGTCTTTTTCATTGAGCATGGCACGAGATACCTCTCCAATATGCCTGTTTTTCCTTTCTGCAATTCCATTTTGTTGTGGGGTATAACTGCATGAATATTGCTGCTTTATGCCATGCTCCTGCAAGAACTTTGCAAACTCATTTGAGAGGTACTCTCCCCCTCCATCTGACCTTAGGCATTTTATTTGCAGACCTGTTTCTTTTTCAGCCATAGCTTTAAGAGTTTTGAAATGCCCAAAAACTTCACTTTTCTTTTTCATAAAATACACCCAAACTTTTCTGCTATAGTCATCAATAAAAGTGACAAAATAATGACAGCCTCCAAGAGATACAGCTTTAGTAGTCCACACATCAGAGTGGATTAATTCCAATGGCTTCTCACTCTCTTGAACATGTCTAGGAAATGGTTTCCTTGCCTGTTTTCCAAACTGACAGGCTTCACATACCTTATGCATTTCTGCAACCTTGAATTTCGACAAACCTGCAACAATATTTTGGGCCTCCATTGATTTAAGTCGCTGTACATTAACATGACCAATGCGTTTATGCCAAATATCAATATCTGCAACTACACCGGTCCCATGTGCAAACATTGCTGCACTCAATTCAGACATGTCTGCATCCAACGTAAACATTCTGCCCTTCTTCTTTCCTTTTGCTATCAAGCGACCTTTATTTTTCATATCCTCAACAAAGCATCCATGAGGATTAAATCTGACCTGCAAGCCCTGTTCAACCATTTGACCAACAGAAACCAGATTCTTGGTGATATTCGGGACATGAAATACATCGGACATGTATTTCTTTTTCCCATCCTGCATAGACAAGGGAATTTTTCCAATCTGCACAATAGGATGTGCAGTATCATCACCAGTCTCCACAAATCCTGGTTTTTCCATTTTCCTTGCATCCTCCATCCATTCTGCATGACCTGTCATGTGGTTTGATGCACCTGAGTCAACATACCATACATCATTGCTTTCTTCTGCACTTGTCACAGAATTGTTCATGTGCTGCACCATGAACAAATGTTCATTTCTGTCATCACCCTATCTGCTAGAAGATGCATAATTCCCTTGTTGTAGTTTTCCATTCATGATGTCATTCTGCTTTTTATAGCAGTCTTTAGCCATATGACCCATTTTACCACAGTAGTAGCATTCAACATTACTGTTTGCATTTTGACCTCTTTGCCATCCACCACGACCTCTTTGGCTCCCCCTGCCTCTAGAGTTACCACGTCCTCCTCCATAGGACTGGTTTTCTTGAGTTTGCTGCATATTCTGATTTCTACCACGGCCTCCAAATCGGCCTCCTCTACCTCTGCCTCTACCTCTTCCAGCATTTGAGTAGAAGACAGCTTCTTTTGAAGTTCCTCCTGAAGAAGATGCACCACCATTTCTCTGTTCCTCAGAAATTAGAAGAGCAATCAACTCCTCAAAATCAGGAAATCTTTCACGAACTGAAATGGATGTCCGAAACTGTGCATAATCCTTTCCTAGACCATTCAAGGTCACGGAAACTAAATCATCATCTTCCACTGGCGACCCAATGGAAGCAAGTGCATCTGCAATCTTCTTCACCTTCATGTGGTAGTCGTTGATGCTCATACTTTCTCTTTGCACATTATGCAACTCTTGCTTGAGCTGCATTTTCCTGGCTTGCGTATTTGTGCTGTACATTTTTGACAAAGTATCCCATGCCTCCTTTGGCGTACTTGCATCCTGAATATGCACAATCATAGAGTCTGAAATACTGATAGACAGCCAATACATAACTTTCCTGGCTCTCTCATGCCATGTTTTGAATGCCTGCATTTGCTGTTGATTGGGAACATCAGGAAGAACTGGTTCTTCTTCATTTCCTGCAACAAATTCCCAATATCCTTTTCCCATAAGGAAATTCGTCATTCTAAACTTCCATGCCTGGAAGTTGTTCTTATCAAGCTTTTCAGTGACAATCTGTGAAAGAGAATCAGACGCCATTACAGAATACTGCAAGAAATTCTGTCACTGCAAAAAACACAGCTTCACCCTCACAAGGGCAAATCTGCAAAACTGGCAAAAGTGGTATTTGACCACACAGTCACTTCCTAGTGACGATTTTGCATAAACAGGAACCAAGGATGATTCTGAAACTCCCAATATCTCTGCGCACAAGCATATGATGCAATTTCTACAGTAACTTTTCACCGACCTGTAGAACAGTGGCTGCACAGCATAAAACTGAGCCTTTTCCTGAGTGCGTGCAGAAAACTTCCGTCTGCAAAACAGACCCCGAAATGGCCTCAAATCAAAAAAACAAGGTCGTCAAGGGCTAAAGCCCTTACCCGCAGCATATACTGCCCTCTTGCTTCACCGCGAAGGGCGTCTCAATCTGAGACAATGCACTCCTGCAATTTCCGGCTGTGCTACCTGCAGAGATCTGCTCCCAAAACAGAAAATGAAAGCAACAATGCTCCTCTTACCAGAACACCGCGAGCTTGGCTTGCTTTCTTGAGATCCTTACCACGAACAAGGCTCTGATACCATGTCAAGATTGTGGGAGAGAAGGAAGGAGTCTCACTTGAAGCTTTCTTGCTTGCACAATGGGGGAAGACACACAAGGGTGGAGGCTGAAAACAGTTTTCCTCTTCTTAGTTGTGTAAGCCAAAAGAACTCTAGTACAAAGAAATAGAAGAACCCTCTATATGGGTCTCAAACCAAACTCAACTAACTAAGGTGGCATACTAACTGAGCCACGAACTAGAGTAGATAAGGATATCTATCATGTAGCTATTATTCATGGGCGGTGTACCAACCGCGTCTGCAACTGACAAGTTGGTGACATAAATACACAACGGTCACCCTGGCGTATCACGAGTGGAGCTCGATATCTCAACATTTAAAACCTACTAGTGTGGCTTTAAGTGAATCCCTGAAAAGGTTCTTCGACTGGGTAAATGAATTTTTGGGGGATGCAAGGGGAAGACTCGATTCCCAGGGGTAAAACCCCTTGTGTAAAGATGCAATGAAAAAGGGGTTTTAAAAAAAACCCGGGGGCAATATGAACTTGGGTGGGAATTTTCATGGGAAGGGGTGCTTGGAGAGCCCCCTTAGAAACTTCCAAGAAGCTTCCAGGAAGCTTCTGGAGGGTGTGGGAGCCTACATGGATGAGGGAATGGAGGCACAGGTGAAATTCGATGGCAGCAGCGGCAACGTCCTACTTCTTGGCTCCTCCCTCTCGATGGTAGTGTCGACAGTCTGACGGCCTCCTCCACGGCAGCTAGCGTGTATTTAAGCTCCTCTCTCATAGCCCTCTCCTCTTCTACGGCCGCCTCCTCCTTCATGGCCGCCTCCTCCTTCACGGCTAGCAGAGTGGCGCGGCCCCCCCCTCCACGGCAGCCTTACCCCCCTAATTATATAGGTGAGGGAGGAGAATCCTCCCTCCCCCCCATGCGGCATCCTGCATGGCCATACCCCCCCAGGCATCCATCAAGGATGCTTAGTCATCCTTGCTATTCCCCTTCCCTCCAGCACGACAGTCGCTGGGGGGAAAAAGGGGGGGGGAAAAAAAAACCTTTATTTTCAAACTATTATTCTCATGACCTCCTATTAAGAGGAGGTTCATGTAAGGAACGTGTGCTTAGAAATCGGGAATGTCACAGTTTTTATGAAATGAGTAGTTGGTGTAGTAATGTGTAAAAGGAAGTTGGGACTAATGAGCATGAAAGTGTGGCTATGCAAACAACAAGTTAGCAATCACAAACATTGAGTGAATGACCTAAGTCTCCTTATGATGAGTGCCAATGGACAAAACTACCCATAAAAAAAGATAAAATGAAAATCGTGCTAATAATCACCCACCAACCCTTTGAAAAGTGGGGTATTAACTTCACAAATCCCATTGGCATATTTGCTCAATACTCATAGTCTTGATATATAATTGTTGCCATAGAGTATATGACTAAATGGGTAGAGGCTAGGGCAACCCAAAAAAATGATGCACAAATCACTGCTCGATTCATCTAGGAGTAAGTCATCTCATACTTTATCTGTCCCATTGAAATAATCAATAATCGATGAATTACACACTTCTTGAATGAAGTAATTGACCATTTACTATCCAAAATCTTGGTCATCCATAAGAAGTTTAGCCCTTAATACTTGTAAGAAAATGGCCAATCCAAAGCCACAAATAAGATTCTCATTATTGTCCTGACAAAGAATGTTTTAGGATCACACTCTAATTGGGATAATAAAATTATGGAAATACTCTAGGCCTATCATACAACCTACAAAATTGCCACAAGCCAAACTTACATATGATACATATGCCATAACATTAGTGGAATTCTTGATTCCAAGTCTATATGTCGCTCTACAAGAATGCTAAGAAGGCACCAATGCATGGAAAATTCACCTAATCAAGATGGAATGCCTTTAAAAAACCCACAAATTAGTGGCCACCCATGCCCAACTTATTGAAAAGGCTTGATGAAAGGCCTAGTTTGATATGCATGTCAAATATCCTTTGATAAGGGGGATCTTGTTCTACTATATTCCATCAAAGGCCACAAACAAAAGCTCAAACTCTGAGGCTTCACGCCTTTCCATGTCCACATGATGAACCGGATAGGGAATATAGATTTGGAGACCTTAGATTCCCAACCCATTAACCAGCTCAATGGTAATAGAATTAAGAAGCACTACCCAACTAGACATCCCTCACATGACCCTCCCATGGTCAAAATGGGCAGCCTCCTTCTATAAAAGGTTTGAGCAACATCATCAACACCATGCACTACGACCCTCCAGACCTCATGAAGAAACCATCACTGTTAGAGATATTAGCATTAGGGACATAGCACTAGATGATAATCCTATGATCCTGCCAGCTACGTAGCTCTCCATTTTCTCACTATCGCTAAGTTAATGTTACATTAGATGCTCTTATCAATGAATGGTTTGACAACAACACCCTCCCTCACTGCTACTAGCATAGTGTAGGGCAACCACAATTGCAACCCATGAAAGCAAGGTTGAATCCCTATAGGGGACCGCCTTATTCCTTGTTGGGTTGCTATAAATTGATGGTCACAATTGTAAGTCTGTGTAAAATTTTCTTGGCTGAGTAACCATTATATACCAGAGTCATAACATTCCCATTGGAAACAATTCCAAGCTCATTTACTATTATTAACCTTTGGAGTTTATCAGGAGCATGATTCAAGAGATAGAGGGCACGAGACAATATCAAGTTGATCAAAGGTAAGATTTCTAAACAAAGAGATAGACTACTAAACATAGATGTAGCTACACAAAATAAGTTAGATTCTTGCTAAGGCTAGCTCCTCAGATGTAATTTTACTTTCCCATCCTTGAATGTTATTTTACTTGGCTATTATATTCACTACGAAATATATTAACTAAGCATTAACCACAATGGTATTACTGTAGACTAGCTCAAACTACATGGTAGGGCCTATTATTAGTTATCACTTATGGTCTAGCATACCATTCAATAGTTCTTGACATTATACCATGTTATGTAGCACCCTATTGGAGTCATAAAGGAAGTTGATTCTTGTTGTCTCATGTTTCTAAAGGTCAAGGCATTCCCAAGGTCAGTTGATGAGTTGCCACTAAACCTTAGAGTTCATCTATAGCTCTACTCAGGAAAACATTTTTATGAGAAAGCAAAACACACCATAAAATTTAACCAAGATAAAGTACTGTAGATGCAAGTTATACAAAACAATCATTCTTTTGCTAAGGTTGGCCAAAGGAGGGAGATGGACCAATTAGAATTTTATTTACAACAAAGGTGTTGTTGCATATAGTTTCCTAGCTTGAATAGTATTTTCTTGACCATTACATTCTTTGTGAAGGAGAGATTTAAAAAATAAATTAAACCATGATTAACAAATTAGCTAAGTAATATCCATACTGGCAATACTACATATTGATTTACAAAGCATAACTAGGCCTATTGTCATTTACCTAGTATGTCCTAGCATAAAATTTCAATCACCATTATATACTATCATTGCTAGTAGCTCGTGAAAATGTTATGACATCCAAAATATCAAGAAAGCATCTACATCATAGATCCTTAGCCAAATCTAAGATAATCTAGTAACTTTCAAGCTTGAGCAATAAACCTTGGGCTATATTGCACACTGATTTTGACTATAGCCAATGACCATTTGTATCAACCAAAATAGCACAAATCCATTCCCAAAAATTAATTTCCCAAAGCAAGAATGTATACCCAACCACATTGAATATAGTCAGGCATATGCTCCCTATTGCAAAATACTCTATGTTGTTGTATGACACACATCAATCTTATACATATACATCAAACTTATTGCTATTGCAAACATTTTGTTTGTTTAAAATTAGAGTTTCTAGGGTACCCAAATTGAGATTAGCATAATCCCTTGAACATATAGCAATACATCAAATTCATTACTATTAAAACCATTTTGTTTGTTTAAAAATGGAGCTTCTAGGGTACACATACTAGATATTGACACAATCCCTTGAACAGATAGACCAAAATTTTGGGGCATCTTAAGCTTGATGGCCATCATTAAATATAGATAAGATTATTGATACAAGAACCCTTTCCTATCAATCATCAAGGGTCATTCATTAACAAAATATTGAAAGAGCCATACTTGATTTGTTGATGCTACCATGAGTGCCATGTGGAGATGAAGTCGATGCAGGTGTTTGAAGATGATGTAAGATGAAATTGATGTAGAAGAAGATGATGTGCTGCCCCTGATCTTTGTTGCTATATAGACTGAAAACAAAGAAGTAAAGGAGATGAATCTATGCTCAAGAATGCGAAATCTAGCTCACATCTTATAACTGTGAGACAGTGGATGAAGTAGTGATCATCAAGGCATAATTCATGCATTGATTGTGGGAGAAACAAAGTAGAACTAGAATATTGCTATTACATATTTCCTTTGTCACGGTTGTAGTGGGTTCTTTTGTATCACATTCAATGTAATGTGTGTGTGTGTGTTTGTGTGTGTGTGTCCCACCCCACTCTCGAGGGTAAGGCCACAAGGTGGGGAGTAGGGCCACTTGGAATGTCAAGTCAAGCATATTGATATCAAATCTCAACCCAGGGATCTATCCTTTCTTTAGAAATCTGACAATGTGATTTAATACGGTTTTCCTTTCAATGCCATTTTTTTGAAAAAGGAAAGTTAGATGCAACAAATCCTAGTAAGTAATAAACATATTGGTAAGGCATTATAAATAATAAGAAAGAGTTTGTTAATGACTTTTGATTTCTTCATTTCCATGTGATATGCATACCTTTTGAGACACATTGTTTGCATATTGCTCAATGCATGAATATATTTAACACTTTGACACAATAGTTTATCTTTTTTCTAGGCTATATGCTAGTGTCAAAGTCACCAATAAAGGGTCTATTGAGTTGGATATTTGTGTTTAAATATGTGGTTCCTGATGTGTTATATGTGTCTTTGATAGATATAATGTGTAGTGGATAAATGCTCATGGGATCCTTCTGAGGTAATTGTCTTGTACATTTTCATGCAGTCAGTAATAAAGGGGTTATTGATATAACATAAATCATCCATGAACCTAAAAGGCATCCTGAAAGCCAAAGCATATCAAATTTATTAAAATTAAAGATCTTTTTAAATAAAACATATTTCAAAGAAGCATAGATACAAATTGCACCAAAATGCAGAACAAGTGTAACCCATAGGGATACCTTTAATTTATTGTTTGATTGTTTTTCCTACTTTGACAAAACAATTACCTAATACTTCCTGATTCAATTCAATGAAGCTTTCCATGCCGATTTCGACATCTTTATTTTTCTTGACCATCATCATTATTTTTTTCGATTTCTTGTTTTTTTGCAAAACTAAGTAATCTTTCAATGGATTCCATAAGATTGTATTACCCACCATGTGGGATTGCTTCATAACATGAGGTAATGTCAAAGGTGCATATTGTATAGATTTGTCCTAGTAGTGGTGCGCAAATCAGATTTTGGATGCGTACCTAGTAGCGAGCATCAAAAGGTCCCCAAGAACAAAAGAACTCTACTTAAGCTCAAAAACCAAGAAGATAGACTTGCACGACATGAAGAAAAGATACAAATTGGGTACGATCTCCCCCCATACCCTTGTGTGAGTGCTTCACAAGGCATGTATTTATAAATTTATTCATCTCAAAGCTTAAAAATAGCCCAATTTTACAATAAGCACGCTTTAGCCTTTGTGTTTGGTTTTGTCCAAATAAAGAATAGAGCGGTTGTGTAATATCCTGTGTTAATAAGAATGAATTAGTTAAATAGAATTTTTTAAAATTATTATTCCCCCCTTATCCCTCTAGCCGACTGACGAGCTGGAGGGGGAGGGAAATAGAAGGAGCTACTAAGCTCCTTGGTGGAGCATTTGGAGGGAGGGAGGACATGCGTGTCGACACGCAAGAAGAGAAGATCCCCCTCCCTCCACTATTTAAACGAGGGGAGGCGGCCGTTGAAGAGCAGGGGGGGCTGAGCCGTGTGAGAAGAGAGGAGACGACGTCAGTTGTTGTGCCGCTGTGGACTAGGAATCGCCGCCATCAATCGATTGGATGCCACCGTCTGCGCCAACCCTTCCGCCGCCTGAAGGTTTGTTAGATATGATCAATGCCCCACCCTCATTAGGTGCTACCAATGATCCATGGTTCTCAAAGTTGTAAGGCCCCCATTATGAGGAGAAGCCAAATGTGAGCCCGGACATTGGTTGAGTCCTGACTTGTATATCAGATGAGGTCCATGTGACCGGATGGCAAAAAGGTGACTGTTGTGGGTCTAATCTTTGGGTTAGACGGAGTGGTTAAGTTGGTAGCAACTCGAGGCACATTGCATTGAGTTGCGTGGTAAGGGAGTTAAAAGGGGCCCCTATTGTGGGGTCCGATGGTAAAGAGAATATTCCCTGGAATATTCCCTGGCCGACTAGTAGAGGCTCATATGGTAGGTCGGTCAGCAGGCCGACCTAACGACCTTCGCGGGCTATAAAAGCTAAACCCCTTCGCAGCCATCACTCACTCATCTTTCACCCAGTCAGAGTTGTTGTTCTAGCTAGCCTTAAACTCTTCACCTATCTTCTGTCTAGATCGCCATCTAAGCTTCACACAGTGGAAGCGCACGGGTGGACGGAGCCATCTTTGTATCAGTTGTTTGGAGTTAAAGAATTTACTGATTCTCCTCTTATCTGTTGTGTACTCTCTATCTCTTTCTCAGATTCTGTTTGCTGCGCCGTGTAATATTTTACATGGTATCAGAGCCCAGGGGGCTCTAGAGATCGGAGAGCGTGCAAGAGGCAAAGGCTTCAACAGCAAAGAGAAACGATGTCGACTCCGGGAAGCAGTTCTGGCGCATCAGGAAGCGGTGCAGGAGGTGGTGCTGCTGTACCGGCTATTCAAACTTTGAGGATTTGTCCACCAACCTTCAGCGAAGGAAAGTTAGATGGTACAAACTACACCTTGTGGAAGTTTAAAATTACAACTATCCTTGATTCTTATGAGCTTCTGGAGACTGTGCTGGGGACTGACGCAGAACCACAGCCTACCTCCGACCCATCAAATCCTAGTGTGATGATTCCTCCGAATGCAGATCTTCTACGAGCTTGGAAACGAAGGAATGCAGATGCATTGTGTGCCTTAGTTACAAGCTGTTCTGACAGTGTTTTGACTCTAATTCAGCATACAACCAAAGCGTCAGAGGCTTGGAATGTACTAAGGAGTCAGTATGAAACACGAAACCAAACAAGGATTCAAAACTTGGAGAATCAACTAGCAGCGGAGAAGTTTGCTGAAGGAGAGACGGTTGAAGCATTCATCACTCGGATTAAGAATCTGCGCGACCAGATGGCTGGCGCTAGGATACAAAAGACTAACGAAGAGCTAGCTCGGAGGTGTCTTCGGATTTGTCCACAAAAGTTTGATGGACTAATAACTGTCCTTAATACTCAGGTGAGACCTCAAGCTTTGACTTTTGAGGAGTTTTGTGCATTATTAATGGAGGAGGAGTTGAGGTTGAAAGCCCGAGAAGGAAGCAACAATGGAGATGCTGCATTCTCTGCCAATGCAAAAGGCAAAGGTGTTTCCTCCACCAAAAATGATGGTGACAAAAAGAAGAAGGGCGGCAAGAAGAAGTTTTCAGGAGAGTGCTTCTACTGTAAGAAGAAAGGACATGCAATTGCAGATTGTCGTGTCAAGAAGGCAGATGAAAAGAATGGTACCCTTAAAAGTAAAGGGAAAGAGATAGCCAATACGGCTGAAGCAGAGTTGGAATTATTCATGGCGACCATTGAGGAAGTGTGCTCCTCGGCGCAAGAAGAATCTACCACTGACTCTTGGGTGTTGGATAGTGGGGCCTCCCGTCACATGACCAACAAGAAAGGTCTATACAGTTCTATGCAGCCTCTACAAGAATCCATCACTGTGACGGTTGGAAATGATGCTAAATGCCCTGCTGCGGGCACAGGTACTATTTCTTTTGTTGCTACAAATGGTGAAGTAAAAAAGCTTTCAAATGTGTTGTATGTTCCCGAAATCAGGAGAAATCTCTTATCAGTTGCTGCCATAACTGATCTTGGTCATGAAGTGAGGTTCAAGAAGACAGGTGCAGAAATTATTGATAGTGCTAGCACAATTGTTGGCAAAGGAGAAAGAAGGAACAACCTGTATGAGCTAAGTGCTCTTACAGCCACCGCTGGAGTGGGCACAAGTAAGCTTTGGCATGAAAGGTTTGGACACATCGGATTTGCAGTATTGAAGGAGATGCAAAAGCAAGGTATGGTTGCTCACCTACCTACAATAACTGAATTGAAGGAACCATGTGAAGCTTGTATGATGGGCAAGCAACAAAGAAAGGCATTTCCACAAGAAAGCAAGAATAGAGCACAGGCTCCTCTAGAGTTGGTGCATGCTGACTTGTGTGGTAAGATGCCTACACAGGCCTTGGGGGGATCTTCTTATTTTATGTTGATTGTCGACGACTACAGTAGGAAGATGTGGGTGTACTTCCTTCGTGATAAGGCTCAAGCTTTTGGTAAGTTTAAAGAATGGCTAATACTTGTTGAGAATGAAACAGGGAAAAGTGTGAAGAAATTTAGAACAGATGGTGGTGGTGAGTTCAACTCAAAGGAGTTTGAAGGCTTTTGCAAGAGCAAAGGGATCAAGCGTCAATTGACGACGCCTCACACACCTCAGCAGAACGGTGTTGTGGAACGCAGGAATCGCACCATTGTGGAGATGTCAAAATGCATGCTAAAGGGCAAGGGATTGCCTAACCATTTTTGGGCTGAAGCTGTTAATACTGCAGTCTACATTCTAAATCGGAGCTATACAAAGGCTCTCAAGGGAAAAACACCTCATGAGGCTTACACTGGTAAGAAACCATCTGTTTCACATTTTAGAATTTTTGGATGTGAATGTTATGCACATGTTCCAGATGAGAAGAGAAACAAGTTACAACCAAAAAGCAGAAAATGTATCTTCTTGGGTTATAGTGATGAGCAGAAGGCTTACAAGTTATATGACCAAGAGGCAAAGAAGATCATCGCGAGCCGTGATGTGGTGTTCAAGGAGGAGCCGCATACAGTGGAGGAGGAGAAGGCAAGTTCTTCCACTTTATCATCAAGCGAAGAAGTAGTCCACTATGAACCTGTCCCGAGAGCTATCCCTATCCTTAAGGAGGAGGAAGCATCATCTTCAGATGATGAGGAAAAAGTTCACCAACCTGACATCACCCCACCGGAAAAGCCATTTCCGCGCTGGGTGAAGCAGCTCTATGACCACAATAATCCTATGCCTGCATCTATTGAGGAGAAGGCAGACGGACCAAGGAGGTCTCAGAGAATAGAGGAGCAAAGGAGGGCTTCTGCTCACATAGTCAATATGGCCTTGATGGTTGAGATTATGAGAGAAGTAAAGGAGCCAATTGACTTAGAAGAAGCACTTGCAGATCCATCATGGAAGGCTACTATGCAGGCAGAGTATGACAGCATAATGAAGAATGACACTTGGGAGCTAGTGGATCGACCAGCAAAGCGGAAGGTTATTGGCACCAAGTGGATCTGGAAGGTAAAGTACAAGGCTGATGGTACCTTAGAAAAGTACAAAGCTAGACTGGTTGCCCAAGGATTTTCACAAGTTGAAGGGTTTGATTTTCAAGAGTCATTTGCCCCAACTGCCAGAATGACCACTATTCGCACAGTACTTGCAGTGGCTGCCCACAAGAAGTGGCCAGTGTACCAAATGGATGTTAAGTCAGCGTTCTTAAATGGTGACCTCAAGGAGGAGGTGTACGTGGCTCAGCCACCAGGGTTTGAGGCCCCCCATTCTGAGAACAAAGTGTGTAAACTGAAGAAGGCATTGTATGGGCTGAAACAAGCCCCCAGAGCATGGTACCAACGGATAGATAGGTTCTTTTTAAACCTAAACTTCAAAAGATGTGCCTCAGATGCTAACTTGTATGTTTACAGGGATGGTAAAAAGTCTGTAGTGATTGTCCTATATGTGGACGACCTTCTTATTACAGGTGACTATGAAGATATGATCAACCAAACTCGAAAGGCTTTGAGTTCTGAGTTTGAAATGACAGACTTGGGCTTTCTGCACTATTGTTTGGGGATTGAAGTCTGGCAAGAGCCAGAAAAGATCTTCATCTCTCAGAAGAAGTATGCATGGGAGATCTTGAAGGCATTTGGCATGACCGAGTGCAAGGAGATAGCTACACCTATGGAGGTGAATGCAAAGTTATCCGTCGAGGATACATCAGCATTAGCAGACATTGGGAGGTATAGGAGGTTGGTCGGCAGTCTGATCTACTTGTGTAACACCAGACCAGATATCAGTTTTGCTGTTGGTGTTTTGAGCAGGTTCTCAAACAAACCTCATGAGAGTCATTGGAAGGCTGGGATGCAGGTGCTCAGATACTTGAAGAAAACTCTTGACTATGGTATCACATACAGTTTCGGAACTTCTCTTGTGGGGAACTGTGACTCAGATTGGGTAGGAGACATTGATTCCAGAAAGTCAGTTTCTGGTTATTGTTTCTCTTTGGGTTCAGGAATTTTCTCTTGGATTAGTAAGAAGCAACCAACTGTGGCATTGTCTTATACCGAAGCAGAGTACAAGGCAGCTTGTTTTGCTACATGTGAGGCCGTATGGTTGAGAAGGATTCTATGGCATATGGGAGTGCAAGATGAAGAACCAACTATGCTGAGATGTGACAATCAGAGTTGCATCGCCATTGCCAAAAATCCAGTGTTTCATGCACGCACCAAACATATAGAGATTCAGTATCACTATGTGCGTGATTTAATGGAGGATGGGATAGTGGAATTGGTCTACTGTCCAATAGAGGAGAATGGAGTAGATATCTTCACCAAAGCACTTACGAAGGATCTGCTTCAAGTTCATCTTCAGAAACTCGGCATTGGGCCGAGGAGATAGTTCACCTATGGGTGGACATTGAGGGGGGGTGTTAGATATGATCAATGCCCCACCCTCATTAGGTGCTACCAATGATCCATGGTGCTCAAAGTTTAAGGCCCCCATTATGAGGAGAAGCCAAATGTGAGCCCGGACATTGGTTGAGTCCTGACTTGTATATCAGATGAGGTCTATGTGACCGGATGGCAAAAAGGTGACTGTTGTGGGTCTAATCTTTGGGTTAGACGGAGTGGTTAAGCTGGTAGCAACTCGAGGCACATTGCATTGAGTTGCGTGGTAAGGGAGTTAAAAGGGGCCCCTATTGTAATATTCCCTGGAATATTCCCTGGCCGACTAGTGGAGGCTCATATGGTAGGTCGGTCAGCAGGCCGACCTAATGACCTTCGCGGGCTATAAAAGCTAAACCCCTTCGCAGCCATCACTCACTCATCTTTCACCCAGTCAGAGTTGTTGTTCCAGCTAGCCTTAAACTCTTCACCTATCTTCTGTCTAGATCGCCATCTAAGCTTCACACAGTGGAAGCGCACGGGTGGACAGAGCCATCTTTATATCAGTTGTTTGGAGTTAAAGAATTTACTGATTCTCCTCTTATCTGTTGTGTACTCTCTATCTCTTTCTCAGATTCTGTTCGCTGCGCCGTGTAATATTTTACAAAGGCCACACGCCACATTCCACCTCCTAGCCATCATCGCCTGGGGAAGTCAAATTCCCCCCCACGTGGCCCTTCCAGGAACCTCCTTGGAAGGTTCCAAGGTGGGCTTTCCAAGCCCTTGTTTTCCCCCCTCCCGGGTTTTAATTTCCCCTCTAAGGCCTTGTTCCCCCCCCCCCCCCCCTCCCGGGGTTTTCAATCCCCCTTAAGGCCTTGTTTTCCCCCCTCCCGGGTATAATTCCCCCCTAAGGCCTTGTTTTTCTCCCTCTGGATTTTTTAAATCCCCCCTAAGCCCTTGCCCTTTTCCCCCCTCATAGCTCTTTAGACTATTCAAGTCACACCCATAGGCCTACTTTGTCCTTAGGCTACCTTGCGGACTTCCATTCTCTTGCATTAATTCCTTCACTCACTTTTTAGATCTTTTTGTGCAAGTGCTCCCTTAGTTGAGCTCTGTGATCTTAGTTTTATCAAACAAGCCGGTGTCCACACACTCCCATGTCCTAAAAATCCAATTCATCATCATGGTCTCGTATAGTATCCCGTAAAGGAGAAATAGCCGTGAAATAAAAGATAGGGAGGGAAGTAGAGGGAGTGAAGGAGGAAGAGTGGGAAAAAGGTAAAAGAAAAGGAAGGAGAAGACAGTGGAATTCCAAGAAGAAAAAGGAAAAGGCTATGTCACATTTGAACTACGATGCCGCCGAAGAAAGTCCAAGGTGTAGCTGTGGGAGGGTCATCTCCCGGTATCCATGTGGATATCTCACCTCAAAGCCAGGTTTTTTCTTATTGGTGTTAATTCGGTTTTAAGTCGATCATGCAAAGAAAAATTGTTAAGGATAGGATATATTTGTTCGAGTTATTTTTAACGAAGGAGTTAGCTTATGAATGACAATGTATACAACTTAGCTTTCTTCAAATCGCATCAAGCATTATAAAATTACAAGCAAGATTAACCATTTACTATAGTAATATATTCCTAAAGTGTAGAAATTATATCTTGCACCATTAGTCTTATTCCTTTCGCAACGATTCATGGTAAATAGCTAAATTCAAGAAAGGTTTCTTTCGATGCTCAAATTATTAGGGAGTTATCTTTGCTAGCTGCACATCTTAGCAAGGAAATTGTTGTTATTTGGCATGAGTTCATCTTTTAAGAAAACGGAAGTTAAATGTTAGGAATTAACAAGTATAAAAATTAGTTATACGAATTCATTTGGAAAGAAAATGTAAAAGGGGACTAATGGATGACACTCTATTAACACTTTTCCCCTGCTATTTGAGGACTTGGGACTAATAAAGTGTGTATACACCAATTTCATAGCTAGTTCTTTTTGTCCCAAGGAGTATTGTCACTCTTTGTATCACCTTGGCATTATGCTATATGCCAAATTAAACTGTATTGATTGGGAAAGTTAATTGTCACAAGGATAGTAAAATCGTGACTAGACGATTAAGATTACCTTCCAAAAGATAACTGAACCAATCTAAACATAGAAACATTCATACCCTAAACACTTGACTACTTTCCTTACCGTAGGGACAATAAATTCATAAAGATAGAAACTAGGGTTTGTCCCTAAGCTTCTTAAATGAAGAAACCCTAGGCCTGACATACATCAGCTTAAAGAATCTAAATAGATTATTCCATCGCAGGACTTGCGCGACATGTATGAAATCATTTTGTGATTGATTCACAAGGAGAAAAGGGAAAAACCCTCATCAAGGACGACAGATCCTTACGCAAGTTATCTTGCAAAAAGATGTATTTTTGGATATCCTTCTAAATAAGGAAAGTTGTAAAATAGAAACTAGCATATCTAAGGTACCTTAGGGTTAACCAAGTTGGGTATTCCCTACACCGGAATATAAGAGATCTTGCCAAGTTACAAGACACCTTGGGAACGAGTGCTGATACACTCAAAAAGGAAAGAACACTTCCTTAGCGGTTTGCCATACAACTGGGTCGATTAATGGAAATGTTTTTGCTTGCTAGAGATTTTAGGGCTCTGTTTGAATTATGAATTAAAAATTAAATAAGTACTTCAGGTTAAAGGCTTGAAGGGAGAGGCAGCTTCAGTTACCCCCGACTGCCTGCCTGACCCTAACCAAGGGGGTTGTTGACCGCGTCGGGAACGTGGACCAAACCCGTCGTGAGAGGTCTTTCCGTTAAGCTCTACTTGGAGTAGGAGGACGCTTGGGTGCTAAGGGGGGCTCTGGTCGTAAATCCCTCACCTTCTGGGTCCTGCACAAGAGGCTAACGTGACTCGAGATTGGATCTCGAGGCCCGCATACTAGTTGACGGGCGGAAGCTTGGAATAGTGATCCCTGGAGATTACTGATTAGCCTTCGGGCAGATTATGGAAAAGCCTACGGGCGAAACTCCTTGTATTTCAAAGATAAAATGATGAAATGTTAAAAGAACTTGCTTGATGTTGTTTTTCTATGTCTCGTGATAAGATTACGTGAAGGAACCAGTGCTTAACAAGGTTAATTAAAGAAGCTGATTGTTATATGTCAAATTAATGTGTTAGATAATTACATAACTAAAACAAACCGAGGAAAGTGCGGAGGATGGGCCATGGGTCCGTCCTACGGTTGGGTGGTCCCGGTTAGCCAGGAACTTTTCTCAAAAATCTCGAAGAACAGCGGAATGATCATCATCATCAAAAAGAATAACGAGAACGATGACCTAGAGACGTCTTACCCGATTTACGCTGTTTTAGGGGAACGGAATGGGACTATGCCTTATGGCAGAGAGGTTGAGCTTTGCATCCCTCTCGTTTCCCATTCTCCTTGAACCAAGTGCAGCATGAATCCGCTTCGGACCTGGTGTTTCTGCGTAAAGTAGTTCGCTCGAGTCTGACGCTAGTTGCTATTAGCTAATGACCCCTTTAGGGAAACCCTAATTCTGGTCGATCCTAAGTGGGAACGGCCAGGATACTTCCGCTATGTGGCAAACACGGGAAGAAATTGATCGCAAAACCCGTAACATTCCATGGGAGTGCCGGGCGCAGTTTTCTAGACATCCTTTCTGATGGACTGCTAAGACGTGTCCTGGATGATACTAGGGGACACGTTACAGTTGGTATCAGAGCCGACCAACAATGGAATTGTTTTTATGAGATCTCAATAAAATGAAGTAAAGAAATTGTTGCTATCCAAACATTTCCTCATCTTCAATGCTGTCTTGCAGAACTATGAAGCGTGGAACAAGTTTTTGGTGTTTCAGGTCATGTTTATGACTGCAATGCATTCTCCGCTTTATAGACAAAGAATTGGGATGATGAACATCCTGGAGCAGATTTATAATCCATCACCTTTATACATTGAAGGAAGATGGACGGGGTCTTCAGGAATCTACTACATAGCTGCCCACCGGTTCGCTTATCTACAGACCAACCTAAAGAGGATCAAGTGGTTGGAAGACTTGAAAGTCGTGAAGCTGTTCATTTTTGTGGAAGCTCATGTAAATTCGACTTTACATATTCAAGGTCGGAGGGTTGAAATGAACTCATATGTATATGAGGAAGTAACCCGTGTAATCCCACCCGACAGGGTTAAAGTGTTGGGCCGCCATGAGAAGTATGGATTCCAACGAAAAGGGTATCCTGAACTTCCAATGAATTATCGATTCCTAAAGATCCATGACCCAAAACCCTACTATTACACAGTTCCTGTAGACAAATGTAATACAACGTTGTTCTCCCCAAACTGAATGTAATAATGGATTATCATCACACGAGACGTTGTATAAGGGTACGCCCATGTAAATATAAATAAAGATTTTTTATATCAATATCTGATTGTGCATCAGAGTTGTTAAAAAGTTAATTAGCTTCATTATTTACGAGATAGCTGAACTAAAGATAAGCTAACGTCAATTATCATATAATAACGTTAAGAAAACTTTTATCCAGGCACAACCCCAGGTACAGGTTCCAAATTCGCCCCCTACATCAAGTACTGCTGTGACCCAGGAGAAGAAGTTCCTCCTCAAGCAGATAAAGCCACCCGAGTTTGATGGGAGAGGCAGATTCGTCCAGTCTGATGCTGAAATTTGGATTGAATCTATGGAGGATTACTTTGAAGCAGTTGGTACTGCACCTACCAATCAGGCCATGCTCGCCAAGTTAAAACTCACCGGCGAAGCCAAACTTTGGTGGAAACAATGGTGCAGGGATCAAGGAACTTCAGAGGGGTCCGTTACCTGGGAGAAGTTAAAGAAAGCCATGTAGGGGAGATATTTGCCACCTACATATCGTACATAGAAAATGAATGAGTTCTACGAGCTAAAACAGCTAGGACTCACTCTGGACGTATACTACTCTACTTTTAAAGTATGCGCCACAGATGGACATGACGCAGCAGGTGTCCAAATTTTGCACGGGCTTAAATCCACCCGTAAATACCCATCTCGAATCTATGCGTCCATCAGATCTTCAGGATGCACTCATTTGAGTAGCACCCATAATTCAGGAGGTGCAAGCTAGACCAAGGGGTAATAAAACTTGGTCCTATAATGACCCGAACAGAGGAGCATTCAGACCTCAAGTGAAGAGAGTTCAAGGTCACAATCATGGACAAAGGAAGAAAGCAAGGACAAATAACGTCAACAACTTTGTTCCTACTCAAAGTAATGGTCAAAACCTCCGATGTTTCCACTGCAACGAACCCGGTCACTTCAAGAGGCAATGTCCCAAACTCAGCGGGGGACATCGTCAAACGCCTTTCCAAGGTGCAGGCCACGGTCAAGGAGCCGCTACCCGTGGAAGAGGAAGAACTGCCTGCATTGCCAATAAGCAAAGATGCGAAGAAGAAGAAGAGGAAGATCCGAATATGGAAGCAGAATTCGAAAGAGCGACAGTCCATGCCGCTTTACACAAGAAAGGGCCGAATCGCCAGTTCTCGGTGATTCAAACACCGTCGGACTATCAAGGTAAAGGTTTCAAAACCTTGATTGATTGTGGCAGTACACATTTCGTTATCTCACCAGCATGTGCAAAAAGATTAGGAATAGCCACAATAGAAGCACCTACCCTGCTTGTGGAATTGGCAAACGGTCGTGAGGTAACTTGTACTAGGCAAACTGCTAAGGTGGAATTCTTTCTGGGAGGAAAGAAGACTTTAGTCAAATTCAGAGTCATGAATTTAGGTATCCATGAGTGTCTACTCGGGATGGATTGGCTTAAGCCTAATGACACCCACATTCATTGTGGAAAGGGTCAAGTTTCCTTTCGAAAATCTGAAAGAGAATTTGTCACAACTCAAGGTGAGGCAGGAGTGCCAAGAACTCAATTAGCCAAAGTATCTCGGATCATAAAAGGAGTCAGAAAAGGATTACCCGTTTACCTGATCAAACTCAACAAGTTAGATCAAAAGCGAGAGTCTCATGAAGGACCTTCTTGTCTAAAGGAATACGCTGACGTATTCCCTGAGGAATTGATTGAACTTCTGCCTCCAAGAGAAGTAGATCATGAAATTAGGCTAGTGCCTGGAGCTGCACCAATTGCAAAGAGACCTTATAGAATGTCCATACCTGAAGAAATTGAGTTGAAGGAACAACTCAAGCAATTGTTGGATCATGGTTACATCCGGCCTAGCAACTCACCGTGGGGAGCTCCAGTACTATTCCAGAAAAAGAAAGATGGGACACTTCGACTATGTATTGATTACCGAGGGTTGAATCAATCAACAGTTAAGAACAAGTATCCTATTCCTAGAATAGATGAGCTTCTTGATCGTCTTCAAGGTGCAAAGATCTTCTCCAAGATTGAACTCAGGTGAGGTTACTATCAAATAAGGATCAAGGAAGAAGATATTCCAAAAACGGCCTTCAATACAAGATATGGGCACTTTGAGTTCTTGGTTATGTCATTCGGGCTTACAAATGCACCTGCCACCTTTAATAGATTAATGCAGGATATTTTTAGACCATATCTTAATGATTTCGTGCTTGTCTTCTTCGATGACACTTTAGTCTATTCTAAACAGGAAGAAGATCATGAACCTCAACTTCGGATTGTCCTTGAGACAATGAGGGCCCATAAGCTGTATGCAAAAATGAAGAAGTGTGCATTCTTCAAGCGTCAGATTGAATATCTGGGATTCATAGTATCATCAGAAGGAATATCAGTAGACCCAGCCAAAGTCAGAGATGTGCTTGAATGGCCAATACCAGTATCCGTCAAAGAAATACGTAGCTTTCTTAGCTTGACAGGATGGTATAGGGTCTTTATCAAAAACTATGCTTTGATTGCAGCACCTCTTACAGACTTACTAAAGAAGCAGACTTCTATTACATGGTCAACTTCCGAACAAAATAGCTTCGACAAATTGAAGCAAATTTTGGTATCAACACCTATTCTAAAACTTCCTGACCTCAATAAGGAGTTCGAGGTAGTAACTGATGCTAGCATTCTTGCCTTGGGGTGTGTATTTATGCAGGAAGGTCATCCAGTAGCATACTCTTCAAGGAAATTGAAGAGTCGTGAAAAGAATTATGCTACGCATGATCTAGAATTACTAGCTGTCATCCATGCTCTAAAGCTTTGGAGACACTACCTGTTGGGTAACAAGTTTACTCTAGTAACTGATCATAAGAGTCTCAAATGGATTTTTACCCAGAACGAGCTCAACATGAGGCAACATCGCTGGATTGAAGTATTGGAGGAATATGATTTTGAAATCAAGTACCGACCAGGGAAAGAGAATGTAGTTGCCGATGCACTCAGTCGCAAGGCATTCTAAATTCCCTAATCTTGTAGAATCCATCAACGGCCAGATCTCTAGCTACAAAGGTATCTATGCCAAACAACCCTATACTTGAACTAGCTAGAGAGGAAGCATGCCATGATTTGGCCTACCAAACAATGATAAAAGAAATATCTACCAAGGAGCAGAATCAGAAGTTGCAAGCTAAGTATCAGGAATTTTCCATTGATAAGGGACTTGTCTACTACAGAACAAGGCTGTGTATACCAGCAAGCCAGTCACTTAAGCAGAAGATATTATGGGAAGCTCATGATTCTCCTTTCGCAGGACATCCTGGCTATGCAAAAACTCTTAATGCAGTTAGGAAGAGCTACCATTGGGGGAGGCTTAAAGGTGACGTTCTCAAGTATATCACTGAATGCTTGTCTTGCCAATATATCAAGGCCGAACATGTCATGATACCAGGGAAACTGCAACTGCTTGACATTCCCGAAATGAAATGGGAATTCATCAGTATGGATTTTGTTGTGGGCTTACCCCAAGTCCAAGGAGGATACAATTCCATTATGGTTGTGGTAGACATGCTTACCAAGGTTGCACACCTGATTCCAGTAAAGAAAAACTATAAAGCCTCCGACATTGCAAGATTGTTTATCAAGGAGATATTCAAGCTACATGGGTTACCTAGAAGAATCATTCGCGATCGAGATTCTCTCTTCACATCACACTTCTAAAGAGCTATCTTTGAAGCTATGGGGACTCAACTCTGTTTTAGCACCGCCTACCATCCCCAAACGGATGGCCAAATAGAGTGAGTAAATCAAATCATTGAGGATATGCTTAGGGCATACTGCTGTCGAGAGCCGAAGAGGTGGATTCAATACTTGCCATTAGTTGAATTTGCCTACAATGCTTCTTACTAGCAGAGCATTCAAATGACCAGGCATTGTATGGTCATCATTGTCGAAGTCCCCTAAACTTTTCTGATCCAACCCTAAGAGTTGAAGCTTCAAGACAAATGTTGGAGGACATGGATGATCAAATAAGGTCAATAAGACAAGACATACAGGCGGCCAAGGATAGACAAAAGGCATATGCAGATTTGAAACGTCAAAGAGTCTTCGAAGAAGGAGACATGGTCTTCATTCGAGTACGCCCTAAAATGAGTTCTCTATCCCTAGGAGAATGCAAGAAGCTAAGTCCAAGGTATTGTGGGCTGTATAAGATCCTCAAATGCCTAGGACCCAATGCTTATAGATTGCAACTCCTTGAGAACCTAAAGGTTCACAATGTATTCCATATCAGCCTATTGAAAAAATATGTACCCAATCCTAGTCATGTACTTGATGACCAACAAATTGTAATGCCTAGTCAAGGAGTCCTTGAACTAAGGCCAGAAAGGATCTTAGATGTCCAGTGGAAAGATTATCCCGAAGAGGATGCCACTTGGATAGATGAAAGCTCTCTCAACCATCAATATCCCCCGTTTATCTCGAGATGAGGACATCTTGATTCCTCCAAGGGGGAGAGAATGTAATATCCTACGTTAATAAGAATGAATTAGTTAAATAGACTTTTTTAAAATTATTATTCCCCCCTTATCCCTCCAGCCGACTGACGAGCTGGAGGGGGAGGGGAATAGAAGGAGCTACTAAGCTCCTTGGTGGAGCCTTTGGAGGGAGGGAGGACATGCATGTCGACACGCAAGAAGAGAAGATCCCCCTCCCTCCACTATTTAAACGAGGGGAGGGGGCCGTTGAAGAGTAGGAGTGGCTGAGCCATGTGAGAAGAGAGGAGACGACGTCAGTTGTTGTGCCGCTGTGGACCAGGAATCGCCGCTATCAATCGATTGGATGCCACCGTCTGCGCCAACCCTTCCGCCGCCTGAAGGCCGCACGCCACATTCCACCTCCTAGCCATCATCGCCTGGGGAAGTCAAATTCCCCCCCACGTGGCCCTTCCAGGAAGCTCCTTGGAAGGTTCCAAGGTGGGCTTCCTAAGCCCTTGTTTTCCCCCCTCCTGGGTTTTAATTTCCCCTCTAAGGCCTTGTTTCCCCCCCCCCCCTCTCGGGGTTTTAAATCCCCCTTAAGGCCTTGTTTTCCCCCCTCCCGGGTATAATATCCCCCTAAGGCCTTGTTTTTCCCCCTCCGAATTTTTTAAATCTCCCCTAAGCCCTTGCCCTTTTCCCCCCTCATAGCTCTTTAGACTATTCAAGTCACACCCATAGGCCTACTTTGTCCTTAGGCTACCTTGCGGACTTCCATTCTCTTGCATTAATTCCTTCACTCACTTTTTAGATCTTTTTGTGCAAGTGCTCCCTTAGTTGAGCTCTGTGATCTTAGTTTTATCAAACAAGCCGGTGTCCACACACTCCCATGTCCTAAAAATCCAATTCATCATCATGGTCTCGAATAGTATCCCGTAAAGGAGAAATAGCCGTGAAATAAAAGATAGGGAGGGAAGTAGAGGGAGTGAAGGAGGAAGAGTGGGAAAAAGGTAAAAGAAAAGGAAGGAGAAGACGGTGGAATTCCAAGAAGAAAAAGGAAAAGGCTATGTCACATTTGAACTACGATGCCGCCGAAGAAAGTCCAAGGTGTAGCTGTGGGAGGGTCATCTCCCGGTATCCATGTGGATATCTCACCTCAAAGCCAGGTTTTTTCTTATTGGTTTTAATTCGGTTTTAAGTCAATCATGCAAAGAAAAATTGTTAAGGATAGGATATATTTGTTCGAGTTATTTTTAACGAAGGAGTTAGCTTATGAATGACAATGTATACAACTTAGCTTTCTTCAAATCGCATCAAGCATTATAAAATTACAAGCAAGATTAACCATTTACTATAGTAATATATTCCTAAAGTGTAGAAATTATATCTTGCACCATTAGTCTTATTCCTTTCGCAACGATTCATGGTAAATAGCTAAATTCAAGAAAGGTTTCTTTCGATGCTCAAATTATTAGGGAGTTATCTTTGCTAGCTGCACATCTTAGCAAGGAAATTGTTGTTATTTGGCATGAGTTCATCTTTTAAGAAAACGGAAGTTAAATGTTAGGAATTAACAAGTATAAAAATTAGTTATACGAATTCATTTGGAAAGAAAATATAAAAGGGGACTACTCGATGACACTCTATTAACACTTTTCCCCTGCTATTTGAGGACTTGGGACTAATAAAGTGTGTATACACCAATTTCACAGCTAGGCCTTTTTGTCCCAAGGAGTATTGTCACTCTTTGTATCACCTTGGCATTATGCTATATGCCAAATTAAACTGTATTGATTGGGAAAGTTAATTGTCACAAGGATAGTAAAATCGTGACTAGACGATTAAGATTACCTTTCAAAAGATAACTGAACCAATCTAAACATAGAAACATTCATACCCTAAACACTTGACTACTTTCCTTACCGTAGGGACAATAAATTCATAAAGATAGAAACTAGGGTTTGTCCCTAAGCTTCTTAAATGAAGAAACCCTAGGCCTGACATACATCAGCTTAAAGAATCTAAATAGATTATTCCATCGCAGGACTTGCGCGACATGTATGAAATCATTTTGTGATTGATTCACAAGGAGAAAAGGGAAAAACCCTCATCAAGGACGACAGATCCTTACGCAAGTTATCTTGCAAAAAGATGTATTTTTGGATATCCTTCTAAATAAGGAAAGTTGTAAAATAGAAACTAGCATATCTAACGTACCTTAGGGTTAACCAAGTTGGGTATGCCCTACACCGGAATATAAGAGATCTTGCCAAGTTACAAGACACCTTGGGAACGAGTGCTGATACACTAAAAAAGGAAAGAACACTTCCTTAGCGGTTTGCCATACAACTGGGTCGAGTAATGGAAATGTTTGTGCTTGCTAGAGATTTTAGGGCTCTGTTTGAATTATGAATTAAAAATTAAATAAGTACCTATACTTCAGGTTAAAGGCCTGAAGGGAGAGGCAGCTTCAGTTACTCCCGACTGCCTGCCTGACCCTAACCAAGGGGGTTGTTGACCGCGCCGGGAACGTGGACTGAACCCGCCGCGAGAGGTCTTTCCGTTAAGCTCTACTTGGAGTAGGAGGACGCTTGGGTGCTAGGGGGGCTCTGGCCGTAAATCCCTCGCCTTCTGGGTCCTGCACAAGAGGCTAACGTGACTCAGGATTAGATCTCGAGGCCCGCATACTAGTTGACGGGCGAAAGCTTGGAATAGTGATCCCTGGAGATTACTGATTAGCCTTCGGGCAGATTATGGAAAAGCCTACGGGCGGAACTCCTTGTATTTCAAAGATAAAATGATGAAATGTTAAAAGAACTTGCTTGATGTTGTTTTTTTATGTCTCGTGATAAGATTACGTGAAGGAACCAGTGCTTAACAAGGTTAATTAAAGAAGCTGATTATTATATGTCAAATTAATGTGTTAGATTATTACATAACTAAAACAAACCGAGGAAAGTGCGGAGGATGGGCCATGGGTCCGTCCTACGGTTGGGTGGTCCCGGTTAGCCGGGAACTTTTCTCAAAAATCTCGAAGAACAGCGGAATGATCATCATCATCAAAAAGAATAACGAGAACGATGACCTAGAGTTACGTCTTACCCGATTTATGCTGTTTTAGGGGAACGAAATGGGACTATGCCTTATGGCAGAGAGGTTGAGCTTTGCATCCCTCTCGTTTCCCATTCTCCTTGAACCAAGTGCAGCATGAATCCGCTTCGGACCTGGAATTTCTGCGTAAAGTAGTTCGCTCGGGTCTGACGCTAGTTGCTGTTAGCTAATGACCCCTTTAGGGAAACCCTAATTCTGGTCGATCCTAAGTGGGAACGGCCAGGATACTTTCGCTACATGGCAGACGCGGGAAGAACTAGATCGCAAAACTCGTAACATTCCATGGGAGTGCCGGGCGGAGTTTTCTAGACATCCTTTCCAATGGACTGCTAAGACGTGTCCTGGATGATACTAGGGGACACGTTACAGGTTGGGTGGCCCAAAAGTTAGGTTGTGTCCAAATACAATGTTCCATAATGAAATATTTAAACTGTGCATCCATGTGTATACAAAATAATAAATATTTGTTAAGCACTTTAATAAATAAGTGCACCTAAATAAATATTAGCACCACACCTTTAATAATAAGTCACGCGCCTATCAAAAATGATAATTCCTTCTAAATAATTTGAATACACACTATCACCCAGTGCTTCCCAATGCCACCACCGCCTGCTCTACACATCAACTGAAGCATTCACAATTGTTAGAAAATAATAAAATTAAACCAAAAAAAGTGAATACCTAGTAGTCTTCAGCTACAAAATAAATAAATAGGTTGGAACTTTGTCCTAACCTTAATTTAATACGAGTGCACTCTAAACTCATAAACGTCCATTAATTTAAATATGTATTTTGTAGAATCACCCGTTATGGAATTACCCACATGCACATTAAATTAACTTGACACCCAAAAAGGACAAGCGTCCCTATCAACTTCTCGCACAAGGAATCCACCTTGTGTACGAGCCCTAGTAAATAAATATAGTTTTACAAAATCCACCGAAAAACCTCACGGAATCCACCGTGGAATAAAAACTCATGGAATCCACCGTGGAATATGCCTATTGGCATCATATCCCCGAGATGGGATAGCAATTGTCCTCAATTTCTATTAGCTCAATGTGGAGCGAGTAGTGAGGGGTAAGCACTTAGGTCATGGGCGTGCATCCATTGGGCCTCTTCAACAGGATGATTTTAAAACTTAACCAAATATCTAGAATATCTATGGCCAATTCTAGTGGTCATGTAGTCAGTGTCTAGAATAGTTTCGGGTTCAAGGATTTCAGTTTCTTCTTCTAACAAAGGAGGGTTTTCATAGATAGGGTGAATAGGTAACTGGCCTCTAAGAGGTCGTAACAAAGTAATATGAAAAGTATTGTGGATTTTTCAGTGTTGGGGTAGTTATAATTTAAATGCATTGTCATTGATTTTGTGAATGATCTTGAAAGGTCCATAAAATCTAGGAGCTAACTTAACAACAGGGTGTTTCTCAACACTTTGTAATCTTCTCTTTTCAATGCATAACCAAACCTAATCATCAATTTTGAAACTCATAGATTTTCTTTTCTTGTTAACTTGTTTTGTGTATGATTATTGGGCTTTTGCAATCATGTCTTTAACTTCAGAAAAAATAGTAGCATGCATATTGGCAATATCATCAGCAACTTTAATGTTGTTTGACAATGATGTAATAGGTGTAGGCAATCTATGTTCATAAATGATTTCAAAATGTGCTTTTTATGTAGCTGTACGTGGTGTATTATTGTATGCAAACTAAAGTAAATGCAAGTGTGTATCCCATGTTTGTGGTTTTGATATTGTGTATGCACGCAAAAGATCTAAAATTGTAATTTTAGTAGCTTTTGTTTGCCCATTTGTTTTAGGATGAAATGCAAACGAGAAATCAATCTTTGTACCTAAATTAGCAAACAAAGTAGTCCAACATTTATTGCAAAATCTAGAATCACGATCATAAATAATAACTTTTGGCAAACCTGTTTTTTAAGAGAGGGGGGACTTAATAACGAGGAAATACTAGCTATACTGGCTGGTATATAAGGTGAGAGAGACTTAATTTTTATCATTTTCATTCCTAAAATGCATCTCATGCTAGGTGTTTAATTAATAAATGTCTACCATGTATATTTCGGGTGAGGAAAAGCCCGATGCCAGGTGAGGTGGCAAGACAAAAGAGGGGTGACCCCCCTTGCCATAAAAGACACTGAAGGGGTGCACAACCCAGCCCGAGGGGAACTTTGTGCACCTCCTGGTGATCCAGAGCCCAAAACTCGTTTGAAGTTGACTTGGCATGATGGAAATTTTGATGACTATGGCGTGACACACTCTTGTGTGCATGGAATGTATGGTTGTACTTCAATAAATGTATCTTTAGATACACATGCAGCTATGTATGCATTGATTGATGGGAATGTATTGCTTCACTTGGATTGAAGATGGATATATGTATCATGGGATAGACCTATGCAGTCATATATGTAGTAAGGGCAGTGGTTATGCATGTATGAGAGCCTATCTTGTTGGATATGGTCATGGGAATGCTTACTCTTATGCTCAGTAATGTTGAAGTGATGCCAAACATGCTAAGGGATGCTAAAGTGATGTATGATGCCAAGCAAACAATGAATCCCACAGTGTAGTAGAAGGGGAACCCAATTTCATCCCTCTTGTGATTGTTTCAAGGTGCTGTAGAGAAATTTCTTGCATTTGCAGAGGTGTTGCCACTCCCAAGCATTGAGGTGCTAAGCTTGGAGAGTACCCTCAGGGCTTGCCAAGAACCCCGCTCAATTTTGGATACCCACTTGGAGCATGCCAAATACCTATAGCCCAAAACAGGCCTTTCCTAGGTGTGGACAGGGTGTTGGACTGCACAGAACAGTCCCACATTTCTGATTACAGAAATTTTTGTATAAAACCTATGAATGTGTGCCTATACTCATCTCAAAGAGGGAATTTTTGCTTCTGTTTTGAATTAAAAATTAGGTCAATCGGAGTTTTCTAGCTCTGGTTATAGCCAAAACAGTTGACAGGTGGTCTCACAGGACTACACCTAAACATGGTGGGTAACAGGGGGGAAAATGAAGCAAATGAAGATGTTCAACAACACAGATAAGGGATGCACACACCATGAGGGATGACACCAAATTTGAGGTTGAAGAGGAAGACATCTCTCACTCCATGGGAAGTCTTAGTACAGTCAATCATACCCTCAATTTTCACACGAGACTAGACATGCGGAGAGGCATAGGGAAGTAATGGAAGGTCAAGCTCAAATGGTGATGGAGATGCACCAAATGACCTCTACAATGGAAGAACTTGCAGCCAAGTTCTCAATGTGGATGGATTCCCAAATGAAAGGCAAGGAAAAAGAGGATAGACCAAGCGTGCAAGTTGAAAGAGTGACCATCCCATCCGTGAATGCAACCTATGTAAGTACCCAAGCTATTTTGGGAAGAACGGGCATTCCCAACGTCAGCTTTGAGTAAGGAGAGCCCTCACAAAGGCATGAGGAGCCCACAAACAATGGGATGAGAAGTAACTCTCAACCACCACCCACGCCCATGCCACCTATGCATGCTCAACCATCTTTTGGAAGGAATCACACAAACAATGGGTCATTTCTTGGTAGCCCAATGGATTAGCCCCACTTTGGGTATATGGGACAACCCCCTAACCATGAAAGGGAGTTGAGAGAAAAAATAATTTTCTCAAATTTCAATGGCCAATCATCCTCCCAGGCTGAATTAGAAGAATGACTCTCGAAGCTTGAAGTCTACTTTGACATAATGCCAAGAAATGATGATCAAAAGATACACTTAGCCATGATATACTTAGAGGGCTTTGCCCACATGTGGTGGTAGTACACAAAGAGGGAAAATCAACAACTTGTTCACACTTGGGATGCATTCAAAGCTCTTATGATTCAAGTCTTTGTATCTCCGGTTGAGAAGGAGAAGCTTTCAAGGCAATGGTATGGCTTAGAGCAACGTGCGATGATGGTGCGTGACTACACAAACTAATTCCTCAATCTCACAATGTATGTTGAGTCCATTAGTGACGATGCAAAGCTTCACAAATACATTTATGGTTGGGATCCCCAACTCTCAACTGATGTTTCAGCCCAAAGTCCATCAGATTTGTTCAAAGCTATTGAGTTGGCTGAGAGATACTCTCATAAGTACCATCGAGATGCTTCGTTTAAGCATGGACAGCAAAGAGGGGCATCTCAGCCCACTGTTTGGGCAGCAAAGAGGACCTATGCAGTCACATTTTGGGTAGCAAAGAAGTGTTGTAAGGCTCGGGCAGTTTGGGGCAGGTTATGGTGGTGGAAATATGCCATTTAGCACCCTGAAGATCCCCACATACCCCACCTTTAATGCCTCTAGGAAAAATAGTAATTTCAGGACTGCAAATCAAGGAAGAGCTAAAAATAGACAAGGGGACAGTAGGGGTAAAAATGCTTCAGCTTTTGGTGGTCAACGCTCTATCCTGCTGGACCTCTATAAGGAGAGGAAAGAAAAAGGACATTGCTTTAAATGCGGGGAAAAGTATACGGCCGACCATGCATCTAAATGTGCTTATAGGAATGCAAAAGCAAGGGTACATAGCATGTTAGTATTTAATGAATCTGATGAGGATCATGAGGATGCAAGTGCCTTTGCAATCACGGCAAAAAATGATGAGGTTGAAGGGGAATGTGGGCAAGAAGAATTCTTTGACCCGGCTGACACCTTTCCATTTGACCCTAGCGGTCATGTAGATGTAAATATGGGTGATAAGAATGGTTCAAGTGTTGCTGCCACTGTTTGTACTATCTCCCTGGATGCTTGGACAGGATCTAAGAGCCCCAACACTCTTCATCTTCAAGGCAAGATTCACGGGAAAGATGTATTTGTCTTGGTAGATAGTGGTAGCACACAGTTTCATAAATAGAGCAGTCATGGACAGGCTGAAATATTTTGTCTCTAATTTACAGCAACCAATGAGGGTGCAAGTGGCCAATGGGAGTGAGGAAATTAGTACTCATGTATGCCCATCTGTACCTATTAAGATTGCTGAAAATTATGAGCAGAAAGTGGATTTGATTGCACTCAATATGGGACCGATAGACATTGTGTTGGGCTGCGATTGGCTGAAAACTTTGGGCACCATTTCCATGGATTTTTCATTGCTATACATGCAGTTTTTCAAGGCTAGACAGCTTGTTCACCTGTAGGGAATTTAAAACAACAGTGAATTTCAACTTATTACAGCCAAACAACACAAGAAAGATTTCAAGAAATGCTCCCAGATTTTTGTGCTGCAATTAAACAAGAAAAATGTAGATCAGTCTTGAAAAATGCATGATTATTCAACCCTTAAGGCTCTACTTGTGGAGTATGGTGACTTGTTTTAGTTACCTACAACATTACCTCCCAAGAGAGTGGTTGATCATCCCATTGATTTGGAGCCCCACTCCAAGCTAGTCAATAAACCCCCTTACATGTTGTCCAAATGTGAAAGAGAAGAAGTGGCCAAGCAGGTCAAGGATTTAGTAGATATGGGATTCATTGAGCCTAGCTCATCCCCTTTTGCATCACCTGTCTTGTTGGTCAAAAAGAAAGATGGCACTTTCAAGATGTGCATTGATTACAGAGATCTGAATAAGATCACTATTAAGAATAGATACCATATTCCTAGGGTGGACGACCTGTTAGATGAGTTGAAGGGAGCTAAGTATTTCACAAAGATTGATTTGAGATCCAGTTACCATCAGATACGCATGCGTGAAGGGGATGAGATAAAGACTGCATTCAAGACTGATCGTAGGCTCTATCACTTCTTGGTCATGCCCTTTGGCTTGACTAATGCACCAGCCGTGTTTCAGAGCCTCATGAACAAAATACTTCAGCCTTACCTATTCAAATTTGTATTGGTATTTTTCGATGACATCCTCATTTATAGTCGCTCAAAGGAAGCTCACCTTATGCACATGAGGCAAATATTTGATATACTTAGACAGCATAGACTCTTTCCTAAGGAGACAAAATGTTTGTTCATGCAGACTAAGGTTGAGTAGTTGGGACACATTGTCAGTGAGGTAGGTATTAGAGCTAACCCAAAGAAAGTGCAGTGTATCAGAGATTGGCCCACACTTGCAAATACTACCTCTTTGATAGGATTCTTGGGTCTCTCCTCATTTTACCGCAGATTCATTCGACACTATGCCACTATTGCAGCCCCTCTCACTGATAGGTTGAAGAAAGAAGCATTTTTCTGGGATGCATTGGCAGATAGAAGCTTTAATCAACTGAAAGATTTTCTTACTTCAGCCCCTATCTTGGTATGCCCTGATTTTTTTAGGGAATTCACCATTCAGTGTGATGCCAGTGGGAGAGGAATTGGTGCAGTCTTGCTGCAAGAACATGGGGTCATATCTTTTGAGAGCTGAAAGCTGGCTAAAAATGAGAGGGTTATGAATGTCTATGATCAAGAAATACTGGCCATCCATCATGCCATCAAGAAATGGCATCATTATTTGTATGGAAGCCGGTTTAGAGTGAAAAGCGACCATAGAGTAGTCAAGTACTTCTTGTCTTAGTCAAATCTGACTCCGAGGTAGAGGAGATGGGTAGCCACCTTACAGAACTATAACTTTGACATCACCCACACTCATGGGAAGGACAATGTAGTGGCTGATTCCCCGTCTAGGATGTGGGCATGTAAAGTCTCTGCTATCATGGAGTTACACAGTGATTGGATACATGAGCTTCAAGAGGCTTACATGTTAGATGATGATTTCAGCAATGTATTTCAGAAACTACAGCAAGGAAAATGTGTGGAAAACTCTTCTATCAGCTAAAAAATGGGCTTTTATGGTATAATGGCCAAATTTCCATCCCTCATACTTCCCCATTCAAGCAGAAAATCATGCATGAGATGCATTTAGCCCCTATAGCTAGTCATTTGGGAGCCTTTAAGACCTATAACAAAATTGCTAAAATATTTTACTGGAAGGGCCTTTGGAGAGATGTGAGAGACTTTGTCTTGGGCTGCATGCCTTGTCAGCAAAACAAGGATAGCACCTTAAAACCAGTTGGTTTACTTTAGCCATTGCCTATGCCTGAAGGTAAGTGGACACACATCACTATGGACTTCATTACTGGCCTATCGATGGCCAAGAAAGGTTGGGACAGCATCTATGTGGTTGTGGAAAGACTCACAAAGGCAGCCCATTTCATTCCCACAAAGACTCATTATAATGCTTCTCAAGTAGCCATCCAATTCATGGAATATGTTTTCAAATTACATGGCTTACCACAGGTCATTGTGCATGACCGAGATGCTAAGTTTTTGAGTAACTTTTGGCGGGTAGTTTTCAGCTCTATGGGCACTCAGTTAGCCCCTTGCACTGCTTACCATCCACAGATAGATGGTCAGACAGAAAGGATTAACAAATGGCTGGAAACTTACTTGAGGCATTTCTGTCATGATGTGCAGCATGCTTGGGACTCATGGTTGCATTTGGCTGAGTTTGCCTATAATAACTCTACACATGCTAGCATTGGAGTTTCACCTTTTGAGGCCTTGTATGGCTACAAGGTATCCCTTCCTGTGGTTATCTTCAATGATAAAATAAATCCACAAAGTAAGGAAGAATTGGATAGAATGCATGCCTTACTTCAGCAGTGTAAAGCTAACTTGAAGAGAGCTCAAGATCAAATGAAGCTTTATGCTGATGAAAAAAGACGGGATGTGGAGTTCCAAGAAGGGAATTTGGTGCTCTTGAAAGTTCCTAAGTCTAGATATGCCTCCCTTAAAGATGGGTCCAGCAATAAGTTTGCACACAGGTTCTATGGACCATACCAGATTATCAAGAGAGTGGGAGACTTGGCATATCGATTGGCATTACCCCCATCTATGAAGATCCATAATGTCTTCCATGTGAATCAGTTGAAGCCCTTCATTGGCTCAGCAGTGGACTATGTTGAGGAACTCCCACTGATAGATGAAGAAGGCATCATTCAATAAATACCCAAAAAAGTCATAAGACAAAGGAAAAAGAGACTTTGCTCTCGCTTGATCATGGAATACTTGATTAAGTGGCAAGGTTTACCACTCGAGGAAGATTCTTGGAGGCCAGCTTCAGTTTTGGAAGAGTTTCCATACCTTTTAGAAGCAGATTTGGCTAAAATCCAGCTAACTATGGCCCTATTTTTTCCTATACTGACTGTAGATTCACACCCCGTTCAGAGCCTCCCACAGAAAGTTATGATAGATTCACTACAGTAGGGTCCTTTAGTAAACAACTTGCTGTCCATTGTCTACAGCCTGTATTTACTCCAAATATTTGGGTCAAAACTCATGTTTATAACTCCCCAATAAGGCCATATATTGTAAATACCCCATGACCTATCATATACAATAATACCTCTTCATTCATCACTATACCCTTGTAATAATGCCACAGAGTAGTACTCTGATCGGCCCCTCCCAGTTATCACACGTGCCCAAATTGTTTTTGAGGGCAAAAACCTTCGGGTGGGGATGGAATGTAAGAGAGGGGGACTTAATAACGGGGAAATACTAGCTACACTGGCTAGTATATAAGGTGAGAGAGACTTAATTTTTCATCATCAAATAATTAATACAAGTCTTCTTTCTCCTTCACCTTGCTCTCCAAGCTTCCATGTCTTCTCTCTCTCTCTTCCTATCTTTCTCTCTCCATTTCTATTATTTCTCTCTCCTTGTACATGTATTTCTCTCTCTTCTGCTCTTCTTCTTCTTCTCTATAGTCTTCTCTCTCTTCTTTCTCTCTCCCAGTCCCTCTCCTTAACAAAACCATGGTTAGTGAAAACAGTTCTCAAAAATAGTTGTGTAGCTTGAGATGTAGTTAATGTTTTCTTGCATGGAATGAAATATGCTTGTTTGCTAAATCGATCTACAATAGTCCAAATCATATCATGATTAGCTTGGGTGTTAGGCAAACCACTTATAAAATCCATTGAAATATGTTCCCATGGTCGTTCAAGAATCAGTAAAGGCATTAATAAACCATACTGCTTACCATAGTGTCACTTAACTCTTTGACAAATTAAACACTCAGATACAAAGTTAGAAACATCAGATTCCATCTATGGCCAGTAAAAATCTTCAACCAATGTATGTAAAGTAAAAATAATACCTCTATGGCCTTGATATGGGGGACAATGAATTTCGTGCAACACAAATGATCGAATGGAATAGTTGAACATAACCTTTTCTCATAAAACATAAATCCATCAGTATAAGAAAATGAATCTATTGAAATCCAATTATTTGCATTCCAATCAACTTGAAAATTAGGGTCTCGGTCATAGGTATCTTTCATAGGGATAAGGGAATCAAAAGATATAACAAAGATATTATGAATAGTTGGTCTTCTATTTAAAGCATCGGCAATAACATTCTCTTTTGTGGGTTGATATTGGATAAGTGGATGAAAACTTTGAATATTTAGGGTAGACTCCACCTTTAAGTAAGACAACAAGATTTGACCATGTGGTCAAATAATAAAGATATTGGGGGTTCCCAAACATGGAAATTTCAAAATTTCCTAATATAGTTTTTATGGTGGATTTTCTTCAAGATCTCTCTTCTCATGCATTAGGAGCATCAATCCTTGCTCTTTATTGATTGTTTTCACTTCAGATGTCACATTGATAACCATTGTTGTTGGGAATCTAGGCCATTGGATAGCACATTAGGACAAAAAATGTTTCAAAATGGCACTCCTAAGAAAATGATTAAGTTGCTAATTAGAAGAAGTTTAGAAGAGAAAAACCCTCCAAATTTGGTTGCCTGAATGTGATTAATGAGAGAATGCATGATTCATTTAAGAGGTCGGGTATTCAATATCTCCAATCTTTAATGGACATTAAGTGTCACCTTTTCAGTCTTATTCTCTTGGAAATGGTAAAATCTATTATTTTTTACTTTTTGCACCAAAAGATACCACTCGTTTATTCCTCGACATTCATTTTATGCACCTCTCTTTCCTATGGTTCTATTTCCTTTTCGATGATATTATTTCCCTGTTTAGGATTTCCTACCAAAATATGTACCAATATCTCTTCTAGCAATACAAGCGCAGCCCCACCACGCAAGTATAAACTTACTATTCAGTTAGATCCTATCTATTCATCTTGGAGGAGTATACACCATCGAGCATTGTTGGATAAGGATGAAACTAACAGGTTGCGATTACAATGAAAGAAGCATGTAGACTTATGGATGGATGGACATATTTATCCTCTAGACCCTTCTACAGGTAAACATCCTCATTTTTACAATATTCACAACTTCATAAGGTATGTTGGAGATGGTTGTAATGGGATGCTTGGCTATTACATGAGGTTATATTCTGCATCTTTTATATTTAGAGAACAAATGCATAAATGAAGAAAGCATTAACATTGGCACAAAAAACTATTTATCAGCTAACGAACAAGGTTGATAATCTAGAAAACTCTAATTAGTCATTGCAAGAAAAATTATTGCACTTGAAAGAAACTCCAATAGGATTTAGGCAAAGAAAAAGACCACTTAAAAATATAATGGACTTGTGTAGTTGGGTGAAGAAAAGGAGACTAAATCTTGCAAAGAGATGTGTCTCTAATATTTCAAGTATTAATATTTGAGAGAATGATGAGAGGATTAAGCTTATTAAAGAAACCATGACAAAGAAGAACAATACAAGGATTCCTAAATCACCTGAAAATGTAGACTTGAGAAGCAAAACTCTGAAAGAGTTAGTGAAAGATTCAAAAGGAGTAGTTAAACCAAATGAAATAGTGGAGACATGTGACAGTATGGGTATCAGTCGTAGAGGTTATTGTGCTCTCTCTAAATTGTGGTTTACAAATCTTAAATGCCATAGAATAAGTGCATTTGGTTTGCCTCGGCCTCTTGCAGTTTCAATTGCTAGGACAACTATGAATCGTAGGATTCCAGATGTTTTTGGAAAGTATATCCATATAGAAGGATCGGTGCCCTATGAAAAACATAAAACAAAGGCCTTTTTTGAATACAACACATTTAATAATATTTGGATTGATCTTAAAAGTGTCCAGATTGCAATGGTCCATATGTATAAATTTACTGTCCAAGAATGTGGTGGTATTTTGAAGTTTGCACTAAAATTGGATGAAGCATAGATTCAAAAGGGACAAAAGATAGAGAGAGTCAGCATCTGTATCATGAACAAGGCATTGGATTACAGTACTGGTAGGGGGCAAGAACAATAGTTTAAGATACAATCTGAGATGGAGCTTTGGTGGATTGGAGTGGCCCAAGTACCACCCAAGTACCAACTAAAAGTCATGAAATCTTGAAATGGTTATTCTCTCTGTAACATTTCCAAATCTAAAACAAGCATTATTCATATGAATCTCCTCTTGGAGGCCAAAAAGGTTAGGATAATAGCAAAATTTTTTAATATTCCCCCTATCCCCCCAGCCAACTGTCGTGCTGGAGGGGAGGGGAATGGCAGGTATGATCAAGCTCCTTGATGGAGCTTGTAGGGAGGAAGATCCCATGCAAAATGACGCATGGGGGAGGGAGGATTCCCTCCCCTCCCCTATTTAATCCCTATTTAATCTGTGACAAAGCTAAAGGGGGAGGGAGACTAAGGTGGTAAATGGAAGGGTGGAGGCTGCTGTAGAACAAGAGGAAGACGTCGTTGACTCTGGCGTGAGTGGAGAGGAGGGTGGAGTTGTTGCCGCTACTGTGAGAGGGAGAGGACGAGTCGAGACTACTGCGCAGTGGTGAAGGAGGGAGAGATTGACGGACGCTGCCATGGAGATTCTGTGCTGCTGCCACATGAAAACGCGCCAGCTGCCGCCCATAAATCATTTTTTTTTCTTTCTCTCCTCCACGTGAGCCACGTTGCAAAAACTCTCTAGAAGCTTTTGGAAGCTTCCAAGGGGGCTTCCTAAGTCCCCTTTCATACCCTTTCCTCTCACCCTCTCAAAATTCCCTCCTAAGGGTTCTTTAAGCCCCTTTTCCCCCCCACAAAAAAATTCCATATATCCTTAAGGGTCTTCTACACCCTTTTCTCCCCCCTTTCCTGTGGGTCTTCAAAAGGCCTTCCAAAGTGGTTTGATAAATCCCCCTCCCCGGGTTTTAAAACCCTTCTCGTGGGTTTTCCCCACCCCCGCAATCCAAAGCCCATTAATCCTTTCTTATGGCCCTTTCCCAAAAGCCCCTATCATCATTCTTATACCCCCTGCCCTCTGGGATTTTTTCGTCCATTTACATGCGAATATATTCCACCTAATTCCCTTCCCGTGAGGTTTCCCACAAGTCCTCAAAGCCTTCTTGTGGATTTTTCCTCCCCTAGCCGATTTTAAGGTTTTCTAAAGCCAACTGACAAAGGGAGTTTGAGTATGAAGGAGATGGACAAGATCATAACTCTGCATCCAAGGTGAAAAGGCTGAATTCTAATGGCTCCTAAGAAAGCACAAGGCGCAGCCGCAGGAGGATCGTCTCCTAACGTCCATGTGGACATCTCACCACAAGCCTAGGTTTTTCTTCCTAATTTTTATTATGTCGTTATAATTCAATTGTGCGTGGATTGATTTTGGAGATAGGATGCATTTTTCGTCTTAAATACTTTGGTTCATTTAAAAGAATTAGCTCACAACGGAAGAGTTCGCTCATTAGAAATTTTCAGTAAAACGAACAAAATAAAGGGAGCATAAATGCATTTCTAGTAAGTAGTTTTTATGCATTGCAATGAATTGAAATTAGATTAATGTCCATTTTTACAAAATGGAATTATGATAGTGCACTTCGATTAGGCATGGGAGTATAAATTGCATGTTGCATTATTAAGACATATCTTCTTCACAATGAGTCATTATGGAAAGTGCTAATAATCCGTAGGAAATTGCAAGGCATGAAATGGTTCTTGAGCTGCATAACTCTAGTCAATTGGTATAAATGTCATTTCAACTGCGTAATTGTTAGAAAAGGCTACATGGTTCAAACGGAAAAAAACCCTAAAGTTTAGAAGTATGAATACATGTTATAAAGAGATCAAATAGAATTATGCTATAACTTATCATATGTTTTGATTTTAATATGAAAATTTAGGATTGAAATTCAACTTATACATAGGTAATGAATCATGTGGTTACGGAAATGATAGCGTAATTATCTTCGAGATTAGACAAGTTAAATTGGTTTAAACCTGAACACCTAAAAATTGCGAAGGGACCCGTTTAGAAAGAGTTAATTCAATGCAACATATCTCAAAGAACTGACTAGGGTTAGCATGTTGAAGACATTTACCTAGTCGCTCATTTTACCAAAGTTGAAACTCCGATACCCTAAAGACTTGCCCACATTCACGTAATGTAGGGACATTGGAACATACTTGTGAGAAGTGAACTAGGGTTTTCCTAAGGATCTCTCGCTAAGAAGATGAAACTCAGAACCCTAGGACCGACAATGTCAGCCTAATGCAATCACGGATGGATTGTTATATCTAATCATGATACCGTGATTAGAAGACATCGTTGATGGATAGAATAGTCCCATAGTTTAATGCGACACTTGTGCAACAAGTTGCAAAGTCGCATGATCTTGTGATTGGATCACAAGGGAATGGCCAATTCCTCGGAATGAGGTTGGCAGATTCTTACGCAAGTTATCTTGCAAGAGGATGAATAATCGTCCTAATATAGTATTTTCCTTGGGTAAAGATAATTGCTTGGAAGCAAAAGACCAACCGATAAATTGGAATAACATATGAACTTAAGGTATTGATCAAGTTGGGTTAATAGAGTACCTCCCTAACCCGGGATATAGGGGATCTTGCCAAGCTGCAATTGATCCCGGATCGAGTGCTAAATGCATTCGGAAAGAAGGATTTGCTCCTTAGCAGTTGGCCAAAAGTAACGACCAATGGAATTGTTTGTGCTTGTAACAATTTTAAGAGCACTATTTTGCTTTTTTTGCTCAAAGAATTAAAGGATAAATGGATATCTAATGCTTCAGGTTGAAGGCCTGAAGGGAGAGGCAACTTCAGTTACCCCCGACTACCTGCCTGACCCTAACCAAGGGGGTTTTTAACCGTGCCGGGAAGGTGGATCGACCTGCCGCGAGAGGTCTCTCCGTTAAGTGCTACTTAGAGCACGAGGATGCTTGGGTGCCAGGGGGGCTCTGGCTGTAAATCCCTCGCCTTCCGGGCCCTGCACAAGAGGCTAACATAACTTGAGATTTGATCTCGAGGCCCGCATACTAGTTTACAGGTGGAATCTTGGATTAGTAATCCCTGTGGATTGCTGCATAGCCTTCGGGCGGATTATGGATAAGCCTACGGGCTGGATTTTATGTATTTCAAAGATAAATATGATAACTTGTTGAAAAGGAACCTGTTTGACATTGCTTTTCTATGTCAAGTGCTATGAATCACGTGAAGGAACCAGTGCCTAACGGGTTAATTAAGGAAGTTGATTGACACATGTCCAGACACATGTCCAACTAAATGTGTTAGGTAATTAAATAACTAAAACAACCTAAGGAAAAAGCGGAGGATGTGGCCATAGGTCCGATGGGTGGTCCCGGTTGGCCGATAACTTTTCTCAAATCACGATGGACAGCCAAAAGATCGTCAAAGAATACGAATAGCAAGAGTGTTGACCTAGAGTCTAAGTTATAGATGATCCCGATTTACGTTGTTTTAGGGGAACGGAATGGGACTAGGCCTTATGGCAGAGAGGTTGAGCTTCACATCCCTCTCGTTTTCCATTCTCCTTAAACCAAGTGCAGTGTGAATCCACTTCGGACTTGGCGTTTCTGTGTAAAGTAGTTCGCTCGGGTTCGACGCTAGTTGCCATTAGGAAATGACCAATAGGGAAAACCCTAATTCAGGTTGGTCGTAAGTGGGAATGGCCGGAATACTTCCACTATGTGGTAACAGGTGGACACATTACACTCTCATACAGGTATTTCTGATATTATAAAGTCTCAAAGTGAAGGTGAAATGTTGATAGTCAATGGTGTTGGTAGCTTTAATGTTGAATGGCATATGAGTGCTGACTTAAAAAGTATCAAATGTATGCTTGTATTAAGTAATAGGGCCAATGAAGAATATCATTGTATTTATTGCATGGCGAGTTTGAGATCCAAAGAATGGAGTTTTTTGCGGCCAGCAAGAAGAGCCCCGACTTGAAACTCTATAGATTTGAGCAAGTTCAAAAATGTGGATGGCTTGTGGGATCCTATTCTCTCAATCTCTCTAAGGAAAGTTCATATTTGTACATTACATGCAGAGATTAGAATAATTGATAAGTTGCTTAGATTGCATATTGACTATGCATATTCAATAAAACCAGTATCTTTTTCAAATGACTGCATTGATAAATGTGAGGCTTTACTATCAAAAATGGATTTTCATGGAGGTCAATTTCACCTAAGAAAGGATCCAATAGCCTCAAGGAAAACAAAAGAGGTCTTAGTAGATGTCTCTATGGGGGGTACAAAAGCTAGACGATTTCTAAGAAATCATACTGGTAAACAACTTCAAGTTGATCTGCATTATCTTCCATTCGATTTTGAACACATTGTGGGAGTGCTAGAGAGAGTTGTGTGCAATCACAACAAATGTGGCTAGCACACCATGAATTGCATTCCTACGAATGGAGGTTTGGAGACACCTTGACATATTTGTAAAAATGCTTAGGGAACAAAAGATAACATCTAACTATTCTGAAGAGTACAAACATTCAATTGTGAATCTTGTTCAAGCAATTTTAAAGGAAGCTTGGGGAGAAAAGGATATTACTTTCTACTTGGTAAGATAGATATAAATTTGAACCTTTTTGCTTTGAAAACAAGGTTTAATGATTTAAATTGATTATTTCTTGTTGGGTTGTCACATCATATTCTTCTTGTTCATGGGCCTTATTTTGTGGAAGAGCAAGGGCCCCTAGCAACTTATAGTAGCCAAGGTATGGAGAAATCTCACTACCAAGCACATATGTGTTTCTTTCGGAGCACCAGACATGGAGGAGGAGCAATAAAAACCAATGCCCTTTAGGAGTTATTCAATTTGTTTTTTCAAAGACAACTTCAAAGATCGAGAACACAATAAATTTGATGGAATCTAAAATACAGATACTATTTTCAAAATATTATATACATGGCTAGCTTTTAAGAGCCTTTGCATCCTCGTCCTCCTTAGACAGTTTTCCTCTATAACATAAAAACTTTCTTCTCTTGTACCCAGCTATGGATTTGATATCTGTTTTGTTTACTACTAAAACATAAGATGAGTATGCCAGGAAGTATCCAACCCTGGAGGTATAAAAGCTGGGACCATAACCAAATATTCAGATGGCTGCTGTCTTTTCCAAAAACATAACGTTTTGTGCATTGTACTGCAAACCTGAGTATCCAAGAATCCTTGTAAGTGCTTTAACACAGACAATTGGCCATGAGGCCTCCTCTGAGAAAGTGCTATGCAAAACCAACAAAATATCGGATCAATCTTTGATATATAATGCCCAAGTGCAACATCCTTTAGGGAACTACCACCAACTCTCGATCCTTTGGCTCTTCCCTAGAAATTATTCTCATATGCAATCTCCAACTATAAAAGCAACAGTCAGAATGAAAAAAATGAAAATATGTATGTGGTTCCACAAAAACAAAAGAATGCATCACCATTTGATTTTCATCACTCTCAAGTTTGCTTAGATTCCATAAGCTAATTGATGTCTCCTTGGCATCCTTGAGCTCCTTTACATATTCCGACTCCTCCCTTCCTCTGAAATTGGAGATTCCAAGCTTCTCTTGAAATTGATCAAACTCTTTCTCCACAGTCTGTAACCCTCTCTCAACATCTTTAACCTTGCTTAAACATAGGGAAAAAGCATTTGATGCATCTATAAACTTATCATCAGCCATTTGAGTATCTAATTTAAGTAAGTTTTCCTTGGACTCATTTTCAACATCCACTATGCCTTTTGCATCTACAGATGCCTCTGCAATAACTGCCAAGTAATAATCTTCTCTCAAATTGAAAAGAATTTGGATTAGACAATAATATGTACTCCTTGTCTTTAATTGGGAAAGTAGGAAAAGATGAAACGATAAGGCTTAAAGGAGTGTTAGATGGCTCATCAACCTCTATAGTGGTCTCTTCAATTACTGTCTCCGCTCTAAATTCAATGACATCCACGTCCTTTGCAACTAATGCTTCCATCTGGGTGTCTAGTTTCTCCTCAACATCAACTTCATCTACAATCTCTTTAAGAAGGAAAAAACTAGATAATTTTGAGGTTTCTTTATGCTTTTCATAAGATCTTAGAGGGTATTTCACAAGGGAAAATACAATGGATGCAGTAGACTTAAGCATAAGCTTGCATTTTTTTGGGTGTAAACATCATAACTTAGGTGCATAAAATCTATCAAGACAATGATAACCACATTTCTTGGTAAATAAGGACTTCTCAGTGCTAGACCTTCCAACTCAGGTGTGAATATACTCCTTGGAATCCAACTGAACAACAGGATATGCCAACTCTTAAAACTTTGCAAAATCTTCCTTGATAAATTCATTTGAGAAATTAAGAACTTGATCAAGGTCCCACACAAATTGTAAATCTCTCTAGCTATTGGATAGAAACCAATGTCAATATCGTTTTCTATGAGAAAATCCAGAAGCTTCTTAGAGGCTGTGACATCTATAATTTGAGACAGCCCTGAGATCCTCACAGGAGACTTTGAAGTCTTTCCCTTATTTGGATCCTTGCTTGGACCTTTAGTTTTCATAGACATATGAGATGCTATTGAAACATCTAAGGCAACTAACTCCTTTGTCATTGTGGGCTCAAGGACTCTTTTCCTCTTCATAGGTGTGGAGGTAGATATGTTTGACATCTCTGTACGAGACATCTTCTTGAGATTCAATAGCTCTAGATTGCTTGCATATACAACAAAAATATCAAGGTATAAGCCTCTTTAAGTGGTGCACTCGCTTCATGTTGGATTAGTTAGGAATACGATGCAAATAGGAGCCTTTTGGAATCTCCAAACCCCAATATCGCACTGTTTTTGCGAGAGTAGGACAAGTTAGAGCTAGGAATACAACACAATATTATTGTTATTGTAGTGAGGACGACCTTGACGGAGGGGGGTGATGAAGTATGGACAGAGGGGGTGATGGAGTATGGATGGAGGGGGAGACGTGGATATTGAAGGCGGAGTATGGACGCAGGGGGTGACGCAGGGGATGATGCAGGAGGTGATGTAGGGGTGACATAGGGGGTGTCAGTGATGAACAAGGAGATGGAGGGGTTGATGGAGGGGGTGACGGAGATGATGTCGGAGACGTTGAATGCACGAGGAAATGGACAAGAAAAGTGCGCGAAAAAATTTGGGTGGCCTTAAATAGGCACGAGGGGGGAACAAGGAATATTTGAGAAACCCTAACCAAATGGCCAATGAGAACATGATATGTGGAGATCATCACCCACGACTTTATAAGATCTTCTCAATAGCACGAATGCGATTTCTTATGTTTTGTCACGACTGTCATATGTTTGACGTATCTGACCGATAGAGGTACATCTAACAGTTCTAACGTATCCGACCGATAGAGGTGCTGTATGTTTGACGTATCCAACTGCTAGAGCTGCTAACTTGTCCTAAACAATGTGATAGACTAGTTCAACAACTTCAACAAGAACCTTCATTGCGTTGTATGGTGCTCAGTTCTCCAAAACAGTGCGATATCATACTTCAGAACTTTTGCAACAACCTTTATATCGTGTCATATAAGACTTCACTGCACTGCGATCGGAGAACTTGTGCATTCACATTGCGTCAAAATCTGCCAATACAAAGCGATTAGGGTAAAATAGAAACAAAAATTGAATCTATCACGTTGTATTGGTCCAGCCTTTATTGCGAAGTGAGGAGGAGTTCAAGGCTTCCATCTAGTCTCGGTTATGACGCCATGGGAGTCAATTGTCTTCGTGTTTAGCTTCCTTATTGAGCCGTGTGGATTTCAATGGCCATGAACAAACAAACTACAAGGAAGGTCTTGGTGAAAAATCTTCTTAAGAAGGTCCTGAGCTAACTGTTGAGGAGATAGTTGAAGAAATTGTTGTCCCTGTTATACTAGCTGGTAAGGTTTGTTCATGTGAATCCTCAAAGAACAAGTTATTTTGTAAGTTTGAGCCCTCAGCTTCTCCTCACTCTTAGGTTCCCAAGGAAGCCCCTATGAGGAAAAAGAGAAAGTCAAGATGGTTTTACATGGAGAGGTGTTTTGCAGAGATCAGGAAAGCTCAAATGTCAACTAGTCACCTCATTCCTAAGGCTATGTTTTTTAGACTAGTCAAGGAGATATTCGATAGGTTGTCCTCTGTTGCTTCTGTGGTTGGATGACCTTAAAAAGAGATGGTAGCTGTCTACACTACTATGCTTGTAAGAGGCAGCATAGGATTTTTTAATAGATTTTATGAATGATGCTTATATTGTAGTTGCCCATGCACATCGAATTACATTAATGAATAAAGACTTTAGTATGGTTAGTAGACTTAGATATAGGTTTGACAAGGTTTTGAAGCCTCTTCCATAACTGATCAAAAGGCATTTGAAATCCTCAATGTTCCACCTAGGAGAAAGCAGAAAGATCCACTAGCACTCAAGATTGAAGAGGTTACCCATTTGTATCCTACAAGGGTTGCAAGTGAGTAGGAGGTTGTCTTGGAGGAGAAAAGGAAAAAGGTAATAGAAAATGAGAATCTGATCTAGCAGAGAAAGATTTTATCTCTTGGCCCAGTGAACTATGAGAGGATGGGCAAAGTGTACGGCCAAATGGTCGTGAATGTTTCTTTTAGGCTTGAGAAAGGAGACTACCTCAGCATTTCTCCAAAGGATAAGATCCTGTTTAAGAAAAAAGATTCTCCACTAACAGATTCAGTGGTTTTTTGTTGTTTGAGGTAAGGCCTTTTGCTTCTCTTTATTTATAATGAATTTTTCCAAGGGTCCTTATATTGCACTCATTTTCTTATTCATTCTTTACTTTGTATACATGTCATATGTTGCTTCTCTTAGCATTGATATTGCTAAGGGTCTATTTGATAGTGATCCACTTCTCTCTGTGGATTTTTTTTCAAAATATGATTCAAATATTGCAAGGCTTTTTAAGGACTTAGATAGTGTCACAAACCATCATATTTTTTTCCATATATTGAAAGGTACTTTCTTCAACGTTCTATCTCTTGATGATTTGTCTTTAAGGTTGTTTCTCACTTGTGTTTTGGTTTGCATAGGACACTGGATCCTAATCTATATCGACACTCCTGCAAGAGAGGTCATTTTTATGAATTCTCTTTCAGGAATCCATGGCCAATCAAAGATGTATCGTCAATAAACACTCTTTATTTTATCTTTTATTGGATAAAGTTTATAGTATTGGCTAATAAGTTAATATGTGCAGTGCTGCTAGACTTGTTACTATCCACTTGGACACTGGCTTTCAAAGCATTGTTGATCCTCAGAGACCTTTCAAGTTTCTGCTTCAAGAGGTTCCATTGTAAAATGACGTACATAGTTGTGGCTGGAGAGTGGTTTCAAATGCTTGGAGGATAATAGATTCAAAGTTATTGAATGTAGAGGGGGTGAATGTAAGTTTCCTATGCTTTATTCTTTTTATAGTGAAAGTCTCTTGCTACTTCAAATAACTTGTGTGTTTTGTTACAGTGCAGAGACTACCTTGAGTCATACATGTGGTGGATATAGGAGAGGTGTATTGAACTAAGTTTAGATAGGACAATTACAAAGGTGGACTCAGATTCCCCTCTCCTAGCTAAAAATTCCAAAGGACATGCAACAACAAAGGGCAAAGGCAAGAAAATGGCAACCACCAAGAAAAAGAAGTCTCCAAGGTCCAAACAAAAGGGGCTCAAAATGAAAGGCATGCCTAATCTTTCTCCATTGAAATTTAGTCCATCCCCTCTAAAGCCCAAGGAGAAAAGAGTGCCTGAGATAATTAAGTTCTTCAAGAGACCAAAGAAAACACCTACTATTAAGAGGAAGCTAGTGATGATGAATGGAAGTATGGAAGATGAAGCAACGTTTCCAAAGAAAGAGAGAAGTCTTAATGATGGAGAAGCTATAGATCAAGGAGAAGCTAAAGAACAGCCCGAGGATGGAGAAACCAAAGATCAAAGAAAAGCTAAAGAATAGCCTTATAATTACCAGTTTGTCTATTTGTACCGAAGTAACAGTCCCCTTGTGTATACATCTGTAGTGCAATATTCTAACCCAAAATATATGATATGTCATTTTGATCTTACCTATGAAATACGATTTTTTGCTCATAGAATCATAGAGAATTATAAAGCTTGTACCAAGTCTTTCCTATCAAATTGTACTGCAATTTTTTAACTCATGATATAATGAAATCATTTTGGTCCACAAACGACGATTTGTTATTCACAGAATCATTGCAAAGCTTATATCAATATTTTTTAAAATAGTTCTTATCAATGTGTATAATTCCATGTTTCTGGCAGCAATATTTGTGAGCAAAAGAAAGATTCAAAATTATTTATATATGCATATTTATGGTCCAAAACTCACAACACTAGGAGGCATACAACTCATACATGATACAGAGATCTCAACTCTTTTTTCAATTACAGCACCATTTACCTTGAACTTACATCCACGAGTATTATTCTCTAGAAACTCCAAGGTGTCTCTTACATCCTTAAGACTCCACTTTGAAGTAATGTTCACCTCCTTTACTTCTTGTGCGGTAACTTGCACTGTAAGTTTCAATGTCTTATAATCAATATCTGAATCTAAAGATACCCAAGCACCCAATCTAAGTTTGTATCTTCTGTAATCAAAACCTATGATAAGAGATTTTTTAGATATATTATAGGATAAATGCAATGATTGAGGGCACACATTGCACCTTATAAAGTCACCTTTGTGGTCAAATTCCTTGACTTTCCAACATAGACCTAAAATTTTATTCAAATCTTCCTCTGAAAATTTACTGTTTAGCCATGAAACCTTTGTTTGTTGTAAAAATGTTGTTTTAAAGCAAGCTACAAAAACATGCAAGGGTAAAAACACGATAAGCGTACTCTTCTCAAGATCCTTCTAGGAGTCAGCCTTTTGAAAATCTTGAGCAATCTTGAGTTTAAAACTCTCCATTGTTGCTTCATCAGGAGTCTCCCAATCCAAAGATGAGAGGCTTGGTAATTGCAGCTTCAAGGTATCCATACACACTTGCTCTTGAAGGAACCACATATTGTGCATAATACACCAAAATTCCACTTTCTTGAAAAAAAATCGTGGTCTGATCAGCATAAATAATGTCTATAAATTTATGGATGGCATGGAATATTCCACCGAGGCTCTTCACAAGTTTCCACTTGAAACTTGTTGATGGAAAGATATCTACAACCAACAATCCATTATTTAGCATATGCTTCAAACAAAACCATATACTCACATAAACCTTACAACTCAAACTTACAATATGCTTGCTAGGAAAAACATTCTCATGGAGCCAAGTGCATATCTCTAGCCATGTAAACATGTTGTACCAAAGCAAACTAGCCTTGAGGTGTGGATTTGAAGGCAAAGATACGTTCCTTCCAATGATATTTGATATCCCCTTGTTTTGTTTTTTTCACTCTATGAGAGCCCCTACAAGATGGTAGCATAGTAACCCAATCATTTATAGTAAATTTTTTGGGCTCCCATTATCCATTTACGCTCTTTTTATACATGGTGCAAGAGTTTATGGAATGAGAAGGACGCCTTGTGGATGGCATGTAATAGACAATGAGTATGTAGACAATGTGCAGAGAAAGAAACCTAACGAGAGAGGTTAAGGAGACAAATTAAAAATACTACAAGCACCAAGAGCTTTGAAAATTCTCCCAATGTTCAAAATGATCTTAATTAACTTAACTTTGTCATGTCTTTGTCAAAGGTTTTTACAGCTTTTATTAGTTAATAGGGGCCATTGGGACTTCCGAAACTTGTCAGGGTTTGAAGATTTTGGCTAAACAGGAGGGGAGAACCACAAAATGAACTCTACTATCTCAAAAGCATAGGAGACAAGAATACCATATTTTTGTCCACATGGAAAAATCTCTTTGGCCATTTCCTTAATCCATGGATTGACAAAAGTGTCATTTTTAATGTTTTTCGGCCCTAATGATCAGCTGGTGCAATTTGTGCTTGTTTTCAAGCCTAATTCCTGCTAGAGATGCTACTCTTCTTCCTGCTATCCCATTATAATCAATCTCATCTACTTGCCACTTGCTTCTGGAGGTCACATTAATCAAGATAGCTGCCTCCTCTTCATCTTTTCACTTTCTTAAAATCCTAAATGAATAGTCCATGGACAACCATGAAAGCTTCAGCTCAAGCTTCGATTTCTTGAAGATTCTTCATCATTTCAACAGAGGATTCATTTTAGTAAAGATTTTTGAAAAATTTGCAAGGATTGAGCATGAATCGCTAAGGATTGAAGCTCACGAGCTTCTATGGAGTCAAAATTTGGGGGAAACGGGTTTAATGCTTCAATCTTAAGCATTTGAAGCTTCAAGATTTCTCCCAAGCATTAAATACACAAGGACTAAAGATTATTTCAGGAACATTGGGTAATCGGAGTCTTCATCAAGCATTTGAGGAGCATTCAATCCTTCATCAAATATACAAACGGTATTCCTATTCAATTCTTAATCTCTCTCATTCATTCAATTGTTGAGCTTCATCCAATTGATTAATTTTAAAATTTCCATCAAATTTTAGCCAATCATTTCTTAAATCAGCCCATTCATGGAATGCATTGTTTACTTGATGCAAATAGGATCCAGTCAAAGTGAATTAGAAGCTTCTAATTGAAAATTCTAGAATTGCATTCAATCCGATTGATTAAGCCCTGTTGATTGATAAGATTACTTATTCTAATCCATTGATTTGCTGATGATTATTCATTCATGGCAAAACATATCATAATCCATTGTAAAAGGGTAAGTTAGCAGTAAGTCACTGTATGGTAAGACCCTCTTCCCATTCATTTTTCCAATTTTCAATTCTCTTGTATTTCATAATTATACTTATATCAATGTGACATGGTATTATTTCTACACTAAACATCTATTCTTCAAGTCTTCTTTCTAGCTTCTTATATAAAAAGCTGATTAGGATCAATGTCTTAAAAAAGAACTTGATATCCCTAAGATTGTAGAAACTTACCTTAATGAAATTGATATCTTCATAAGTTGGATCCCACTTCTTTAAGAACTTGAATTACCAATCCCATCAACCTCCAATATCCTCAATATTATATGGGAATCTATAATATTCACAAAAACCCTTTTAGATGGATCACCAATGCTCAGGATTGTTTATTCTCATGAGTAAGCCCTTGCTAAAACTCTTCAAGCCTTAGTTGCCACCATCCAAGAATATGCAAAGATATTACATAACAAGCTTTCCATATTTTCAAAATGTCAAACCAATGCATATTGGATTATTCAAAATCAATATGATTTTCTAGTTAATCTACCTGATGCCAGAAGGCATATTCCACGGTGGATTTCGTGAGACCACAGTGGATTCCGTGAGTTTTTATTCCACGATGGATTTCGTGAAGTTTTTCGATGGATTGGATTCCTTGTGCGAGAAGTTGATGGGGACGCCTGTCCTTTTCGGGTGTCAAGTTAATTTAATGTGCACATGGGTGATTCCATGACGGATGGTTCTGTAAAATACATATTTAAATTAATGGATATTTATGAGTTTAGAGTGTACTTGTATTAAATTAAGGTTCGGACAGAGTTCCAACCTATTTATTTATTTTGTAGCTAAAGACTGTTAAGTATTCACTTTTGTCGATTTAATTTTATTATTTTCAAACAATTGTGAATGCTTCAGTTGATGTGTAGAGTAGGCGATGGTGGTGTTGGAAAGCACTGGGCGATAGCGAGTATTCGAATTGTCTAAAAGAAATTATTATTTTTTATGGGTGTGCGACTTATTATTAAAGATGTGGTGCTAATATTTATTTAGGCACACTTATTTATTGAAGTGCTTGACAAATATTTATTATTTTGTATGTGCATGGATACACGGTTTAAATATTTCATTATGGAACATTGTATTTGGGCACATCCCGACTTATGGGCCGCCCAACCACTTTATTATTTATTTGGACAAAAGCGAACACAAAAGCTAAAGCATGCTTATTGTAAAATTGGGCTATTTTTTAGCTTTAAAATGAATAAATTCATAAATACATGCCTTGTGAAGCACTCACACAAGGACATGGAGGGAGATCATACCCAATTTGTCTCTTTTCTTCATGTCATGCAAGTTTATCTTCTTGCTTTTTGAGCTTAAGTAGAGTTCTTTTATTCTTGGGGACCTTCCGGCGCTCTCTACGTATGCATCCAGTATCCGATTTATGTACCAATGGTATTGGAATGAAGCTAAGATCAAGGGCTTCCAATCACTTACCATCCCGCACGAAGGCAGAGCTCTTGGAATGAATGGGCTCTACATTCGCGATGAACCGTCAATACCAGCATGTTCTTGGCGGTGAAGAACCCCCTGCTGTGCTGTTGGATTGTGAAGGACCACTCTCTGTTGATGAAGGACCACTCAAGAAGTTCCTTTATCAATACCTTTTTTTTTCTCAGAGATCAGAAAACTTCCATTAGTTAATCGGGGTTATAAAGCTTAATAAGCTTTATAATAAAGCTTAAGCACTCCAAAAGCTAATCGATTGTGGCGAGAGTATGTACTCCATGATGTCAGCATCATCCAGGACGACATGCCGCTGTCTTGGCATAAAAATTTTGGGATTCTTTAAAGATTTATATAAATCTTAAAGCTTATAAGCTTTACTAAGGCTAAAATTGAAATTCTCAATCTTTTCCATAATGGTTGTTCACACTAAACCAACCCTGAGTTGGTTTTACAACTCCAGCAAGCCCTTGTTTGTACCTGCACTTTGACAGAGATAGTTTCCAGTAAGCAAACTGACACACACAGTCTATTTCCTATTTGAAAGAAGACCTTCATCAATTTTCGTATCCGCAAAGAAAAAAGATCGCAAAAAGCCATTTTTAAAAAAGAAGAAGAAGCCTTGTAAACCCAACTTTGAGCTATGCTCATGCTACTAACAAGATTTCATGTGTGTGAGGTTGTTTGAAATTTTGCAGGATATCCGATCAAAATATGGAAGATTTTATGGCCAAAGGTGATTTACCAGAACCAAGAATGGAGCAAAAATTGGACCTAATTATGATGCAGCTTCAAGAGGAATGAAGAGCACGCCAAACTTTGCAAGCTCAACTAGCTACTCTTCAATGATCTACTAGATGGACCGCAACCCAAAGATGTTATGTGGTGTACAATCGATGTGACGCTTGAAGCACAATCTATCAAAAAAGAAGCCAAGATAGTAAAAGAAATTTTGAATTCCATACTTTTAATAGGTTACATGATGGAAAGACTATTCTTGCTTTTATCAGTTAGTTTGATTATTATTTCCATGAAGAACAATATGCCGAAAAAAACAAACTCGAGTGTGTCACTAACCATTTAGTGGACAAAGCATCACTATGGTAGACTATTGTCCGCAAAATTATTGATTGTCCTACTACTTGGGAGGCTTTTCAAAAGAAAATTTTGCAGAATTTTCTTCCACCTCAATTCCACGAAAAAGAAATCAAACAATGGGATCTTGTGCAGCAAAGAGATTGTGAGTCTGTTTCACAATACACTGAGCGTTTTTGAAATGCCTTATTGCAACTTTGAATGCTTGAAGATGTACCTGAGGCGAACCACCAGCGCAAGTTTATGTTTGGACTGCTGGGTCACTTCTATTCAAAGGTGAACATGTTCAAGCCAACGACTCTCAAGGATGCGATTTCTTTGGCCCATGATGCTAAAGACAAAATTTGAGGACGAGAGAAGCAGCCACAACAATTTCTGACAACTAACGATAACTTGGGTACAAAGTAATTCAATTCTAACTTTCAAAGATTCAATCAAAATCGCTTTGTTCCATCTTCTTTCCTTAAATCCTAGACACGACCCTCTACATTACCATCAAACACAAATCCAAATCATAAGCCATATTTCTAGCCAAATCCCAACATACCTAAACTCCCAGCCATTACTAATAATGTTTCCAAAGCCAAACCCATAGTCTGCAACAAGTGCCAAACCTGGACATCTAGCGGTGAATTGTCAATCCAAAAAGCAAAATATTCACATCAAATACTTAGGAGCGACTAAAGATGAAGACCATGAAGAAATGCCAAATTTCACAGAAGACGATGACAATATCAGTGCTACTTCAGATACTTTACCAGGTATGCCAAATTCTCATTCATTATTAACGATGAAATGTCTTGTGCATGGTTAAGAAAAGATTGTTTTACATGATGATAGAAGCACACATGATTTTATTTCTACAAAATTGGTCAAAGAATTGAATTTATATACTGTTCCAACTCATTATCGCATCAAGGATGCATTCTTAGGTACTAGATAT